>NC_071282.1:14939160-15621660 GCF_023375685.1 Ictalurus furcatus
TGCATACCCCTGCTCTAAGCATTATGACAAACATCCCACGATTCCTTGCGGAAGGGATACCAAGTGTTTCCTGACTGGGGAACGCAGACGGCTGATAGAGACAGACACACACACATGATGAAGCTAATTTCATTCACAAAAATGAGGGTTGAGTTTCAGCACACTCTCTGGCTGATTGTGAAGCCGGCAGCACTTCACAACTAGGAATATGACAATGCAATGAAACTAGTCCTTGTCTGTTTTCAGGCAGAGGCACTTAGGCCAATCACGAGCACCTAAGCACACTGATTAAGCCGCTCGATTTCCCTCCTCTTTGGAGAGAAGAGTGATGAGGATGTTGAAACGGGCTGGGCTGATCTCTTCTCTTAAGAGGCCGTATGTCTTCATTTCCACTCCTCCTAACCTCCCACCTCACTTGCCACTCCAGCCCATGTCAGGTCCGGGAGAGCTATAATCAAACGCATAGGTCTATCGGATTTGCCCCACTACACATGCATTCCTATTCGTCAAGGTTTATTACACAGCAAAAATCAATCGCAAGCCTTGACATAAGGTGTAAATCAAGGGAAGGTCTCAACATGCACAAGCGCAAAGAGTAAGATTGCGAAAGCTAGGTCACAGTTCACATGTTCATAAAAATCAATTTTCACACATTAGAACAATCATATCATATCATTGCAGGCAGCGGAGTCACAGAAGGTGAGCTGATAGTATGGTTGGGTGGTTTTATTGATGCGGCACAAGTGTAACTATTTTACTCTTTTCTCCTACTAAGAAAACATGAAGATCTGTAAAACACTGATAGTCGATTTTGATTGGTCATGGTTCGATTAATTAGTTTTAAGAGCAGTAGTTCAGCTGCGAGGTTAATATTAATGCGTTCATTCTAATACGTTGTCGTTCCTATAGGAATAGCTTAGATGGGGAAATGTATGACCGATGCGCCACATAAACAAACAAAAAAACCCCGTGTCTAATCATCGATATGGTGGCGCTTAATTTGAGGAGACATTTATTTAGCACTTTTAGAAGGAGTACACATCTGCAATTATAGCATCGGAAATGATTTGACTTTTTGTTCATGATCGCATCAAACTTGATAGGATTTAATGTATGGCAGTAGGAAAATCCTTAGTACTGAAATTTCAGAGCCATTGATTGCAATAGCACTGTGTAACTGAGTGAAAACTGGAAAAAAAAAAAAATGTAGTTCCTTTGCTTTAAGATGATTTCTTGATATGCACTGCGGTAGTGCTGTGCTTGTTCCTTGACCAGTGCACCAGTGTGGATTCTAATGAAGTGCTGAAGAGAGATTGAGAGAGACTGGAGGAGACACCTCCCCCATCCGTGTGGGTCCAAAGTGTTTGTGGAGTTGGAGCTGCTAATAAACTTAATGCAGTAATCTGAGAGAGAGCTATTAATGGGAGCGGTCTTCAGCTGACATCTCAGACACCCTAATGTTGGGGAAACGTCTCCCTGACTGGAGCTTAATCCATCACTGGCTCTGGCTAACCTGATTAAGGCCTGACACTTTACTTTTCTCCGACACTCATATACTGGACGGAGGGTGGCCGGAGCTGCACTCCTGGACTGCTGTGTTTTGCCCTGATGTTATTTAAAACTGCAGCATCCTCTCTGAAATTGTATGCCTTTATGTCTGTCTAAGACATTTAGTAACATTTATGCCTGTTAGCCTTCAGAGATGGAAAATACTCGAGTGGTTGTATGTTGTTACTATACTTAAGAATTACATTACATGAGTGTGAATGGAATTTTATATTTTCTTGAGTAAATTAGTTGAGTGTTATTAAACTTAAATAACTGTACTCTTACTTAATTACATTTCTAAGAAAAAAAAACGTTCTCCTGTTTTGCTCCTTGCATTATTATTTAGACCTACTCATTACAAATCTTGAATGCCCCTTCTTCGATCATCCAGCCAATGACTGTATAGTCAATAGAATGGGTTCCCATGCATTTTATTTATATTTCAGTGTAGCATCCAATCAAGTCCATCAATGAAGAAAATAAAATGATCCATCTGAATATGGATAAGCTACCGGACTGCAGTGCGGAGCTTGAGGATGAGCACCTCTGGCCTTACCTCAGTAAAATATTCCAAAATATTGGAGTGTGCAAAGATTCGTATAAAATGAGGTGTTTGCTTTGCCTCCTTAGAAGGAATGAACGCTATCTAATGTGAAAAAGCAAGCTGAGGTAAGCTTAGCTAATTTGCTAACATTAACTGCTATATTTAATATTAATATTCAACTTCTTTGCTGAGGCGCAGTTCCTGGGCTACATGGTCTCCAGTGAGGAGATGGCACCTGACCTGGAAGTCTCGGCTGTACGGTCCTGGCATGTGAAATGGCCCTTCATGGTAAGAGAATTGCCTGCATATTTTTTTTTTTTAGGTTTGTGGGCTTTAGGAGGTGGGAACAAATGGAGCAAGGAACATCTATGCAAAAGGATTTTATGACAACCGAAGCTTGACCTTGTCATTTCTGAAGCATTTAAAAATGTTTGGAAGGTTAGAAATGTGACTTAAGTAACCTTATCTTAGATCAGCACAAATTCTGTTCTGAGCCCCGCACTAAGACTGTGTCTCATGAGCAGACCCTGTTAAATCTGTCAATGTCAGTCAGTGGATCTATGAGCTGAACTCTCCTAAATCAGGTTGACTGACTCTTGAAGAGTGCACTTCCATTAACCACTCCCTGCTGCAAATTAACTTTAATGGGCACACTCAATAGATTGAGGTTGAATGGCAGTGATTTGCGTGTGAATATCCGTCTTCCGAAACTTTTAGCGTTGCTGGTTAAGAACTGGCGAGCGGTGGCAGTGTTCCATTGCGGGAATTTGTGTATAAAGTATGTTCATTAAGTAGAGTGATGCGAGAGAAAAAAAAATACATTTAAACACCAATCAGCAGCTGTTGCAACTGTTCGAAAGCAGATGCAAAAGCACCTGCTTTCATCAGTACACCTTAAGTTTCGAAATACTAATGTAAGTGTTCATGCTTTATCTATGATCAATCCTGATCACTCTAATGTATGCGTGTAACAACAATTAGTTAATGTTTGTTAATACATTACCTCAGAAATTAAAATATCTCAATTATTAGCCCTGATCTTTCTTCATGTAGGTCCAGAAAGCCAAAGCTTAGGCATATTTTGATACTGCATGACAATTCATAGACACACTACATTTTGTGTGTTTATATATATGTGTATGAATGTATGAGCAAGAGTGAGAGAATTAGTGAAAAGCGCCATATCAAGCAGCTCTAAAGGTATTAGGGTTGTAATACTTCACTGGCACGGGGCTAGAAAGCTGGTTAGGAAGCTCTGATATGTACTTACTCTTCCACCACAGTGTAATCTAACCACCAGCATATTGTCTACCAATCTGATCTGTCACATAAACCACTGTCCCATCTAGTCACCTCCCCTGTCTTCATTATGGCTATGACCAGCCAAACTTGCCTACTGGTCCATGGAGCGCCTCAGTGGAAACTCGCTTCCGTCTCAAGTGTTGTAAGTGCTGGGGAGTCATCTTACAAGAAACACTTATTGCATTTAGTATTGAACATGGCGTTATGAAAAATTCATGCCGAGATTGTGCTGTTTACATTGTTCTGACGAGGTGTCAGGGTATGCACTGGTGTATGCCTCGATAGAGGGAGAGTTACAGAAATTTGACTCAGAGGAGCATAACTCTAAATCACCTAATCATCCAACCTCCTGTGAGTTGAAGTGCAGATCAAAGTACCCAATGAATCAATGCCAGAGTATCGAGAATCATTGTGCCACTGCCTTTCTACCGTTTACTGCATTATGACTCTTTACTCCCTCAGGTTTGTAAGTGTATTGACTCCATTATTGGCAAAGCAATAGTGGAAAAAATACAGCTAAAAAGTGGGCCAATACAGTAGTGCAACAACGCAGCCAGCAGACAAGCAAAGAGAAGAGTACACTATAAATATCATTATATATTTATGACGAAATAAACAGTGACCTAGGAAAACAAATATGCAGTCGTTGAGTGGATTTCGGAAGCTACCTTTTGTTACAGAGCATAACCAAGGATGGATCCAGGATGAAAATACGTGGTATTATTAAGTTTTTTTTCCCCATGTATTCAACTTTCTATTTTATCAACAATGATTAAATCCTTTTGCTGTCTTTTTTAATGAAGAACCAAAACGAGTCCAATGATCTCCTTATCTGCTGTATATAAAAGTACAGAAACATGTTTTGACGTGTGCTCGTTTTTCCATTGTACCAGGAAGGTTATTCAATCGAATTATTTTTCAGATTTGTCTGAAAATCGTAACACAAATTCAACCCAATATGAAGGAGCACTGGAATAAAACTATTCTGACTTGGGTCTAAAATGGAAAGCTTTCTTAACATTAGTGATCAAGTAATTATAAGATGTTGAACATGTCAAATGGAAACTGGACTGGCCAAGAGAGACTGCAGTTCACACTTTAGCCACTTAGATAAGAACGGATTGGGGGGGTGGGGGCTTCTTATGTTTTCCAGTCAGGATCATTTCAAGATGACTCAAGGCTCCAGACGTTCTCTCTCTCCCAATTGCCATAAATTTAATAGACCTCTTACCTAGCTCTTTAAGGTTATTTGTGCTGTCACAAGGACTATAGGGGCCTAGACCCTGAAGGCTCTCCTCACTTGTGTCTTCTGAATCTATGCTCAGGCTCACACAGGGAAAGATTGTGGTCAAGCATAACATTTATGTGTTCTATGCTGAGCAATAACACAATAGTACAAAAGATTGTATGGTTACATAGAAAGAGCCATATGTCTCAGGGATACATCTCAGTGCCACTTTGAGATGTAGAGGCTGGATGATATAAGAGGGCATGGAGGGAGAAAGCCAGTCAGTGGTAGAGCTGAGGTGTTTAGGGGTGCTCCTCACATACAAACACACACACACACACACACACACACACACAAACAAAAAACAAACTAAAAATGGACCTGAAGAATGGAAATGACATTTTCATGTTTAATTTTTTTATGTATTTGATCAGATGTTGATTAATTTTCTATTAGTTTGAGTGCAATTTGAAATCACAGGTATATGTTAATAGTTCTAATAGTTCTCCTAATTAATAATAAGGAGTCAGCAGTGTCAGCACTTTGTAACTTTATGTTTGTATTATTAACTTTGAGAGAGAGACAAAAAAAGGAAGCCGGCGGGGGAACGACCGTTTATAGCTGTTAAAACACAAGTGATAACAAGAAAAATGTTGCTTTGCAGATGTTCCAGATGTTCCATAATAGCAAATGTATACATGTACTGTATAAACAGATAAAACATATGTGTCTTTCTTTAATAGGTTAAAGTGTGTTCGTATTGGCAAATTGCAGTGGTAGAAGAGGAATAAAATGGTTCTGGACGTGCTGATATAGGAAAATAATTTTTGGGATGGCAAGAGTAACTCCACTTCACATCGGGCTGCCCTGTCATTGAAAGATTATTTTATGTTGGAGCGCTCATTAACTCCAACTCCACATGGACATTCTCGCTGTGGTTGCTGGGACTACGGTTGTTGCGATGGCCTTGGGACTGCAATTACCACATGCAGTTTTGCACTCAGGTCTCCTTTAGTGAACAGTGGACTAGTTCAACAAACAGACTTCATATAAAAACAATAATGAACTTTCCTTTGCTTTCACACTATCCGTAGTTACCCAGATGAGGACGGGTTCCCTTCTGAGTCTGGTTCCTCTCAAGGTTTCTTCCTCTTAACATCTTAGGGGATTTTTCCTCGCCACCGTCACCACCAGCTCGCTCAATAGGGATAAATTCACATACTTAAAATCTGTATCCTGTGTTTATATGTTTCTGTAAATCTGCTTTGAGACAATGTCCATTGTTAAAAGCGCTATACAAATAAAATTGAATTGAACTGTAACTTTATGTCCCCAAGTGTTTTATTCATTTGGAATCAATTCTAAGCTTGGAATTTCACATCAGTTACATAGTGTAACAACACATTGTGTTTGCTGCCAGAGCAGGAATCTCAGGTCATGCAAAATATTTGGCAGAGTCAACATTTATGAATGCTCGCTACAATTTCCTTTTACAGTGTGGCCAGTAGTGTTAAAATGTGTGTATAAAATAGGTACTACTAAAAGGAGTTAAATTAATAAAAATCAAAAAAAAGAAAGAATCAGGAACATTGTACTTCCTACCAGAATAGCCATCAAATGATCCTCTTGCAGTCTTTAGGGAAAAATAATCACACCAAATTGTCCAACTATTTCATTTTTAATTGTGAGAATAAGTAGTAAGGGTCAACCTGGCAACTTGGCAACAGTGACACTTGGAAATAATTATGTGTGCTGAATTTCAGTGAAACTAGAAATGGCCCAGGCTCTAGCTAATCAAAAGCTTGCTACTCTTCCAGCAGACCCCAATGCCCAATCTAAATGCATTGGTACCTTTGAATAATTAACTTTGCTTAATTTCTCTTGGCTTATTTGTTTACTCCAGACTCATCCATTATTGAGCAGACTCCAGGACAAGGGTTCTCTCAGCCATGCTCTTTGGAGCAGAGTGGGATGCTGGAATGAGTCCTGCTACAAACAAGCAAGCCTTTTGCTCTCTCTAGAGAGAGAGAGCACGCACACACACACACACACACACACACACACACAAACACTACTTTTTCACAACTCCAAACATAGTCTGGCACAGCGGCTGAGCATTTGTAATTGATCGTCGGTGTTTATGGCATTATGTAATGCACTACTCGCTCACGATCAAAGTATGAATATAGATTTATTGCTATTTATAAAACAAAAAGGAAACTTTAACCTTTGTTCATTGAAAACATTTGGTTTCAAATTGTTGATATCAAGCAAATTATCCACCTTGAATGTCTTGCTTGTTAAACTTAATGATTAATATGTGATCTTTAATGGCATTCAAGATTTGCTTTCAAATGAAATTCCGATATCGATGCTGATAATGGTGCCAGTGGGATTTAGATCTCGCATCATCTCTACTTAAACCGAGTTCTTTAGTCTGTCCAGCTCTGTCGCCTCCTCATCTGCACACTCTTCTCAAACAGATTAGCTTCCAAAACTTCAACTTTCATGCTAATAACACAGCCAACACCATCACACTTGTCATCTCGTAGATCATTAAGTAGTCGAGCTGTTATCCCTTATGTTTGAGATCACCGAATTTGTTTTTCATTTATTATACTCCATTGCTAGCAACGTCCTTCTGTCATGTCAGAGCTAATCATGGACTTTTCCCAAGAATAACAAAAATACAGCACCCACCAACAAATTAGCACCAAAATTTCTACACATGACATAAACATATTTCAGGATGGCGTTTTCCTTCAAGCCTTTGTTTTGAAGCAAATGGAAATCTCATTTTCTGTTGAATTTGGTCATTTTAATGGAAGATACCAACACAATGAAAATCCTGTTGATATGTGAACCAGTTCCACCATCTCAGTGCTAATGGAATTTGCTGGTACATTTACCTACCAGGATTAGGTGTTGGATGGACAAGTCGCTTCTCCTTTACATGCCGTCGATACATATATGAAAAAAGCGTGCACATTACGACAAGCTGAATGTTTATGAGGACTGTATATTCTCTCCTAGTATTCCAGTGAAGAGGAAGAGGAAGAGGACAGGCTTTGACAGACAAGCCTCATTAATGTGGTTCAGGAAGTGCCATGAGTAAAAGATGCAAAGCTCCCCCAAAGTGCCCCTCCCTTTTACCGCCACCCATGCCCACTGATGACCTACATTTGCATAAGCTTAGGGTTAACCCTTTCTTAATTATCAGCAATGATTAAAATATTTCATAATACTTTTGTTTATATTAGTGTTAAGATTTGGGTTTTCTGTTTTTCATAGAAAAGGAGCAGATGAATAAATGATGCCAAGGGGCCCGGGTGAGAAAGAGAGACTAGGATGGCAGTGGCACAGAGATGTGATTTCAGCAATGGGGTCATAGCAACGGGGAATTTTGCTTGCTCTCAGAGGAGCCTATTTATGAGCTACATCCCCTTGGCAGACATGGCATTCTCTCAAAACATATCAGCATGTGACAGCCACAACCCATCACATACTCCATGTGGAAAGTGCCTTCATGGAAGCTAGTAGCAAGCAGATGTTACTTTTCTGGTGGGTTTTTTTTTTCTCCTGCAAAGAGAAAATGATTATATTTGTCAGGTTTCAAGCAGGCTTTTATAGAAAATATAAAAGAAATTCCTAGAGAGACCAAATAAAAGCATGTCACGTTTCATAGTTCTACTGTATCTCTCTACCTCTCTCTTCATGAATGAAATACAAACCCACCTTTTTGCGTGTTAAGCATGCCATCATATCCAAGGTTGGACAAATCAAGATAACCGGCTATTGGACAAAGCCCGGTGGACAAAGCAAATGCTTCGATCACGAGCATTTAAAAAAAAATTTTTTTACTTTTTATCTGATCTGACTTTTTTAAAAGATGTTTTCATTTGCCATGTATGTTTAAACAAAATGTGTTTCTTACGACCTGCTGCACTACGCACATCGACTTTTGCTAGTCAGATGAATTCACATCCACGGATGACGTATGATTATTTCAGAATTAGAAAATCAAGCAAACTCCGCAATATTGAGAGGAACATTTCAAAATTACCGCAGATTTTCCACCGATTTGGGCAAAGATGTGTCATATGACATCACCACAACATACATTCAGGCAAAGCCCTCTTCAATTCACGTGCATCGAACACGAGTGCAGCTAAAAGGTCTCATTTACCCACAAACATCACTGCGAAAGACCGCGCAAAACAATGTCGTGTGATTGCAATTTCGTCAAATTCAAGCAGGTTACCGCAAAAAAAAAAGAGTTGCATTTCAAAGTTTGAAAAAAGCCGCAGAAAAATCAAGCATTTTTGGCCTCAATGATCACAAAAACACTCTGAGAAATCCCGTAGCCACTGAATGTACCATCTCTATATGCACTTTTATTGAAATGGATAATGAATACATCTGAGTCAAGTTACAGTATGTACTCACTAGTGTCTGCATTAATCCAATTAATGTCCATAAGTAAATTGCTATACTTTACCACATTATACTAGCTATCATTTTTTCTAGTTATTCAAACAAAACATGGGACTGGGCAGCTTTTGGACCATGGGATAGCTAATAAATTATTTCGGTACTGATTGCACACCATTCCGTAAAATGTAAAAATTCCAAAAAACACACCAAGCCTTAAAAAATCACAAGTCACAAATTCAAAACATTGAGTGTCCTCCTACACACACACACACACACACACACACACACACACATATATATATATATACTCAGCAAAAAAAGAAACGTCCTCTAACATTCTACTGCTTTTAGTTCCAGCAAATCTCTTAACACATGTAAATACTTGTATTAACATAAAAACATTCAACAACTGAGACATAAACTGAATGGGTTTCACAGACATTTGACGAACAGAAATGGAATAATGAAACCCTGAACAAAGGGGGGTCAATATTAAAAGTAACAGTCAGTATCTGGTGGTCTCCAGCTGCTTTAAGTACTATAGTGCATCTCATCCTCATGTCTGGAGGGACACATGGTTACATGTAATTTTCCACTGCAAGGACAATCAGCTGTCCTTCCTGTCTCCCTGTAGCACCGTACTAGACGTCTTACATTACAGATATTACAGTTTATTGCACTGGACACATCTGCAGTCCTCATGCCTCCCTGCAGCAGGCCTATGGCATGTTCATGCAGGTGAGCAGGCACCCTAGACATCTTTCTTCTGGTGTTTTTCAGAGTCAGTAGAAAGGTCTCTTTAGTGTCCTAAGTTATTGTAACTGTGACCTTCATCACAAACTGTTAGTGTCTTAAAGACTGTTCCAAAGGTGCATGTGCAAGAATTATTAATGGTTCATTTAAAACATGGATGGAAAACATCATTTAAACCCTTTCCAATAAAGATCTGTAAAGCTCATTTGGATTGTATAAAATTTTCTTTCAAATACTGTCTCCTGAAAAAAACCCCAAATAATATTAACTAAAAAATGAAATAATAATAATAATAATAAATTTTGTGTGTATATATATATATATATATATATATATATATATATATATATATATATATATATATATACACACACACACACATATGCACACACACATTTTTGGGCGTAGTGGGGTAGAAGACAGAGCACCTGCTCCTGTTTTAGACCCTCACCACAATCAGAGCATGAAACGCTGAAAAGTTTCCAGCCAAAAGGCCTTGTGTTTAGTCTACTGCTGTAAGAAAGCATAATTGCAACATTGCTTAAGGGTGGTGTCTTCTGTAAGGTCATCTCTAAGATCAACATAAACTCCTTTTTCTCAAGCATGGAAGAATGCATCGTATACAATGCACTGCTCTTTAGGACAACATAACAAAGTTTTGTTTTTTTTTTAAGTTTCAAAACCAGGAATTGGCAGAATGTCTGAGCCAAGAGCAGTAGACACATGTCTGTCCCTTCTGCTCTTGTCTAGTCACCTAACTGTAGGATGAGAGTTAGATATTGGTTAAGATTGACAGAACACAAGAGCAATGAGAGTGTGGCATTGACAGGACCGTGGCCAAAGCGCTTTCAGCATACAGTGCTGTCAGCTGGGTGTTTCCTTCCTAACCTGAGACACAACAGACACTCGCTGTCACCATCCAGCATGCACATGGGACTTGGGGACACACTGACAGGATGGACCTGTCTTCATCCATTCAGTAAAAAACAATCCAGTCATTTTCCATGTGAGAGGCCAAACATGCTGGATGCTCTAAACTTTAAAAGGGTCAATCTTAATTACAAAAACAAAAGCATGCATTGTGTAGTGTGTATCCAGTAAGAAAGTATTAAGAGCAATACATTCTTTTAGATCGTGTGGGTATGGGTTAATACTTTTTCTAACTGAATACGATGACTGAATTGTCAGTAATATTCAGAAGCCCGTTTAGAAGTTCAGTATTAAAGATGATCTCATACTACACTTTAAACTGTGATGCCATTTTACTCAGGAAACATGAATTTTCTTTTACATTCACATACTGTGAACCACAACGAGTAGCACTAACATCAGTTTAATGGAGTGTATGTTGTGTATTCTCAGATATGGTGAACATGATTTGCCACAGATTTATAATACAACAGATATGTAAAGAAATCAACCATGACAGGAATACTGTGATAGGAAAATAATCAATGATGGAGTGAATAAAGGGTAAATGGCACACTTATATAGCACTTTTACCCAAAGTGCTTTACACTGTCTCATTCACCCATTCACACCAATGGTAGCAGGGCTGCCATGCAAGGCACTAACTTGCCATCGGGAGCAACTTGGGGTTCAGTGTCCTACCCAAGGACACTTCAGTATATGGAGTCACGTGGGCTGGGAATCGAACCGCCGGTCCTACAATTAGTGGACAACCCACTCTACCACCTGAGCCACAGCCGAGGGTTAGTTTCCTCTAACAGCACATGCCAAAGTGTTTTATTTCCCTTCTACCACATCACTTTGCCAACATTATTTATTTACTTATTTATTAAAGAATTACAAGTCATGCTTTTCTCCATTTATAGACGTGTTCAATGTTGCGTAACATTGTGTTCCCCATTATATGACGGCAAAATAACCAGTCATTCCCGCACCAGCGTCTCTTTTTGCTTTCTTTTGAATTATAGACAGAATTTGCAGCTTGAGAAACTCCAGTGCTCAAAGCTCAATGTCCTGTAGTCTTTCCCATGTCGGACAATGTACAGTTTACATGTGTTTTTATCTGTTTGGTGGAGCGTCCGCTAAATATTTAGTAACAATTTGTTACTAGAAATAATAATACTGTATTAGAGCAAGCACAATTATAATTGACATGACTATCAGTGTCATGTTGCTGTTTTAGAAAATAGAACAACACCTCCGGACCAATCAGAATGGAGAATTCAACAGGGCTGTACTAAGAGGTCTTACACATTAGCACAATTGCTGTTCATGGAGTTAAAGTTAAAATAGGCCAAAATACCAACGGCTCTGCTGGTAACACTTGTATCAGTCACAGAGTAAACCTGATATTGCATTTGGGTGATGAGCCGTCCTTGATTTCAGCCTCCTTGACTGCGAGAGTGGTTCTAAAATCTAGAGACAGGTGTTTCCCATTCAGTCGATTTTCATCAGTCGATCAAGAAGGTAAGGTAATGCCTCGCTGCAACTGTTGCAAAAAAACAGTCACGCAGTCAAAAGTTGTAGTTGTATGCACAGGGTTTAGATTTCAGCCAGATAAGAGCTAGGGATGGAGGAGGGCCAAACATATGTTCTGAGGGACAGGAACAAAAGCAGCGACACGTTCGTCTGTTTCATGAAGATGACCTTTCTGTAGCTCCCCAGCCAACCCATTGCTGCTGCTGCTGTTGTCTTTTTGTCTGCCAGGCTGCCTCAGGCCTGGCTTGGTTCACGTGCTAGAATTTCTCCTCATCTACCCAAATTTCCTTTGACTAAATGTCATGATTACACATTTCTCCTCTTGCACTGAAGGCTTTAATTAGCATTAGTGTGTGTGTGTGTGTGTGTGTGTGTGTGTGTGTGTGTGTATGTGAGAGAAGAGACAGAGAGAGAGAGAGAGAGAGAGAGAGAGAGAAAGAGAGAGCAAATATGACCATTCCTCCATGTTTGCTCTCACTTCTTTGCTTTCACTCGAGGCTACTGAACACAGTCGTAAGTGAGAGACAGAGAGAAAAAGAGAGAGAGAGAGAGAGGCGAAGAAACAAAGGAGAGGAGAGAGAAAGGTGTGAGAAAGATGGAAAATTCCCCTGAACAGCAACAGCAGATTTGCTAATGTGCAAAGCAGCTGACAAGCCGGCTCACCACAGGGTCACATTGAAACCACTTAGGCCACAAGGGAACAAATTCATACACATGCCATCATTAATTACGCTGTCCAGCCTGTTGTTTCCACACTAGTTGAAATCAGTCAGAGTGGCAGTGCTGCTGCCCGGATTCTTTTGGACAATTAGTAAAGGAAGCAGTGGGTTTGTATATTGTGTTACGTAGGACTATGAAATGAGGGCGGCATTGTGGCACAGCAGGTGGCGTTGCTGATTCAGAGCTCCAGGGTTTCAATCCCGAGCTTGGTTTACTGTCTGAGTTTTAAAAGTTCTCCTCATGGTCATGTAAGTTTTCTCTAGGTTCTCTGGAAAACAGGCGGATAGTTGGATTGGCTGTGTTAAACTGATACGAGGTATGAATGTGTGTGCATGTTGCCTTGAGATGGATTGGTGATCCATACAGGGAGTATTCCTGCCTCGTGCCCGGTGTTCCTGAGAAAAGCTTTTTTATTTTATTTTTTATTTTGTGACATTTCTTGGCACAGGGTTATACATATTGTATGTAACATATATATTGTATGTATGCAACTATTTAAATGTAAAATCATTTTCTACACCTAATAAATCTAACTCTAACCCTCATCTCAGCAACCAAAACGAAATTCTCACACACACACTCACACACAAACACACACACACACCCTTAGTCCAGTTGAGTGACTTTCTGGTATGTGTATTCCTATAAATTTGTAATTGCCAAAGCTAACCAAGTACACCATACACACACACACACACACACACACACACACACACACACACACACACACACACACACACACACACACACACACACACACAGTGCATTCACACTCACTCCTAAGGGCAATTAAGTGTGGCAACACTGAGACCATGTGAAATTCCACACATATAATAAAACGAGCTTAGAAATGAACCAGGCACCCTGCTCCTCTGCTGTGAAGCTGGTTACTTAAGTTTCTGTCCAAACTGCTGTTATAACCAAGAATTCTTCAAATCCACTAATAAAAAAAAGCCACTTTATTAGGTACACCTAGCTTATAGTTACATTTATTGGCCCTTTTATTGGGTACACCTACCACAGAGTAGGAGCATTTTGATTGGAGTCTGTCTACATGGTCTGTCAGTATAAAAGAACCACCATTGACCGGACCAGATATAGTGTGGGTTGTAGATGTGGTAGATATCTGGGGCCTTCCCAGTGCTTGGAATTTGAAACACTGTATATACAAACTGGGGATTTTGTTCGTCTACCATTCCTAAATCCAACCAGCAATCCAACAATAACACTTGCATTACCACTAGACAGCAAGTGTTCTTTAATTCAAGCCGGCGTCTGAAGGTGGGAGTGTGATCTTGGGCACACTACTGTCATCACACTCCACTGACACTGACAGTAGGGCAGTGCTACACGGCTGGTCCTGGACTGGTCCTCTCACTTCAGGGAAAGCCTCTAAAAGACGCTGTGTCCATTCGAATTAAAACAAATGACAGTGGGGTGGTGAGCATAACAAGCTAATGAATAATTACAATTTAAGCACAAATTGTGCATCCAGGGTGGCAAATCGAGAGGGACAACTTCTGAAAACAAGGCGGGCGGCATTAACTCGACAGTCACTCAGATCTGTGAAGGAAGCCCGAGGCGTTAACACCAGGCCTGTGTGAAAGTAGGGAAACAATCCTCTAGCGGTGTCGGGAGGCCCCGGGTCCTCTACACTTCCCCAGGAGGATTTGCAATACAAAGAAATAAGAATGCAAGTGATAACCACAATGTGGATTTCTTCAGCTAAAAAAAAAAAAAAGACTAATAGCGGTGGTTTAGAAGGAGCCATCCTTGTTGTGTGTAGCAGCAGGCACTGTGGAAACAGTAACAGCAGCTGATATGCGATATGATTCGATCACGAAGCCATATCCACAGGAAGTCTAATGATGCTCTGTTGTCATTTGTAGATAGTTAACCGAATATTAGTACGAGTTAGATTAAGGGAAGTCACGTTATGGTCGGAGAGCGTCTGCTGCAGATTTTTGGGTTTATTTTTCTTTCTCAAAATGCACATTTAGTCTACATAAGGATTTTTATGACACAGATGTACAGTGTAAATGCAAATAGTGCAAATTGTTAATACATGCAAAATGATTATGGAATAATATTATGGACCTCATTTATGGAAGAAAACTGCAATTTCCTACTCGGACAACTAGCTTTACACTGCAAACAAATGACATCTTAGCAAGTTAAAATATCTTGAATCTTGTCAAATGTATCTACTCTTTATTATAAGATTACAATAAGCCAAATATAAGATTATTAAACCTATTACTAGACATATTGTTAAGCTTTCAATTTTCTTGTTCTATTGGCAGATTATTTTGAGCATTCGTTTAAGCATTCATTTATGGAAAGAAGCAAAATTAGCAGAATAAGAACATTTAAAGCTTAGAAATAGCAAAATATTTCTCAAAATAGGCTCAATAATCTGATATTTGGTTTCTTGTAATCTAATAATATGAAATAGTAGATGCATTTGTCTAGATTCAAGATATTTTCACATGCTAAGATGTTTTTTCTTGCAGTGTAGAACTTGACAAGTTCAGTCCAATGCTTCATTCAGCTTGAAACACGTAGAGGTAGTTGAAATGCTACAGGCTCATAGTTAAAAGTCAGTCAGTGACACAGTTTTCACTGGAAAACAACTCAGTAGAAAAGCAGCTCACCCGGGAGTGTGATGAGACAAAGACCCGTGGGTTCATCAGAGCATTAGCCGTGATAATCCCCTCGGAGAACAAACCAAGGGCTTTAATTATTGCTGGCCTTCCCAAGTCATCAAGGGTGTTCACGTCCGTGGGTACTTTAACACTGTCCATTCTTGCTCTTTTCTCTGCCAGCTGTGTCCAGGCAGAATGGCACAACAGGTCACATCACAAGCTCTCGTTGTTTCGTCTAATTGCTGCATGTTTTGTCTCGTTATGTTTTTTGTTGTAGCTGATGACCCCCCCTCCCCCCTCCCCAGTTTACAAAAGAATTCCAGTGTAAGCTTCATATATGACTCTTAAATACCTACAGCCTTAAAAGCATTCTGTTTTGTTCATAGACTAGGGCTTCAATGCCTTAGCTTTTTCACCCCTTAGTTATGTGATTGACATTTAAAAAAAAAAATTAAAAATAAAAATTTTATACTGTAGTCTGCCGTTGACCATGCATTTGTAAGGCATAAAGCAGAATTATGGTGTGTTTACAGATAATGGGTGCACGCTGAAAGCTGCTAATCAAAACATGCTGTATGAATAAATAACAAAATAAATAGATAAAAAAAAAAAAACAATGATAGCAAAGGCCACAGAGTTCAGTCTTTCAGAACTCATTCAAAAACAGTTGCTGGTGAATATAGGAAAACTATTAAGATGAAAAGAGAGGGAGCTCAAGGTCACATCCATTTGGAACACCACATGAATTGGCATATGGTGTGTATCTTCATGGCTAAGCCTTTCTTGTTTGCCTTTTAATTTCTAGTGTTTTCACTCCCTGCTTTTCATTTATTTATTTCATTACCCTCAATCGCCTTGCCCTTTTTGTGATGCATCCCCACGTTAGATGCCTATTTTTCTTACAGAAATACTGATCTTAAATAATTGTCACAAAACTAATAAGCATGCTTTGTGCAGAAAAATATGGAGAGAGAGAAAAAAGAATCCACCTCATTAGGATGCAATGCTGAATTCATCATTTTGACAAGCATTGGTCTGCAGTCTAAAAGACAAAAAAAAAAAAAAACCTTCTCATTAAAGCACATAGTCTATTAGAATAAGCTTTTAATAAAAAAAATATGTATTAACTCAAAGTCAATCAGGCTGAAAAATGGAAACACATCATCGTTAGCATTGCGTGCGGCGTCTTGCTGCCGCACAATCGGCCTTTTCTACAGACATTATTTTCCTCGTCACGTTGAATGAGTCACGTGAGGACACTGCATGGCTCTCCTTGCAGACTAAAGGAGGAAAACCGAGGCCTTGGGCAAATCTGGGCAAATTGGCAGAGCACACTACTGTGGCATTAACACTGATGAGTCCTGATCACAGAGTCTGGTCATTAAACTAATAAGACCATGTTTAAATAAACCCAGACTGGAACCCCCAACCCCAATTTCCTGTTTTACACGGCTTTATCAGAAGCCATTTGCTTTTTTCGGTTAACGGCGGAACAAATTAAAAGAGGCACTCATTTTTAATGAATAATTATTCCTATTCTGTCAAGCAGAAAGCCAAACTCATTGCACCTCTTCCATGATAACTGTTTATGCTTATTAAAAAAAAAAAAACTAAACAAAACAAAACTATCCATATTATGCATTTTACACGGTCCATTTCAAAACATCACCACAGGAAGCAGAAAAGAGAAAACGAACGGCATTGATGTCATATGCATAGTGAACTGTATTCCATTTTTCTTAACATTCACATCTACACAATTCCATTTACGTTATATTATTTTGTAAAAACTCTTAAAACATTCAGACTTTTTGCATTAGTATATTATATAACTGTTTCAGCTTAAACTGCAGTATGTTGACAGTTTTCTTTTATTAATAAATGTAACTAATATTATTTTAGTTATTAATTGTTAATTATTTTGAATGGCTATTAATGGCAACCTTTAAAAATGTGAAATAATGATAATGTTAATAAATTACAAAAAAATTTGTAACATGGTTGCAATGTACAATAATATGTTGAATAGCCCATTTAACTATCAGACAAGAAAGACAATGTTAGGCATGGAAGAAGGTAATACAGTATATTTTACAAACATTTTTTCTTACATCACTTTTGGTAACAGGTCTCAACTGCTGACCTTGATGGAGGAATCTAACATTTCTATAAAAATACAACAAAGTGCAATCTCTCTCAGGCATGATTCAGAAAAGATCCAGTTCATGCAACTTCAGATTTATATTATTACTTTATATACAAAATGCTTTCTTGAAAAAGAAATAGGAGGAACATATGCACATAAAATGTTATATTTTGACCATTAATCAAGATTGAGGAATTATTAAGCTAATACTAATTCACAAAAAATAAATAGAGAGTATATCAGTTGTACTGTACGTAAAGAACACTAACCAATCGTAGCTATGGAGGAAGGATTAGTTGGAATATAGATGGGAAGGATTGTGTGGGGGTACAATGACTTTTATATATGACTTAGGTTTATTTTGGAAGCAGTGCTTATTATTGCATGTTTTCCAGCTAGATTTCCATCTAAATTATGCCTAAATTTAAACATTAATGTTGTTGTTTAGTGCTGCAGTTAATTAGAGCTAGGATCAGAGCTAGGATCCTGCAGAACACAACAAAAAAAATGTCACGCTCACGTTTGCATGGATCCTGCACGGACTCCTGTCCACCATGGGGTATCACACATACTCATTCCTACACTCATTCACACCTAGTAGCAGTTTAGAGTACGCATTTCACCTAGCATGTTTTTTGAGAAGTGGGTGGAAACCAGGGAATCCACAGAAGGTCAGAAAATGCACCAATTATTTTCACACAAGCTACAATTGTTATGAGTCCCTCATAATTTTGATACATGGCTGAATAGCTGGAGGGTCCATTTGTTATAACTATACAGACTGTACAGACTGCAGAAGGCACTGACACCCTGGTGTAGCATTTGATGTTTTCACTTCAATTCAATTCAATTTAATATTTTTTTGTATAGCGATTTTACAATGGACAATGTCTCAAAGCAGCTTTACAGAAACATATAAAGACAGGATACAGATTTTAAGTGGGTGAATTTATCCCTATTGAGCGAGCCGGTGGCGACGGTGATGAGGAAAAACTCCCTAAGATGATATGAGGAAGAAACCTTGAGAGGAACCAGACTCAGAAGGGAACCCGTCCTCATCTGGGTAACATGTTAATCAACAATGTTGATTGCTCTGGTGAATAACGAATGAATGACAGTAATGATCCATTGCTATCATTTAACTAAAATATTGAGAAATGTGTGGTCGTGTAATTTATTCAGTTCACATTGTTCACATTGTTAAGGTGTGGCACTTAACATACCATACCATAAGTGATTCTCTTGGCTGTGAGTCAAGGTGAATAGGTCAATTAAAACTTGTACACAATACACATGTAAACAAGTAATTAACTTTAAACATTCTGTATATCCTTTATCCTATTTTGTAATCTCAGTGTTTATAGCAATGAAAGGTTTGGATATAGATGTAGAGTAATTGCTGTAGTATTCCATGTAAAATATTCTAGATAATACATTAAATGTAAATATCTTTAAATAGAGAGTAGGGCTGGATCACACACGTCGGCACTTGAAATGGTGTTGTTTTGTCTGTTTATTCTGACGCATTGGTGTAATTTGAATGTTTTCCGTGTGCTAAAGTCACATGTTGTGACTTATTTTGCTCTTGCGGTTTTCATTTGCGGTGGTAATTACAGCTTCAGGTGCAGTGTATTCAGACCATGTTCTATTTTGTTTCTGTCTCGAATTTTCTGGTGATTTGTATGGTACTGCTCATTCAGGCAAATTGAAACAATTATACTGTAGATCTAAATTCACAGCAACAACCAAATAAAGAAACCTATTTACTTTTTGGCCATATTAGTTATAATTTATTTCTCTGCGTGGAACCAGATTCAACAGGCAACAGAAATGTTCGATTATCAAGTGGTTTGTTTATTTATTTATTTATTTATTTATTTTTACAGTTGCTTGCCAGCATTAATGACTACCAAATACACTTTTTTCAAAACTCTCTCTGTTCAAACATACAGTGTAGCACATCATTTTCACAGTGGTGAAATTGACCTTCACATGGCCATCTATATGTACTTCTATATGAACATTCCATTCCAGATTTATACTCCTCTTTGCTCTTATAATAACCTCCACTTTCCTGGGAAGTTTTTTTCAGAATTCAGCTACAAGAGCATTAATGTTCAGTGGAGTTTAGGTCAGGGCTCTGTGCAGGCCACTTGAGTTCCTCTACACCAACCTAGGCAAACCATGTCTTCATGTGCACAGGAGCTTTGTCATGCTGGAACATGTTTGGTTCCCTTTAGTTCCAGTGAAGGGAAATTGTAATCCTACAGCATACAATACATTCTATAAAACATTTACATTTACATTTACCAGACGCTTTTACAAATGAGGAAATATAGATTTGTGTGCTTCCAGCATTGTGGCGACAGTTTGGGGAGGAACCAAACTGTTGGGTGTGATGGTCAGATTTCAACAAGCTTTTGGCCATATAGTGTATGACAGGAAAAAAACAAACAACAAATCACATCAGATAGACAGATTTTTTTTTCTTTCAGCTTTTTGCTCCGTTAACCCAAGTTTTCACTGTACGATTTTCACAACCACAAATAATGCGCTCTTCTCACCAGTGGCTGATTAGTGGCATAGTGACCAAAGAGAGCTGATGACGAAATTTCTGGTTGTCAGAAATTTTGAATGAAACATTTCCGCTGCTATGATGCTAATCTAAAACTCAAATTTACAGGACAGCTACCAAAACAGTAGTGGCGATGGCAAAATGTGTAAAAATGAAACATGCTAATGTACAGAAAACATATCTTTATTGCCACAAGTTCAATTTGTGGAATGTTTTGGTTTATGTGACCCCATTCACTGTACGAGCCCAGATCACACTGATTGATGATGTAAGCAGAATGTACTCATTTTCTTTAATCACAGGTCTATTGTTACCTGATCTTCATTGTATAATGTGACCTGGAGAGCATATTTTATCATACAGTCTGTTATAGTTATATGGGGATCACCTTGTATAGTGTAACAAGTAATTACCTTGAAAAGCCGCTGTAATTGCACGGTCAAAAACTGGTTTTATATTAAAATACTGTTTGTTTTATGCTAGTCTTTGGTTTGTGTACATATTCTATCTGCAAGTGAAAGGAAAGAACAACCTTGCAGTCTTCCTTGATTTAAGACAAGCTCGAACTGTATTGCCAGTGATTATGGCAGACATTACCCCCGGCAACATGGAGTCAAGCGGCCACTGCTGGCACAATGGATTGTGTAAATGGCACAGTACACAATCCACCACGCTGCTCCATGCAGCTCAGCGGTGGAAGCCTAACCTTAGGCCTTAATGTGATTTTGCAGCCTGACAGTGACCCACGACCTTGCGTCCCATACCCGCTCAGAGGGAAAACATGGGGAAATGGTAGGGGGAGCGACTCATAACCCCTGCAAAGAACACTAGTCAGAGATACTAACTTGGCCTGACGAGGTATTATTGGAAACATATTCTCCAGGCCTGCTCCGCTTACTTGCAGCATTGGGGCGACCCTATGCAACAGCACAGGAAGGAGGTGACCTTTTCCAGCCAGGGAGCATTTTCAGGGACTGACATGGAATTAGTGCTTACTAGCCTGAGGCTGTACTTGGGGGAGGCTAGACTGCTCTACATTCAGCAGTGATACAGACACCTGGACTCGGGCTCTATCCGGCTGCACTGTTCTCCTGTCCTCATACATTTATTTTCATTGCACACTCATACTTCTCAGTCTTTTAGCATACAATAGGGATGTAATTGAATAGAAAATGAATTATTCAGAATGACCAGATAATACAAATAGGAGGAGTGCTATTTATTTATTTATTTCACAGGGTAGCTGGTTGAGACAGACGGTATGCAATAGGACTGGGATCTTGTGTGACGCAAAAAAAAAAAAAAAAAAAAAAAACAGCTTAAGCAGGAGGTCTTTTCTTTCATGAGGTCAGATGTGAAATTTGTGGAACAAACAAAGACTTAATTAACATGGACATCATGGAGATTAAACTACTACTTTGTTTATATTTTGGGGAAATAGAACCAACTGGATTAGTTAGAAAATACAGTGCTGTGAAAAAGTATTTGATTTCTTCTGTTTTTGTTTATATCTCATGCTTAATATTTTTAGAACTCAGAGTGAAATACAACATAAAACAAATGCAACCTGAGTACACCTATGTGAAACACTAATTGCCCCATTCAACTGAAAATCTGGTTGTGGAAGCATCAATAGCTGCAACCAAATGCTTCCAATAACTGGACATGAGTCTTTCACTTACTTCTAGGACTAGGATTTACTCCTATGCTGTGGATCGTTGTCTTGTGGCATCATCCAGTTGCGCATGAGTTTCAACTTACAGACTGAAGACCGGACATTCTCCTTTAGGATTTTCTGGTAGAGAGCAGAATTCATGTTTCCCTCAATTATTGTAAGTTGTCCAGGCCCTGAAGCAGCAAACCATCCCCACACCATCACACTGCCACCACCATGTTCTTTTTGTGGTATTTGGTGTTTGGTTTGCGCCAGATGTAATGGGACCCCTGTCTTCCACAATGTTTTGGCAAAATTCAGATGACCCTTAATGTTCTTCTGGGTTAGTAGTGGTTTGCAGCTCGCCACTCTTCCATGGATGCCCTTTTTGCCCGGTGTTTTTCTGATAGTGGAGTCATGAACAGTGACCTTTTTTGCTGCAAGAGAAGCCTGTAGGTCCATTGATGTTGTCCTTGGCTCTTTTCTGACTTCCTGGATAAGTCGTCACTGTGTTCTTCAGGGAATTTTGGAAGGTTCACTACTGTGCCGAGTTTTTCCTGGAGATAACAGCTCTCACTGTGGTTCTTTAGCTTTGTAACCCTTCCCAAACTGATGCATTTCAATCACCTTCTTCCTCATCATTTCTGGAATTTATTTCACTTTTGCCATAGTGTATTACTAGGTAAGACATTTTAACCAACTTCATGTTATTGAAAAGGTTCTATTTAAGCACTGATTTGATTGAACAGGGTTTGCAGTAATCAAGCCTGGTTGTGTTTAGTCCAGCTGAACCCCGTTATCAATGCAGTTTCATAGATTTGGGTAATTAGTAACTACAGGGACAAATACATTTTCACACAGGCCCAGTTGGTATTGTAAAACGTTTTTTTTTTTTTGCTTCAATAAATAACATCATTTAAAAACTGTATTTAGTGTTTCCCTAGGTTGCCTTTGTTTTAACTTCTGAAACCATTTAGCATGAAATATAGACAAAAACAGAAGAAATCAAATACTTTTTCACAGCACTGCATTCTAGGACGGTAAAAACAAAAATAATAACCAGTTAAGCGGGATTAAAAAGAGGATTATGCAGTGATGTAGCTGAGGTTCAAGAACTGTGGACAGAGTTGGCATTTCATTTCTGTTTTTTCTACTATTTCCATGGCCACAATGGTAGAGATGTTGTTTTTTTAAAAGAAAGAAAGAAAACCCCATGATTAAATGCAAAAGCAGATACAGATAGCAGCATTGCGTTACACTTATACCGTGCACATAATTAATCCTGTATGAATCACTGTATTCCAGTATTACCAGATTACTAAGTACATAGTGAAGAATCCCCAAATTAGTATATCTTGCAGCCAAGCGGGTGCAAAGATTACTTTCCAAATCTATTTAATCACATGTTTCTCTGCACATGATTATCATTTGTATTCAGTAACATAATCTTAAAATGTAAGAGATGAATGCATTGGCTGTTGGGTTCAGTACTGTGAATCCAGGAAACGCATGTGTGCGCTTCATGTGCTAAATATATTTTGACATTTTTTGCTTGTGCTCAAGGAATGTTTCCTGAATGGAAATTCTTCCACTATGTGAAATTATCTTTTTTTTTTTCTACATGACAATTTTTACTTCCATATTTTCTATTGAAAAACAATGTTATTATCTGTTGCTGTAGATATCTCGCAGCTGGATACTGTAAATCAGATAACTGTGTGCCTTCGACTTTGAATCAAGGCAGATTTATAACTACATTGCACTGGCTTTCAGTAATATGGAAATGTTTTTATATGTGCTCCATAGTAACGGTATCTGAATCGTTCAAAAGGTAAGCCTTATTTGACTGAAATACCATAGATCTCTGTCACTATATTTTTTCTCATTTATTTAATTTATACTGTGATGAAAATGTTGATTATTTTTTCATCAGAATCATTATTGAACGATGTCAAATTATTGTTCAAAATGCATTTATTAAAAGATAGACGTGATCCTGCGTTCCATTTTCATAGAGCTGCCAGAGAAGGAATCGTTTCTGCGAACAATTTGTGTCTCATCTTATCAAGCGTGCTCCATGAAGCGTTCACTTCAAACATGTGGGTGGAGTCGAATTGGGCTTAATTACTCTATACATTATCAAAACTCCCTGCTCCATATGCTCAATAGTTGCAAATTTCAACATTCTGCCTTTGACTCGAAAAGGACTAGCATCAGCTCCGCTCCCCAAATTAAGCTAAGGGTCACAGCTCAATTGTGCCTCCGAGTTAGGAATCAAATTTGCCACTTAAGGAGACCCCAGGTGGCGTAGGCCCACCGACATCCAACATGCAGGTTAAGTGACATATAGTTCAGGAGGAGGTCAACGCCACCTCATCACCCACCTCCCAGACCTCTCTAGCATATCCTGCTTCGCAACTGCTTACAGATGTGTCCTGGCCAATCTTTTACTAACAAACAGCAGGCACGTGCTGCTTTTGATAAAGCTAGTGGTCACTTCCAATCTGTGTCTCTGGAGACAGACTCCATCCACAGCACTCTTCAGAACAAAGTATCCTAAAAGATCTGCTGAAAGGGTGAGTAAGTGTTGACTTGTTTTTGCTAGGATAGTAAGCCATTTGTCTTGTATACTGCCTCAGTGTCCTTCTGATATTTAAATACCTATTTGACTTTATGTTAGAGCAAGATATTTTGTGTCGATTGTTGCTTAGATTAAGAGATTTAAGTGCCAAGTTAAGGTGGCCCTGAGACACCAAGGTGGCACAATTCCTAGCGTCCACCAAGGCTAACTGATTCATGACTTCAGTGAAAAGTTGCACTCACAATCAACAGCTGTCAGCCAACATGCACATGTGTTCTGGGTGAATGGAAATAACTCTCAACACCAGGAGGGAGTGGCACTCCCTATCCTATCTAAAGACAACCCAAAGCTCCAGTATTGCAAACAAAGTCTTTGTCCTAAATCACATGCTATTAAATAAAATAGTACACAGCCAAGTGCCATACTGGCAATAAGGTAAGGCAGCGTTTGGACCAGATCTGCCTTCTTGAGAGTGTTGTTTCCTGGCTTTGCTCTTCCCTTCTTTTCTCCTGTACTGGTTTACTCGACTGAGAAAACAACCAGAAAACTTTCTCTCTCTGACGGAATCCGGTGCCAACACCAATTCAGCATACTCAATCATCGCTGAGAAGGTCCAACTAGTGCCAGTGCTGTGGGACACACTGCTAAACACTTGGCCGGGTCTGCCAAGGGCTTATGGAAAAATAACACAAAAAAATAACTCCCAACAAATATGAAAAGAATGAGCCATTTGATTGACAGTACCGGTGGAGCATGAGGGTGGGATCAAAGCATTTCTACAGACCAATGAAAATACAAGAACTACAGTTCCTTTAAGCAGTTCCAAACGTGAACATGACTTAAAAAAGCGGTGAGGGTGGAGACCTCAAAGGTGGACATGAAGTTCTGTCTATCACATGGTTGTTAAACTCTGTCAATATTTTTCTTTGGAGCCAGCCATTTTGCGTGAATGTGTGCACCTATTGATTGACAACTGGCTCCAGAACTACTCAGAGCCTCTTAAAATACCAGAGCCTGAGCTTCATATTTCTCCCACAGGCCTAGGACCCCAATGTTGTCTGTCTGGCCAGGTTGTCTAGCACTCCTATACACTTAGAGTTCCCTGTGTTCTTGGGCTGACTGGGCCTTCCTACAGGTCAAAGCAAGGGGTAGTCTGACAACATGTCACCACAAGGGCCTGGAGAATAAGTGGAATAGGGGCTACCATGACCCTACATGTGCTTTCTTTCTTTTCTTCTCCATGGTTTGGTTTTGCTGCCAACCATTTCAAAACTATTTGGTTTTGCCGCAAACCATTTCCAAACCATTTCCTCCAACCAAACCATTTACATTATTTACTACTATGAATACTCGATTTGTTATGCCTGGAACATCGAACATTGCAATAACAGGTTGGCCCAGTTTTGCTTTAATTCATTGAACTCATGGGCCATAACATATGTAGTCCCTTTCAGTGCATTTTTAGTGCAATCTTTTTTCTTTTTTTTTTTTTTCAAAATTAGAAATTTTCTACTTTATATAGTTCTGAAAACTACTTATTTTTCTGAACTTAAACATGTTTCTCTTTTGCACATCTCAACTACAGGTTCTACCTTTAGTCAGGCCTTGTATTATGTGTCTTTATGCTGTGTGTGTGTTTTTTTTTAAAATGTATTCTTCTCAATTCATCTGAAGGAGGCCTCTAATGAAAATTGAATCACAGACCTCAGGTTGAAGGGTTAGAGGTTAACTTAAGCAACGGGTCAGTCATATAACCCGCCCAGGCCGGAATTAAAAGGGAAAGCCCACTTTTGTCATAATAATCCCATAAGGTCAAGGGGGTCAGGAGGTCAGTGTCACTGGGACAGCCCCAGACCTCTTTGGTCTTATAAATTATGTACTAAAGCTAAGATGGAGAAAAATAAATGCTTCTCCTCCAGCGTTTTTGTCCTTAGTGGGCAGGATATCATTATTCTGCATCCTTAATCGAGAGAAAAAGAAGTGGTCGGTTATCCTTGTGTACCTCAAAGGTCAGGGGATACAACGGACACTTGTCAGTCTAAGTTTAAATGTGTCCAACAAGCTTTCAAGGAAGACCCAGATTTATTCACCGTTCTCTGCATATTCACAAAGACACCACCGACCGACAAAGGAGGCATAAGTAGATTTGACTGATAAGGGAGTTAAGTGCTGCTCACTCACAATGCTAATAGGATAAATGGCTGATTAAGTGGACGCCATGGAGGTGGAGGTCACATGCATCATTAAAAATGCTTTCTAAGTTGCAAACATGGAAAGCTGATGGAGACTGATGCGGTCACACGACTGGTGGCTGCTAGCACTTGAAGTAGATGTATATATGATTCTTATTGAATTTCAAGGTCATGCTTGGGTTCACTTACATCACATATCTGTAGAGTAAATGGCTGGTATCAACTGGCTTGCTCTTTGAAGTGTCTTTGTAAGCAATGCTTTGGGGATTTGCTTTCCGATTCAAATGAGCTTTCATATTTTGCAACCAATGTATTTCACATTTTCAGGTTTCCTCTAGGTTCCCTGCTTTCCTTCTGCCTCCCCAAAAAACATCTCAGTAGGTGGACAGGTTATACTAATTTGCCCCTAGGTGTGAATGCATATGTACATGGTGCCACATCCAGGGTGTATATCCACTTCGTGCCCAATACTCCAGATTGATAGGCTCCAGATTCACTGCAACCCTGACCAGAATAACGCTGAAGATCAAGATGGTGGTGGTATTTGGTGGTTAAGGTGTCTTGATTAGCAAGAAAGAAAGA
Source organism: Ictalurus furcatus (assembly GCF_023375685.1). Classification (NCBI taxonomy): domain Eukaryota; kingdom Metazoa; phylum Chordata; class Actinopteri; order Siluriformes; family Ictaluridae; genus Ictalurus; species Ictalurus furcatus. The sequence goes on from NC_071282.1 coordinate 14,966,513, forward strand.
ATAAGGGAGGTGTTGTACCAACGCAGGTAGTGTTGGTTCTTCAGAGCTTGAAGGCTTGACCCACAGCTCCTTTGCCAAGTTTCACAGGTTGTCCCCAAGTCTAAATGGGTTTCCTTTGGTTTTCTTTGACCTCTCACATAGTGTACATACCAGGAGATCGTCTGGCTACTCTAGGTGTGAATGAGTGGGTATGTATGGCCACTTGCATTTTTAAATTCACAGACTGTTTCCTGCTTCTTGTTCCCAGCATAGGCTATGGATACACTAGGATGCAGTGGTTACTGAAAAAAAAAAAAAAAAAGAATGGCGGTAAGCTAGAAAACAACTGACTTAATCTCTATGATTTACCAGCACAGACTTACCACAAATCTGTTTAACTCAAATACTGCTGAATAGTTGTTACCTAGGAAGGTACTATCAATCAGTAGCTGGACACAATAAGAGCCACATTTGCAGCCTAAGCAAAGTCTAATGATAGCTATAAAAGTTTTACACGTCTTTTCCTTCTCAGGAAATGATACACACCAATGCTCTTTATCAATCACATTACTACAGCACTGTAGTAAGTATTGCCTTACAGACAAGCTGTAAGGAATCAACTGTTCTTCTGTAAATTGGACTGTCACTTAAACATTTATTGGTTTTATTTCTCCAGACTGCAAGCCAAAATGACGAGCCCATTGCTACAAGTATACAATATCTTCTGATGACCGTTCCTGTCTTTCAAATTGATCCTGAATCCAGCTCTCAGTCTCTTTATGAACAATGATCTCAGAGCAAGCAGAGAGTAAATGTTCATGGTTTTAGAGCCCACTTCCGAGACAATCAAGGTTGTGTGTTTGTTTGTTATATGGAGCTGCACAGGGCTAATTTCCCAGTCGACACTTTGTTGCCCGGGCAGAACGTGATAAGAAGCAGACAGTTGACAGGAGGTGTGCGTGATCAGCTGGAGACAGCCTTATCTCTGGCAGGAGGAGTGGAGCAGACGCCCCTCTCTTCCTCACGCACGCACTCTCTATGTGGAAGGACGGGAGGGAGACAGAGGCGGATCACCTGTGAGTCATTGTTTCTGGCCTCCCACGCATGTCCCCACACCACAATGGTGTCACTGAGCCGACTGTTGTATAGAAAAAAAGGCGATTCACCAACAAACAAGTGTCATTATTTATGGTGTGTACCAGACATGGTGTATGCTTGATCTTAACCTTTCTTCTAGATCTTTTTTCTGTGTGTCTAAAGACATTATTGAGAAGGCTTATCTTGTATCTTATCATACCGCCTGCATGACACCAGCAACATTTGAAATTCTGCTTATCTACCTGTCCTGAATTATACACAAGAAGAAAGAAAATGAGTCAGAGAGAAAGAGATACAAGATAGTAAATTCAGAGGTACTCTATCTGAGTATAGATGAGCATCAGGTAAAATGTTTAGATTAAGATATTTATGGGTGTATTAGGGGCCTCAACCAGCTCAATGTTCATTAAAAAGGCGAAAAAATCGACAGAGGAGGTATGTGTATATCAGTACACTGGGCCCTTCCTGAGGCTTGTGTGTGTGTGTGTGTGTGTGTGTGTGTGTGTGTGTGTGTTTGAGAGAGAGAGGGAGAGAGAGCGAGAGAGCGAGAGAGAGAGGACCCGTGGCTCCGGACTGTCTGCCGTTCTCCCTCTCTTTCTCCCTCTCTCTCTCTTTCTCCCTCTCTCTTGCAGAAAGCGGTACATTATTTTTAACCCACTGCCTCTGAGAGGAAGGGAAAGGAAGGGAAGGGGGGGGGGGGGACTAACATCTGAAGTCCAGCACAATGCATACATGTCCCAGCACACATGCTAAACCTCATGCATGTTTTTTTTGTATTGTGCAAAAAAAATACATTGTGCATGTGTGTGTGTGTGTGTGTGTGTGTGTGTGTGTGTGTGTGTGTGTGTGCATAAGTGTGTGTAGACATTAATAGGGGACATGTCATTAATTACTAATTACAATGCGTGACGTCATGGTGGTATTGTGGTATTGTTAGATTAATTCACGGAAAGGGAGGTCCACATCTGTTCTACGATGGAATGCAATCGAGGGGCTTGTTGTGTTTGTGTGATGTTTAATAAGCCCAAAAGCGACTAATGTTTCAGCACAGGGATCATATTCATTACCTTGTTTCCTTTAGGAGAACTCATTAAAAGGCTTACCGAAATGAAAATTTATTTGTTTGTTATATACTTGGTGCTAATGCCTGAGGTTACATCACTGTACATGTAATACTGTCTAAAAATCTATATTGGCTTTTTTTTTTTTATAAGATGGGCGTTTGTTTACAGAGAATGTAATTTACAGACTACATAATATGCTGTTTAATAATAATAATAATAATAATAATAATAATAATAATAATACTTTTTCTTTTTAGAATCTGATTGGTCCCAAGTGTCCAAGACTTGATGGATCAGGGGTGTACAGTATGAGGGGACAGGGAGGAGGGCTAAAGAGGCAGACTGTTCTGGGGTCTTTCACCTGACCCCGCCTACCTTCCAAACCCACCCGCACAGGGGCACTAATCACTTTGCTCATGGGGAGAAAATCAAATTGATGCGACCTCTAAGACGCCGCAATTGAAATCCGATTACCGATGACGGAGCTCTGGTTTTCCCCGTGCCGCCACTACCACAAATGCTCTGGCCTTGAAAGTGTACACCTCCTTGAATGGAGGAAGGGTGGGGTTGGCGAGGGGGTGAAGTAGAATAATGATCGGCCAAGTAAGCAAGTCATTGCTGGGGGAGAGAGTCGAGGGTAATTAACTCCAGTCCTGCCTGTCTGAATCGATGAGGTGAAAGCTCACAGGCACTGGCTCTTGTTGCACAGCACCTCGTGTTCACTGCAGCAGAACAGTTCGAGGCTAGGTTAGCATTCTGCTAACAGTGTTGCCTTCATTGCGATACTTACAGAAGTATTACAGAAGGGCACTCACTGGGTGGCATGGTGGTACAGCAGGTAGCGTTGTCGGCTCATGGCTCACAGCAAAGGTCTCCGGTTCGATCTTAATCTCAGGTTGCTTGTCTGCGCAGAGGTTCATACAATATGTTCTCCCTGTGCTTGCATAGGTTTCTTCCAGGTTCTCTGCTTTCCTCCCAACTCCTAAAAACATGCTGGTAGGATGGCTGGATTGACTACCTAGGTGTAAATGAGTGTGTACATGGTGCCCTATGATGACTGGTGTTCCCTCCAGGATGTATTCCACCTCACACTTATTGTTCCCATTATAGGCCCTGGATCCACCTTATCCTTGGCCATGATAAAGCAGTTACTGAAGATGAATGTATCTTCTCTGATTCACATGGTGAAAAGGATATTTAATGCGGATAGAGAAATTCCTGTTCTATCTGTTTATCTGAGGTTTACATTTTATTGGACATAAAGAAAGCACACCAATTATATTATATCCAGTGCTAGTGAGGATTCTTGAAAGTAGCAGAACTCAATACAGTTCCTTCATGGTTTTGATCTGGCTATTCATCTACCTCGATGTGGATGAGTTCATTATCACGTCTTATGCTCTAGGCTTGGAGGAACAATGACCAAATAACACGGTGCAAGGTTCCAGCTCTATTTTTAATGATCCAAGGTCCACATCCCTCTGCACACAGCCAAAATTGTCCAAAAGAGGAATAATTCCAGGAAGCAACTATAAAGGAGACTCTCTTCTTCATGCATGCGATCAGAATTGCCTGCATGGGAAATGAAGGGCGTGAGAAGGTCCACATTTATATGATCTCTGAAGAAGTGCCTGCGAGGGTGCACCAATTGTAAAACATCCTTGACCTAAACTTTGTAATGAGTTCTAAGAAGGAGGTCCTTCACCTCAAATGAATCCAGAATCAAGCGAGCAAGTATTGTAGCCTACATTCGCAGCATTCATGAAGTGGAGCAGGAGGTTGAAAATATGATTATAAATATCCACAGCTGGACCATATTCTGGCCCACACTAATCAAGAAATAGCACATGAAATATGGAGTGGAAATCATCTGGCACAAAGTGATTTTCATTTATCCTGTCAACAATGAGAAGATGATTCAGTATGCCAATATATTTCCCCTTGTGCCTGCTCTGCTCCAGGTGGCAAGCTGCACAATCTGTGCCAAGTCTTGAACAGACAACACAATCAAGCATTCCAAAGAGCATTCAATTTATAACCCCCTTTAGCCTTCCAAGAGCTTGGTGAGTCAAGGTGGGGTTATAGATGTAAAACTCCATTTAGTCTTCATTTCCTGTAGCCATCCCTGGTTCCTCTTCTTAATAGCATTATCTGTTGTAGCCAGTTAAATAGCAAACTCAATTATTTAGTGGCGACTTGTCCATAGGAGTAGGTAGGGCAGCGTATATATATCAACTGTTCAACAAATGTTCATCTTTATGCAGTCCTTATTCACAACTCCTATAGGTTTTCTTCTGAAATACAAATTACATCTTATAAGTGACCAACAATTTAAAAATATGCTTTTTGACAGATGTTCTAGAAGTGTTTACTTCCCCATTGAGTTACCATTTGCACCTAGGGGTCAAACATCCACTCTAATAGAGGCACATTGGGGCAGGAATCACGTTGCCAATTGCTCAATGCATTAACATTTTCATTGAAGGAAGAGCAGTGGACATGACAACCCTATTAATGTTAGTGCCTTTATTATGCCAAATTGGGCTAGTTTTTTGTTTAAATAGCAAATAATCAGAATTAAATCTAATCAATTTTTGCAAACAAAATCAAGTGTGTCCATGATGTACACGACCATTTCTATTGATATATTGCAAATATCTTTAGGGAGAGACAGAGTGGGATTATGGAGTGGATAATGTCCATAAATCAGAAATGTGTCTGCACCACAGTGACCTTGTTTCCCAAGTAAAGGTTGATAAAATAAGAAATATGTGTATCCATTTTCAATGCCTAAATTTGAGGGTCTAGTTTAATGTCTTTTATGTCTTTTTTTTTAGATGTAGTTTGGCTGAAAATTTTTGCTGAAACCTGGCAACCCTGATTAATGAAATTAGCTCTATTGTGTGTGCGTCACACCTTGTAACAATGACGACGGGAAACACGCCTGTTGTATCAATCAGTTAAATAACTGTATGTCTAAAACCATTCAAAATGAGCTGCTAGACTGTATGCTGGATGACTGTGGACTGTGGATGTCGTGGTCTATTATGGACTTACTCTAAAATTCACTAGATAGCAGTCTGTAGAATAAGTCAAGTGTGATAGACTTTTGACTTAAATTTGTTTGAGGCTATGTCATTATAAAAGTCTTCCTGCTCCACCAAAAACCACTGCTGCAAGCAATGAAGGCAATATGATTGGCTAGTACAAATACACTATTTCCAATCTAATATCACTATAAAAATATATCTTTCACTGCACTGCCCATCACTTCAACTCCAATTTCCAGATTTTTTAAATGGCTTCTGTCCTGTGATGGGTTAGCATCCCATCCAGGGTGTCCTTGTGACCTGAGTTCCCTGGAATAGGCTCCAGGCTCCCGTGTAACACTGTGTAGAATAAGCGGTATGGAAATGGGTGGATGGATGGGTGGGTGGATGGAAAATGGCCCCTATAAGCAAATCAAACTGTTACAGTATTTCTAGGTTGTAAAAATGTCTGAGATTCAAAGTTGAAATGAGTTTTTATTGTAAATTCAGAATAAAACGTGTCATTGAGGTACAAATACAAATTTGACACAAATGTCAAAGCAACTAAATACACATTTTTTCAGTATTTCAGATAGCTGAGGACAGAATAAATATCATCACACAAGGATAGATGATCATGCATTATATGTCAGCATTCCAACATTTCCTTTATTTTCTTTATGTACCACTTTTCTCAAGCTATAGCCTAAGAACTTATGGCTGCTGACTAGATTCTGGAAGGATACAGAAGAAGACTTCCTCGAAGATGCTCATCAGCTATTGCCGTATGTTGAGGTCACCAAACAACCTACCATCCATCCTGATTATGTCCTAAATCAGCAGTTAGGGTCCTGCATTTCCGAAACCACTGACAATGTAATGAGGTTTGCATGGTGTGACAAGGTCTCCCAGCATCTGCCCCTATCCAGACTCCCCTATAATGGGGGCAGACTACCATTTTGTTGTCACTTGACCTCTGGGACAACAGAGGCATCATCAGACAAAACACAGAGTGAGAAACATTAACAAGGCACTGGCACCAAAAAAAAAAATAGAAGAATGTAATGGAAAACTTTTAGATCAGTTGTTTATCTGGATGATGTGTTGTTCCGGGTGAGAAATGAGAGAGAGGACGTGAGATAGCATCAGTTATCACCCAGAGTGCTTGGCCATTAACAGTCATGGTACATTAGCATTATCAGCATTCATGAATATGAGGAGAGGATGTTAAAAGCATCAATAACCCTTCAAGCTTGTACATGTGACTTGATACACAGAGGCACAGAAAGGCACCATTGTTACACCTAAATCCAATCCAAATTGCTAAATTTGTAACACATATAAAAGGGTGGATGCTTGTCGGTGTTACCATAAATTTGATCGAGTTCTACAAAAGATTTGCCTTTGTGTTCATTCTCTTTTTGCTCCTGTTCTTCATCTCTTTCATCTCCATCTCCATCCAGCATCATTTCAGATATCTAAGTAAAGTGTGTTTCCACCATAGTATCCTTTTCTTGAACCCAGGAATTTTTTAAGGAACTTAAGATACATGGCCACTGCAGGCAATGTATCAGGAGCTCAGAAGCATTTCCACTCAAAAAAAAAAAAACCTCAACTTTTTAGTTCTTGATCTGTAGTTTTCTGGAGACCAGGTCAAACACAAGGTTGACTGGTCAAACACAACGCTTCATGGAATGACCTTCTTACCTGAAATACAAACTTAGGTTTAGCGAATATTGAAGCTGGCATGAACCTCGGTGTAGGAAATATCCACCACAGTGATTGTTGGTTTAAATAGTGAATTTGAACCAAGTTTCTTGTAGCATGCCTCACATGCAATACAGAAAAAAAATGGTTTGCAGGGTGAATTATTGCTTTGTGTATACATAATGGTTTAAAATCTATATTTGAGTTAACATCATATTTGCAAAAAAAAGAGCAAAATTAATAAGGACGGTCTCAAACTTTGCTGTGTTTCTGTACTTTTGAAATATTCCCCAATCCTGAGCTCGGATTACTGTCTGCAGTTTGGTATGTTCTTCCCTATGTTCTTCCGCATGTTGGTTTCCTTTGGGTTCTTAGGTTTCCTCTCAAGTCCCAGAAATTTGCCGGTAGGTGGACTGGCTACAATAAATTACCTCTAGGTGAGAATATGTGTGTGCATGGTGAGCTGCAATGGATTGTGTCTTGGGATAGACTCCGGATCAACCACAAGCTTGATCAGGATAAAGTGCTTATTGAATGAATGAATTAATTAATTAATTAATGCATGAATGAAATATTCCTGAATTTTTTCCTGGAGCTTTGTAGATCATCAGTCCCCAAATAGTTCTGAAATCTCAGTGGAATCACACCTAACTATCCATTGAAGGGTTTCATATACCTTGGGTATGGTGCACTACCTGGACAAACCAAGGTCCTATTGAACCTGGAACAGATTAGGCTTAGAGGGATCCAATGTTAATAACCACCTGAACCTTAATGCCCAAAATGCTTCCCAGGCTGGAGTCTGAGTATGACCCTAATGAGAGCGGAGGTGGTGGTGGGGTGCAGGGGGTTGAATGAGGGGCAGATGATTGCGTAGCAGATACAGCACAATAGGCTCTGTGAGGAGCAGCCCCAGAGGACAAGGGGAAGGGCAAGGGGAACTCATGGCTAAGGAGCTCATGATAGGCACATAGACACTGGACTGTATTGTTTCCCTAACCCTGCACTCAGCTCCCCCAATTGTTGTGGCGGTTCCCAGCTGTATGGTCTCCACAACCCCTCCCTTACTCACACACACATGCACACGCACACACAATCTACATGCACAGTTCTCGTACCGATCGGGTGACATCATTAATAATCATTACTCGGACATCGGGAAGTGGAGAGATCTCCGGCTCTGGGCAGCCGGGATCAGGTTTGCTTGTCGTCGATGAAAGATCTGGAAATTGAAAGTAGGGCCATTATTTGTATAGCCTCACAGCTCAGAGCTGCAAAAGACTGAAAATAAACTTGGCTGGCTCATAGGCTGGGCACGTCGCAATGACTCGAGCAGAGAACTTGAGAGCAACACAAAAAGAAGGTTTATTTATAAGATAAACAACCTTTCACATCAACAATGACCTATAACACCGTGATTGTTTTATTGTACTTCCCTCATAAACTCTTTTCCCCTCATAAAACTTTATTTGAAAGGTACACTATATTTACCTAAATAGACGTACAAAAAGATGAACCCTTGATGGGGTGGTACCACCCCTACAACAAGGAAAGTCCAGTTTGGTACCTTCATTTCTGTAGTGTAGAGTGCAGGCATGATGCCATATAGCAATAAATATTTATGTTCACGTAACATGTGCTACCCCTTTATATTAAACTATGGGTGTGACAGCATGAATATTTGATGAGTGGCATTATTTACAGTTTTACAAAGGGCGATACTTGTTTTTTTTGTTGTTTGACTGTGAACCGGATACACGGCCTGTGGGTTTTGCGGTCTTGGACAAAGCTGCTGATGTGGAGCTCAAGGTGAAAAGCTTTCACTTTCACGCTTGCAGTAAGTTGACACCAGTGTGGCTTGATCATCCGCCTTGCTCCAGGAGCAGTCACTTACTGTGACATGAGCCACAGCCAGTGCAAATATGTGTCTATATACAAATCCTGTTATTTGTTCGTGTCGCACTCATACGCAGATATACTCTTAGTTCAGAAATGAGAAACGTGTATATGCTCCAGCAGCAGTATATAGATGATAACGGTGATAGGATGCTGATTGCACAGACAAACTCAGTTGAGAAGGATGCAGTGTGATCTGATCTGAGTTTGTAAAGCAGCCAGGAAAGCAGGACGTTCTGGCTGAGGATCATCCCAAGAGAGGAAGGAAGAGTGACACCTACTGCTATACCTCAGTTACTTCTCCATCTCCACTCATACCCATTCTCCTCCCTCATTCTTTATAACAATTCATATTACAAGCCACATGCATCAGAGGTTTAGTGCACAATAACACAAGCTACAATTTCAGTGTCATGACCAGTGGTTGAAAAATGTCAGATTGATCCATTAATCATACAGTTTTGAAGGAGTGAGCACTTACATACTGTAGTGTGTGTTCATGCATGAATTCAGAAATATACTGTGTGTCGAACATATAGCAAAAGGCATTCGATATAATGCAGTAACAAAAATGCATATTCGTATTTATTCAAGATTCAAGAACTTTACTATCATACTGTATGCACACAATTTCGTTCATCCATTTATACAACTTCAGTAACCATTTATTCTGGTCAGGACTGAGGTAGATCCAGAGCCTATTCCCAGGAACACTGAGGCCGGAATACATCTGGAATGGGATGTACACTCATTTTGCACCTAGAGGCAATGTAACATAACCAATCCTCTGATGTGTATTTGTAGGAGGAAACCAGATAACCCAGAGAAAATCTGTATGGACACCGAGAAAATGCACCGAAATTCCACAAACACAGAAACCTGAGCTTAGGATCGAACTGAGGACCCTGGACAAGCTTTCATGGAAAATGGATTTCAAAGTGTCTGGATGCTGCACGAGATTTCAAATAAAAGATACAACAACAAAAACAATGTTAAAAAAATAATTGCCATATTTGTGAAGTATTTTGCAATATTGTGGATAAAATACACTATAGACTCTCAGTAATAAAGTTATCAGTAGTGTGTACCACTGTACCAGTGGTGGAGTACAGACTGGGGCAGTGGTGGCTTGCTGGTTAAGGCTCTGGGTTACTGATCAGAAGGTAGGGGATTCAAGTCCCAGCACTGCCAAGCTGCCACTGTTGGGCCCTTGAGCAAGGCCCTTAACTCTCTCTGCTCCAGGGGGCGCTGTATCATGGCTGACCCTGCACTCTGACCCCAACTTCCTGACAGGTTGGGGTACACGAAGAAAAGAATTTCACTGTGCTGTATTGTATATGTGATCAATAAAGACTCATTATCATTACCGCTGGGATGGTACCATCAAGGGTACATGTTTTGTACTTTACTGCATGGTGTTGCCATATAGCGACAATTTACCAGCTACCCCCATAATAAAAAAAAATAGTTTTATATATTTTTATATCCATAAATCCATAATCCATTAAAAAAAAACATTTTTTGTTATGTAAATATAATCATTCATGCAGTAGAGGGTTAAAAGTACTTTTAGCTTTAATGTCCAGTTACTTAAATGATTTTAAAGCTGTTAAGATACCTACTAAATGTATAAACAGTGTACATTTGATGGTATCACGCCAGCCTCAATGAAAAGTAGACATGCCTTTGATAACTTTATTTCTGAGAGTGTAACATGAAAATGCAGTCTTGTAGATAAGTCTGCAGATAGGTCTTATCTACAGGGCTGTATTTTTATGTTACAGAAATACGACAAAAATGACGTGAGGCAATTGAATAGTGTTAACTTAATAACTTTCTGCAATGGTTGAGACGTCTGAGGTCAGTGTAAATTTCACGCTCGTTCGAGTGCTATATGTTTACTCTAAATAAAAACTCCAGCACTTAAATCTGTATATATCAGTGCTAAGTACTCTATGGTTGTGCCTCAGAGCTGTCAAATGTCTGCATATCAGCTATGACAGAAGGATGGAAGAATTCCAGAATGATTGGTTCTTGATATAATCACTAGCATGATAATTGAGCCTCAGTAGCTTAGACAGCCTGAGTGAAATCCAAAATAATCTCAAAGTATTACACACAATACTTTTCTCAATATTCTCAACATTTCTAAAAAAAAAAAAAAAACCTAAAAAAACATTGTCAATCACTGGCTGCTAAGCAGCGCTGAGGAAGAATTAACTTAGCCAAATAAAAGGATTAGCCCACCGTTCCTCTTCATTGGCTACTCTAATGAAGTGTTTTTTTTTTGTTTTGTTTTACCAGTTTGGTCTGATATTCTTCTCGCATTCACCCTAATTGAGGGAGTGCCGCTGGGTGTCATTCACCGGTAGGACTAGTATCTGTTTCTTGCATTTAGTATGTCGTGACTTGCCTCTGAATGGAGGGTGTCGACCTGTAAGGCTTTGCTCCCCTCAGGTATTAAATTGGGTGGGAGCTTCTTTTTTTTCTACAAGGAAGTTGTCATGTAAGGTGCAAAGTCATGTGATCTGGCAAGAAAATAGACAGTAGGCTAAATGTTCGATTAAATTAAGATAATTTCTTTTGTGATCAGTGGGGAAATAAATGAAGTTATAGAAGAAAAAGAAAACACTTTGTCAATTGTATATTATGTAAGGAATAGTACAAAACGAGGAGTGCTATTATAGGAAACTAATCCGTGGTGGGATGGTGGGATGTGTTGCTACTAACTCACTTTTAAGTTGATTATTTTCCTATAAAAGTGTTTTATTTCCTCTTAAACAACAGAAATTTACGCATAAGAAATTTTTTTTATGCTTTTTATCCATAAATAGTTACATTTAACATTATGTAATGTCTAGAAAATGGGTTCCTGTTATCACTTACATTATAGCAGATATAAACAGTTGTTCTCTTACCAGCGTCCTGAAAACTATACCATGGTGGAGACTTTTTCCCTAAATATTTAATAAACATCACCTTACGGAAAGGGTCACCATATCGATGATTATTTATTTGGTAAATATTACCACACTTTTCGAATCCATTTATTAATAGATTTAGATCATGTAGGGTGTCCACCATAAAAGTCACTATGCATTACTACAGGCGTTATAATGCATTAGAATGAGCACATTAATATATATTAGTTCATGCCTTAATGCCGTCACTATAGTTAGCGCTGCTGTTATAGAAAATAAATCTTCTGACCAATCAGACTTGAGATTTCAACAGCACTGTGGTATCAATTTATAACATTTCAAGTTAAAACACATTTGTAGCATCGATAGCACAAAGTCATATTTGCTGACAGCCTTGTGCTAAGCAGGAACAGGTGTTTGTTGCCATACAGATCAGTGTCAGCTCTGGATTATACTTGTATTTGAAGGATTGGGAATGGTATGAAGGATAAACATGCTACCAGCCAGATATGCATAGACACTCGATCAAAGTACATACAGACCCTTCTAAAGTTGTGAGATGATCCCCTTGCTGGGAATTTTAACAGTAAGTTATTGTACCAAAAATGTATGCTAAACTGAATAGCTCACTTGCTTATATATATATATATATATATATATATATATATATATATATATATATATATATATATATATATATATATATACACACACACACACACACACACACACACACACACACACACACACACACACATATAGGACTAGGGAGGCATTGGTGCCTTTTTTTTTTTTCAGACCGAGTACCGATACCAAAATGAGTAACTTACTTAGTATTAATCAGTCAGAGACATCATGCAAAATTTATTAATATTTTGTATATCGGTTTCTGTTTCCCTGGTTTACATAGTGGTCAAGAAAGGCACATAGGTGCATGTTACACTAAAGCTACTAGACTAGATTTGGATAATGTTAGCTAGTTGATTTTGAATGAAGTAATTTCACTAGCTACATTAGTTCCCTTGGATCAATTAGGGCTGCAGCGGTGAAGAGTGGGTGGTTTTGTTTCCCCTCATAAAAGCCCTTCTGTAGAGCTATAAGCAAAGAACATTTTGCTTATTTTGACGGCGGATCGTCAAGAACAACACGCTGGGAAGGAGCTGTTACTTTCACTTGCCAAGCGCTGTCTGTAGACATTATTTCTCTCCTAGTTTTATCAGGTTACTTGTATTAAATCTCTGGATGTGTTCACAGAACAGACTTTTCTTTCTGTTTGGCTTTTATTGCAATCATTAATCACAAAATATGTCCAAATCGCTGTCTCATTTAGTCTGTTTATTAGTGCGACAATGATAACAGACACTTTCTTGGGAGATGTAATGGGGATGTAACCGAATATGACTACGTTCCTGGGATTGAACAGATGGATACAAATACAGATTCTGTTTGTTTTACTCTTTTTTTTCTCCATTTTATTTATCCAAATCTGTCTGCTGGTTGACGTTTGAGGCTGAGCTTAAAGTCCCCATGAAATGAAAATGAAAGTGTTGTGGCTTGAATGAATATGTTAGCCTTAAGGTTATCTATAAGCTAGCATGCTCCAAAACAATGACAAAATTCACATTTAGTAGATATATGCATTCAAAATTGACCACCAGTACAGATCGACAATTTTGATGACATCATTCTGCACTTCAGCTTCTCAGCAGATTTTCTGTCCAATCAAATGCTCGCTACAATCTGAAGTGTCCCACCCCCCAACATTATAAAAGTCACCTCGCCGAAGCTGCCGTTGTCGAGTGAGAGAAATCATATCAGCAAGCACGGGTCCTGACTACGTCTTTGGCTGTTCAAACACGCACGTTTTGTTCAATGATAAGTTGGTTAAGAAGGAAATTCCTGGAGGACTTTTTTCTTCATTATACAGTGAAAATCATGAGGGTGCTTTAATTAATTTGTTGTTTTATATTGTATTCATGAAAAAGGATGTCTGTTTCCAGCAGCCCTGTGTTTTTTCCAGCATTTTCCAGCATAGTGATTTAGCAAATATATATATATATATAAATATATATATATATATATATATATATATATATATATATATATATATATATATATAAATCTGGTTTAGGCCACACCCACTTCCGTTTCAAATCCAAATGCAGATATGAATATTTGTAGCACTGAACCGATACAGATACCAGCATCATATTACACCCCTAGAGATCAAGTACGAGTAAATGAGCACCGTATCGAACTGATAACCGATACCAGTGTTGATATTGATGCATCTTTAGTATGGAACTGCGGAGATTTAACTGCATGCTTCATCAAATACATAAATAAATAGATCTAGTCATTTTCTGATCCTGTCCTCTCTTATTCCAGCCTCCAGAAACAGCAGACAGTCAGAGCACAGACATGCCAATGACTGGATCCTTAATGAACTTGGATGTTCGTTCTCTGTACAGCTGCTGTCCCTGCATGTCTGTGAGTCAATATGAACCTTCTCCAGCTAATGAGATCAATCCGGTCTACTGTAGCAGCCGAAGAAGAAGCAGTTCACTCTAGCCACAGAGGTGAACGGCTCAGAGAGAATTCATTAGTGTGTAGACAGGTGGCTAGTGTTACAGCTCTCTCTGCGAAAGTCTGAAACTTTGGAGCTGTAAGCAATACTGCACTATGACATTTCCGCAACCCGCAGCCCCAATCAGAAGGAAGTGATTAGAAAGCGGGCTATGATTAAACAACATGGACAAGATGTTTATCAAAGTTTTCCTCTTCCTCATCCTCTCTCACTCACTCACTCACTCACTCGCTCGCTCTTGATATCTCATTCCGATCCTCTTCCCCACCCTGCACACATCTCGCTGGCTGTCTCTCCTGGGAACTGGCTATAAGTACTCCATCAAGCCAACTGCATTAGTGTAATTTCGTCCCAGGAAATTAGCAGAGCCGAGCGGCGCCAATTAGAAGTCAATAGCCGGCTTTATTAATCGAGCTAGCCATCGAACTTGATTAGATTATGCAAGGGCCGGCGTATGCGTGTGTGTGTGTGGTGGTGGTGGTGGTGGTGGAGGGGGGCGTTATGTTGGGAGGCTGTTGCTGATTTGCTGATCCTGTCTCATTTCTACTGTCTGCAAGTCAATCAAAACTCACTAATATGCTAATATCGAACCCGTTGACTACAATAGCGCATTGGTTACCTTCACACTGCAAATCCAAGCACTTTATTGACATCTCAACGCAGACTTTTTGTGTGTGTGTGTGTGTGTGTGTGTGTGTGTGTGTGTGTGTGTGTGCATTTTTGTTATGTTACTGAAATCTGAACAAGGCCTTGGATCCAGAAGGAAACATAAGCAACTGCTAACGTTGTTTAAAGTGTCATTCTGCAACAGAGACTGGCTGTGAATGTGCAAACAAATCCTAATGAGGGCGAGGAAGCGAAATTTGAGCTGCATGTCTGTTTACAGTTATAGAAAATACATTATTTATAATTGCACTATTCAGTGTCTCCCAGATGAGGATGGTTTTCCTATTGAGTCTGGTTCCTCTCAAGGTTTCTTCCTCATGCCCGCTAAGAGAGCTTTTCCTCAGCATCATTGCCTCTGGCTTTCTCATTATGGAAAAACTTCAAACTGTAAATTTCCGGAATTTATATATTTCTGTAAAGCTGATTTGTGACCATTTCTGTTATTAAAGCACTATAGAAATTTAAATAGAATTGAAGCTGGATGCAGTAGTTCACAAAGATTTCAATATCTGTCCGTTGAGAGTCCATTTCACTATGAAGTAACGACTTGATCAAAACATGACATTTTGTGAGGAAATTTTAAGCTGACTGATTAAATTTACCCCCGTGTTACCATTTCTACTTGTCGTTTTAATGGAATTTATTAATGGTTTCTTGAAGTTGAGGTGTCAAACTGTGTTATAGTCAGAAAAACATTATACATACAGTAGGTCAGAATCTGGTAAAATCCACGGGATAGTGCTATGGCTGTACAGCCAAAAGAATGATTATTTTTCCAAAATTGGTGTTTTTCTACCTATAACATACTTTGACACCTCTACTTAATAAAAAAAGCTTATTCAAGAACAAAAACAACACATGGCAATGGTGATAAAAAATAGTCAGTTTGTCAAAAGATGTCTGAATCCTTGATAGGTTTCCTCGCATGTTGAATATCTCACTTGATGAAGTTTTTGGATAGTTACCCTAGCATAACGTATGCGCTAATCAAAGCTTAATCAATTCAGCTGTAATCAGAAACCAGCTGTCAGAATCACTGTGATGTTCTTGTGCTACAGTCAGCATGAAATCTTTAAAAGCAATATTCTCCTTTTACACTTTTGGGGATAAATTGAGTCTACAAAAAAATGATTCAAATGCTAGAACTTTGCTTGTGGTTGAGATCTAAGCAAAAGAAAAGGCCATTTCAGTTCAGGAAAGTCTGTAGAAAATATCAAAATTGCACCATGTGATCAGTTTTCCCAGGCCGCCACCCAAATAAGAAAAGTGTCCAATTCGATTTGAAAATGTTTATTATCATCAAGCCTCCATACTTTTTTTCCCCATGAGAAAATAAGCAGTCAATTACAATGTAATTCATGAGCTGAATGACAACTGTCAAACTAGTTATGGTTTTATCCTGGACAATATCACCAAGAAGCTTTCAACAGGTTTCAGACTAGCATGATCTAATCTCTTAAATGGCGTCAACCGGTTTAATGACATGCCACGGCAACTCTTTTAACACCAAGCTCAACACAGGGACTCTGGAGCAAAGACCACAGATGGCAACAGGAGCTTTTATTTGGAGCCACTGGTCCAGAAAGGACAGCTCCCTAGCGAGCCTTATCTGCTGCCTGCTGGATAAACTGCTGTGACAATTACACAGTTTAATAGTTGCATAGCTCATCGCTGCCACCCCCAACATGAATGACGGTCTCAAGCAGGACGGAAGTCTCATGACTCATGACAGAATGGAGGTTGCTGACCAAATATTGCTATTTATAATAACACTAAAAATCTCATTTATGGCATTTTATACCACAGAGCTGTTGAATCCTCGATTCTGATTAGTCAGAAATGGTTGCTTTATTAATTTTTTTATATCAACAGTTCTGACAATAGTTCTGTTTACTGTATATTAATTTACATGCTATAATTTTACATAATTTCTATAGTAACACAGGGACTTGTATGGCTCTCCATATAAGTAAATGCTCATTTAAGCATTACTAATGGAGACGTTGCACTTTGCAGCTTCTCGATAAAATGACAAGCCTCATTTTTCCATTGCTGAGTCCATGACAGAGAAAACATAGAGGATGGTGAGAGAATTATAAGCCTCTAGCCAGTGTAGCATAAGTCATAACAGGAACTTGTTTTGTGGACATTAACAACATTATATGGATAAAAAGTGTTATTTAATTAATAAAAAGTATCATCTTTGATAGATTTGCTGTGATATAAGAGAAATAAAACTCTTTGGAGCATGCAGTTATTATTCAAAGGCAAAGAAACACATTTCGCAGTGGTAACTCACAAAAGTTTGGGCTTTATTCCATAATTGAACGCAAGAGGTCATCAAAATGGTAATATCTGGAAGGATGGACATACAATATTTTCAGAATAAGTCCCTAGAGAGCAACAAATGTACAATCCCATAGGGCATAAGGAAGCTGGAGTGTTGTATACCATGACAAGAAATTTCTCTAAGAGTTTCCAGTGACGTCGTACGCGTAAACAGCTGCATAAAAGTCATGCTACTGTAAATTCTTTAATTGATTTCCTACCACTCAGTTGTATGAGATTAAATGGAAAGGCAACTGTGGGTTTTTTTCTTTTCTTTCAGTACTATGAACAAAGAAACTAATTGAATGGAAAACCATTTTGTTCGCCCGAGTCACTATGCTGTTCATCAATTATGCACCTTGTGTCCAAACACAATATTGAGAAGTGTAGGCATGCCAGCTCAGACTAATCAAAAGTTCAATTGATTCACTTGAGTCTTTTCACCAGCACTAACCCCGAGAGAAAACCTTGCTGAAACCCGAAGGCAGTGAAAATGTGATCGTATTGTTTTCTTATCACTGGCCCATTGATCAAAATCAACAGTGGTATGATAAAGCAAGACGGGAACCATTTAACCTATTTGAGATTTTCTGCTTCCACACCTCAGTCAGATATACACAGTGTTTATAGATAATATTACCAACACTGATTCCTGTACGGCCTTTCCTACTATTTCATACACGTGGGAGCTCTTCAGATGAACTACCTCCTAGCAATTAAATCATCATTTTGACTTTTGATTTTTCAAATCAAACAAAGGTTTATATTGAGAGCATTTGACCTCCATATTCTTTTGGAACAATTTAGCTTTATAGACCAGAAATGTAATTAAAGCAGTAAATAATGCTGTGGGTGATGCCATAATTGGGATTCCATTTAGCTATTGTAACCCTTAAAAATTATGACAACTCTTAAAACTTTTTTATTTATTTATTTATTTCTATAATTGATTCAACATTGAATCTAAGAAAATATGTATTCGCATATGTGCTAACCCATCTCATTTTTCATAATTTCTTTTGCTGATATTTTGTTCCTGACTTATAAAGATGAAAGTCACAGGGTTTTGATTTGTTTTAGCATGGAATTTGTAAATACATCAAATGTGGTTACTAGCAACTATGCCAATGGAATGAGGACATTAAGGACAGTCTCATTTATGTAAATAAAATGTGCTTTTTCGTTAAATTTTTTTTACTTTAAATCTATAATATGGGTAACAAGGTTGTACTTTCAAAGTCACCACATCTTTCAATATTACAATATAATTGAAAATGACAGAACATACTTTTCTTTTTACTATGATACTCAGAACGTTTGGATGATGCAGCTTCCTGGTAAGCATGTGACTTAATGTGGAATATTACAAATATTTCATAAGGGTGAATGTGTACAGGTAACAGGGTTTAGTGAACAAAACACAAAAACATCCAGTGAGTGACAGTTTTGCAGCAGGAAATGCCTTTTCAGGTTCATTTCTCTGGGCAGGAGTTCAAATGTGTGCAATAATAAATTTAATAACACAATAAGACAGCCATTTGGTCATATTCCAGTAAACTCCTGGCACGGTGTTATGAAAGTTTGCCAAGATTGGCTAGCTTGCCAAGACACTTCGAGTGCCACAGCACTTAATCAAACTATCAGCTTACTGATATGTCTACTTCATTCACTGAGAACCTTGATTTGCTTTTGTTCAATTTAATCAAAATTTGGATTGAAAGCAGAGCAGAGCAATATAGGCAGAATGTGTCTTATACATTAGCTCAATGAAGTCTCCCAGCCAAGTACTAGTTTTAGGGGGAAACACTACTGTATAGTTTTAAAATGATAAAAAATAATTCTCCTTCACTATATGATGGCAAAAAAATATTTCTCCCAAAGGTTGACTTGCCTGCAATACCTTAAAATGGTGGATTCAGACAAAGGCGCAATATAAGAAGGCAATATAAGGTTTAAAGTTTGGCATCCACATCAGATTATTTGCTGCTAACATGTGGTTTAAGGCATATTATTTTGGACTTTTGTGGAACCAGAAAACACCACCAATGGGCGTAGGACAAATGCACAGAATGGTATGAAGAAGTGCGGTTGGGGCTGATTTCTTTCTAGCCCAGGCTGTAGACTCTTGGATGTCATTTGATTACACCGAGTGAAATACCCCCTAGATCTGATCTCTATTTGGCCTGATATTTTTTCAGCCTGCTTTACTGATACATCTGTAACAGGTCGTCAACAGTGTTTGAGAAGGAGTATGTGAAATACATTTGTGTGTGTGTGTGTAATGTTAACACTTCTCACATTTTATAAAACTCATGTACTCATGTGCTCCAAAAACTGGGCGCCCAGCCCCTCAGAACAATAATCACTATTCAGTTCAGGCATTCAAGAAAAAAAGCTGTGCTCCAAGTTAAAACCAGGACGCGACCACTTCCAATATGCACTGTCCTTCAAAATCTCCCCAAGGACATGCAACATACCAACCAGTGGCCTTCCTTATAAAGAAATAAATTCACAACGCATGCACTAACTCTAGTGTTATGTCAGTAAGTCTTTGTGCTACATGCACACTGTATATTAATGTTTTTCTTAGCTACAGTTAATTCAAACAAACATGCCATGCGGGCAATTCATGAAGGGATTGAAGTCTAATGGGAACAACCGTGTGGTCAGCTAAATGCTAGTACTTGAGCAAACCTTTGGCAGAAATGAGACCAGTGACCACAACCACAGCAAACAAAAATAGCAAAAGCCACAGAAGAGTGACTGTTGTAGATCATTTTCCTTCTGATCTTGTGGGGTCAATATTTGTTTCTAGCATTCTTTGGCACCCATAATACATGTTTACCAAATAAGTAGTGTGGGTGGTGCTCACTCTCTCACTTTCTCTCTCATGGATTCTTTCAGCCAGGTGTTTTTACCTGTCACTTTAAGCCTGTTTGATGCCTGGAGGCTCCAATGCTGATTCAAACACAAAATCTGTGCTGTTCAAGTGAAAAAAAAAAAGAAGAAGAAGTCGGACATGACTACAACAAGAAGATTTCAAAAATCAATGCTGTTCCACAGCACAAAGTTATTGGAGTATCATTCATCATTGGGATTAGGCAATACTAGTTGCCGTAGGAATGTCAGGCTTACCGTAGGTGGTTATAAATCTTTATGTGAGGTTAGCACGTGGTTGAATGCAGCCCATGACAATAATGGAAATGAGTGGTTGAACTGGCAGCAGTTGCTTGACAGGGCTGCGCATGCTGACAGAAGAAACAGAAAGTCAAACATGTCACAGAGAGAGGCGAGGCCCACGGTTGACGAGAACCAGGCGCTGTCAAGAGGAGCACATGATATGAAAGTACCAGAAGGCTTTTTTTTTTTCTAGCACAGAAACATTGGGTGTGTCTCAATCAGCTCCCTAGCCCCCTAAATGGTGAATCAGTAAATCATTATACAAGTTCGGACACTGGTAAGATCCCTTTTTAAAATCATTAAACACTGTAAAAGTGGTTCGACCCATAAAAACCGTATATAGAAACAAACATCAAATAGTTCAAAATCACTAATGTAAGTAATCATTTGTGAGCTAAAACAACAATAACAAGTTACTTACATTTGTAGACGAAGTCGGCTGAGAGTTCGTCCACCATGTTTTTTTTTCTTTTTAGACGAGAGGCTTCAGAAAATATGATGTTATTTCCAGTAAAGGAACATAGTGAGTGCACTGGAAGGATTTTGCGATAGAGTCAGCCCTTAAAATGGCTGACTCCCTGATCAGTGCCCTGACTACTGAACTAAGGAGCTGAGTGAGATGCACCCTTGAAATGCATTCACAGGATGGATATAAATATTCATATTCATGTTCATATTCATTCAAAAGTTTACATTTTTAATACAAATAAACTTGAATGTACAAGCTATAGTTTTTTATAGTATATAATAATAATAATAATAATAATAATAATAATAATAACCCAGTGTTTAGTGGTTTCTGAGTGGTGTAACAGAAACACACACAATTTTGGAAATCACAAGTTCAAATCGTGACAATGTCAGCCATCCTTGGATGGAAGCCAAGAGAGCAAAATAGGCCGTAGGGAGGGATGGCATACTCTCTCTCCCCTGTCAATCACAGCAAGACTAGCCAATCATGGGTGTCAGTGAGCTTATGAATGTGGAATAGGGCAGATAGCATTTTTCTCTGTGTGTTGACAGAGGAGAGCTGGGTTTGGGGTTGAAATTGGCAGGTGTACAAATTGGGGAGAAAATGAAGGGGTTTGGGTGAAATAAATAAATAAAAACGTCCTATTTAAGTGTGTGGCAAAAAAAAAAAATAATAAAAACCTGTTGGTTTTCCCTTTTTATTTCAAAACAAAAATGCAATCTACACAGATCCTATGGGTTTTTATCGAATGGACAAGCAGCATGTTCTCGTCACTGGATTGTTAGTAAGCTGTTTCTTCTTACCGATATCAGTATTGTTTGCACTGGAATTAAAATAAACAGTTCAAATAAAAGTTCTGCCAGTGATGGGTATTATCCCATCTCTGCACTGGTTTAGTAAAGTAAAGTTTTAAGAACAGTTGATTTGTGGCAACAAGTGTTCCAAAAAAAGAGACGGGTTTTCTTGTCCACATTTACTAACATTTTTCGCGGTAAACATTCTCTTGTGAAATGCTTTAGAGTGAGTTTACTGTATACATTGAAACATTTCAGGATAATACCAAGTTGACAGGCTGTAATAGGCGTATCCTGAAAACAGCCAGGGCATTAAGTGAAAGATTTTGCTCTTTGTTTTCTTGACAGACTGTGATCATGCCTAGGGTATGGAGAGACCTTTGATACACTGATCAGTGGTTTGCTATAAACTCACATTAATTAAGAGATTGTTTCAGTGGCCCAGGAGAACAAGAGTAGTGATTGTGTGCGGTTTGAAGTGCACTCGCTTTGCCCTGAAAAATGTGTTTCCTATGAGAGGTTCTCATGAGAGTGGGCAATTGCAAGAGATGCCTTTGTTATGTGTCTTCTCGTTTCAAAGACAGCATTCAAATCATTTTGTTTAGAAACCCAGGCCGTATTGGCTTACTAAAAGGCTACCATGGTTAAAATCACTTTTTTTTTTTTGTCTTGCATTTGACCTGGCAGATAAACAACTTTTTTTTTTTTTTTTAATCTTTTGCCCTCAGATTGCTTTTCTATTGTGTGCGGTTCACAGAGTGCAGCAGTTACAGTTTTCTCCTAGATTGCTGCAAAGTGATGTATTTATTATTGGGAGGTTCTTCTGTCTTACATAAGATTTTTCCTATGGATTAATTTAGGAATTTACTATAAATTATTCAATTAAGGAATTTACTATAAATTTAAAATGACTGTAGATCCCTTATGGGATATGGGATTAGCAATACAGTACTTGCTTTCCTCGATTATAGCCATACTGTTTATTTATTAGCATAAATCATTTAACTGTCAGGTCGACTCAGTTTCCCACAATGCACAGACACTGTGCGTTTCCTACAGAAACTGGACTACACTTCATAGAACCCACTACCATTGGCACGTTCACAATCACTGTACTTCTGATTGCACTCACCTGTTCCCAATCACCAAAACATATGAAAAGGACTCTCTCATCACACTCATTGTGAAGTAACACTCAGTTGTGCAACATTCTGAACTTACCAAGCCTTTTGTTTCCATGATCAATACTCTGGTTTTCATGCTGATTGTTTCCTGGTTTTCATGTTTTGATGTCTCCCTGTTTACGCTGTTTACTGATCGCCTGACCAGTGCCTGTTCTTTTACTTTGACTTCGCCTACTGCTTTGGATTTGTCTCTCTCGAAGTGCATTTGCATCATCTCAGGCAACTCATTCTGACATTAACAAACCAACTGATTGGAAAATGTTCAAACTGAAGAACAAGACATTTTTGAAGTCGTCATTTTTAAATAACATTATTTTGTAATTTAATTCATTTTTAAATTGCGTTATTTTGTAATGTACTGCATGTTAAATGGCATTGCAAATAACATTTATAACAATTTAAATACCTCATTAATTTGATTTATGAATGTAATTAATTAGTTTAACATAACCATTTGTTTCAAAAGAATAATTCAGCAAAACTGTAAATGTTTAATATTAATGACTAATGATTAATATATTATATAAATCATTTTTAATTAATGCTGTATATAAATATAATATAATATTTATATATTTCATTTCATATAATTTGTTTGAATTCAAGTCAAGATGTACGTATATTCCTCATGCTTGTAACTGCAAACCCTTCCTGTTAGCGTTACCGTAGTTAGTGAATAATTCATAGTAGCTACTCAATAATATGCTTTAAAATGAATAAATGAATAATAGCATATTTATTAGAATAAACCATTTAACGAAACACCTCGTTGGAAAATGTTGAACTGAACAATTCTCAATAAAATTAATAATAAGCTGTGACATGCTTAAACGGTTAAAATGAACAAATTACTAGCATTGTTGTTCTTAACAAGGAGAACGCTATGGCTCAGCAGGAACAGGAACAGAATAAAATAAACACACGATCGTATAGTTTTCATCTATTGTAAAATGATATGGGAGGTGGGATTGGGTTGCGGCAGCTTGCACGGAAAAGATCGCAAATACTTGGAATTTCAAAAGATCCCAAATACTCGGGGGGAACACCATCTGGCCTTGAAATACTTGAAGACTACAAGCTTAAACAAATTATGCTGACCATGCGTTTATTCTTAACATATCAAATGCCCATGTGGAGAAATGAAAAAGCAAAAAAAAACAACAACTATGAGACAAATTTTCAAACTCAAATTTTCACTCCCACAGCGTAACAGAAAGGTGTGTCTCTGGGCTGGTAAAAAAAAAAAAAGCTTCTGAAAATGACTCTTAATAATAGTCTCAGGAGGCCACTAAAGACTGAATTAACATGCTTAGTTAAATGCTGGGAGTAAGAATTTGTTATGAATGCTCTCACAGCAACTCAGAGTGAGGAGTATGAGTTAACCTTAAGGGCAAACTCACCGTAATCCGATCAACCACACCCCGTTTCCATAGCATGAGCCAATGGAACACAGGAAGTACACAGGAAGTATGCTTTATACAACATATTTCAATATTTACAAATTACTACTACTACTACTACTACAATAATAATAATAATAATAATAATAATAATAATAATAATAATAATAATAATAATAATAATAATAATAATAATAATAATAATAATAGCAGTCTATGAGATGACGAGCATGATGGTGTTGACAGAAGTATTAACATGAAATAACTCGTTCTAAATAAATCTTGGACACCACAGAGGATCAAATATTAACGATTAACATGCAAGTCCGGTGGCTTAGTGATTAGTACATTTGCCTCGCACCTCCAAGGATGGGGGTTCGAATCCCACTTCCACCCTGGGTGCGTGGAGTTTGCATGTTTTCCCCGTACTTTGGCGGACATTTCCAAGTTGTCCGTAGTGTGTGAATATGTGTGCGATGGGTTGGTGCCCCATCCAGGGTGTCCCCCGCCTTGTGCCCTGAGTTCACTGGGATAGGCTCCAGATTCTCCGCAACCCTCTGTAGGATAAGCCGTATGGTCATTTAGAGTGGATTTTATCTTTAAGGTGAAAGAATGTTTGTACATGAATTTCTAAGAATCTCATGCCACCTCAGACCAATGTTTTTCTTACAGCCTGATGCCATTTTGGAGTTTGCTTTTAACACTCAATAGAGACAGCCAACATGTTGGAGCACAGCACAAGTGACATGATTAAGAGATATGTCCCATCGAGAACACTCAGATCTCACAGCAACCTACAACCTGGCTGAAGTGTGAAGAATCTGTTGTGTGTGTTTATGGGCTCAAACGAAGGAATTTACTCCCAGACTACCTTGGGGCCATAGATTTACTGTCCAAGTTTTTTTTTTTTGGTTATATTTTACACTGTTTTATTTGATGTTGAGAATACAATACCAAGAACTTACTGTATTTTCATTCTCTCATAGTGTTATCTTTTTTATTCTGTCTGTAAAACAATTTGCCAATATAAATAAATCTTATTACGATTGATCGGCTCTGAGAAGGAGTTTAGCCGGTGGTGTTGGCCATGTCTGCAGCAGCCCGCAAGCTTTCTTTTCACAGTCTCAATCCCTGATTTAAGTTGAGTTGAGTCTGTGAAATTTTTTTGGTAGCTAAAGGACTGGGATATTCATTCCTCATCAACGTGGAGACTTGCAAAGGTTGAAGATGCAGTCAGGTTTGTGCTAAGCTGCTCTTCAGATGGTCGGGTCCAATCACTAAGTAGTTCTCTGGTGACTGTTTAGTCAGGAAGGTTGCATAGATGCAATAGCATACCATTTTACTGATGTGTTCATTCACAAAATGTCATTTGTAGAATTTGATTATGCATCTGATTCAGTGATGGCTATCAGTATCTACTATTATGAAACCATCATGGTTGAGCTTTATAGCGCATGGCAGGCATAAAAAATTTTTTTTAAAAGTTGAATTAATTCAATAGTCATTTTTCCACAGTTAAAGCAGAAAAAAAGGATTCAGAACAATGTTATAGGTTGTTTTATTGGTATCATATTACACTATCATAATATCACTCCTGTAGATTGACTGGCAGCTGAGCACGCACAGGAATCGAAGAGAGCTTCGATCGAATGCACGTTGCGATGAAGTCACGTGACACATCTTGGTCCAAATCTGAGGAAAATCTGCAGTAATTTTCAGAAAATTGTAGAGTTTGCTTGATTTCGTGTTCGTATCTGCGATCGCAAAATGCTGGAGGGACTCGTAAGGTTTTTCTCCAGCCTCAGTTGCGCGCGAAATGTGTCTGCATCAGCCTCTTTGTTGTTTTTGTTTTTTACCATGCTGACTAACCGACAGCTCCCCACAGCCAGCCAGCACTAAATATATCAGTCGACTAGTCTATGCAACTCCTAGTCTGTAGTCCTCAGGCTCTACCTGGCTCACCAGACAGAATTGGAGTATTGAAAATTTAAATAGTCTTTAGAGATTATTAAAGAGTACACCACATCAAATACTGTTGAAACACATACCTACGAGCTACAGAATAGTAATCTAACACTGAATATTATCCATACAGTGCATATCTGTTTGTCGTATGTTTCAGTGAATAAATGATAAGATATTATTTTTTAATGTCTGGTGGTATATCTGGTGTCAAAGCATTAGAGTTGTTAGAGTACTTGAACATAAAGATGGACGCTGTACTGCGTGAGGCAAAACTTTTCCATCAGGTAATGCACCTCACAAAGACATATTTTCAAAAGTGGGCGCACTCACTAGCAATGTTAACACACAGAAACTCACACACACACACACACACACACACACACACACACACACTGCTAACGCTAAGATAAAAGGTAAGGCTTGACAAAGGTATTTGACAAAGATAAATACAAGAGCCATTGCCTTCACTCGCCCAGCAATTATCTCTTTATAGATCGGAGCCCTAAAGTTAAGTGCCCTGCTGAAAGCTTGTGTACATAAACATTTCTGAGTGGGAGGCGGTGGGAAGCTTCTCGCTGATGGTGAATAACTCCGAGATTTAAGACCTTGGCCGGCTTTTGCCTGATGCCACACACTTGCAAATCTGAGCTGTCAGTCACAAGTCAATGGCTATTCACAGGTGCGCTTTATGCAGGTTTATACAATGACTGTACAAATGTTTTTTGTTGTTGTTGTTGTTGTTGCTGTTGCTGTTATTGTTGTTGATTTATATAGCTCTTTTCCAATAACTTTTAATGTGGATCAGACTTTTGTGGAGTATCATTTAAAGAAAAGGCTGAAGCTACATTTCTAAATGAAAGGAAATAATTAGTCATTAGCATTAGTTGACTACTAGCTGGCTAACACTATGCTGGCTGTTTTTTTTTGTTTGTTTGTTTGTTTGTTTGTTTGTTTTTGTCATTTCTTTATTACCTTTTTGTAGAACATATTTGCAATATGCTTTCTGTCTGTTCGACCCATTTCTTTTACCACAGCCTGTAGCTTGTTGGCTAATGATCTCATGTTAGCTAACATTACAACATTAGCTGTGGAAATGATATCGTTTATAAATGTGATTTCAAATTCCTTCAGAAATCCTGTCAGGCTAGCTTATGTTACTTAGCTACATCTTGTCAGGTTAGCTTGTATTAGCTAGTGTGTTTGTATCCAGTCGGGTGTGCTTATGTTTCCTAGCTGGCTAATATTAGGAGTGATTATTGAAAAATGCATTAATAATTACATTGAAATGTTCTCTCAGAAATCCCGTCAGATGAGCGTATGTTCCCTATGTGGCTAAAATAAGCAGTGAAAATGATCAAATGTATTAATATAACTCAAAAATCCTCTCGGAAATCATGTCAGGTGTACTTATGTTAGCTCACTGGCTAATATTAGCCGTGAAGATTATAAAATGTATTAATGTAACTTAAAAATCCCCTCAGAAATCCGTCCTGTGAGCTTGTATTAGTTCGCTTATTTGCGTTGATTGCGTCACTGAAGATTATAACATGACATCCTTTCAGAAATCCTGTCAGGTTAGAGATTTAAGAGCTTGGCTAGCTTTTGTCTGGTGCTATATACTTGCAAATCTGAGCTGTTCACATTCTAAACAGATCTGAGCTGGGCTACTCACGTGTACCAAAGTGAAATAAATTTTTCGAGAACTTACAACACGGCTCATACTGATTCCAGTATAAAGTTTAACGAAAAGGCAGTGGCTACATATCAAAGCGAAAGGAGCTAAATAACTTGTTTTCTTACAAATTTCCATTATCTGAAAAATCAAGGACATTAGAATAATTAAAATCAAGCGTTTTATACTCTCAAGCTTCAGTACAAACCCTATTTATGCATTATAAATCATTTCCACAGAAGCATGTTAGCATGCTAATGTTGAAAGTGTTACTTCTCACCTCATAATTCACACATTAGAGGCTAATTGTCTACAGTTGCTTCAGTCTGTCTTTGCCTTAATTGAATATTAGGCAACCAGGGACCAGTTAGGATTCGGTTTGCCATTTGAAAGCAGAGCCAGCCTACCGTGTCATTCAAAAGGCTCCATCGTGTTGTTCACAACTGGAGAGTGAGTATATATTGTTTCACACAGCTGATGTATATTGCTTGAGTGCCAACATATCTGATGTATATTTCGTACAACTGGGCCAGACCTCTCTGCACGGATCACTCAGTGGTTTAAAAGAACGGAGGAGTGATCGAGAAAGTGTGTGTGAGACCGGGAGAGAGCGGAGGCGCAGTAACCTGAGCCAGTGTGAATGGAGTCATTGTTTGGTTGGCCGTAATTAGGCATGACAGCTGAGGCGTGAACAGATTCCCATCATTACAGGCCTAAAAAGCCCATTAGAATCGATGCCACGCTTTGGTCAGACTCCCTGTCTGCCCGAACCCAGGCCAGGCAGGCAGCCCTTGGATAGCATTACATTAGCACTGCTACTAACGACACGGCAACCCTATAGCCACGGCTAACACCTGGCATAATGGACTTGACGCCACGTTTGGGAGCAGAGGTGGGCTGGTGCGTGGGTGGGAGGGAGGGTGTCAGGGGAATAGGGTTTGGGTTTGTGAGAAGCACATTTGTTAAGATTGCTCAGATAAAGTGGTCGGAAATGCTAGGCGCTTGAGCAGTCCATGGTCTTGCGTCACTGCTCGGATGAGGCAGCCAATCAGAGGGCACTAATCTCTTGTTTTTCTCCAAAGGAAGGGTGAGTCGTGCATCAACTGGTACTGGTGACCGAGATGAATACGGCAATAAAGTGACTCTACTGATCTTGAACTGACCAGTAGTATTAGGATATTCTTTAATTTCTCTATTAGACAAAGCTCTTTCGTGATCAGTTCAGTTTATTGAGTTCCAAGGATCTCATTTTATGAATTTCCCTAAATATGACCTAAAAAAACCTCTCAGAAATCCTGACAAGTTATCATGTTAGCTAGCGGCCTAACCTTAGCAGTAATATTCATTCATATTAATTACTAATTACTACTTAATTATTATGCATGTGCACATATGAATGAATGACTTCCTCCTACATACTTGAAGACTTCCTTATATGGATTCAACAACACAATGACATTCCCATGAGATGTCCTAATTTCTGTATATGGACTTGACACACCTACCTTTCCATATATGGACTCCAAGTCACATGTGATCTTTGCACAGATCTTACTGGGGCAGTTGAGTGTTTTTATCAGTCCTGGCATACAAGCTTTACAGTCTGAGCCAGCAATGCTTCCTATCTACCAATCATGTATTACGTGTATTACAGTACATGCAAATCCACTTCTCACATGAGTAGATGATTTCGAAAGCCACTTTTGTTTGACAGCAGATAAGTCCCATTAAGACCTAACAACATGCCCTGAGAATGTGCTAGACCATAAACACCAATATATCAAGTAATATATCAAACAGCTTAACCACCTGTAAGTAGCTGACTCCACTCAGTTCCAAATGGCATGTAGTTGTAGCGGCTCCATGGGGAAGCTAAAAGCTCTTTGTTGACATACCCATAAAGGCCAAAAGTGCCATTGTGTAAGTTCTGTGATGCATACCTTACTCAGGGCAGCCTCTCCTCTCCCTTCAAGTCTTCATGTTGGATGACAGTGGTGCAAAGATATGCATCACACACTTGCCTTCAGGGCACAATGTGTAACACACGGCACCATTTTCTTTATCTTCACACCACGGGGCTGCTGTTCATTTTTGGCAGTGACAGTGTGTGACAGCAGATTCTTGTAGTAACTTCTCCGGGTGTAACATAATATCTGTATCTATATTCAGACATTGTACTGGAAGTGGGTGTAGCCTAAAGCTTTATATATATATATATATATATATATATATATATATATATATATATATATATATATATATATATATGTAGTATCTCACAAAAGTGAGTACACCCCTCACATTTTTGTAAATATTTGATTATATCTTTTTTTTTTTATGTCTCAGGTGTGAATGGGGAGCAGGTGTGTTAAATTTGGTGTCATCACTCTCACACTCCCTCATACTGGTCACTGGAAGTTCAACATGGCACCTCATGGCAAAGAACTCTCTGAGGATCTGAAAAAAGAATTGTTGCTCTACATAAAGATGGCCTAGGCTATAAGAAGATTGCCAAGACCCTGACATTGAGCTGCAACACGGTGATCAAGACCATACAGCGGTTTAACAGGACAGGTTCCACTCAGAACAGGCCTCGCCGTGGTCGACCAGTGAAGTTGAGTGCACGTGCTCAGCGTCATATCCAGAGGTTGTGTTTGGGAAATAGACGTATGAGTGCTGCCAGCATTACTTCAGAGGTTGAAGGGGTGGGGGATCAGCCTGTCAGTGCTCAGACCATAGCCGCACACTGCATCAAATTGGTCTGCATGGCTGTCATCCCAGAAGGAAGCCTCTTCTAAAGATGTTGCACAAGAAAGCCCGCAAACAGTTTGCTGAAGACAAGCAGACTAAGGACATGGATTACTGGAACCATGTCCTGTGGTCTGATGAGACCAAGATAAACTTATTTGGTTCAGATGATGTCAAGCGTGTGTGGCGGCAACCAGGTGAGGAGTACAAAGACAAGTGTGTCTTGCCTACAGTCAAGCATTGTGGTGGGAGTGTCATGGTCTGGGGCTGCATGAGTGCTGCCGGCACTGGGGGACATTGAGGGAACCATGAACGCCAACATGTACTGTGACATACTGAAGCAGAGCATGATCCCCTCCCTTCAGAGACTGGGCCGCAGGGCAGTATTCCAGCATGATAATGACCACTGGCTTGCTAAAGAAGCTGGGGGTGAAGGTGATGGACTGGCCAAGCATGTCTCCAGACCTAAACCCTATTAAGCATCTGTGGGGCATCCTCAAACGTATGGTGGAGGAGTACAAGGTCTCTAACATCCACAAGCTCCATGATGTCGTCATGGAGGAGTGGAAGAGCACTCCAGTGGCAACCTGTGAAGCTCTGGTGAACTCCATGCCCAAGAGGGTTAAGGCAGTGCAGGAAAATAATGGTGGCCACACAAAATATTGACACTTTGGGCCCAATTTGGACATTTTCACTTAGGGGTGTACTCACTTTTGTTGCTAGCAGTTTAAACATTAATGGCTGCATGTTGAGTTATTTTGAGGGGACAGCAAATTTACACTGTTATACAAGCTGTACACTCACTACTTTACATTGTAGCAAAGTGTCATTTCTTCAGTGTTGTCACATAAAAAGATATAGTCAAATATTTACAAAAATGTGAGGGGTGTACTCACTTTTGTGAGATACTGTGTATATATATATATATATATATATATATATATATATATATATATATATATAAAAAGACAATATGCTCCTGGAAACACTGAAAAGAAAAAAACAGGGCTATTGAAAAGGAACAAAATATAACAACAAGTAGGAATTTGCAGAACATAATAATGTATATTACTCGAGTTCATAATTGGTCTCAACCAGATGCCTTTGAAGCATGTAATCTTGCTAACTGTCTTTCAAAACAACTTTCCCAAAACAAAGACACCTCATAAAATTTTATCAGATTTACTATAGTTTTTGTGTTTTCAGAAAAGATGGACGCTGGACACACTATCAGAATCTACTACATAACTGGGACACAGTGATGCTGCTGGTCAAAATGGGGTCCTTTAAGGGTCATTTCTTTATAATTCCTGTATGTTTTTCTGATAAGAGTTCCCTACACATTTAATAATGATAAAGAATGACAAAAAAAAATGCACAACAAATGCACAGTGCAATTACTGAACGAATTACAAGATAATTTTTGGAAATCCCAGCAGAGATATGCTGCCCTGTGCCAGTTTGTATATAAAAATGGTAGAAAAAAAATGGTATTATTTTGGAGCTAGGTGAGGTACTGCTTAAGTCAGGCTCCTGGAGCAAACCACTGACAATAGTAAAAATAAAAATAAAAAACCAACAAAGCAATAGTGCCCCTGCTATTCATTTCTGTATTTGTATCTGTATAAAAGCACATTATTTCTTCATTCTGAACATGAACCCATATTCTGTTACATCCCTAGTAACTTCTTAGTACTTCTAGACCTGCTGAAAAGGTTGTGGGCCTGAAGAGAAGGTTCAGACAGATATGCAGAGAAATGATGGGAGTAAGATGAATAAATGACAAGTAGGTGAATAAATAAATAAAAGAGAAATGTGAAAACAAGGAGATAAAAATGCAACTAAAAGGGAGAAGAAAGAGAGATAGCGAGTGATAAAGAGAGGTAGAAACTATTGCTCACTTTGACAAGTGCCCTTGGTGAGGGAGATAAGGGCTCTTTACATATTTCATGGTTTTGACTGACAGCTCCTTAGGGTCCTGAGAGCCACGGCGCCCGTTGTACTGCCTGGAGGAAATACTGAGACCAACCTTCATGCAGCTCACATAACCACACCTCTCTCAACACTTACACAAACAAGCCATTACAATACACACACACACACACACACACACACACACACACACACACACACGTAAATGTATAAGGTAGTAATTCTCCTCGTTATAAACTATTTTCTTAGTCTGGTCCTTTATTTTTCATCTGTAAAATGATTTATCAATAATGTTTTGTTCTCTCTACCCACAGCTTTGAAAACCTAAAGAGGTTCTAAGCAGGCCAAGCTTTGGCTTAGATAGAATGTTTAATGGTTGGTATAATTAGTTATCCCACAGTACTGTTCAATCTGATTGGTCAGAAGTGTTGATTAATTTCCTATAACAGCATAGCTCTGATAATAGTGCTGGTTGTGGCAGGTTTATATTAATGCAATCATTCTAATGTGTTAGGGTTTCTATGGCAACAACTCATTCACAGGAACTAGGATGGCAGATGCTTTACATAATCTAAGGTGAATAATTCATTTTCTATACCGCTTATCCTACAGGGTCACGGGGAACCTGGAGCCTATCCCAGGCGGGGTACACCCTGGACAGGGTGCCAATCCATCGCAGGGCACAATCACATACACAGTGACTTAGTGGTTAGCACGTTCGCCTCACACCTCCAGGGTCGGGGGTTCGATTCCCACCGTGGCCCTGTGTGTGCGGAGTTTGCATGTTCTCCCCCTGCTGCAGGGGTTTCCTCCGGGTACACCGGTTTCCTCTTCCCCCAGTCCAAAGACATGCATGGTAGGCTGAGTGGCATGTCTAAAGTGTCCGTATGAATGGATGTGTGAGTGTGTATGTGATTGTGCCCTGCGTAAGTGTATGTTATTGTGCCCTGCGATGGATTGGCACCCTGTCCAGAGTGTGCCCCGCCTGGGATAGGCTCCAGGTTCCCCGTGACCCTGAAAAGGATAAGCGGTATAGAAGATGGATGGATAGAACAAAGAAAAACATATAATCAATGATATGGTGAGATGTAATATTTATGGAAGGAGTCTCCAGTGTCAGGCTTTGTAAGTCAGCAAGCTTTCCAACATGGAAAAGGAAGAGAATAAAAGAGAGACTGGTGAACACACAACTGTTTATAGCTGCTACAATCTAAGTCATAAGAGGAACTAACTCATCACATTAACGTTCTATATAGGTAACTATAAATGGTACAATGTGTTGTTCATTAATAAATTCAGTATCATAATTGTTGGAAAATCCCTGTGTTATGAGAGGAATAAAACACTTTCGGATGTGCAGTTATTGAAAATCATCAAATTTGTGGTGGTACCCAGGGTATGAATTACGGGTTGGGGGTGGGGGGCTCAGTCTATCTGAAAAGAAAATGACAACATAAATTTGACCACCCCTAAAATGGGTCAATGCATGAGTGCGCCCAGTAGGCTAAATGCAGGAAAGATGATGCAATTGTGCACTCAACTGGCTGAATGCAATGGATGTAGCACATAAGTGGTTGAAAGACACTTTTTCTTGGAAAATAAACGTTGCAATCTAAAAAATCTAATCTAAACATAGTTTATATATATCTTAAGCATAAATTTCCTGCACAGTTTGTCAAAATGAATTGTTTAGGGTGAAATGATTAAGATGAAGTTTACCTATTGTCTTGAGGTCACTTTAAGTCTTGGATGTGAATGAAGTAAGCTGATAAAATACTGTTAATTAAAACAGCATTTGGAAGTTACGTCTTTTACTGTAGTAACAGTAAGCACGCGTTCTCTCGTGATCATCCTTTCAGCCGTGAAATGGTTAGGAATCACTTCAATGATAATTTGGACATACTGAGACAGTGTATCCTACAAAACTTGTTGCATTTTAAAACACATTTTTTTTGTTCTTCTTTTCTAAATTGCTCGATACTAATACCATAACATTGTATAGACGCAACCCTTTAGTCACGACTCACGAATGTCTGTATTTTTTAATTCTGTGTATAGTTTAGGTTGGTCATAAATTGAAAGTTAATGGCGTGACCTTTTCACATACAAATAACAGAAGACTATTTTTTGCACTCAGATTTCATTTAACACTGCTGATGTCATGAGTACGAGAAAGTGAACGGGCATAAGGCAGTTTTTTTTTACTGGCAAGAAAAGACAAGTAGTTCAGAAAGCACATACTACTTTTTTAAGGCATTCATGGCACTAATCGTTATATGAAGCTGAACAGCATTGTATGAATTATAGCATTTAAAGTATTGTGTGTATTCATGTGCTGTTTTAATTATACAGCACGGTGGT
Organism: Ictalurus furcatus; assembly: GCF_023375685.1. NCBI lineage: Eukaryota > Metazoa > Chordata > Actinopteri > Siluriformes > Ictaluridae > Ictalurus > Ictalurus furcatus. The sequence goes on from NC_071282.1 coordinate 15,001,496, forward strand.
TCACTTAAGCACGCATGCATTACAGGAACTAGTTAATCTGGGCAAACTGAAAAAAGCTGCCCAACCCCCCTCACCCCCCCCCCCCCCAACCCAAAAGTCGATGTATAATTCGCACACTAATGATAACAGTAATGGTGTTAATTGTTTTCCTTTAACAGCACATCCTATCATGTTTTATTCCTTACTTAGGATTCCAAAGTTACAAAAAGAAAACCCTCCAATGACACGTCCAATCATTTTGTCTGTGGCAGCCAGTGAAAGATATTCCTGCTCATGCTTTGCATAGATTGTTTCCCCATGGTGCTCCTTGGCACACGGGCAGCACAGGGATGGGCTAATAATCACTGCTGATGCAAGGTCCGAGGCCTTAGGCGAGGCCAGAGTTAAGCTTCAACTGGCCCCCACTCATGGTGTCACATGCATTCCCAATCATCAGATATGAAGGAGAAAATGGTTTCCAGAGTGCTGTCAGACCAGAGGAATCTATAGAAGACCGCATCTTGAGCACATGCGAGAGGTCAGGAGAAATTGAAAGGACCAGGCGGCTTGAGTCTGAGTCGATTGCCTCGCCTCTAGTGATGAGGGGAAGCAAAAGAGGGCCTAAACAAACACAGGCCTTCTGGCACGTGGAGGGAGAAATGTGTTTGGATTTAGAATCCAACCGAGAATGTTGTCTAGTGTAAATGAGAATCAAGAAGATACACAGATCCATTTTGGTTTTGGCTTCACTGGGTTTGACTTGCTAGCTAAAATCCTGACTATGCATTTTAGTTGCACTTGTGGGTTTTCTCATAAACATTTACTTCTTAGAAAGGAAGCAATTTTTACAGCTGAAGCACTGTGCACCATGCACCAATCACTGGGCCTTCTGCTCTGCCTTAGGAAACTGTCGTAACTAAATAAGATTGAACAGCACTGTCACTGAACTTGGTTTTTCAGGTCTAACTCAGCAACAAATTGAATAACAAGAACCTGCATGTGACTGAAGCAGGCCAGCATGAAAGGACCAATCAGGATCCACTTTGGCCTGGGGTCACCGCGCCTTTCGGATGTCATGTAGATGAAGACATATGTGTTGTTTGTTTTAGTTTGGGGTAAGAACATATTTCACCTCAAGGAAATGACAGGATTGCGGGAGTTATGTGTTGCAAGGGGAAACCTTCTGAAATGATTCTGCTGCTGTCCTCCCTCTAAAGCAGGATCAGGCTTGCTCGAAACATACACAGTAAGGCCAAAGGTGGGAAAGTTGCTGTTTGTGGGGTGCAAACTATTCTGTGAACTATTCATTAATGTCAGACTGGATGCATATTTTTGAAGTCAGAGCACGAGCGATTGCCTGAACCAATGACTGGAAGACCAGGTGTCCTTTCTGTTTCATTGTGATTCCATAGTCATTTGTTAACTAAGAGCCTTGTTTGTATGAGCACCTCTGCAATTTTGGGGACATGACCTTAGTCATAAATTTCCTGAGGCATCTACCCAGATTAGGACAGCAGATCCTCCATTCTTCCTCATTAGGAAAGTTTCTTGCCTTACCATATTCACACAAGACAAAAACAAAAGAGCGCTTAACATGGCAAGTCTGGAAAATTTGTCACTGATGAGAATAGTCACTTGTGGTAGAAACCACCCCCCACCATCTCGGTGCAACTGTGGATTTTTTGTGCGGCTGATTTCACAGTTTAACAGCTCGCCCTGTGTCTCATGGGACCGGCTCTCAAATCTTGCACCGATTCTGGCTGACATCCATCGAACTTTCAGCTGAGCGAGGACTGATAAGTTGCTCTGCAGAAAGCTTCAATTGTCCAGCATTGTTCCAGCAGTCCATTAGGGCTGCATGTATGCATTCCCCAAACCCTAAACAGGAACTATACATCACATATACACACTCTCAGTCACTCACTCTGACCACTGTGGCCAAGGAGCGTTTTAAAAACGGATAGCATCTCAAACGGGCGCTTATACTGCTGCCGCGATTGTGGAGGTGCGTCATTCTTTTTAAGTTTTGGTCTCTTTCTGGATCACCTCATTACCTTTCCTGAGCAGGGCAGGACACTCAGCCTGGTTTGTTTAACAACTCATGGTCCATAGTTGAAAGGAAAACTGGACTTGGGCTGCAAGGAGGTATAGGAAATCCACATATCTTAAATAGCATGTTGTGTCAGACATGGATGAGCAAAGGGGCCAGAGGATGAGAGGACGAGATCAAGGAGGTAGGGGTAGCCGGAGCATTGCCAGGCCAGCCACCCCCACACACCCCACCCTCCCTCTGTTAAAGCATGTGCTCTCTCATGTCAGAGGGTGAGTGTTGTTGTGCTTTGATCTCCCACCACAGAGCAGGCATGGAACCACTGAGAAATATGGCTTCCTACATTTCTCTCTCGCTCTCTCTCTCTCTCTCTCTCTCTCTCTGCCTCTGCAGCTTCAGGGTGTTTGGCTTTGGAGGGATCCCAGTTTCCTCCTCTAATCATGACATCATCCTGCCTGAATAGGTTAAAGATGTAAGCCAGGATATTACCCCTTCCTCGCCTGGCCAGGCCTCCCAAATTAGACACAATACTTCAAGTTTCGGCTCGGCCGTGGTCTGCCTAGATCATAATACCGATGACGACAATGCTCTTATTGAAACGAACGGCTATGCATGTCCTTCTTATGTCTGTCTTACATATTTATTTCTCATGCATGTGTCTGCAGTCCTATATTCTGTCTTATGTAGGAAAGTGTCAACACATTTATCGGTGTGCTCTTTCCAAGTGCCCATATGTTCTGACCTGGATGCAGAGGAAATTCAATAGTGGCAGGCAAGTTGGCTCAAAAGCCTCTCTTCTTACTGACATGATTAAAGGCTTGTTCTGATTAGAGCTGAAGTCTTGACTTTAGCCCAGGCTCCTGTCAATAGCAGTTAGGTTCACATCATCTCGGGCTTGCTGCTGCTCCCTAACCCCTAATCCTTTACCAAAAAAAAAAAAAAACCCTCACTATTACGATGAAGGCTCAGCAGTCAAATAATCTTGTTCTGAAACCACTAAAATGCTAGCTTAATGCTTTAGACAACTGCCATTGGCCTGTATTTTGTATATATGTAATATAACCTTACTGCTTGCCTAACAACTGAAGATTGTAAGATTGTGAAAGACAGTAAGGTGATAAATAAATAAAAGACTCGTCTATTATTACACACTTATTCCACAATGACTTAGTTGAATACTTACTTTTGATTGGTGTGAAAGGGTTGATTAATTTCCTATAACAACATTTTCTACAACAGCACAGCTCATTGTAATACATCATAATTTCTACAGTAACCCCTTACAAAGGAACTTGTATGGCAGATGCCCCACATTAAAAAATGAGCAATTTTTGTTAGATTTTCTGTAACCAGTCTCCAGTGTCAGCTCTTTTAAGACTTTGAGGTAAAGCTGTAACTTTGAGTTTTCTGATGCAGGTTTAATGATAGCGTGGCATAGTGCGTTTGTTTTTTGTTTTTTTTTACTCTTATTAAGATAAGACTCTTATTAACATTATGGTAATGTAAACGATAAGAGAAATTTGTTACTCGGATGTTCCACAACCGTAAATGTAACCATACATGGATAAAAAAAATGTAATTCTTTAATAAATAAAAAAAATGTTAATATTGGAATTTGCTATGGTGTAAGAGGAATAAAGCACTTTTGAATTACTAGAAAATAATCAACCTCAGGGCTGTAGTATACAGTTGTAAGTATGTGAAGTAGCATAACTTAAATCTAGAACCCTTTGGTGAACGTTAAAGCAGATGCTTCATGTAGAACCTCTTTAGGAACCTTTGAGGAACCCATTTCTAATAATGTAATGGAACTGGAGAAAGAGAAGCACTAGTAGGAGAGCTGAGAACTGATGGATGGCTACGTTGAGAGCATCCATAAAACATAAGTGTACATGTTTTTCCCATCAAACGGTTTTTCCCAGGATTTTATGTCACTGTATAAAATCTTTTTTACAGGATCCTTATTGTAGTCCCTACAGGCAGGAGACAGAGTTGCAGCTCTCCAAGTGTGATTTGTGCATGGTATGTTAATACTACTCTCATTTTCCTTTTTTCCGTTCCTTTTTTTGTTGCCAAAACAGTGAATAATGCACCTTCCACTTATCAACATAAAGTTCTTCAATGTGATACCACAGATTTGTTTTGTATTGTTTTCTAAAGAACCTTTTGATTGGTGCTGTTTTTGATGGAAGGATCCATTTTGTTGGTGCCTCAGAAATATTTTTTCCCCCATCCTAAGTGTTACCATTATGTGGAATGATCTTTGTCACGGAAAATTTTTCTTTTATTATAATGTCTGAACCAAAAGCTTTTTCAGGAGGCGTAAAATGGTGCTTTATGGTAATTGAACAAATATATATATAGATATAGAAATATTTTTTTTTCTGTCTAATAACTGTTCCCATTATATGAAATCATTGTTTATTATTTAGTTTTATTTTTTATTTTAATTTTAGTTTATTTTCAGGAAACTGTTCTTTAGGAAAACTTTGCAACATTTTTTATGTGTCTCTTGTATAGTTTCTTGGTCAGAGTTATTCTGTTAGAGCTACCAAATGAACTTTTCATATCATGCCACATTAAACAATAAAAACTACACGGGGAAAAAAAGTCAAATTAATAAAATATATACATACGTGCAAATCTGTTCCAGTATTCGAAGTAATTTCACTCAAGTGAATCCAAAATTGAAAAAAAAATGTAAATGCTGAGCTCTGTAAAATGTAATCAATACTGTACTACATGAGCGGCCCCCCTTGTCTGTTTGCACATTTGCACGGTGGAGTGCGTGGTGCCTGGTTCTTGGTGAAAGCAAAGGTAAACTAGTCGGGAGGAATTTAATTCTTTACAGCCTGCTGTTCACAGTTTGTATGGCGTAGACAGCTGGGCGCCCCGCTATAGTTTAGATCAGAGGCCTTGATAACCTGGCTTGTGATTTATGGACACAGTGGCCCTCTGCAATCACCTAATGAGGTGAACTGGATTGTTTACATGTTTATTAAATACCCAGAACCAGCTGCAACTGGCGCAGGCATTTGTCATCAGGTCTATCTGTCAAAGTTCACCCAGACCTCGGAAGAATTTCTTCACGAACACCAATATCCGCTTTAATTTTTGGTTCGTTTCGTTTATTGCCATGCGACTGGTGCTGCTTTGGACCTTTGCCTCTATTTAATAATGCACAGACCAGAGATGGTTTTTTTTTTTTTGGTGTGTTTTTTTTTTTTACTCATAGGAGAAAAGGTCATATTATTACTACTATCACATCTCATGTAATTGCCACAAGGTTCTGTAGCCTTGCTAATCACTTTATCCTACCTAAACTCTGCTAACATGGAATGTTTGTGTTTAAGTATTTTAATCATTACCTCACCATCATATAAACTGTTAAACGTTTTACGAACAAGTGGAGGAAGTTTTAATCAACCTTTGTGTTTGTGTATTCTACGTGTAATAAGCCCTGTGCTGTCTAGTGTGCTTATGGTAAAAAATACTAATGACTGCGAAATGGTGAAAGAATCTAGTCTTCTTGGACCTTCTTGTCCTGAATCACATGAAACCAAAAAAATGTGCCAAATTAAAGTGATAATTGGACCATTTGTTGAAAAAGAGCTGCAGTTTTTTTTCTGGTTTGGGCTCTGGCATGCACACGTTTAAAAATCTGTACTCTTTGTCTGTTTTCTACCCCCTGAATGAAATCCTTTTGCTGTTCTCATTACAAGAGGTCATGCAAAGTTGCCTCAGTAGGAGCTTGTCTGCCTCCAGGCCTTTTCTCTGACACTGCTGCTTGGATCTCACATGATACTGTACTTACAGCCAGGCCCTTTGGCTTCAGTTACCAGGACTTAAACATTTAACAGCTCTCAGTCGACCAACATAAACAAGCTACTTGCAAGACCTCCCTTCCCCAACCCTCCACTATGGTTTTTTTTTTTTTCTTAGGTAAAGACGCTTTCAGGAGGGAAGCACTCTGTGGAAATTAGATCGTGTAATCCTGGCTATTCATGCACTCTTAAAAGTGTGAGGAGGGACAAGTGGGGGTAATTTCTTTTACTGCTGTGGCGACAGGGGGGTTTTAGTGGGGCATGCACCTCAGCCACATTACACTCGTCGTCAACCCATGTCCTTGCAGAAAGCAAAAAAAATTAAAAAAAATGAAAACAACAACAAAACAAACAAAAAGAATTCACTCGGTTCAAACCTCTGGTCCTGAACCCAACTCCCACTCGACACCTGGGAAAGATTCACAGCAATATAGAAAAAAAAAGGATGAAAGATGTTAATGTACACCAGAGCTCACATCCCATTTTTTAAAGCTTGGCCTTGTAAAACCTTCCCACACCAATCCCTCCTTCCATCAATGCTGTGTAATTGTCAGTTTGCTTTAAAGCAACAGAAAGCAGCAGACTTCCAGAACTTGTTTTGCAACAAGCCAGAACTGTTGGCCAGTGATCTTTCACCCCTAGAAATAAGGCTTGGGGTTCTTTCTTTCATAGTAAAGTACTATTTTTTAATAATTTTCTTTTAAAAATTCAGATTTCCATGATGCCCGCCGTCATTCATAGTACCTGAGTACATGGTTTAGTATTAAATGATTCAAAGGGAAAAAAAGCATGATAATGATCTGTAAATTAATAAACAAGCCAAAATCCATGGAAATTTCAGCATTTCAAAGCTCAACATCCAACCTGCAGAAGCAAATACTTGTAAGCCATTACCTAGCTCTGTACTAAACTTACGATATTCAATAGCGGTGTTTGCTGTGTTAAATATATGTGAGTGTTGATACAGTATATAGGTAACACTCAGGAGAATGTGTATGGGGTGTCTTTGTATGATATATAATGTGTATGAGCTATATAGCCAACTATGCAGCTAGAAACATGAATAAACTTGATCTACTGTAGCTAGCTAGCTCATGAAACTAGCAAGCTACTGAAATCCCAACAGCATTTAGGTAATGAGCCAGTTAAAGTTACCTTTCTTAATATAGTGTAGATAATCAAGCTCACTTGGTTAGGTAATGTAAGAACAGACTAAAAAAAAAAAAAAGTTTTTTTTTTTTAAATCAATTGTGAAAATTGTAGACATAGAAAGATTGTACTGTAATTACCCATTTTTCACCAGACAAGGTTGTTTTTTTGTTTTTTTTTTTGGTACCTAACTACTGTAGCAGTTCTGTTACTGAAGTCACTGTACTCTTTCCACTACTACAAACAGGTCAGGGTTTAAGAATATTATCAAGCTAAAACCCTGTAAGAAAGGAGGAAGTACTAGTTAGTATGATTAAAAAAAAAAAAAAAACAGTAGAAGTTGAGGGTTTAAAAAGAAATAGTGCTAATTCCAGTGCTTGGTGAAGGTATAAAAGCTTAAAAGGTATAAACCGGATGAAGGGAAACGGATGTTTGCAGGAGGGATAATAGATGTACTGTAGTAGGTGTATTGTCTATCTGTGAAAGGTGAAAATGCAACAAATCAACCTTTTGAAATGATTTTTAAAAAGTTTTGAGGTCAGCTTTTGTTCCATAAATGACTAATAGCTGCACTTTGACAATTCGACAATTCTCTCCCTTTTCTAGACATGTACAAAAAGACTGAGTTCATTATTCTGCTTCCCAACCAGTGGCAAAGCTCCAACGTCTCCATCAGCCAAAACATCGTCTGTGAAAAAAGCCAGAACGTCTCAACCCCACCCACCGCCAAGCACGGGTGCAGTACACACTTCTGATTTTTGAAACCATCTCCACACAATGGCCGTGTCCAGAATGTGCCCTTTGGGACAAACCTAAGTCCTGGTTCGCCGTCTCCAACCAGCACGGCGTGGAAGGCCAGCCGCCGCTTCTGACAAGTCCCCGCGCCGGCAAATCACTCATTTTCATACAATCACCTCCCGCTCCCCTTCCTGCACAAGGCTGGACGTGAGAGTCACCCGTCTGCCCACTATTGTGTGCTAATTTTAGGCCCCATTATTCGACCGTAACAAATGTGCGCCGAGGTAGTCACTTTCACATTAATACTTTGCGCCCTGAGGGGAAGTTCCCTTTGCAATGGATCAAAGGTCTCCACTATTGTAATGCGCTTCCTCTTTTTCCTTTTTTAGCTCCTGGGGTTTGTTGTTTTTTCTCGCCCTGAGCCCCCGCCTCACGCTGCCGACCCTCCTCTGCCTGGACGGGGTGACAGGCAGGCGTGAGAAGATGACCTTTAACTGTGGCTAAAGAGGAAACAGGTATGATATTCAGTTATGATCCTAGATTATGACAGTAAGTGTATTTCTGTCTATGGTCTGCACTGAGTATATGAATGCAGAATCATATGTCGAGTCATGTTTATTTACTAAATAAATATGGTTTATTTTTTTAACTGCGCTATCATAATGCACTGCAAAATGATATACCATTAGCTACTGTAATGCATCTGGGTAATTCTAAGTTGTTCTGCATCTTGTTGGGCCAATGTTTTGTTTCCTTTTGCTTTTTCTGGCAAAGGATGTCTAACGCTATCATGGGATGACATGAGTGATGGTGGATTTCCGTGCATGCTGAAAGCTTATCACTGACTGTATGCTCACATAGTCTTATCCCAGTGATAGGGCTTGACAAGGTGGAGCAATTGCGTGCCAGACAAGTCCTAAATCTTTTACCTAAAACGAAGCTAATTTCATGTTACGAATGTAGATTCAGCTTTAAACATTGGAATTTCCCTAATTATACCTTATACAGCATTGCTGAATGCTCAGTTCTGATTCCTCTGAAGGTATTGATTACTTTTCTGTAACAGTAGCTCCAAGGGCGTAACCATGGTATGGACACTGGGGGGGTCCAAGCGCCCCCCACCCCCCCAAGTCTGATACTGAAAATTAACATATTTAGAACATAGTTTTAGGATTACAGTTACTGTTTGAATTCACGTGATTTCTGAGTCATAGAAGCTCCCACAGCATGGGGAAATTGTAGGGTGCTGAGGACGTCCTGTGGGCAGATGTATTCTCTGCTCCATAAACTACCATGAAACCCACCATACCAAGTAGAGGCGAGCTAAGATGTGTGTAGGCAAACCACACAAGCTAACATTTAACTATGCAATCACGACTTTTAAACAAACTCAGAAGGGATGGCTACCTATGAAATTAAATTCAACACTATATATGTTGTAAATAAAATTTCCCCACGGATGCTTCCAAGCAATGCTGTGCTGCCTGCATTGTGACCTGGTACCATTATTTTCCCAGAAGAGCAATAACTGACTTTGATGATCATTTTAATTTGATAAACTGAATATTCTGTTCGTGTAACTGGTGTCATTTATTATGTTAATGTCATCATGCTGTTTAGCTTGCTATGTAATAAGTGTACAAAGTGTACAACAATATATATTGGTAACCGGAAATGTTAGCTATGTAAAGGGTACTGGAGTTTTCTTTTCTTAATTCTAAAGACAAACTGCCATAACTAGTTCTGAATGGATAACTACAATATGGCCACAACTCAGATGTTAGTTCCATACCTCTCGTTGCCAAGCTAGCACATCTCAGCATTATGCTGAGCCTTATATTTGTATAATCACTTAGTTCTCCTTAGCCCAAATGTAGTGTAAAGGAATGAAATGCTGTGCAACTTTCCTCACTTTCACTCGCATTTATAACAGTCTGTCACAACGTGAGGGTTCACAGCGAACTCGGTGGGAGGATATGCAAGTGAATGTAACATTAATGGTCAAAAACTGGAACTGACGTTAGCCTAGCCTACTTCATGGATGTGCAAATATCAAAAGTTAATTGACGTTCTTAAGAACAAACCAAGCCATGGTATGATGCCTTCTATACTAAGTTAAATTTACTTACTATTTAGGTATCTAGTTACTTACTGTCTGAAAAAAAGCTCGTATGTTGCTGCTGCACTTTTCTGCACTTGGCTGCTGTCTCCATTTCTTACAGACTGAGCTGCTAAAATACATCAATGAATTTGTGTTGAGTATGGGCGCAACCAAGTGTACAGTTGGAGGGGGGGGGGGCACACACCTATTTTCCTTAACAAACGGAAATATATTAAAAAGGAATAGACATAAATAAACACAATAGATGAAGAAAAGACAGATCCGTTGGCAGGGTTCATTAAAGGGGGACATATAGAAAATATTTTCTACTGTATATTGGGGGGGCAGATTGGTATTTCCTCAACATTGGGGGGGACACGACCCCCCCAAAAGAATGCGTGGTTACGCTCATGAGTAGCTCGGACAGTAGTTCCGGCTGCAAGGGTGATATTTATGCACTCATTGTAATACATAATTGTTTCTGTAGTAACAACGTATACAGGGAATTCTATAGTAGACACTTCACATAAACAGATCAAAATAACTCAACAAAAACATGTGACGCTTTCTGTGACACTTTAATTTGGCATTTGGAAGGAGTCTCCAATGTCCGCACTTTCTCTGTAACATGACAAACTGCTTCTTCTTTTTTTTCATCTCAAGAACTTTGGGAATGACTGTTTGTTTTGCTGATGTTCCACAATATTAAACGTAACTATAAATGGATAAAAAAAAAAGTATGGCTTCGTTTTTTTAATGAATAAAACAAATGTAATCATTGGCAAATTGCTTCAACACGAAATGAATAAAACACTTCAGGACATACCGTTGTTGGAAAATAATCAAGAGCAATTCTTTTTCCCGTCATTAAACACTTTTCCTGTAACAGCACGCTCCCCGGTCTTGTTTTATTCCTTACATATTGTTTTGGTATATTGTTAATTTTGTGTTCGTTTTTATAAAACAAGACCATAAACCATTTGACTGCTTCCATGGTATAACAGATCTCAATCTCTTAAAACTTTTATAATACCCATTTTTTATTCCTTTCAGTCATATAACTGTCACTCGTCGGTATCATTTCCTGTGGTGTCGGGCAGGGAATGCTAGCCAGACAGTTTTTGGCTTAGCTAAGAATGTCTAACCGCAACTAGCAATCCTGAATGGCGGTTTCACTGTGTAACTATAATGAAACACTACATGTCTAAGCGCATAGTCAATGACATCAGTCTTACAGTCTCTAGGCCTAAGCAGGACATGATTAGTTTTTCGGTTCGGTCCCGTCTGTTGGATATGCACGTGCAACTTTGCTGTATGCTCGAGGGAATTTGTTTTGAACCAAAATGCTTGTTTTTTTTCCCCGCCCTATAAGACTACAGTAGGCTCATATCTTGTCCTTGAACCTGAGCCTGCCTGCAAATTTAATAAGGTTAAATTAGACCGTTATGCCTCAAATGTATTGGTCTAACGAGCAAAGAAGCTTACCGGCGGTACAAACATCATGATCTGTTTAGGGCAGCCCTTTCAAGTGGTCGCCTCACCCTCATTTAGGCTTTTGTTGTGCAATGACAGAACATAAACATGAGAATATAAACCTGGCTAATGAGGGATGTCACAAAAGGCTCATGCTCCAAGCGATTTTACCAGGTCTTTCCAAAAGCAGGCTTTCAGACTTATAAAAATCTATAAATGAACAAATGCAGAAAGACATAGTGTGTGACTTGAAAAGAAAGTGAAAGTATATGTTACATTACCTGGCTGTGTATGTGTGTGCATTTGCATGAGAGAGAGCAAAATGGTCTTTTCTGGGGGAAAATTGTGTATCCTCAGGCCGTGATTTAGTAATTAGAGAAAACTGAAGGTGAAAGGGACTCCACAGCATACGTTCTCATTAAAGGCTGGACATATTTAGCCGTCAGAGGTTGCATGAGAGAAGTTTGAGTAATTGTATTATTACAAGTGTGTCATCTGCCTTCAGGTGGAAACTACATGTAAATGTCTAATTAGTCCCAAAGCCATTCATTTCCCCAGGATTAATGATAACTAGGAGTGTCTTGCTCATAGTATACATGCAACACAGTGCTATTTAGTGTCACAGTAAAAACAGGAGATGCTAAACCGAAAGCTTTTAATATGCATGCTGTAGGTAAACAACCCTAGATTACCTGTATGCTAAAACTTTTACAAACACTCATTAAGTAAGCATTTTCTCAGACTTTCACTTGGATCTACAGATATACAGAGTGGTAAAATTACCCCTAAAAATACAATTACTCATCTAAATAAATAAATAAAAAAACTCTACTAAAAAAGCACAGTTTAAAATTCTTAAGTCAAGTTAAAGTAGAAAAGTACAAACTCCTAAATGTACTTAATGAATGAAAAGTACAAGGAAGATTCACAAATGAAAACGATTTCTTGTTACTGGTGGTAAATGAATGCCCTTTTCACCAAGAACCAAGAAGAAACATTAGCTAAAGCTAACTAACAACAGCTTTATTGCTAATCTCTCAAAAATTCTGCTAGCTAGCATTTTGTGTAAACATTCTGATTATACAAATACACTGAATGATAATAGCTACACAGAATGCAAACTGCTTTGACAAATTTAAGTCTTGGTAGAAACAGCTTGATGGGAATTAGGCCTTATTCTTGCTTGGAATTTAGATCAACCTCTTAAAGCTGCCTGATGCTAAAATAAATAAATAAATAAATAAATAAGGCACCTTATTATTTGCTTACAGAGAAATGTAGTGAGTAAAGATGTAAAAATCTGTATAGAACCTTAGAAGATACATGGATATCTAGTACCTTTCCACAAGCCATTGTAATGCCTCATGGCACAGGAACAAATCCATGATGTTGGTTATTCCACTATCAAGTGTCCTATACTCCAAGGGATTGGCATACTATTTAGATAGCCAGCATACTGTTTGGGATGTAGCTAGAGTGGATTTTCAGCCATGTAGTACAGCAAGCTTCAGTAGTAGCAACTGATGGCATTCCCACCAAGTACAGTGAAAAATCTAGAAAGTTTCCTGCATCCACAGAAAACCAAATGATGAGTAGACTCAGTTGATGCTTTTTATTTATTTATTTATTTTTATAATCATTATGCAATGAGAACTGGATCCTCATTCACAGGTACTCAATGACAGATTGTTCGGGATCCAGATTAATAAGAGTAACATGCTACAAAATGGCCTTTATTTTGAGTTCCCTTACTTCTGGACATAAAGTGGATGAAGAGCAGCAGGGCTTGGGCATAAATAACAGGTGAAGGAATATACACTATAAGGTCAAACGTTTGTGGACATCTGACCATCACATTTATATGTGGGCCTTCCCCAAACTGTTGCCACAATGGTGGAAGTAAAAAAAATGTCTAGATTCCCTTTGAGCACTGTAGCATTACAATTTACAATTACAATTAATGTTTCAGAATGACAATAATGCTGTGCACAAAGCAGGGTCTGTGAAGACATGTTTTGCCAAAGTTGGAGTGCAAGAACTCGAGAGCCCTGATCTCAACCCCATTGAACACCTTTGGGATGAACTGGAGTGCTGAATACATGTCAGGCCTCCTCGCCCAACTTCACTGCCTGACCTCACTAATTCTCCAAAATCTAGTGGAAAGCCTTCCCAGAAGAGTGGAGCTTATTGTAACAGCAAAGAGGGACTAAATCTGGAATGTGATGTACAAAAAGGCCATATCGGAATGAAGGTCCGATGTCCAAAAACTTTTGGCCATATAGTGTAACACTTCTCCAATGGGACAACATCATCTGCTGTTCCTGTGGTCAATCATAGCTAGGACTCTGGCCATAACTGGGTTGCAAATGTGAGTTGTCCCCATTTACCATTTGAAACCGAAAGGTTCTTCAAGAACCCGCAGCATGTGGAGAACAGAGTCCTTCTTTTGGACAACAATTTTCAGTTGGTCAAATTAATCTTGATTAAGAATTCGTATGCCAGGTGTGGTATACAATGCTTGAAGAGTGTTACTAGGTTAGTATTATGAGAGGATTCTGGAGATGTGATGGTAGTATAGGGTGGTGGGTCACTGTACCCCAAAGCCCTTTGGGCCTGAAGACAACCAGAGTTGGATAAAGTGGAACTGGAGGGAGTTAATTGCTTATTTGGGGGCACTGATGGTAAGTGGGAGTGACAGGCTGGGCAGAGGGAGCCAGTGAGCTTCTGCTGCATATTCACACTGTCAAAATGGCTCGCTGCATCTGTCACCAAACCTGGTGCTGTATGGAATATATGGAAAAGAGTGGGTGAGTTCTGATTCAGCTTGGGGGAAGGGAACAAAAAGGTGAGATATCACTAAGTTATAGTTACTTTGTTTATTAAAACTAAACTGATTGTTATATTACAGTCTATATAGGACTAGTATCTGATTTGTCCAAGCTTTCCCTTGCATTGTTGTGCTTTACACCATAGAAATTAAAAAAGGATGATTTCTGGATGATCACGTAGGCTATGTTTTAATGTACTTTACATGCTATTATGTCATGCCATGACTCCATCATCTGTATTTTTTTTCACATAATTTGAATCTGTTGTCTGCAGTTTATTTTCTCTACAGTGTTTTTCACTATACATTTACAAACAACATCCATCTCAATTAGGATCCAAAGGTGCTTGGGATTCTTAGTTATTTTCCCCTAACTTGAAAGGCAACTATAACAATGATAGTTAAAGTGACTGCATCATCATTCATTTGAATAACGACCCCTCTGGTAAGTTTGGCATGACAGGAAGTATTTGGTTTGGCTTTGTTCCTTTGTTTCAGCAGCTACATTTTTTTTGTTACCTCAACAAACTTAGTGACAAAAATAGTATGGGGAAGTGCTTTAAAATGTTCTCAACAATATAACAATGTGACACTTACTTCTAGAGGTGTAGGTGTGTAAGGCAATGACAGTATCTGTATCTGAATTTCCATATAAACCCAAAGTGGGCATGGCTTTAACCACTTCTGAAAACAACCTCAGAGGTAGCAATGCCAGCACTGACAGTATGATATATGAAAAGCTTGGCTACATCATTTGAGTTTGAAACTGTTTTTTAATCTGCTCAATCAGTTATTCATTTTGTTTGTACCTGCCTGTGAAATTTCCTAATGAGCTTAGGTTCTTTTTCTCCAAAATATAAACCAACAAGTATCCTAAATAAAACTATCACAACACTGACCAGGCAGTTACCAAGGATGCATGTCAATGAATAAATTTTCTAACACAATGTAACGTACATACAACTGAAGTGGCATATTTTGGCACAAGTAGCATAATATCCTTCTCTTTTTCTTAAATCAAGTCAGGCACAGTTATTTCAAGGAAAGAGCGGTCCTCGAAAACCTGTTGTGAGTCACATCTCCATAAAAATGACATCTCATAAATATTTTCTCTACATGTTGTTCCATAGAGTGTGAGATTTGAACTCTGGCCCACTCCCTTTCACTTAGATCTGTCAGACACTGGCATGTAAGGGAGCGGCAGCGAGCTGCACCATTTCAATGTTACGAAGAAAGATATGTTGTTTTGTTACAAGGATTTGCAGATTGGGTGTGAGATAAGAGCTTTGAAATTTGGTAATGCTTTGAACAACGATTAAACTTGCGCATTCTAAACATCATAAAATGTGGTGTCTAAATGTGGTTCTTCTTCTTGGACGGAACAGAAGGTTCCTAGATTCCAGCTTCCAATAACTAGAATACTACTAGCCTGATTAATTTTTTATTTTTTTCCAAAAGTGTACACTTTGCAAGCCAAATATTTGTCTGCTTTTGTGCTCTCCAAAGCTACTTCTGCTGCTTTCTTACCTTGCCTTCCCGTCCTAATTGTCCATTCTCGTCTCGAACTTCCATATTTACCCCATAACAACCTTGCCCGGGCTTATTTATCATCAAGGTGAGATCGTAATAAGCCTGGCAGCATGCATGGATCGAGGACAGGCATCAAAACAGTTCATATTGTTTTAGAGTATATTTACTCAGCTGCAGTGGCCTCATTACAGAGGCTTATTTCCCCCTCTCCCCACCTCCATTTTCTCCTGCTCAGGCGCTCCGTGGGAACAATAGGTATACAATTAACAGGGAGCGAGGCCAGGATGCTGAGCGTTTGATGTAGCGTTTGGAGTGCCTGTAGCGCTGCAAGGGTAGGGTAGGGGAGCGAACTCGAGCTGACGAGGGCTTCCACTCTGCTGTTTTATTTTTTCAAGCATTTTTAGCTCCCCCGGCACAAAAGCCAGGCCATAAATAAGCTGCTGGCGGCCACAATATGCCAGAAATAATGTTTATCTTGCTCACAGAGACACAGGCACTCATTATCTCAGGAAGGTTGAAGCGAAGGGATGCAGTCAGGCAGCCACTCGTCGTCCCTCTGTCCTTGCTTCCTTGTGTCTTTATTGTCGTGTCTTCACTACAATGACGCTTCAAAGATTAATTTTTATGAACAATACTGAAAGATACCCAAATGGTAAGAAGTTAGTCTTTGTTAGACATCTTTTCTGGGTCAGTGTAGGTCTAATGGACAGGATGGTAGGAAAAGGTTCTTTTATTATTTTTAATTTTTTATTACTGGAGATATGAATAAATCTTTTAGTCAAGTCACACTGATGGTTGCTACCTGAGGGTTCGTTGCACATTTCCAACTGACTGTTTTCTCAAATCATAACCTTATGAATTAGAAGAGATTTTACTCACAGCTCCAGGTGACCAAGTTGCATCCTGCGCTCAGGTTATTGTCTGTGAGGAGTTTTCTCCCATATCCCATGTCCATGTTGGTTCCTCCAGGTTCTCCAGGTTCCTCCCACCTTCAAAATTACACCAAAACCATGGCATATGCATTAAATTGCCCCTTGGTGTGAATGTGTGTGAAATGTTTGTGCATGGTGCGCGTTAATGGACTGAGGTCCCATGCAGGGTGTATTTACTTATGATGACAAACAGAATATGCATATATATAAAATTATACGATGTGAATATTTAAATTCAATTTCCATGTACAGGTGACTCTCTTCCTTGGGCAATTTTTCCAAGAGGGATTTTTGGAAAATATGTTTCTGTTCATTTTTTTCTTTATACTTATGTTGTAAATGCTCTTAGGTATGTGCAGCACTTTGATCAAATTTCATTGTTTTAATTGTGCTTTATAAATAAAATTACTTAATTACTTACTTACTTACTTAGAGTTTTCTTGATCATTGGTATGTGAAACAATCTGGTCAACACTGTAATAAGGGATGGGATTCAAATATTAGACTTTAAATATTTATCTCAACACCCCAGGATAATACCCCTCTTTGAAAAACGGAGTTCAACGTCACCAAAATTCTACTTCAGCTGTTCATTTCCGCTTCACTTCCCATTTATGGAAGATCAAAGTACATTGTTTCCACTTACTCATTGCGAAGTCTTGTCAATATCTCCTCTTGCATAAGTTCTGAATCATGATCATTCACTATCATTACTCCTTTGGGTTGTGTTCAAATAAACCTCTGCACATGGACATGGAGTAAAGTTAGTTACAAAATCAATTCATTATATAATGCAACTAAATTGGAAATATGCTGGGGTTAGCATCTGCACGAAAATAGTACCTCAACCTCAAACACTCAGCTTCAAATACTGTTCATTGACCCTTTAAAAAAAAAAAAAAAGGCTGAAACAGTTCCGTTTAAAAGAGCAGCCAGAATTTCAAGCATGGGAAACCTGGCTTGGATTTAACAAATGGAAAAACCCCATGGCAGCCAAACTGGTGTATAAATGTTAGCATGGCAGGCGGAAATCTAATTGCATGCATGCTTTCTGAAAACACAATGGCGCTCTATAACATATTAGGAGGCAGCAAGCGGATGTCCATTTAGGCCTCGTGAGCATGTGGCTTGTGAATTGCTCTTCGTTTCCTTCATTATATCTGGATTCTAATGGAACCTGTGTTGCATGGCTGACGTGCTGGGTTGGGGTTTTTTTTTTTCAGCTTGTTTGTGTGCAGGGCAAGCCATTTTTCATTATCAAAAGTGAGCTGGGCAACACTAAGTGGCAGGTTTATTGTCCAAGAAACCACATTATCATGAAATCTGGTGGGGAACATGTGCCTCACACATCAAGTTAGCGGTGAACAGATATCAAGCTGGGTCGATTTAGTGCAAAACGGTTAATGGTTGAATTAAACTAATCGCTTAAAGTCAATAAGGCACAGATTATCTAGATCGGAGTGAGTGTACATTATATCTAATGTCTGTGTATTCATATGGTATACTTCATAGGTCATACTGTGTGTTGGAGTTTTATTTGCATCCATTCCTGCTTTATTCAATGCCTCAGGTATAAGCGGCGCAGCATCGATGCATTTATGCTACGACAGAGCAGCTTTCACTGAACCATTGTCCACTAATTGATTCCAATCATCTACTCCAGGCATTCGGCGCAGGTCTTTGTGGGCTAGTCTTACCGAGCTTTCCATGCGGCGCAGCTTCCATTATCCAGCTGGAATAAAAGCTGTCGGCAGCAGACACACTTTGGCCTTTAGTTGTGTGTTTGTTATAAATTTCCCTGTAACTTTGATCTCTGAAAAAGCTCATATGAGAGAGAGAGAGAGAGAGAGAGAGAGAGAGAGAGAGAGAGAGTGGAAGTGGGGGGATGATTGATTTTGCACAGGGTGAGGGACGATATAGATTATGGCACATAAAAGGTTATTTCAGGTTGTGAATAGAAGAGGGTATTGAAGCATTCACGATCAAGAAGGTGCTGTGTGGGTTGTGTGTGTCGTCTATGGGAAGAAGAGCTTCACAGGATGATGGAAAGAAAGCCGTGAGTGGCAGTTCTATGAGTGGCAGTTCTATGATTACTCTCCTTCACTCTCACTCTCACTGTGTTGGCCCTGTGAAGCTTGGGCTTCAATACAACACACTTTGCTCACCCTCAGCACAAATTCACTGTGTTCTACAATCCTAAACAAAAAGGCTGGCAAAGAAAAGGACAACACAATGAACTTGAGTGACCTAGAGTATGAGCAGTACTGAATGGTCTATGCTGCCACATTGTGATCCGGTGAAGGTCATTTTTGCCACATCTCTTAAATCTCTAAGAGTTTCTGTGCCATTTGCACTTTCTTATTAACATTTCTCTTGTTCTTCTCAGACATCTACTCTGCCAGCTTACTGGAAAAGGTTTATGGACTGGATGGAAGCTATTTTGGAAAGAAAAAAAAAAAGAAGAAGTTTATGCCACTTTAATAATACATTCATATTATGCACAATGTTGATGGTTCAAGTATGTTAATAGACAGAGTGGACATTTACAAATAGTATGTCGATCTTGTAAAAACAAAAAAAAAACAACAACAAAAAAAATCCAAATAGTGATAAACAATCCCTTCTTTTTGCAGCAAGGTCTAGACCTCGGTTTCATTACCAAACATATTAGGCCATTAAATAAAGCCAAACTATAAAGACAATACCGTGACAAAGACTGGCAGCTCAAGACAATAGTGTGATAGAAAAAGGTTGGTCAAGGCAGAGTATTAAATTAGGAAAGACAGAAATGCACTTTCTGAGTGTATGAATGGACCATGAACAAGAAACTTCAAGTTTAAAACTTTAAAACTCAAGTTTTTTTTCTCTTTTTTTCTCTTTCCATCGCTCTTCATATATCTGCCTCTATCACTCTGTCCCTGTCTCTCTCTATAAAGAATTCACTTTCTCTTTCTCTTTATATCTGTCTGTTTCTATCTATATTTTTTTATCTCCTCTCTCTTTCTCTCTGTCACTATCTTGCTTTCCCTTCTGTCTGTCTATCTATCTATCTATCTATGTCTCATTCTTTATCTCTCTAGATTTATGTAAATGATCAACAAGTATTAACACGTAACTGATTAAGCTTTTATAATTAACTGGTCCGACCAGAATATAGTATTCACTGAAGATGAATGAATGAATGGTTAGCTTGTCAGGGAACATGAGTGAACATTTAAATATAATGGAAATTTAATGCATGCTATCGATCCTGTGTTCTGGTCCACCCTGGTTACTCTCACTCACTTCAAACAGAAAGCACACCATGTGTTGATATTCAGCCTCCTTCATAACCACCCGTTGGATGTATTCAGGTAAGAACACACACACAAACACACACACACACACACACACACACACACACACACACGGCCATGTCCATCAGCATGTAAAAGACAACAGTTTGCTTCATTACTATGCATCGCAAAATTTCCCAAAATTTGTGTGTAAATGTTAATTAAGCAATATTGGTCCGTTCAACCCTGTGTGCATTAAATTCAACATGGTGGAACCTACCAAATATCCAAAACTGGTCCATTATAGAGCTTAAGAAGAAAGAGAAAATGTTTATTCTATTCTATTCTACTGTTGATAATCCATCTTTACCAGTTGTTCACCAGTAAAGACGATTTTTCACTCCATTCCCTAGTTCATAAGGCTTGAAGATGGACTCTCCGTCAATATTTGTGGGCCTTAAAGATTTATTCTGCGCAGGCAGGAACTGCCATATTGCTGCCACTCATTCCTCCTGCATCAGCAAATGGAAAAAAGGCAAAAGAGCATTTGCCGATTACACTTTAGAACGCTGTAGATATTTTAGATCAACTTTGTGTTGTTTGCAGTCATTAAATATTTAGATCACAGTTGTATATTTTACTTTTCAAAAGATCTTACCCTCTTGAAGCTTTACACTCTTTATTATTTTAATACCGCTGTATAATAGAGGATTGATGAAACAGTAATAAAAATAAAAATCATATAACATAAAAAGATGACAGAACGTGGTGACTTCAATCATAAACATATATACAAATGTCATTAGGGTCCAAGCTTAATTTCTTTCAAGCCTCATCTATTAAGCCGAAATTGGCACAATACCTCAAAATTTTATATCATACAGTATAAGCGTAATAATCTTTCAGATCATTCATGAATTATATCTATAGATGTCCTGTGTTGTGATCATTGATTTGCTTTATTTCTCTTATTTGGTGATTTGGTAGCGACCAACCGCTCAGTAACGTTTAAGCCTAAATTGAATATCAACTTCAATTAATTGAATTATCAATTTTCCTCAAGATCAGATGAAATTTGAAGGCGCAGTAGCAAAAGGGTGTATAATTTAATATAGCGGCTTGGAAACTTACATGGGAAGATACATTGAACTCTCCATGACCCAAGAACTCAACGAAAAAGGATGGTTTATTACTTACAGTAGGTGCAGTTGTATGCATGTCTTTGTTGTAATGCCACCTAGTGGTCAAAATTTGTCACATGGTGTAGTGACTAAAACAGCAACCGAGTTTTGTGTCAGTAAGACAAAGAAATATTTCAGAAACATTTTATTTCTTTGCCATGTAGTTCATTAGGGCATACGTTCCATGACTGGTCCTGATGGGGCACATTTTAGTGCTCTAACACACACACACACACACATTAACTCAGGAAGAGTTAAATTAGCTTGTAATTAATTGTAGCAGGTGTATTACAGGGAAAACACTAACATGCGTAGGACAGGGGTTCTCCAGAATGGAAAAGACGAATATTAAAAATCTATAAGATAACATTTGTTATATAGCAGCACAGAAGCCATTACATTACATCAAACCTGCGGCATTCATGGTGCATTGTAAGTGGTAATTTGCAAGTTGTAATAACATATATTGAACAAACATTCATGCAACATTTTGGACTGAAATTGCAGCACAGCAACAACAGCGGACAATAGTGATTAGCACTCTCAACAACCTAGCCTGGTAAGATTAGTTATATGAATGATAACTCTAATGTTGATGGTTATCTTCTCAACTCAGCGATTAGTATGGTCAGTGTTATAGATTTAACTAAGTAGTGTGTCTGTATATTAGCTGATCTAAATACTGCTATAAACTTGAGTAGAGTAAAAGTAGAGTAGGGGAACTTTACACTGTTCACAGTGCGCATGACCATGTTGGTTTGACGTCACTCCATAAACGGGAAAGGAACTGGTAGTTGAAAAGACTACCCCAAGTTGATGAGTTGAAATTTCATGTTGAGAGGGTGTTTTGTGTGGCTTTTACTGGTTGGAGACAGAGAATTGCAAGTTACAACCTCACCTCGAATGCAGAATTATTGTGCTCCAATGACATAGATGACAAACAATTGAGAATATGAGTTTATATGTACATGCCTTAGAATTATTCTCAGGATTGTCTGATTATCATCTGGACCAAATGTAGTGTACATTGGGTTAAGCGTAATAGTAAGTTTATGTATTGATATATTTAAATTTCAATATAGCAGAAACAATTTGAAAAGATAACACCAAAACTTTCAAATACATTGAACTTGAGGTGGGAGAAAGATTTATACTAATAGAAGTATAATATACTAGGACCTGTCGGTAGCACTAAAGATACACCGCCCAAAATTGGTGGGGAGGTTTATTGTGCCATTCTCTAATAGTGCACCAAATTTCACATTTCTAAAATGAACAGAACATTGTTAAAATTCCAATTCTACACTAGCACAATAACAAACCATGCACATTTTTCAACAGTAGCACCCCCTATTGAAGAACAAGTCTCAAACCTGGTGGAATATCCTGTCTACTGAGTCTTTAAAAGTTCATGATATTCCAAACAAAGAAATAATTCGTTCCATCTCTTTAAGTGAAGAAGGATTCATTTGTAATGACATCAGGTTGGTCTGCCTGACAACCAAAGGACAAAAGAACCATGAGCATTTGGCAAATTTAGATTTGCATGTTATGTAAATTTGCCAGACAGGAGTATACAATACTTAGAGTTTTTTTGGTTACAATAAGCCAAGTGAATCTGGGGGGAAAAATTTGACTGTATAACATGTTTCAGGAGATATGGGCCCAGATGCAAAATGCTGCACTACATTGCCATCATCAGACGAATCAGAGTGCCAACACAATTCTGAGTAGGGGAGAAATCCACCTTTATGCCAAATTTTATACCCAATCACGGTAATAATTTCAACTAGATTATGATTTAGAGGCGGCAAAAAACAGAAAGTGAAAAATAATTAAATGAATACTTTAAAAATGATGCTTCAACTACTAGTGCTTGGACCCCTAGTAATAATACTTTCTGTCAAAGGCCTATGTTTTTGCATACAAATCTTACAGATATAGATATTTAGCTTTATACAATAGCTATAAACATTCTCTTTACCAACTTTTAGATCTAATAAATCACTGTTTTTGGTGTTGGTATTCTTATACACCTAAGCTAAGATTTATCTGTATTATGTGTATAGTACTGACTAAATATCAGATTAACCAGAAATATTATTTATCCCTTAAAAAAATATTTTTCAAATTGAATGAAGCTCAAGACTAAAGAGACAAAATGGTTGTCTTCTGCTTGTTGTAATTTGTCTTTACAAATTGCCACCTGATTTATGCAAATCTGTCGCTTTGTTGTGTTAACGAGGCAGCAAACACCATCTTTCGTCCAATTTAAGCAACATTTGGTTTATGCTTACAACTAAAACCTTGAATAAATGAAAAATTAAAATATCCAATACTCTAGTGTAATGCATATATATATATATATATATATATATATATATATATATATATATATATATATATATAATATCGTGTTTATATATATACATAAACACACACACACACACACACATATATATATATATATATATATATATATATATATATATATATATATATATCACAGCATGGATGTGATTTATACAAATATGCCACTTTGATGTGGAAAATCAAAGCTCAATCTCTTTTTGTGCAAAAAAAAACCCGTAATCGGTTTCAGAAAATTGTTCCACTAAAATTTCCTACGCCGCACCAACCACTAAAGCAAATGCTAATCGTCTAGAATCTGACCCCTGCAATTATCTGTCACCCCAAGCCGCTTCATGTGTCATTATCTGGGATGAGGAGGAAATTTTTTTAACAAAAAAATAAGAGAGATTTGGGAAGATGATTTCATTCTTAAACACTTCATAATGCTGCGCTTGTCAAGTTGGTTAGAAAACATGTCATTTCCAATTATCCAAGAGACACACACGATTTCTCTCTTTCTCTTTCTTTCTCTCTGTCATATGTTATATGTTTAATGAAAGAAATAAAAAGGGGGAAAAAATACAAAAAGGATCAACATACACCAAATTTTACAGAAACATCACACAAACACACGTGTGTGAATTTTATACGTGTGGTTTTTCACTTCACTTGTTACAGTATGTACAGTTTTTATTTATTATATATGAATTTTTTATTTTTTTCCCAACATGATTCATTTATATTCACATGTTCATTTTTCACATATACGTCATGTATTATTTTATTTTTCCACCTGATTTTCTCACACGATTCTTTTATTTTCACGTGGCTTAATTTTTCCTAAGTGATCACCTATTGTTCATATGATCTTTGTTTATTTAAATTCTTGTGTGTAATTTTCAGGGTATAGCACGGTGAAATGCACCTTCACGTGTTTTCCGTGTGATCACATATTACTCACATAATTCCGTGAAAAACATGATCACGTAAAATTTAGCACTTGAAATAAAATTGGCCAAAAAAATGTTAAACAAAAGAACACTACTGGTACTATTTTACAACACATAAACACAAAAAACAACAACAACAACAACAACAACAATAACGCCATAAAGTCTCAGGACAAAGTCATAATTTGTTAATCTAAGTTATAACTTAATTTCATTTATATAACTTATGTTTATTTAAAAAAAAACATCAATTGACAAAAAAATTACTGAAAACAAAAGAATACCATTAGTACACACATTATACATTTATTTTTTAGAACACACACACAAACAACAACAACAACAACAACAACCCCATAATGTCTCAGGCCAAAGTCATAATTTGTTGAATATAAGGTATATATTTATAACACCACTGGAACATTTTTATAACACACACACACACACACACACACACACACACACACACACACACATTTGTCATGTTTTACATCCTTGTGAGGACCTTCCACTGACCTACTTATTAATTCTGCTAATTAATGTTATGCAACAATTAAACCTATCATTATCCTGCGTAACCTTTTTTTTTTCTAAATAACAGCTGCAGTTTTTTTTTTATTTAAATAAAAAAGCAGAAACACTTTTCCTAATGAGGGCTAATCGAATGTCCCCATAAGTTTACAACTGTCAGGTACTCCCCCACTTCTTGGTCCACCTCTAAGATATGTAAACATACCCAGACACCATGTGTTGAATATAAGGTACAAATTAAAATTGTGTTTTAGATTTAAGTCACAATCAGCAGCCTCCTTGAATCCATCGACTCGACGTTTACCTGCGTCTCCATGAATTTGTCCTGACTAACATCGGTTCTGGCAACTTAGACCTGAGAGCGCCTCTTGTGTCCCTCGAGTGAGCTGTTCGTCTCGGCATGCCATATATTTCCACTGTAATAAGCACACTAAGGAGCACAAACTTCCATATGCAACTGTTTAAGGGTGAGGAGTTCTCCATTTTCTTTTTTCTTTTCTTTTTTTTCAGGCAGGCAACTTACTGACACCGGGAAACATCTGTTGGTTGAAAATGGTGACTGATGACTGAAATTATAGGCACATTGAAGGGGTTTGGAGTGCTTTGAAGACCACAATAATATGTGAGTAAAATGTTCGATGTCTGCACTCCAGCTACTCGGAAAGGTCGAGGAGCTAGCTATGTTCGAAGGCACTACAACAGAGAAACTTTCTTTCTTTCTTTCTTTCTTTCTTTCTTTCTTTTTTTCTTTCTTTCATGTGTTTAGCAAGTGTAAGGTTAGCTACTGACAGCTGAATATTTTTTTCATGAGGGTACAGGTTACATAGGACGTGAGGATTTATTCAGGTTTTTCATATAACTACTATGTGATATTATTATGCTAGTTAAATGACAGCATTGTAATATTTTGCTCACTTTAATCACCATATTTACATTTTTCATTTCACTGAAATATGATTATTTTTGCTTTTGAAAATATATATATATATATATTTTTTAAACAGTAAAATCATTGTAATCATATTTGAACCTGAGACGTCAAGCTAATGAGTTTTCAAGGTCAGGTTTTTCCAAAAATATTCATAATCAACACTCTGTTCAATCCTCAAGCTAAATTATGCTTATAATCTTAGAAAGAATTAAATAGCTTTTACATAAATATGTAGATAAAGCATGCAAAATGTTTTACAATTGGCGAAAAACTAAATAAATCTGACATGGAATTAAAAAGGCAACTGCAAATGCATGCAACTTATATAATATTCAGCATCATTACAAATGTTATGTACATTTTAATGACATGTTTATGAGGTATAACAGCACATATACCTTATACCAACTGGATAAATATATTCATTTGTTTAAGCACCAGATTGTGAAGAAAAGCCTGAGGGTTCCTTACTAATGCAATACATACATACACGTTCGCCTCACACCTCCACGGTTGGGGGTTCGATTCCCACCGTGGCTCTGTGTGTGCGGAGCTTGCATGTTCTCCCCGTGCTGCGGGGGTTTCCTCCGGGTACTCCGGTTTCCTCCCCCAGTCCAAAGACATGCATGTTAGTCTGACTGGCATGTCCATAGTGTCCGTAGTTTATGAACGGGTGTGTGAATGTGTGTGTAATTGTGCCCTGTGATGGATTGGCACCCTGTCCAGGGTGTACCCCGCCTTGTGCCCTATGCCTCCTGGGATAGGCTCCAGGTTCCCCGTGACCCTGTATAGAAAATGGATGGATGAATAGCACTTTTAACAATAAAACAATGTCACAAAGCAGCTTTACAGAAATCTGGATGTAGGTTCAGAGCTCGTCAGTGGTGACAGTGTAGAAGAGTAAAGAGAAAATTGGATTGAAAGGAGTTTCAGGATGGGCAGATTGTGAATAAACGACCTGGGATGAGCACAGGAGAGTGTTTATGATTACAGCAGCAGTTCTTAACAGTTCTTATGCTTATCCTCTGCCACTTTACTTTACTTACAGTCATTTTCTCTTTTCACATTGTTTACAATGATTACACTGCACTGCCACTTTAATTCTACTCAAGTCCACTGCTGTATCTACTGTACAAGGTTTACACCCGCTGTACTACCACATCATGTCATCATGTGTACGTTATTTATATAAACAGTACTGTGCAAAAGTCTTAGGCACATGCAAAAAATGAATGAAAAGAAAAGTTTCTACATGAAAACAAATACTATAAAGAGGAGTAAACAGTAATAAATGAAACAAAGTCGATATTTGTTTTGACTTTGACTGTCGCACTAACCCTAACCCTAACCCAGCAGCCTTCATTGTGTTTTTTTTTGTTTGAAAAGTGTCTCTTACATAATCTGCTGCTTTGGAAATCTAAAATGTATTTGTACTGACTCGATAATGTAGAAGTCATAAAATAAAAATCTATAGCAAAATTTGTACTTAAAAAATAGGGTGCCTAAAATTTTTGCACAGTACTGTATGTATGTATGTATGTATGTATGTATGTATGTATGTATGTATGCATTTATGTCTATATATATATATATATATATATATATATATATATATATATATATATATATAAATCTCAGAATAAGCACTGCTTATGTATCTTCTGAGCAAATGTGCAATGTCAATAACCTCTTATTTTACCTTTTTCCCCATAACATTACCAGTAGCTTCTCCGTAGCTTCACTATTTTTTTATTTCCTAATACAGATACTGAAAACCTTGAGTAGCCTACGATACTGATACCCATCCCATACAGTATGCGATCCCATTATTTTAAGCTATTACACATTATTATAACACTCATTTATTAACAGATGGTGTAACAGCATGTAATTCAGCTATAATGTCTTGTTTAAAATTTATATTAACGCTGTTGCACCTCCAGTTTACTTCAATAACCCTTTTTTAAGTGGATGAACCTTGCACATGAACTTTCTGTTCTAGAAGATAAGATGACTGGTGTGTGTGTGTGTGTGTGTGTGTGTTTGTGTGTGTGTGTGTGTGTGAGAGAGAGAGATAGAGAGAGAGAGAGAGAGAGAGAGAGACAGCACAAGTCTTGATATTTGGAGCAACAACTCACCCTTGTGGAGGGATGCAGGAATACTTGGTTATGAAACAGCAAGGCCAGTATGTAAGTAAACACTTTCCACGCTTCGCACTGGGCTTGATGTTCATGTACGGCCAAGGATCCATCATCCATCATGAAAAGTGCTTTATTTCTGAGAGTGAAAAAGAAGAGAATCTTGAAGTGTGTACTACTATATAAAACATTATTGTGTCTTTTCTTGTCTCAGCCCAAGGTTTTAGATATACAGATTTATATTTGGGAAAACATGTGGGTGTTTAAAAAAAAATAAAAAATTTTAACTATTACATTCAGCCAGAAAAACAACCTTAAAACATGGACACAAGCGCAGCATTCTTTTACCATCCATCATCATTCATCAGAGAGAGACCACATGTATAGAGTTTAATACAATTATCTGTGCTTCTCAAAAATTCAATTAACCATGCTTTTCAAAAACAGACGCATGTTGCTGTTTTTTTTCCGTTCAGAGGATCCATTATTATTAAATATCATGTTTTTTAACCTAACATGTCTAGATCAAAATGGGAAGCCTTGTGTTATCATCCTGACTTTACACAATTGCAGTAACTGCTTTATCCTAGTTAGGGACTCGCTGGATCCGGAGCCTATCCTGAAGTTTTTTGGGAGTTGGGAGGAAATTACAGAATCCAGAGAAAACCCACAAGGGGAGAACATGCTTAAACCATTCAGCATTGGTCACCAACCCTGTTCCTGGAGATCTACCTTCCTGAAGACTTTAACTCCAACCATAATTGTGCCCACTTGACCATCTAATCATTGCTTTAAGATGTTCTTGATCAGCTAAAACAGGTGTGTTAGAGGTTTTGGTTGGAGATGAAACCTGCAGGAAGGTAGATCTCAAGGATGCAGGTTGGTGTCCGCTGATCTAAAGGTTTTTTTTTACTTCTCTGTGAAATAATACGTTTTATGTTCAAAAACCGTTCAAAATAGAACCGATTTTGAAAGAGGCCCTGCCAGTATCCTGATCCAGGTGCAAAAACATGACCGCATCACTCCTATTCTCCAAAATCTACAATTTCCTATAGGATGCAATATAAACTTCACCTCCTGACCCATCAATGCATCCATAGAAATGCCACAGCCCATCACAAAGAACTGTTTAGCGACAACCTACAGTCCAATAGGATCCCAATCTTTTATTTATATCCCAAGGGCCAAATTTTGCACAACTAGGGGATCGGGCCTTTGTTATAACTTTGTACTTTTGCCAGTAGTATGCTCTTTAATAATTGATGCTCTATTCATTAGCATTGCTGTGTCGTTTCATACAATATGCAAGTCATTTTATCCTTCCTGTTTTAGTACCTTAGAACCTTTGAGGAACCGTTCTGAAAGTATTACACAGTAGATTGAATATTTTTCTCCTTTTTGGTCATATTGAGCATACACTCTTAAAAAAACAAAAACAAAAAGGGCTCCTCAGTTTGTCCCTTCGGCTGAGCCCTATAAGGTACTATGTAGAACACTAGAACAGAGAATTCATATAAGAAATCAATTTCAACACTCTCAAAAGTGTTGATTAGACAGACTAGACTTTTTCTTGTTGCTGTGGTGGTAGGGGAGAGTGGGGTCAGTTCTGAATATTTGTCACTTTTTTTGCTGTGAATTTATGACTTTAACATTCTAAAGCTCCAGTTTTTTGTAGACATGATGGGTACATCTGTCTGTCACCTATTCATAATAAACAAATAAATAAGGTTAAAGTTCATGGATGAACTTTCATATTGGCTTGACAGAGCCCGTTAAACATACTAAATGAGTTAAACGACATCACAATGTTCTGCAGTCATTGACTTGAAATTTTTGATTTGATTTGAAAAATTGATTGGAAAAATACATTTAAAAGTTTAGAGTGTAAAAGGCTAAAGGCTAAGTTTAAGCATTAAAATGTTTCAACGTTGCTATGCAAACCCAGTTGGTTGCTAGGGTGTTGCTTGGTAGTTTCTATGCTAACCTAGTTGGTTGCTAGAATATTACTAGGCGGTTGCTATGCTAACTCAGTTGGTAGCTCGCTGGTTGCTAGGTGGCTGTTATGGGGTCCCATTTGGTTGCTTTGATCTTTATAATATGATGATCCCAGGTGGTTGCTAAGATGTAGCTAGTTGGTTGCTAAGGAAACTAGGGTGTCATTTGGTTGCTGTCACAGTCCAGGTGGTTGCTAGGATTTTAGTAGATGGAACAATGTAATTTTAATAGTCTACAGTATATCTGAATGAAGAAAGACTCACATCATGTGAAAGCAGCACCAATGAATTTTTTTAAATGTATTCCTATGGGGAAAAAGTGCAGTTTGGAGTGTTGCTACGTGGCAACCATAATTCCAATCTTTTCCAAACGCACAAGCACACTATTGCTGTATGGGATCTACGTCTGTGCCAAATTTCATGGCTCTACAAAAATGTAGAGAAATGAAAACTCATGAAAATGATACAAATGAAGAATAGTATGTTGGCTCTGTCAAGACAACATAATTAGAGGACCAGAATGTTACAGCTACAGTACACTGTTAGACTTTACCAGGATTTATTACAGTACTGTAACTTAAAGACAACACTGTTACCAGTAAACCACTGCACTGGCTGTTTACAGTTATTTACTAATTACTGTAATTGGTGGCTGTAATAGCAATTGATATTTCACCTGAAAACTTGAATCTAATGTACATGTAAGGTCAATTTAAGGCACATAATTGGACCTTAAGGGTGACTGTTGTAGTTTTAATTTAAAAACTAATTAGAAGTACACTTCCCAGCGAAAAACCCCACAAAAAACATATTAAAGGTACAAAAAAAGTACTTTCCTTCTGAGAGTGAAGAAGAACCTCATTAGGAACCTAAATATCCAAAGAACCATTGAGCAAATGTTCTGTTTTTTAAGAGTGCACCACTATATAAAACATTATTGTGTCTTGTTTGTCTCAGCACAAGGCTTTAGAGATACAGATTTATATCTAGAAAAGGATGATCAACATGAATGATTGAATCTGTGGCGTGAACATGAACATACGAAATATCTTGGACATGTGAAGCATGACATATGAATATGCTAAAAGACACACACCCCCCCCCCCCCATCTTAAAATGTTGACAAAAGAGTTCTTTAGGATGGTTAATGGGTCTAAATTCTGGCACCCATTAGGAATTCACCCAGAGGAACCAAATGAAATCCCCTGTACTAAATTGACCCTTTTGTCTAAGACTGTACCTGTTAACTTCATCCAGCACATTATTAAGTTACCAAGCACTGGTGACAGTTTGAGCTGGTCACTTTCTGTGGTGTTTGTGTGCAAGTGTGTAAAGCCTGTGAGCCTGTGTTTGCACTTATCACCTAATAAACCCACAACAGTTAAGCTAGAAATAAAGCTGACCTACCACATTGCTTGACCCATATACAGCTACGGCCACACTCACACACTCTCTCAAACCACACACCACTGTTTAAGCAGACATGCTACTTAAACAGTCTTGCCTGTCTGCTTCAGTCCTGTGTTCATATCTTAATGGGCACTTTTCAGGAAAAGGAACCTTTTTAGGAAGCCAAAAACGTTTTCAAGAACCCATTAAATGTAGACATTTCCATATTAGGAACCTTTTCAGGAACCTAGATAGTTTTCCAGCAATCCACAAACATTAGGCATGTTTCTACCAAGGAACCTGTTCGATCCCGGGAAGCTTTTCAGGAAGCTAGAGACTTTACCAGGAAAGCCAGAATTTTGGCGTGTCTCCACTGCAGGAACTTTTTCAAGAGCCCAGAAACTTTAGGCATGTGTCTATTACAGGAACCTTCTCAGAAACCTAGAAACGTATGGGAACATTTTCAAAAATTCATGAAGTTTGGGAATGTTTCCACCACAGGAACCTTTTCAGTGACCCAAGAACTTTTTCAGGAACTCAGGAATGTGTGTCAACCACGGGAGCTTTTTCAAGAACCCAGGAACTTCACCTGTATATATATTTTTAGGAAACCTTACAAATGTATTTATTTAAAGTTATTATTTATAATAACTTTTTTACTTACATGTTACATATTTATTTTTACTAAAAATGACAGACCCTGTATTTTTACTAAAGATAACTGTAAAAAAAAAAAAAAGTATTTAACACTGAAAGAGAAGAAGTTTGAAGATATCAAACTACCTCACATTTTACAATTTTAAAGAATAATTGCGAAATGTTTATTAAATCACCTGCTTTATCGGTTTTTAATTATTGAAACAAAAAATAGTAAAATATTTATCACAATATCCATCGTATAACAGAAAAGTGTACTATGATTTCCTTTAGCCCGATATTGCCATGTTGCCCAGCCTAAAGTGGATATTTAATGACTTGATCTGAATTGGAGAATAAGGGTCACAACTGTGTCATGGCCTTATGAGTCCACATTATCATTGCAATTATTATTTATTATACAGCATGGGTCTCCATCATAATATTTAATAGATGACCTTCAGTAAGTGAAAAGAACCAGCGTTCAAAATATCATGGCTAGTTCTGACACACCAAATAACACTATGGTACCGATGCTATACTTCGGTCAAATCTGGACTTTACATATAATCTCATATGAATTTGGACAGGCATTTAAAAGGTTATACAGATTCAGACAAGGTTATACAGATTTGACAAGGTGCACTTTGAATTCCTTTGTCCAATTTAGAGGCCATTTGGTGGCTAAAGTGGGCCAGTTAGGCTTAATAGGCCATCTGTGGGCAATGTACAACACAATTAGCCCTCACTAGCACTCCATGGACTGCCATTAGACCGGCGCCTGAACCCAAGAGTGACTCTTTAGAGTTCTCTCTTCAATGACCACTGCACCGTGCGCTCTGCGAGCCGTTCTTATTGTTACATTCATTCTGTTGATTTCTTTCTCCTCAAGTGCTAGCACCAAATGCCTAATGTTATTGAATTGCCAGGGTTGTACTTAAGTGGGCCCCTTTTCACTTGACCCTGATCTTCAAAATGGACCTTCTCTGCTTGTTTTGGTCCTCGATATGAGTCATCTGGTGAGGTTCCTACACACCCCTGTGTGCGTTAAATAAAAACAGCACTTCTGACCAGACTAGCTGAAAAATACTTATGTCGTTTTTACTGTGACATGAGGCTGACGAGTTTCTACGTGGCATGGTACGTTAGACATGTTGTTTACTAAAAGGCCTGGATAAGGAAGCCATTTTGTAGTCATTACTGATGTAGCTTACGAATATGTCCTACTTCAGAATAACTACTGAACTAGCTTAACTACTGAATTAAAAACATAGGGAACAGTCATCGGGGCATGCATAGTTCATGCAAGAAATAAATCAGCAAGGCTGTGACAATAGTGGCACAGCTTTTTTTGGTCCTATTAACTTTAAGTCAGCTCTCTTTTTTCTTTTTCTTGTGGATTATTACGGTGACATTAATGACACTGGAGACTCCTTCCACAAAAAAAAAACTACACCATATCAATGATTATACATATTTCTTTGGTAAATAACAACACATTTATTATTAGTGTTAGATTACGTAAAGCATCCGCTTTGTGTTAGAAGAATACTATAATATAAATCTTGCAGCTGGACTACTGTCAGAGGTACTGTTAGAAAATTAATCAATACCTTCTGACCAAATTCAATTTAAGAATACAACCATTTAAATAATGAATTGTGAGCTAGAAGTGGCCAGTTTATATTATACAATTAGCTCAAGCAGAAACGATCTTACCTACAGAATGAGGGGGAAACAGATGATATTGTAACTATATACCTACTCGGTATTTAAGCACCCCTAGCACATCTAATTAAAAATGACATTGTCCCTAATGGGATTCTAATCAATCATAAATCGACAGCTATTTATACAGATGGATTACAAGAGAGCATGACAATTCCTCCAAATGTAGTTAGTTAAATACACACACACACACACACACATTTATATATATATATATATATATATATATATATATATATATATATATATATATATATACACACACAAACACAGTATTTCTCATTCTTGGTGTTGGAGAACCACTACTCGAAATATTTTTGGTATTTTGCCTGCTTCCAACTCACCTGATTCAACTTGGAGTCAATTGGGTGAGTTAGAATGGGAAAACAATAAAATGTTCTAGGTTGTGGTGCTCCACAAGCAGCATTAAGAAACACTGATCTGACATTATCTAGATTGTTATTTTGTTTATATGTTAGCTAGTTCCAGGTAAATGGCTAGCTAAGATTATTGTTGGATGTTCCTGACCTTTTTGTTCATTTGAAATAATCAAATAACAGCGAGGTTTAGTAGGTTGGTAAGCTATAAATGAGAAACCAGACAAAACAGTGGGGATTTTTAAACTACGTTAAAAATCAGAGAAAGTCCATCCATCCATCTTCTACACCGCTTTATCTTTTTTCAGGGTCACAGGGAAACCTGGAGCCTATCCCAGGGAGCATCAGGCACACAGCGGGGTACACCCTGGACAGGGTCCCAATCCATTGCAGGGCACACAATCACATACACATTCATACACTATGGACAATTTGGACATGCCACTCAGCCTACCATGCATGTCTTTGGACTGGGGGAGGAAACCGGAGTACCCGGAGGAAACCCCCGCAGCACGGGGAGAACATGCAAACTCCACACACAAAGGGCCACGGGGGGAATCAAACCCCCAACCCTGGAGGTGTGAGGCGAACATGCTAACCACTAAGCTACTGTGCCCCAATGAGAGAATGTCACATTTTACATTTAATATTTAATGGCTCTGGCTGTAATGGCTGTATCAGAGTATTACATTGTGAGTATGGTCATTTAATGGCTAGCCTATTTGAAAATATAAAGTTGTAGGCACACATTGTGACATACATGAAGCTGAGATCAGGTTGCACGGTTATCATGCAATACCATTCCAATCTCCATTTGCATGATTTGATCAGGATTTTGATTTGTTCAGACTCAGACGTCAGTGTTCAATTCAGGTACATGACTAAACACGCAAAAAGAAGGTCCATGTTATCTTTTAAACAATAACAACAATCAAAAATAACAGCAAAAAAACCCACAAGCCTTTCAGATTTGAATAATTTACTTTAAAAAAAGTGTAAAAGTTACAGATCCTTTTTTTTTTTTTTTCCCAGAGACAGATCTGCTCAATATTCAAAATGATGGTAGGTGTAACAAACCTGCCCCAAAAGTATTTGTCCTTAGTATACATAAGTCTTGGCAATGCACCCTTGGCTGTATTTGAATGAGGTGGTTATACTGTATAATTATATCTCAAAACAAACAAACAAACAAACAAACAAAACAAACAAAAAATAAACTTCATAGGAGTCATGTAGAATAAAATAAAATAATTCAATAATGCCATGAAATGTACAGCTTCAAAAAATATGGGGGGAAAAAAAAACACTGCTGAAAAGTGTATATACAAACATGCAAGGAAGTATTCAAATTACAGGGCAACATTTGTGACCATGAATAAGAAACAGGCCTTTTCTGACTGTTAAATTTGACATCTTTAAAGACTGTCTTACAAATAATGCATATTAGTTCAAATGTACAATATGTTTCATGTTCATATACACTGAATTCAATCTATTGCCTAGTTCAAGTTCATTTTGCAGTGATAGAAAACACTTCATAAATATATCATTTCTGCATCGTTTAGCTATTAACTTAACGCGTTAAATTAAAAGGCAAAAAAAAGACGAGTGTAAATAAAAAATAGGCAACTTAATGCATTCATTTCATAAACGCTTTATACTGTTTTGTCTCATGAAAGACTTTTTTTTTTTGTAAATCCCTACACAATATTACCCATTTCTGGTAGCTAGAAAGAGATTTGATATAAATGCAATGTATACAATGGGATATATAATATATAAATATGGCATTTTAACATTTTGTTGTACAATCGTCTTTAAAATTACCATCTCAATGCTCTCGATTTGAATTTGGAAAAAAAAAGAAAAAAAAAAAAAGGAAATTATTCAATTTTTTTTGTTGTTGTTTTTTTTTTTTTTTTTTTTGCTTGCATTAATAAAAATAATTCTCTGCAAAGTCTACACTATAAACAAGAGTTTAGATTTCATTGTCAAATATTAGCTGGCGAGTTTATCTACAACAGGGTTGCGAGGGAGAAAGTGCCGTTATTAAACCAAGTTTGTTGCGTTCTCTCTTGAGGGTTCAGCTTTAAGTACAAATTGAGAGAGATATCATCAGAACAGCTTTGTACAATAGATTACAAAGATGTTAAAAAAAAAAAGAAGAAGCAGGTTAAGCTGGGCTTCTCTTACTGGTCCATTAGCCTCTGGGCTGATTACACTGTGGGCAGTTTGGAGTGCGATGGAGAGAGTCTCTTGCATATTGGTTTAGGCCATAGTGGAAATGAGTGTGTGATGTTCCGTGAATCTTCAGGGCTTGTAGGGAAATGGGAAATGTTGCTGTAACAGAACCTTAGACTACGTTCACATTGACACACACTGGCACAAATCGGATTTTTTTTTTTTTTTGCCTCAATGGGACTGTGGAGTGTGTGGATCTTTTCAAATCAGACGTGGAGCCTCTTTCATATGTAGTCCTAGATTGGATATGTAGTATCTGATAAGTCGCCATTTGACATAACTGAATTCTTGTGACTTTTTCCCAACGCTCTTTACTGCGCACATTTTGATATTTAGGGAACTGATTCAGGAAAAACTTGAAGGAACTTTGAAAACTGAGTAGTGTTCAAAACAATTGAATATATGGGTGACTTACAACTACGAATGTGAACCGTCTAGCAAGACAGAACCAATCTGGGCAAAAAAAATCCGAATTCTGAAAAGAGGTTTGTAATGTGAACGTAGCCTTAGGGTTTGAATCGGGTCTACCAGTCGATCCATACATTTCCGTAGATCACGTTTGCGTAGGGATGTGGGCAAGTGATAAGACAGCTGATGGCAAGCAGAGGCCTTCTGAGATGTTGTTAGCTTCCATCCTAGTGTTATTACTCAGTAATTAATCCAGCTGGCCCACTTTGCTTGGGTCTTACATGGAGGAAAACGGCAGGGGAAGGGAAAAAAAAAACATTTTTAAAGTATGGCTGCCATTTGAAGCTCAATTTTCTATCCAAAAAGTGCAAGATTCAAAACCCATCCCTCCAGGCCCCATCAGTGGCTGAGAGTTAAAGGGTAGTGATTGTACTATGCTTATTTCTGAGATGGTTGCATGCTTCCACCAAAAAAAAAAACGATGACTGGCCTCTATGGATAGCACAAGCTGCCTTCGTTGGTTCGAAGTCAAAAAGCCCAGAAATCCAGAAATCCGGCCCGTAAAGAAAGGCAGTGCTAGAGCAAAGAGTTTCCCCTTCAATCCCGACCCCGAATGGTGGCTACATTTCAGAACGATGGTCCCAAGCACCATTTCAGAGGCGTGCAGCTGCTTCCAGCCGTGCTGGCCTCACTCCACTAGTCCTATAAGATGTTGAGGATGGCGTTGTACATCTGTGTGAGGATGACTAAGTGCACAGGGAGGCAGGAGCGGCGGTCTTGGGTGGCCGGGCTGCAGGTTAACCAGGACAGGGCATTGTACTGCTCCAGCACAAACCTGCAAAACAGGTGTTCATTAACCCATATGTTCTGGTTCAGTTTTACAGAGACTAAAATGACATTTAATCATATAGGCTCAATTTTGTACTGTATGAATATGAAACATAACTATAAAATCACAATTAGATATTCACAGAGGGTCTGTATGACATTGTAGTATGTATTCAGAGTTTTCATTCTAACCATCGTCTCATTATCACCGTATCAGCAAAGAACAAAACTTTTTATTTCTGCAGGTGCATTGTCTATCCAGCCATCCATCCATCTTCTGTACCGTGTATTCTACACCGGGTCGCAAGTGGAGCCTGGAGCCTATCCCTGGGAACTCAGGGCACTAGGCGGGAGACACTCTGGACGGGGTGCCAGCTCATCGCAGGGCACAATCACACACACATTCACACACTATAGACAATTTGGAAATGCTAATCAGCCTACAACACATGTCTTTGGACTGAGGGAGGAAACCGGAGTACCTTGAGGAAACCCCCACAGCACGGGAAGAATATGCAAACTCTGCACGCACAGAGGTGGGAATCGAACCCCCAAGCCAAACGTGCTAACCACTAAGCAAAGGACCCCCCACCATATTGTCTATTTATCTAAATAATTTTTGGCTTAAAGGCAAGTGGTTGTGTTTAAATGTGGTGGTCTACACACCAGATGTTTCTACTCAAGAAAAACCTTGAAGGCATGAACTACACGCATGTGATTTGCATAATCAAAAGGGAGCTCTCAGAAGATCAACTTAAGAATGTGCGTAACCCGACTCTGAATACACGTAACTTTCCCTACATAAATACCGACATAAAATAAAGTCACAGACGCTACAAAGAGGATGTACAGACGACACATAGAGGTGTTACAAAAGTCAAATCTGATCTAATTCGCTGTCACATGACCACTATCTCTAACTTGCACTTACATCTGCCATCTGCTGGATTCCTACTGCATTATAAAAATCAAAGTGTTGATTAATGAGTTGATAGTTTAATGGGACATCCATTATTAACAAGTGAACAGAACAAAACATAATCCAGCACAAGGACAGACTGATGTGTGATGTGTTTTCATTTCCTGCTGACCTGAGCACATCTGAAGTGGTTTTGGAGTCCAGTGGATGGGGGTTCCTCTGGGACGTCTTGCTGGAGACAAGCTCGTCTGTCTGAGCTATGGAGATGTGATGGTGCAGAGAGGCCTTCACAAATAAACACAAATGGATCACATTCTGAACATCTTAATTCACATTAAAAACACAATATTTTACTCTAGATTCTGGCACCCGTGTCTTCTGTGTGTGTATAAATTCTTTTGAATTTTAGTTACTACTTGGTTAATGAGGGCGTTTGGAGGACGTTCACTCGATTCCTACCTTGAGAAAGAGCGGGCATTGGTTCTGCGCTTGAGGACACGAGGCCCAGAACCAATGAGGCAGTCCTTCTGCCTGAGCGGTGGAGACGTAATAGCCTAAAGCCAGGGGCTGCTGCTTCAGCTCTTCAGGAGCCTCACGAGACAACAACCGCTCACCCTGACTCTGTAAACAAGACGTCGCACGCACACACACTATTTACCACACTACACACACAAACAGCAGGTACATATAAATGGTTGGGCAAAAGTTTAGTACTGTATGAGGAGCCTGCTTCATTTTGAAGGCATGTGACTTTTTGACCACTAGGGGCACTGTAGAGCTTCAAAAAGAGAGACAAAGAATACATTTTTACAACAACAAAAAAAGATGCTTCTCTCTGGAATGTGTCTGGTGGAAATGTCATTAGACAGTAACAATAGAGCAAAGAAAAGGAAAGACAGTTATCAATTGAATAGAACATGAACAGATAACTAGTTAATATTGGTGAAAGTTAAAGTTATAAAGAAGGGATTTTTTTTTTCTTAACTGGTAAGTCTGTGAAAAATTTAGCATGCCAATAAAACAAGGGGGCGTGGCTAAACGCAAAACATTATTCTCCATATAACAAGCTGGGTAATTGAAGCAGTGTTTAAAAAAAATAAAGTGTTGTGTATTTTAAATCTACATCAGATCTCTTTAAGGATTCATCCAACACATTTATGACACACTTCATTACTTCATTACAAGTCAGAGATTATATAGAGGTGATACAGACAAAGTATACATAAGCATGTAGGCATGTTAATCTATAGAGCTATACTTAATACATGGCAGGAGTGTTGTAACAGGAAAATAATCAACCATCAAGTAGTGTGATACTGTTATTTTCCTATACCAGCGCATGCTGAAATGTTTGATCCATCTTACAGCACAGCAATTTACCATCACTAACAAAATATTACTTATTAAAGAGTAACAGTTCATACTTTTTAAAATCCACTCATAGTTACATTTACACTACAAAGAGCAAAGAAATCTGTCTTGAAGATTCCCGTGTGTCTGAAAACTTACTGACTGTTACAAAGGCACTGGAGACTTTGCCTATGAATGTTAAATAAAACATCTCCCTGTGTATTAGCTGTTACTATGAAAAACGATAATGTATTGGAATGAGTGATAATGCAAACCTGCGATTCGTATTACAGCTGGAACTACTGTCAGAGCCGCTGTTATGGAAAACTAATCAACACCTATTGACCAGTCAGATTCAAGGATTCAACAGCACTGTGGTATAAATTAGGCTTGAAGTGTTAAGAGGTGTTGCGTGGAAATAGATGCTAACCCGAGTGTGAGGGAAGTGGGAGCCCACCCCCAGACCAGAGGGAGAGCCAGGGGAAGGCACAGGCGAGGTGTTAGGGGAAGCGTGAAGGTTTCCGGTGATCAGCATCATATCATGCTCAATATCTTTCTCCAGGTCGTCCGTGAACGGCAAGCCAAATATATCATCTAGAAGGGTTAGAGGGGAAAAGAAGGGTTGTGAGTCATCCTGTAGGTGGACAGTTCCTTCTGCAGGTAGCATTACAGAGTACAGGTTTCATAGTTAAATCTGTCCGATGGTAACACGGATTATTTGCAGGGAGATAATAAATAGCATGGTAGATAGATATTTACTGATTTGAATGGTTTTACATAAAAGGTTTTTGTGTACCTGGGTTGTCCTCAGTAGGGTAGGAACTCGGGGCCACTTGCGTGGTGGAGGAAGTGGGAAAGACCAGGATGTGGGTGCAGGAAGCATCCTGTGGGGTGTTGAGCTGAGACGTCTGCAGGTTGAGAGCTGTGCTGCGGCCAAACACTGAACCCATAGTCACAGCATCTGCAAACACACGAGAATTCAGAAGAGAACTGTCGAGGACAGGAGTATCGCGAGTCACTGGATGGAGAATCACTAAACACTGTTTCAATAAAGAATATGGTGAGGTCTAATGCAGATGTCTTTTGCTTTAGAAAAAGGTACTGGATTTAAGGACTGGATATGTGTTTTGACGCAACAACAAAGCGAGCGGGTTTTATTTAAACAGATCGAGTTCCACTCAAGAAATACCTCATGGATACTAGGGTTCATTATGGACACCTTTACAGACGGTATTTTGTTTGCTGCTTACTATTCAAGCAAAACTCATTAAAAAAAGAAAAACAAAACATGGACAACTAGACTGAATCTCAAACTGAAAATCTCAAACACTCAGTAGATCTCCTTAATATAAAACCAGTCACTGTGATTGTTTTTTTTTTTAAGAAGTTCACAGGGCCTAGTGCCACACTATGTAAACGTTCTAGCTCCATCACTGATTGCCGGATAAATACATGTAGAAAATGTACATTTAAAAGTCGGCCTGTTCATCATGCGATCTCCAAGTGAAGCAGCTCTTACCTGGCATGACCACAAAGGACCCCTGGGGCTCCATGGAGACCAGGCAGGCACTGAGGATGGACGGGGAATCGGTGGCTGAAATGCCACACATGCGACATGCCTCACGCAGCTGCCTGCTAATCGAGTGTAGAGAGTGTTCACCCAGCAACAGACTCCAGTCTGACGTGAGAGACAGAGATCAAGGTTAAGCACTAACAGTCTACTCGCAATTATTAGATAAACATTGACAGCACAATTAACTGTAATGCGATTTAGACCATGGAACGGACTTTCAGAAGCTGGGGGCCAAAATATTATAACGGTGAGTCTATTTTAAGAAACCATCACTAGTACCGGAGAACCTGAGCATGCAAGCTGGAGGGTAAGGATATTGTAGCTCTCTCTGTGAGAGGCAAAACAGTGCCATAACAGAAGCTTATACTTAGGCAACTAGTGTAACTGGAGAACAGGAAACAAGTACAAACATGCAAGTTA
The DNA here is from genome assembly GCF_023375685.1 of Ictalurus furcatus. Taxonomy (NCBI): domain Eukaryota; kingdom Metazoa; phylum Chordata; class Actinopteri; order Siluriformes; family Ictaluridae; genus Ictalurus; species Ictalurus furcatus. The sequence continues at coordinate 15,043,320 of NC_071282.1, forward strand.
AGACTTTACAAAGAAACACAGAAACAACAGGGTATAAACAGACAAACTAATTAAGAGCTAACACAAAACAGGTGAACACAATGTGATAACAAACCACTGACAGGACATGGAAGGAGACAGGATTAGAACAAGAACAAATTCACATGTCAAAACAAGACACAGGTCCGAGCATCATCAATAAAAGAGTTTAAGCTAAGACCAAGTGTCTGCTCAAGGTGGTAGAATAAATACGTGGAGACCAACAGCCGATACTTGAGGGATACCATCATTGTAACCGCAACAGTTATATACAAGACATGACCACTAGCTGAAACTTTGCTACAGAAGCACAGACCTTTTAGCTCGCCGTGACCTAATCGACCCAAGCGCCCGATCACAATCCTCCAAGGAATTGCTGTCATTTGGATGATACCAATGCACCACTCCCACAGTTTCTGCAGGCCTATTTTGCGCGGGGAAAACTTGGGGCGACGAGACCTGCATGCCAAAAATCTTGGGTTAATTCTCTTAATTTACAATAACCATCATAATTAATGGAGCTTGCAGCAGGCCCTACCTGTTGGGGACATCAATGTTGATAATGCAGGTCTCTAGGAGCTCCCCCTGCTGATCAGTGCAAGAAACAAGGATCCAGCGCTGGTCATGGGACAGGCAGTACCCCACAAAGAGCACGTTGTAGCGTGTGGTAGCTTCCTCCCCTACTTCTGGTTGCTTAGTGCGCAGGGGGGCCAGGACAAACGGAGGAGAGTACACTTGCATAGAGCTGGGGTTCTGCCAAGGACAAAGCCCATTAGGTTTATTTACTTAAGCAGTAAAGTGATAAGAGGATACTTGGTGCTTTGCTAAACCACAAACATTTTTTGTACAGAAATATGAACATTTTTGTATGAAAACCCTGAAAATTGTCGTTTGAAGCAGGTTTCTCAAGCTTAAGTGGTCTATGAGAGAGAAGGGCAGCGTTTTTACATTCAGCAGTTTTAGATTTACCTCCACGCTCTTGAATAATGAGTCAATGGTGGCAGCCGGACCAAAGCCTGTGAGGGATTTGATGTGCGTCTGTGTAGGAAGCCGGCGTCTGCACTGCGAGTGGGCAGAGAAAGCCAGAGACCGCAGGTGCTGCAGGTACAGAGGACTCTCACCACTGGCCGGCTGTAACAGGTACTGACACGGCACCACCTAAAATCCAGCAAATTTGATGAATCATTTTCTAATTTTACTTCCATTTTTAGGCTAAAACCATTAAAAACAATTATTGTCAACCTAATTTTATCCAAACCATGCCTGCCCATGATAACAATATAGTGTATGTGGAATATCGAAGTATGTCGTGTAACCAATAATTGGCATATCCTTAAACTTAATATATGGATGATTTCTTGTATCCTGACCTGTAGAACCAGCGCTGGCTGTATGTTCTCCGGCAGCACGCTCAGCATATCTGTGTAGCAGCGCAGAAGCGCCAGCAACCACATGCTGCGTGACTCCACCTCTTCTGCTTCCTCTTCCTCCCCTGACCCCACCCCTGAGCCCGAGCACAAAAAGGGGTCCACCAGGTACAGCACTATGGCTGGAGGGTAGGCGTGGCTATCCGCTGACTGTGCTGCCGTGGGAATGCCGATTCGCTCTCGCTCTGCTAAGCTATTAGGAAAAGATTCAGTGCCTCTGTTTATACATTGATACATTATTGATACTTTAATTCAAGCCAAAATCATCTTGCAATATACACCTTGGATAGACATAGTGAGAAGATCAGAGGTCACCTAGTAAGTTTTATTCATTATTTATTAAATGCAATGGAGAAATACAGTATGTATGCTCACCTCTCGGCGCTCTCTGTCGGATGGCTCTGCTGGTTTGGCGTTGTGTTAGGGACACTTTGTAAGGTATCTGCACCTTCTGTGCTGGCCTGGCCTGTGCTAGTACTCGTAGATGTGGGCGTGTTTCCTGATCCAGGGACTCCTGCTGCTGCTGCTGCTGTTGCTGATGTTTCTCCTTCGGGGGCCCCGGAGCCGGGGTTCAGCTGTGTGGAAGGGGCAGGAGCTGAGCTAGGTTGAGGCTTCGGGGGCAGGAGAAGACTGCTGTCTAATGACAGAGCTGAGAGCTGTGGGGCTGGAAAATGAACAGTAAGTTGAAAACATCATGTAGATTAAGATAAGGTTAGACAGTTTTAGATGTACTACCACTGCTGGCTTTCTCGAACAAGCTAAAGATCAACTGCTATTTAGGGATAATTACAATTTGGTCACTTGCCAAGTCCTGCCCACTAGCCAGCTGTCCCCTATCATATAACACCTACCAACTGGAGAGGGTAAAGACTAACAGGTGCTTCCTCTGAAACACTTGAAGCCAGCCAACCACAACTTTTAGAACTGCTGCTTATGCTGTGTCACAGGGCAGCACAACACACTTAGAGGGCTATCTGGGGAGAGAGTATACCATCCCTCAAATCCCAGAGAACATGGCCAATTTTGCTCTCTTGACTCACTCCCAAAGTTGGTTGTTGGTGGTAGCAAGTCAAAGCCACTGGCCACTGGACATTACTAGGCATTACTACTTTAAACTAAATTCACCATGGGCACTTAGTTACAGTATGGCTCACTTGGCAATTCAAATAATGACAAAATATGATGATTTGGTACTAAACACTGCATTTGACAGTTTTGCTATATCCCCATGGCTCCATTCTTGATGTAGCTCTAGAAACAAGCTGCTGAGATATACTTACCTAATTTCTGTTTGCAGGTTTGGGCGTAGAGCTTGAGTTTGCTTAGATGATCCTCTCGGTATTGACCTGCCCATGGCCCTGTCATCCACTCATCCACCTCTCGTCCATTCTCCTCCAGCTTTTCAGATTCCATTGCCCCTACTGGTACTATGCCATCCCTGGACATCCGGGCCAGCGGATGGTGCTTCCCCAACCGACATGACTGAAATACAAGCAGGAAAACATGGGGAAATGATGGGAAAGTATATTACTGCAAGAGACCGCATCATATGATTTGTCTGAGAAATACTTAAAGATACCATGTCTCTAATACCTCATAGACAGCACTGAGCTCCTGAAAAAAGGTTCTGGCTCCAGTAAGAAGGATGTCATTATCGGGGCAGAGGACCAGGAACGCAACATCCCTCTGACCCCCATAGGGCTCCAGAAGCAACTTCTCCCAAAAGGGCAGAGCCAGAGGGGACAGGGCCAGGAAATCTCGGTCATACCCCAACAGCAGTGTAGGAATGGGGAGCGGCTCTGGAGATTCCTCCGAACCTAGGGGTCCAAGCACATATTTACAAAAACTCGATTCAATTATAAGGAAGATTAGTGGTTACTTTGGGAGGGATGATGAAAATCTATTTGAAACAACAGGTCATCAAGTACTTTTCATAGTTTTATGCATACCATTCTTTTTCCCACATACAGACGATCCATCATGGAAAACACACCAGACTCACCGTAGGAACCTCGTCCAGCCATTTTGTGGAACTGTTGCCATGTGAGTGGGCCCTGTACGTGCTGTATGTTTTCCCAGGTCCGGCCAGTGCGCTTCTTCTGAATGGCATCTTGCAGGAAGGGCTGCAGAGATAGCAGCATGCGTACTACGTCCTGAGAGGACAGCATGCTGATATCCAACACTGTGGCACCAAAAGGAAAAAAAAGCTGCATCACAGAATCACAATGACAATATTTTATACATAGTACAGGAACAGGAAGCTACTTGGGATTCAGCTTCAGTGCGACTTGAGACAAGACAATTCACAAAGACATGCATATTCAAAAAAATGTCAAATGAAGCTAAATAGTAGTGACAAGAAAACACTGCTGTGAGTAAATAACTCAAAACAAATCTTAATTTTCTGTCATTTATGCGATAAAAAAAAATGCAAAGTGCAGAACTCCTGCTAATGCATAGGCCAGTGTCAAAGCTCAGTTTTGATGTTTTGCATATGACTACCGAATTCAAGAGAAGTTCAAAAGAGAATCATAAATGCATCTATGAATGGGTATTTTACATTCATTCATTCATTCATTCATCTTCAGTAACTGCTATATCCTGGTTGTAGTGGATCTAGAAGTTATCCTGGGAACACTTGTTGTGAGAGGAAATACACTCCAGTTGAGATGAAACAGATATTTTTCCTGTCTCTATCGGTTAACACTAAGCCAGCAATGTCGATTGCAGTACGTTGGTGAGACTGAGTATTTACCATTCGTGTGAGGCCAGGAGTGCAGGGCACTGCTCCTCACTAAAGCCTGCTCCACCTTCCCACCAGCTGCATTGTCCACATACTGCAGCCCCTGCACCAGAGCGTTGTAACACTCCACACATGCATCACTACCGTCCGCCCACAGCCGATCGGCTACCCAGCTCTGCAACAGTGCCCTCTGCCTGCTACGGCAAGAACAAGCAGCAGGACTATGTAGTGATGCCACAGACAAGATAGGCTGGGAACACTGCTCCTGTATCAGTTCTAACACCTCCATTGGCGTCTGCTCCTGGGCCCGCTTCCCGCCAGTAGGCGTGTCCCTCCTGCCCAGTGCCAACCTCCTCTCGGCTGCCCGTCCCGCCTCTGAGCCGCGTCCAAAGATATCTAGCTCATCCTCAAGGAAGAGTCCGGCACCGTGCGCCAAACGTCGGTTAGCGATGGCGCTGAAGCCACACATACACCGATATTGATCCTCACGGGTGGAGTCAGGGATATAAATACCCACATCAGCACCCTTCACGTTCATATTGCAAGCACAGATGCAGCAGCTGTCAAAGCTGCGGTCCTTGAATACATCCAGGACAGAATCAGAGAGGAGCAGGATGACGTAGAGGCTGTGCGCTTCGGGCAAAACCGGCCCTGACGCCAGTGGCTCCACCGAGCTTAGGGGTAGGCCGGTGGACGGTGTGGAAATGGGCGAGCTCAGCTCTGTACCGTCCTGCTTGATCGAGCCCTGCCCACTGGCAGTGCCTACACCACGTGGGGTGCGCGGGGTTCTCGGGGTAGGGACGGAGAAACGGGGTGTCGCTGGTGAAGGCAAGACTCCACCTGCTGTGCCAACAGAGGCGGTACCAGTGCTCATCTGGGCATAGTCTTGGTCCTGCAGAGCGCCGATGCTTGGAACATTACTGTAGAGGAAGGCAAGAGAAAAGAGAGACGTTATGACAGACCTGATACACCCTGGACAGATGTGATGATGGTGTAGATATTGCCATCAAAATGTTTATGCGGTTCAGCAAACTTACACATAGCCATCTCGTACAAAAGGAGCCTGGCTCGGGAGGCAGTAGGGCTCCATCTTGGGAAGCATGGACCATGAGGGTCTGTAGTAGCACTGCTCAGGGATCTTCAGTGGGGGAAGACACTGGCTGGGTAATGACCGGAGGGGAGCAAACATGGAACAACCCATCTGTGGCTGGACGGATGGAGGACATGGTATAAAAAGAGGTAAGTAACATAAATAACAGTCTTGATAGTCCGACAGTGACTTTGAAAAAATCAATGACTATTAATAACATCTTCTAAAGTCTGTTTATTTATTATATGGGTTTATGGCACAGGGCTGATGAATTCTCAATTCTGATTGGTCAGAAGGTGTTCCTTAATTTTCATAGTAGTTCAGCTGCAAGGCAAATCACAAGTATATAGTAATCTGCTTGTTCTAATATGTTATCATTTCTGTAGTAACAACTGAGTCACAAAGACTTGTATGGCAGACAACCACATAATCATATAACTTAATTAAAAAACGTGTTGTTATTTAACAACAACAACGTTTTCTGTAAGGAGATGTTTATTTAACATTTATGGAAGGAGTCACCAGTGTCAGTGTGATATTAATGGCATAAAACTTTTTCAGAAATAATCCCATCAAGTCCCATCATGCTTTGTTCCTTACACGTAATTCCTAGGATGCACGGTTCATTAAAAGACCGTAAAGGTGTGTATAAAGGTATGTATTTTTTTTAATCCCTCAAGGCTGTATACACACCCGTATGTCCTCTGCTTTGGGGCTTGTCATGCTCTCATCCATCTCAGACCTGTAGTCATTAAGCTGGTTGTTGGTGTGTGTGTTGAGGGGATGCTCGTGTCCTGCCGAGGGTGCTGGGGTTTCTTGGCTGGGGGTGTCTCGGTAGGTTGTGATTGGAGAGAACGCTGGGTGCTGCTCCAGAGATGGAGGAGTGGGGAACATCCGCTGAAGCTCTGCTACTGCTGAGATGAGTAAGACAGAGCGTGAGAGAATATAAGTCAAGAAAAAGAAAAAGAACTCTTCACAAGTCTGCACATGTCCACTCCTTATACTGTTAGAATATTTCTATATGGGCTTTTCAGAAATTTAGACCTAATTCCTAAAATAGTGGTTAAAGGAGTTATTGTGTCGTTTCCAAATTCAGGTTTTCATCGATAAATATTATAGATTTGATATCTATGTACGTATATATATATATATATATATACATTCGAAGGTAGTTACCGTAAACTACCATATATATGTGCACTCTGGTTTCAACCTCAGCTGGCTTGACTGAGGTCTGAAACGTGGTGTAAAATCAACACCTGTGTGCTGCGCTTGATGGAACTTACACTCACTTCTGAAAACTATTCAGAAGCATGCCGTGCGTTGGCAGTGGCATAACCAGAAATAAATTTCGGTGGGATGAGATATACAAAAATGATCAAATATGCAAAATAAAACAATCATGTGATATACAAAATAAAATAAAATAAAATAATAAATGTTTTCCTGATCCCTACAATTAAACTGGTCAGCGTGACATGGGATGTCCGGCAGAAGTCGGAGTGGCGATGACACGAATGTGTTATACAATCATTTAAGGCTATTTACTGTCAAACAATCTTTCCATATTAATAACGTTGCCGTTAATAACCTTTATGATAATTCCACTGAAAAACATTAAGATGTTAATAATAGGGGAAAGTTTACACCTTATATTATATTATAAATCCTATTCTACGTTTCTTTTGCAGTAAACTCCAGCAGTCTACTTCACCGGCTCTTGCCTTCATCGCTCTGAGCGTACGATTTAGTTGTCTGGCAAGTAGCTTTCAAACAGAAACAGGAAAAATGCATCATCCCAATTGGCTAATCCTGTTTTTTTTCCACACAGCAGCTGGTATCCAATAAAATGTCACAAAGCAAAGAAATGCATTCATGAAAAGAAAAACTTTTATCATAGTCAATCCTGTATTGGGATATGTCAATATGTATTGTGGCTTTAGTCTTATCGTATCATGCCTATACGGTACAACAACACCAATAAAAAATAGATCTCCAAACATGACATACTTGAGGGATATGGCACTGCTACTCTCCCATCAATCCCCAGGGGGCGCTCTTCAGCTCCTGGCACCACAGTCTTGGATGGCTGCTGATGATTAGGAAAAGTGGTCTGAAAAGAAGATAAATTGGGACAGGTTTAACAATCTTCCAGCCTTTCTATAAATCACATATGGGGCATTGTAAAATATTTATTTGATCAGACTTCAACTCCAAAAACAAAGCTACAAAACAGCACTTACAGTGAAATGTAGTAGTAGCTTGAAGAGGGTTATTAAAAAGAAATAACAGCATAAATCATACCTCATTTAAACTGCGTAGAATGTAACTGTAACCATAACAACCCAAACTGTCATGTCATGAGTAATTGTTACGTCTGTGTCTAGTGTCAACATCTCCCGAAGTTTCCGACTACAGCTCCCATGATAATCAACTCATGACCTCATGATCACATGACTTCACAGTCAAGCTCCTAAACTACTTCGATTTAGTTAACGCTAATAAATAGCTGATTTTGTTAGTGCCTATTTATTTTAGGGTCCTATAGTATTGATGCACTAAGCAGTCACTCACCCCCAGATCATCTTCCTCCTCCCCAAAGATGTTTTCCAAGTCAGATATGAGCACGATCAAATCTTTCTCCCTGGTCAGAGGCGGGTTGGCCTTTCCACCAGACTCGTCTTGAGCCAATTCCTCTGCTGGAACAAGACAGCATTCAATGAGAGTGTCTGCAGCTCGTGAATTATGCATGGATGATTCGCAGACTGCAGACTCACCAAATTTGGGAGCGGAGCTGAAAATGGACATGGCGTCTTTCCCTTCAGGGACTGCACTGTTGCCATTGACCTCCTCTCCCTTAGAAACATACACACACATTCAAGCTATCCAAACTTTGACGAATAAAAAATGCATACCTGGGTCAATACATTAGAAAAGTCTAGTATGGCATAAAAATTGCACAGAATATAGTACAGTGTATATATAAAGTGCAACATACTGTATATAGTTTTAACCTTTCCCATACTACATTAAAACCTGTCTGCTTTTCTTTGTCATCTTTGGTGTTTTGCATGTTATTGTGACTTATGACAGTAAAATTAAGAATTTTATATATGACCAGATTCAGCAAAACCCCATGCTGTAAAGCCTGTACTAAAATGTTTTAGGAGATAAGAGTACTTCAAAAAAGACCAAATTATTGGTTCTTATTTCATTTTGCTTTCATTATTGTTTTATGTATCTCATTTCTTGTCACTAAATATGTCACCTACAAAGATTGTGAATTAATGTGATTTGCTATATTTACAATACCATGTTGCAGGTGGTACAAATTTTTTAAAAATTACAAAATAATTTCAAAATGGTACACGCTGATGCTTGCTAGTTGTATAAAATAATCATAGGCGTCAATAATAAATGTAAGCTTCAAATCTACCTAAAGTCTGTTCTACATAATAAACGTTAAGATCTTCTCAATTAATACAAAGTAAAGACTTTTCGGTATAACATCATAAGTATGAAATCTTTTAACATTTTAGCGCTAGAGATGGAAACATGCTAGTCACGGATGTTTCAGCTCTGATCTGCCCCCTAGTGGACATAATTTTTAACAAAAGTATGTAAACAATTCTGCTCACAATAGCTACTCACCAAATATAACACTGACTCACACTTAAATAAAACGTTTTTGGACCTTTTTTGCATGTACATATTTATTTTTCTATATACGTTTCTATTATTGTTCAACTAAAGGTCTACATCGTAATCCTTGTCTTACGCCACAAACACACCCCCTGACCTTTGATTTCCGACTGGGATCTCGGCTCTTCAGTCTTTTGGTGGTGGGGAAGCTGTACTCGATGTCCCCTTCCTTGAAGTCGTAGGGATCTTCGCCAGCTTCCCCAAGCCCTTCGACTCCCGGCTGCTGCAGGAATCCCAGAGTGCTCATGTGCTCCTGGAGCCGCTCTTCTGAGATCTTAAACCTCTTGTGCGTCTGTGCAAAAAAACTGGCGACAAAAACAAGGTCATTTATACCTGCAGTAGATCTAAGTAAGCACTAAGAACTAAGTCATGTCTGTGTATATATATATATATATACATACCTCTTCAAGGCAGTTCCTTCACCCTCAGCTTTAATCTCCACCATATCATAGGGTAATTCTGGTGGCTTCAACTCAGCTTTGTCTACCCTGGGAGTCCTGTAACTCTTCCACCAGCCCCCACTGGCTTCTCTGGGTACTAGAGAGGCTGTATACAGAGCAGTGTCACTCATTTCCGGGGCTGTAGGCAGAGAAGTGCCCTCTAGGCATTGGGAAACATCCATGGGCGCCTCCATAACCTCGGGGTCCTGCACCCTAGGGTGTGGGCTTAGTGTAGGTGGTAGTGGTGATACTGGAGAATGGAGGAGAGACTCAGGCCCTTTCCTGCCAGTGAACATGGGCTTAGGGTACTTGCAGCCAGGCAAGGTATCCAGAGAAGTGTCCAAGGCCGCGAGTACCAGTTGAGGTCCGGGAGGTGCGTCCTGCTCCGGGCATGGCTGCTGGTCTACAGAGAGGCGGTGGTGGAAGGGGGTTATGGCTGACCGTTTGGATACCTTGTCAGACTTGTCTGCTTTGTCGGCAGTCTTGCTTTTAGGTGTTGAAGGTGGGGGTAAAGAGGAGGATAAGGAAGAAGAGCTGGAAGAGGAAGAGGGATTGGTACTGGGCTGGGAATTGGCAGAGAAGCCGTTTGTTTGCTGCTGCTGCTTCGACTGCTGCCTCATCCTTCAAGAGGGAAAAAAAAAGAAGTAAGCCAAACAGTCGTCATGGTGTACAAATCTTCACCGATATGCAATGGAGACATACTGTATAAAATCTATAGAGCAACTCATCTCTTTATTAATAGACTTGCAAAAAAACGATGGCCTTATTGGAAGGGTTGCACAAAAGATTTCCTGATGGCAACCCACAAAACGGCCATGATGTTTTGAGACTGTTTCGTAGTCAGTTGTCCAGCGCTCTTGTGAAGACTAATAACATTAATAATTATGCGGAAGAATATTATAGCTCCAGACCTGGTTGGCTCTGCCAGGAGGTTAAAACTTGGCCATAGCTTTTTACACAAGATAATTACACCAATCAACACAAAAATGGTTGTGGGACACAATATATATCAAGTATCTTGCTGATCTCCTGAAACAGTATACCCCATTACGAGCACTTCACTCAGTTGTGCACTTCACTCAGAGGATCACTCACAGATCAGCTGGTGGAAGAGGCTTTTCTTCTGGACTCCTTAATAGTGTTCCATAGTGCACAAAATGCCTTGCTTTAATCATTTAATCATCTATATCTAAAGCAGTACTATTTTTTATAACTATTAGAAATGTTCTACATTAAAGAATGTCCAAGATCCTCTACCAATGCCTTCAGCTTTGTTAGACAGAAGAAAAAGGAGGCTCGTTGCTCCTATTCACCAAATCTACGTTGTAGAGGTGCTGATGATTTTGAAACGAATGTTTTGCGGTATTTGATTAAAAAAAATTTTTTTTTTAAATAAATCGGTCACTTGGCCACCTTCTATACTTCAATTTAGAGTGGCCAATCCAAGATAAAACTCATCACCATGGGAATCTGAATCTGGTGGCAAGCCAAATTTAACAGCGTGATATGAAAGACCACAGAGAAGGTAAGGAAGAAGGCCCACCTGTTACAGCTGCATGGGGCTCTCTCCCCCGGGTCAGTGAAGTCCCACACTGCCACCTCGCTTGTTACTTCCTTCTTTGGCACCATGCCGTTCGACAGATTGCATCTGTGTCAAGGCAAGAAGAGAGAAACTCTTCACTCTGGTGTGGTGTATGTTTATGGGGCATTACATAAATCTATCATTAAAGCAAGACTTGTGAAAGATTACGTACAAACAGTAAATGAAACACATCCTTTCAGCCTTTACCGCTGTCAGCGTGTACTTGAAATTTGCCTTGTTTGCTAACCAGTAAGCAGGGATTTCTGTAATCCGGTCATATTTTATACCTTGTGTTAGGCTTAAAATCTTACACTGATTTTATAATGCTAGACAATATGATACGGCTCCATAACCCTAAGACTGCCCAGACTTCGGCTGAATACCTGTGTCCATTTCCTGTCTTACAATACCAGTAGAAGTCCTCTATAGACTGTGGGCTAACCAGTGAGCCGTATAAATAGTCAAATACTGCTGAAAATGTACATGTTGATTTTCTTCGGCACAAAATAAATCTTATTCGATGTTAAAATTTGTGTTCTGTTACCACATGCGCCCCAAAGTGTGCCTATATATATATATATATATATATATATATATATATATATATATATATATATACACACACACACACACACACATAATACATACATAGTACATCTATGTAATCAGTAATTTTACTGAAACTAGAGAATGTCTGTTTGTAAACAAAAACTCAAAGCACTCGAAGCCACTTCAGATGACAGATTTGATCTCATGTGGATGACTTTCATTTACAAATAAAAGTAAATCAATTCAATTGAATCTGATTTCAAATTTGCATGTCAAAAACTGTGATATCGCCTCCTAAAGCTTACATCCTACGTACACTGCAAAAAAAAAAAACAACAACTGTCAAGTAAAATCATTCTGATTATAGCCCAATTTAGCTATTATAAAACTGTGATAAGCCAAATCTAAAATTATTAAACCTATTTATAGAAGAAGAAGAAAATAGGTTCTAGAAATAAGTTTAATAAACTTACTTGGCTTACTGTAGTCTCATTATAGGAAAGCCTACATAAATGTGACGATATATTTGCAGTATATTTCTATTTCTATAATCGACTTTTAGGGTTACTTTGATGTGGCTGAGGTGAGAAAGAATAAAAAGCCGACATGCTTGAGTAGACATACTTGCGCTGTAATTGGTTCATGTAGCATTCCTTCCATGCTTGATGGACCATCTGATTACTCAGCTTTTTCTCTGAATGCTTCGGGCTGTGAGTGGCTCCGCTCTCTTGACTGCTCACGCTCGAGACTGCGGTCTGAAAGCCGCTGTCACCTAGAAACGTACACAAACGCATAACATCACATCTGACTCGACATTCACAATCTATTTGGCTTGAGGCTTGACGGATGTTTGCTCTAGCTCCTCCCGCTAGAGTAAATCAATTCAACAACGGTATCTGCAACAGTATCTTAATCGTATCAGTTTCATTCGTTGACCCTTAAGCGCTAAACATACTAATGCGACAAACGACAATAATTGAGATTCTCTAGCTTACAAAGTTTAAGCATGATCACACTTCATCCCTTTAAGGCTGGAACGAGATGATTATCAAATAATTAGCATTACAGAGGATTACAAATAATGGAAATCATTGTGTATGTACAGTATCTACTATCACACGCACTGGAGACTGTAGGGTTAATAATGGCTTCTAGTAGGTAATAATGTGGGCCAGTGGGTCGTTATTGGAGCCCTTAACAGGAAATGCACAATAAGCATGATTACATTCAGACTGCAGAGGTGAAAGGTAATGAGGCTGGGACAAGAGGAAATGCACTCGTTTAGTGCGAAGCTATGGGGGAATGCAAAGAGCTGATCGGTGTCTTCAGCCCACCTAATGATTAGTCCATCTGAACAGGAAAGCTCAAGCATGTTTACTAGCTCAGTGTTATGAGTCCTTCGTTAAAACCGGACACGGGTGCGATCTGTAGGGGACAGGGCTTTCTCGTCCTGTGCTCCTAGACTCTGGAATGCACTCCCTGTTCATATTAGAGACCTAAAATCCAACCTAAAATCTCATCTTTTTAGGTTAGCTTTTTCTTCGTGCTTTTAACCATTTTGTATTCAAGTCTGTTTTCTGTTTTTTTTTTACGTTTTGTGTTTTTATCTGTGTATTTTTTTTATTTTCTTGGAACTTTCTTATTGTGTAAAGTGCCTTGAGAAGCTGCTTTAAAGGCGCTATATAAAAATAATGCTTATTATTATTATTATTATTATTATTAAAACCAAGACCACACCTATTCAGATCTTACAGAATGTTAACACTAGAGCTGGGCAATCTGTTTAAAAAAACCCAGGATGGGCAGCTGCTAAGGAATTAAATTTGTGCCAAAAGTATTGAACGTAACTTTTCAAGAAACAAACAAAACTATACAATGAGAAAGAAGAAAAACACTCTGAAACTGAAAACGGTGAACTCGGTGGCAAAAACATGGACAGCATTCTTTGTTTTTCATTCACGCTCGACAATTCTGGTACAAATCGTACATGTGGGCGGGGCTTAACAGCGCTTTACTCTCATTGGCTAGTGAGATTCGGATCGACGGCTCTCTGACCTGGAAGCAAAGACTGCAGTGGCACGAATTTTGGAGAGCGTTCTGGATGCGGTTCTCTATATAGTTATAGTGTTTGTACTCTGTAGTGGAAATGACTTACTTACATATTCAGTATATTCGTTCATAATTAATATTTGAGGTTTGGGTAGTCTCATACGACTGTTTTTTCGTGAAGAGCTCTCAGGAGCGGCACGGGGAGTCATCGTCATCGTCATCATCATCAACGTCATCCCCCTCCTCCTCCTTAGCCGGACACTCGAGCTGTTGATCCAAATCTCACTAGCCAATGGGAGTAAATCGCTGTTAAGCCCGCCCACACGTGAGAGAACGCCATGACGGCATGGAAAACTCTGGCAGCGCATTCATAAACCAGGGTTAGCGAAAAGGAAGCTTAGAAAACTGTTTACAAACAATGTTTTGTATTTGAAGACCATGTTCAATTTTTTTGAGTTCACTTTTTTCAGTTTTAGAGTGTTTTTCTTCTTTCTCACTGTACATTTCTGTTCGTTTCTTGAAAAGTTCTGTTCAATTCTTTGGCCACAATTTGAATTCCGTTAGTTGCTGAAGTGTTTTATTCCTCATACATACCACATCCATTTGCTAACTTGTATTTAAAAAAAAAAAAATTATTAAAGAATGACACTGTGCTTTATATCCATTTATAGTTATGTTTAACATTGTCGAACATACGTGTTAGCTCTTGTTATGTTCTAATATTATAATTTAGCAGCTATAAACATTCATTCCCTCACCAGCCTCTCTCTTTTTTTTCTCTCTTGAAGTTAACTGTCCCGAAGTCTTTGTGAAAGCCGTCCTGTAAACTTAAAGTTACAGCTTTATATCTAACCGTTATAAATTCCTGAGACTGGAGACTCTGTCCACAAATGTTAAATAAATGTCTCCTAACTGTACACTTTAATCAAACTCCATTTAGTTGTAGAAAATCTCGTCCAATTAGAATCAAGTGTTCAATATGCTGCTGAATAAGGCGATATAATATCGATATTGACATATACTGACAGATAATGCAAATAATGCAGAATTTTTCAAATAAATCATACATTCTATTAGGAAACAGCTGATTAGATATTAAAATTGCATACTTTCTTTTCATTGTTAAATTTTTGGTAACTACATAAAAGTATTCAAGTTTTCATAGGGTTTTTAAAATACGATACATTATGCTGGTAGTTTGTTAGAAAATCTATAAATCCTGATACATATTGTGTATATAAGAACGGTCTGATGATAGTAAGACATTTAAATGTACAGTGATAAGATATTTTTATTATACTGCCCACTCCTATTTAACACATAAAAACACGTGTGATTTGTCTTGAGTTTTTATTTCAAATTGATGGGTGTGTTACCGGAGCAGGGCTGCTCTGGGGACGTGGGAGGGGTGAGGGGAATGCCGCAGTTTGATGAGTCTCTAGTGCCACTTTGAGCTCCCTGGGCAGGAGGAGGCTGTTCCACAGGCAGATCAGCTTGGGCAATGAGCACGAAGGCTGCTGGGTAGATCATCCTCACACCACCTACAGCACAAGCAAACAGAAAGAGTTGTTTGAACAAACTGATCTAAGACATTCAAATCTTCAAATCAGATGTGATGTAGAGCAACACAGCAGCCTCTGTCAATGTTGTCAATGTAATGTCCTAATATTAGTTTAAGTAGAAGGCAACTGAAACAGAAGACATCGCTCCTTATCTCTCACGAGGTCAAATGAAGCTGCGCCCACACAAGATTAAAAACCTGTCCTATGATAAATACTGTACAAGAACAGCTGCTTGCTTAGAATGAACAACTCAAGAACACTCGAACTCTGATTTATTACAGGTTTGCATAAGAACCTGAAAACACACAAAAATAACAGCGCAAGCTCATTTAGTAAAAAGCTTTACAGAAGACTGCTTCTTTCACATGAGAAAAATAGCATGTCTTGGCCATTTTGCGAGTTGAATGAATGTCGTT
This sequence comes from Ictalurus furcatus, assembly GCF_023375685.1. Taxonomy (NCBI): domain Eukaryota; kingdom Metazoa; phylum Chordata; class Actinopteri; order Siluriformes; family Ictaluridae; genus Ictalurus; species Ictalurus furcatus. Next base: position 15,058,898 of record NC_071282.1, read on the forward strand.
TGGGACATACCTACAGAAAAGTGCAAAATACAGGGTGCTGTCTATATATATATATATATATATATATATATATATATATATATATATATATATATATATATATTGTGATATATTGTGATATTGTGATTTTCTGCAGCAAGAAGGTCGGTTAAGGGATGGAGATTTGAAATTAATACGACTGAAGGGCAGGTATTAAATTTCATTAAATTTGGTCAAAATGAAACCTTTAGTAAAATCAACATATTTAAATTTTATAAATATATATATTTATTGATTCTGGATACTTCATACACAATTATTACCACAGTAGAGTTGGATTTATATTAAATAGAGTGACATGCATAACCAATCAGCAAAGAACAATACTGCTAGCACCACCCCCATTGGTACCAAAGTTGAGACGGTACCAATAGTTATACAGCTAGAACTCTCAGTACAGGGTGATAACTCTACCATCAGTCTTCAGTCTCTCTGTATCTTTAAGCACTTCCTTCTAATCCATTAGACAGCATATAATTTGTCTAGCTTGATCCACTCACCCACAATGACCTCCAGAGCGACATGGCTGTGGGGGTCGTAGCTGAGGTTGCTGTCTTGCTCGCCCCTGCTGTGTTTCAGCACCATGGGGTAGAAATAGCTCCACTCTTCTATCAGCTTCCGTACTGCCGGATCGCTCATCTTAAACACCTGGCCCGTCAGAGTGCCGCCCAGTCCGTACGGACTCAGGATCACTGCGAGACAGAGACATGATAAATGAACACATTAAAATGCTAGGACCGTTTGTTCATGATTACAATGTGTTTGCTGATTTAGATACAACAGCAAGTCTTGTATGTGACATGCAGAGGAAGTTTTGATAACAGTATTGTTAATAGTACGCACAATTAAAGCGTAACGTGTGCACAGGACAGACTATTTTACCAGGCTGTTTTGATGTTTTCAGCGAATTAATAAAATAACACCATTGTTCTGGTTAATTTAAGTGCTCTCTTGTAACCTCAGTTTAAAGGATAAGCTGACCAAGCACTCATCTTCTACTCTTACAGCTCTCTTTAAGTGTTTGTTATGGTTTCTAATATAGGAAAATCAGTCCTTAAGATAAGAAATTTCTCCTATTAACACGTGACGTCTTCAACACACCTTTTTGTGAACTTTAAAGGGACAATATTATTAATTAATGAATGAATAATGTCATACTTATGTATTTAACATTCCATAGTTTTTTTTCAGCGTGACATATTGTGGTTACGGTAAACTGGCAGACAGTGATGTTGGACTTAATACTGCTTGATATGATGCAAGAAAAATGTGCTTCAAGGTCAGAATCATGCGTCACTAAGACACACCGCTGTTCTACTCGATCTCAACTCCATGTGCATAGCTCTCTCTTAGCTACTTATGTCTGTAGTTATGTCTGAGGTCTGAATATTGGCATGTGCAATTTCTGTATTAAATCCTCAGTAACTCAACTCTGAATACAGCCCATAATATCAAATATTAAATCAATATTTTCAAGTCTGAAAGGTATAGTGGCCTGTGAACAACATATACTACACACCATGGCTCTTAAGTTGTGTATGTCGTTTAAGAGAGACAGAAAAGCGTAACTCGAGTACGACTCACCCTGTATGGGACTGCTGGAGGTCTGGGCCAGGCGCACGTGCTCCTCAGTGATGTGGTAGACAGGCTGGTGCTGTGAGATCTCCACGCTGGTGCACACATTACTCTCACCATGCAGGAAGAAGGAGAAGGAGCACGAGAGGTGCTCACTGCTGCTGGAGAGACACAGAGAGAGAGAGAGAGAGAGAGAAAAAAAAACACACACACACAAGAGGGTGTCATTTCACGTACTAATATGCTCATGTCCAGAAGAGGGCGATAAGCACAAAGTCAACTGAAGTAATCTGTGTGGCACATAAGCATTTTTCAAGCTCACCAAGAACAACAGAACACTGGAGACATAACATAACAGCTGGCTGATTCAGCACACACCCGCTCTCTCTCTCGCTCTCCCTCTTTCTCCTTCTCTCACACACACGCGCGTACTGTTTGTATAAGTGTTCCTCCTATATTCACATTTAAATTTATATTTATGCTGAGCCTGGTTTGAACAATAAAAAGAAATACTACCCTCATCCTTCTTTTTTCCATGTACAGCCAGTCCAGCTCTGTGCTAGAACCATATGAGGATCTATTTATGGATACGCCGAGTGCCAGTGGGAAAATCTCCTGTTAGAGCATGAGACAAAGCTAACACGCAGAACGCATATGCCCGTAACTAGGATCAAAATGGTCCACGTTGCAGAAATGTGTCATGGTTAATATATCATAATATGCACTGCATCAATTGCTCATTTCTAATCTCTGTTCTGTTATCCTGCCAATCTTCCATAACCTGCTCTGACGCCGATCAGCCCGTTTAATTCGATTGAGTTCAATATTGTGGTTTACAAGACAACCTGCCGACTTCTGAATTACACTATGATAGAACGCCGTCAATACGACGAACGCTATCCCGCTTGTAGCATGTTATTAATGAGTAACATCACGCAAAAAAACACCTTCAAAATATGAAGTGCTTATATAAAGCCATCTGCTAATGTTACTCCAGCTAGCAATCTGATTTGGCTAACAATGCTACAAGTAGTCACATTAACAATAGGAATAATCATACTAATAGTAATAATAACAAGGTTTGAAGGTTTTTAAAAACCGCCTCATAAAACTCACATTTATATCATATGATCTCTCCTGTAATATGTGCACTGCATACCTCTCAAGAAAAAGCTCAAATTTAGAAGCGCAGCAAAACCTGTAGGTCAGTTCGGAACCAGTGATCAATGCTGTTTGGGTTGCAATGTTGGAATGCAAGCTTCTCCATCTAGTAGACTAGATTCTGCCACTACATGATCAAGCTTTCGCTGTATATATGCTACGTGAGAAGTAATAAAACTAGATACGTGTCCTCATAGCGCGTCGCACACATATACTGTAACACGGACACACCTACTTGTAACTCCATTGAGTACAGGAGTGTATAAATGTCGTCCTTTCTGGATGGAAGGGATGTTCTTCCTACTATTTCCCCTGATGACCAGCCAAGCTATACCCAACCATGAGTACATTTTAGCCTGTTATGCAGAAGTATGTGCGCTCAAGCTGAGGTTTGTCACTGTAGTCTGTTAGCGTAGGCCAAGCAAGCAAATGGGAATTGGCTAGATTTGATCACAAACACTTTTAACAGCTTTACTTGACATTTCCGCTATATTTGAATGGGATTACGACACTTCTCTTACAATCTACTGTTATCTTGTATCAATCCCTCGTGTCTGATCAACTAAAATGCTGATAAGGAGGCTGAGATTCCCTTCATGGGGAAATGATGATGACAAGTAAATGAGGACTTGTTAACGAAAAAGAAAAGAAAAAAAACAGTATAGGAACATTTTGTCACATCATGCCGTAATAAAAGTGAAGGAGCTCTAATTATTGCAGGTCTGTCAATTATCTACATGTATGCATGCCCCCCATGAGAGCATTGCTATAAGCCTAGATTTTATGAAAAGAATATTAGACATCAGTGAGAGTGACAATAACAGTGCTCTCTCCACATCTGATACCATCACATGCACAAGTACGTGTGCCACGTGTGTTGTTTAGTGTGTTTTACAGTATAAGACTGTGATGGTAAGATGTATACACAATTTCAAGTGAACATTTTTCACTTGAGCAAAACTAGGAATCGCTCGCATATAAGTGATGTGAAGATGTATACCGTAAGAAGTGTTGAATTCTTGGATCTGAATGGTCAGAAGTTAATGGATATTTTTTTATTACTGCACAGCCCTGGCAATAGTGAAAGCCTTCAGGAGAAAGGGCTTTCTGTATTTTTTGGTAACATGACAAGCTTCTGTTTTTCATCTTATTAAGTCCAAGAGAAAGGAAACGAGAGACTGGTGAGGAAAGGACTGTTTATGGCGGTGATAAAAGTGATAAAAGGAACTTGTTTCACAGACCTGCCCCAACATTAAATGTAACTATAAACAGATTAAAGCCATGATGGTGAATTGATGTGGTATAAAAGTCAAAGTCATGCACTTTGCTGTTATTGGAAAATAATCAGATTTATAGGGGTAAGAGCATCACCCATACCTGTCATCTCCAGGTGTTGGCGCTGTTTTTTTAACCCCTCTCCCACCCACTCCCAAGGGAATTCGGACCAATCCTAACCACTCCCACAGGCACTCCTGCCCACTACCGCCCGCTCCCACACTCTTAACCAATCCCGTCTGTTCCTGCAGGCACTCTTGACCATTTCCGCCCACTCCCGCAGACACTTTTGACCAAACCTGCCTGCTCCCACAGGACCGCTAGCCTAATCCCACCCGCTCCCATAGGCAATCTTAACCAATCCCACCTGCTCCCACAGGCATTCTTGCCCACTCCTGCCCACTCCCACACTCTTGACCAATCCCATCTGATCCTGTAGGCAATCATAATCTATCCCACTAGCTCCTGCAGATACTCTTGACCAATCCCACCTACTCCCACAGGCACTCTTGCCCACTCCAGCCTGCTCCCACACGCTTGATCAATCCCGTCTGAGCCTGCAGGCAATCATAATCAATCCCACCCGCTCCCACAGACACTCTTGACCAATCCCACCTGCTCCTGCAGGCATTCTCTACCATTCCCGCCCGTTCCCGCAGACACCGTTCCCGCAGACAATCTTGACCACTCCCGCCTGCTCCGACACTCTTGATCAATCCCGTCTGAGCCTGCAGGCAATCATAATCAATCCCACCCGCTCCCACAGACACTCTTGACCAATCCCACCTGCTCCTGCAGGCATTCTCTACTAATCTCACCCGTTCCCGCAGATAATCTTGACCACTCCCGTCCGCTGCCGCAGACACTCTTGACTAATACTGCATTCTCCCACAGACACTTGACCAATCCCACCCCACTCTAGCAGTTTTGAACAGTAAACAGTTTATTTTTGTTCATATCTGCCCACAATATTTTATAATGAGCTTTGTTGGTTCTATTTCCCAATACATATATAAAATATTTTAACCACAGTGACCCTGACCTGAATAAAGCATTTACTGTACATTTCAAGCTGTACATCATGAGCAACCCACCATGCCCTGGTAACCAAATTTCCTGTTCCGGTACAGAAAGTTCCATTTCTGGCTCAATATTTTTTTAATCACGGTGAATTTCCAGTTTGGACCAGTTCTTGTTTGAAAAAATTACAGCATGTTCAGAAGCAGGTAAAAAGCACTGTGTACATTATGACTACATGCCTAGTACACAAATCCCATCGTGAATCAATAGACTCGCACTGGGCACAATTAATACTAGAATACACTAGAATCCATCAGAAACAGCACAGCTAGAGATGCCAGGAAATGACTATACCATGTACAATTTACCATTTACCGTGTGTGTGTTCCATGTCATGTATAGCTTACGTACATTTGTCTGGTGTCATGTTTTGGCCTCGTTGTTTATGACTGAGTGCGACCATACAATCACACTAGGAAGCAAGAAAAAAGCATGTAGTCAGGCGTTTTATCATCCCACTCGCAACTATAAATCCGACCTGCAATTAGTTCCCATTTGCTGTTTGATGTGCAAAAATGGAAGAACTCATAACAACGATGTCAACTTATCATACCATTAAATGTGTATAGAGACATTATGAAGAAATTATTGGTGCTTCTGGTGAGTATGCATAGCTAGTACAGTTAGCTTGCTTTGCTAATTTACCAATGAAGATAATATGAAGCCCAGCATATAACATATCAATCAAACTTCAAAACATTTTCAACAAAAGTGGTGTATATAAATCATAAGGTGGGCTGTTGGGTGTACGTTTTGGCTACTGATGTTTCTCGTCAGAACTAAAATTAATGACGGACGATGCACACCTACAGGATGACGTAATACTATGTGAGCTTTTCATTCATTAAACGGACAGCTGATTAATCGGTTAAATGTGTTGGATTTGAGCGAAGCATCATCTAAACTCACAGGCTATCCTGTGTATGAGAACTTGTTTCCAAATTCTGACACTAATCAATACACTTCAACTTGAAGCGAACTAAGCCGCCTACTGGGACTAAACAGCAGCAGGGATCATATCCAAGGCGTAGTCTATTACTCGCCATCTAATGTGTCCGAAACATAATCTTATCTACTGTGTGCTTTTATACTTTATAGCATTAAAGAGAAAAGGAGCGTTCAAGGCAGCGAGCTGTCCAAAGCTGTAATAATCTTTATGAGTCTGTCTCGTGTCTCCTGCCTGAACTCATGGGTGTAGCGCTACAGACGAAATTCCACAACTCGAAATCATCATCCATAATGAAGACTACGCCATCTTATTGGCATCTTGAAATTGTCCAGATCAGACGTTTAATTGTTTGAAGATCTAGTTGCAGGTGTTTACAGCTGTTTTGGGATAAACAAACTTTTTCTAGACTGGAGACCTGTTTCTTATCGCAAAATCGATAAACATGTACGTATGTATTCATGGCAGATGGCTAAGGCTACGTCCACGTCAATCCGGATAGATCTGAAAACTGCAGTTTCATTTGGAAACGATCTAGCACTAGCGTTTTCAAACATTTTCCAAAACATGCTCATCCACACCGAAAATGCTTACATCCCTATACTGCACATGCGTAAAAAAAAACAAACAAACCTAAGAAGATCCGGCTTGCGTCGTTTCCGTCAGGCGTTTTATTTAAAAATGCAATCGGAAGGTTGTACAATGTGACACTAATGTTTAACAGAGCTATCAATCTGGATAGCAGGCACAACCACTGCAGTACAACATCGTCCACTGTCTTGTTTGGTTTGAGTTGAATGGACCACGTGACTAAAAATACATCATCGTTCTTGAATAGCTCTGTTTTCTCATTCCACATTACAGTGTGAAAACGGCATTTTCAAATTTCTCCACTTGGGAAAGCGTTTTCAAAAAGCTCGGTCGGACAAAAACACAGTCTCGGTGTAGAGAAAAAGATAAGTTTTCACATTTATCCGCATTAATGTAGATGTAGATGTAGCCTAATTCTAATCAGTCCATGATAGTCCCACCTACCTCAAATCGGCCAAACAACGATGGCTAAAATAAAAGAATGATTCTTTTTTGCAGTCAAAGTAAATATGCAACAGAGGTTACTAATAGCGAACAAAAACCCCTAATACTAACAAGTTAGTTATGAAAATAAGTTGGACATTAAACTATCCATGGTCTTGTAACAGAATTACTTGCATTACCACACACATGTTTATTAATTATTCATTACTAGATACTTCATGTACACTCCTGGGCAAAAAAAAATAAAAATGGGCCAAGCACAAAATGACAAAATATAAAGCTTTAAATGGTCTTAAAAACAAATCATTGGTCAGAAAATTAGAAGGAATTAAAAAAAAAAAGAAAAAAGCAGCACTCCTGAGACTTTTGCGGCAGTGCACTGTTCACTTATATGGTCTTCTTGTACACGAAGGTAAAATCATGAGAATAGATTTAAACAATTGATGTAAAATTCAAACTAAAACATGTCCGGGTATACGAAATTAAAATAAAGTTAAAAATAAATAAATAAATACAATTCAATTCAAATCAAAAGCTGTCCGCAAGTTTACCCACAAGCCTTAAACGATCCCATACTAAGTTACTTGATCTATTTGTTCAATTCTTCCTAATTGAATCTGACCAATGATTCCTTATTAAGACCATTAAAAGCGTAATATTTTGCCATTTCGAGTTTGCCCAGGAGTGTACTGTAAAATTGTTTCTACATTGTTTTCCCCCCATTTTCTCTATAATTTAACTTGGCCAATTCCCACTTCATACAACATCCCCATCATACAACAGCGAGCAACATGTGCTTCATCTGAGACACGTAAAGCTAGCCAACTGCATCTTTTTGCTCTCTTCGACTCCCAGTCATGGATGAGTATCCGCTTTGATTTTAATTGTCAGCGTTTTCAGATCATTTTTAAGCTCATTTTTATACTTTTTATGGCTGGCAAATATGATGATATAATATTTATATATAGTGTTATGTCATAATAGTTTTTTTTTTATATATCATGGGTACGATAATATCTTTTGATAAAGTTTTTCATGTAGAGAACTAATAATATTTGTTTATATATTGATCTTATGACATCTAAAAGCAGCCGATTTCATTTTTTTAACTGTTGTAATTAGAGATATTGTATTTCTCAGTCGATACCGATAACCGATTATTCAGAGTGATATCGGCCGATACCGATACTTCTGCCTTCTTTTAAATGAATAATAATTAATTCCACAATTCTGAAAGAAATGCAAATAAAAACTGTATTCTCTCCATTTCAACGAGTTGTTCCACAGTAACTGATCTCATAAACAGAAAACACATTACTCTAATTAACATGAACACATGATCTCAATCCTGAAGATTAAAGTAAGATTTCTTATCTTATTGAATGTTATTAATTCATATCAACATTGACTGAATTATAAAAAAAAAAACCTCCTGTTAGTCTCACACTCACTCACCACAAACACAAGCATTTCTACTTCATCACTGAACATCAAACTGGTAATATATAATATCAACTTTTTTTTAATATGTTAACTTTAACTGGATATGAAATACACTACTCTACAAATATAATTTTTCTGTGCAATATATACTTTTTTGTCAACTCGTCTTCATTTAAATCTTTCATCAGTGTACTGGTGCTTTAATTCAGTTCGAGCAGCACAGCAAAAAAAAAACTAGACTCGACACAGAAGCTCCCGCTTCACTGCTGCTCACTTCCGGTGTAAAATTTGATCAGTGCAGAGATTACAGAGATTACAGACTGCAGTTTTGTCGTCATTCCATACCAGAGACATCATCTTTACACACAGCACGAAATCGATGTGTTTTCCCGCCCTCTTTTGATTGACAGGATATAATCGGCCCTGATCATCGGATGTTTTTAAACCATCAGCCGATGGCCCATAGCGTGAAAGATTTGCATACGTCGAAATGCATCTCTAGTTGTAATCTTTAAAACTGTAATTTGTTCAAATGTGATGAGTATTTTTATTTCACTTTTAAATCATTTATTTTTATAGACATTCAGTAAAAGGATTAATGAACGTGTAGCATTTGAAAAGAAAAATATCTGATATCATGAAACCTAAATACTGTGTATTTTAGAAATGTCTTCAAGTATTGTGACGATATTTCTCTCATATTGCCCGCTTCCTCATGATAGACAGGTTGCGTTTGATTATTTCTACGTACAACGGAAATGAAGCAGAACGTGCGAAAAATCGATGACAGATCATTGTAATTCCTCCCTCAAAAACATGCTGATTGAAAGTTTACACACAATGAGGTCCTAAATTGCAGCAATGAAATGAATAACAAAACAATTTTACTGAGGTGATTATCTCCGCTATCATTCTTCCCCCAATCAATCCAGCATGAAGTAAAAATAGATAAGAGATAAGTATGAGATAATGATAATATTTATAAGATACAAGTGATTAGAGATAATGCCTGTGTGTGTTTGCTAGTCAATAAAGCAACGGCAGAAATAAATCTCCTCACAGCGTCTCCAAGGACAATTAGCAGCCTGTTTAGATTAAACCGTGAGGCAGTTAGTAATGCAGAATGTTTCTTAAATCAAAAACTACAATAGTGTCTAGATGTGTGTATGCAGTACAATGTACAGAATAAAGGAGACGAAAGGTGAAATAAACCGCCCTCAGATGAGTAAACACATGGCTAATGGTATTTTTTTCCTGAGCCAGCTAAGCAGCTTGGCGTCCGAGTGACCCCGTGATGTAGCCTGACACCCGATGTCTGTTGCCAAGGAGATGGCTAATGTCTCAATGTCATTCCTTTCCCCCTAGCCAAAGCAGGCTATGAAAACTGTCCCCACACATACACACACACACACACACACACACACACGCACACACACACGCGCCCGCATGCACGCACACACACACACACACACACACACACACACACACGTACATGCATACACATCAAAAGCAGGCATGACTGTGTGCAGTAAAGGTTAGCAGTGTTCATAAAATCAAAGTGTATGTATAAATATTCTAATTCTGTGAAGAAGAGAAAACGCCTGAATGATAAGGATGAACAACATGTTATTAATTAATTCATGATTATCATGATTATCACCATGCTGGCCACTGCAATACACAAACAAGTTCTATGGGTTTGTTGATAAAGTGTGGAATTGGCATGACCATAAACAAATAAAAACAAGCAAACAAACAAACAAAGCAGACAGACAGATCAACAAAAACTACTACTACTACTACTAATAATAATAATAACAATAATAACAACAACAACTATTATTATTATTATTATTATTATTATTATTATCATCATCATCATTATTATGTTTATCATCAGCACCACCAGCATAATAAAAAACTATTTCTTCTTCATCTTCTCCTACTTCTTCTTATTATTTTTAGTAGTAGTGCTAGTATTATTAGTACTATTATTATTATTATTATAAACTGCACCACCAGCATAATAAACAAGAACTATTTATTATTATTATTATTAGATTTTATTATTTTTTATTATTGTTGTTGTTGTTATTATTATTCTTATTATTAATTATTATTAAAAAATAATGCATCCTTAACCATTACATATCACTGCTCCACCAAATTGTTTTAAGATTTATTATTCCTTTTATTACGTGCTTTGTTTTTTGAATTTGCGATTTTCTTTTTCAAAATATTAACAAATTATGCAAATGCAGCTATAGGTATAGTTAAATATGCAACAATTTGCATATCACAAAAATAGATATTTTTCATTGGATTTCACGATATAATTTTTTTATTGTGATAACCTCCCCAGTGGCTGGATTTTTCACATAACAGTTTATAAAAGTATGATTTCACATCATTATTAATTATTCAGATAAATGACAAGTGCATATATTTGCATAATTTTGAACAAATTGCACTTCATTTTCTAAAGCATAACCCAATTGTAATGTGTGGAATAATAATAGTAACATATTATTTTTGTTCATATTTTGTACATATTTTTTGCACACCACTAACACGTTACAGTATGGTAATTCTCTGCACATACGCTGCTCTACGTCCTGTGTTTATATTTAAAAGCATGTTTATCCTGATTAACACAATCCATTTATAAGGCTTTTTCCTGTCTTCTTTCTACTTCTACCTTTTTCTCTCTCTCTGGGAGTCTGATGCAATCTGTTACCAACGTACAGTGCAGTGCTCACTGCTAGACACAAAGAAAGGAGGGGAAAGAGGGAGGGAGAGAATCAGCGGAGAGGAGGTCTGGAGGGAAGAGGGAGGGAGCGAGGGAGGGAGTGAGGTAAAAAAAGAAGGAGGGGTGGGGAAGGCGGCATCTCTTCGGAGATGTGCTGGTAGTCCTCACGCTCTGGGCAGTGGGAGAGAATGAAAGTTAACTAAGCGTTACAGAGGTTACAGCGCCTCCTGCTTTCGAGCCCGCGATGAAATGGACGCCGGGTAATTGAGTTTGCGTGTTAGTAATGTGACTCACAGGGTGGGATTATGGAGAACTATTTATCCAAGTCATTACTGGGATTGCTACAAATGTAGGCTGTGTTTGTGGTATTTACTGGATAAAGTTATGTAGAGTTCTGTAAAAAAAAAAAAAAAAAGTATATCAGGGATGCGTGATCTGAAATGATAGTCATGATTATGTTTCAATTATCAGAATTATTCAGCCAAATTAGGACCCAAATATTAAAAAACAGGTTCTTTCATATCATACATTATAGGCTTCTATATCATACATGCCAGCTGCATCAAGAAAACAGAATCCACCAAAGCTGAAAATACACTATATGGCCAAAAGTTTGCGGACCCCCGACAATCACACCCGCGTGTGCTTGTTGAACGTGCCGGATTTCCAGATCCCTTCGCTTTATAATAACCTCCACTCTTCTGGGAAGGCTTTCTACTAGATTTTGGAGCGTTGCTGTGGGGATTTGTGTCCATTCAGCCGCAAGAGCATTAGTCGACATTGACATCAGGTGAGGAGGTCTGGAGTTTTCCATCAGTGTTCCACGTCTTTTCATCCCAAAGGTGTTCAGTAGGGTTGAAGTCAGGGCTCTGTGCAGGCCACTGAAGTTCTTCCACTCTAACCTTGGGCAAGCCGTGCATGCCTTAATGGAGCTCGCATTGTGCACAGGGGCATCGTCATGCTGGAACGGGTTTGTGTCCCTTAGCTCCAGTGAAGGGAAATCTTAATGCTACACCATACAAACGTCATTCTAGACAGCACTGTGCTTCCAACAGTTTGGAGAAGAACCACATATACGAGTGTGATGGTCAGGTGTCCACATACTTTTGGCTATATAGAATAACAACTGGCTTGTCTGAGGAAAAATAGCCCTCCAGCGTATTAACTAAACATCATTTGAATTTAAAGTAATATCAAAATGTATATGAGGATATATACTAGGACACGTTGTAGTGCTTTCAGAAGTCACATGACACCAACTAGAACCTACGTCTATAACATATTTCTAATGATATTCTAATAAGATATGAGTTTAGATGATTCATTCATGCTCCGTAGTTTGCATTTAATAATTTATCACACCAGATTCTTAATTATGAACCAATACAAGTGTTTATGAATATTATGAATGAAGTGTGTAAATAAAATTCATAGTGAATAAACTTATGTAAGTATGTAAGTATGTAAAGTATCTAATTGGGCTTTACTGAGCAAACAACAAGACCTTAATTAACACTTAATATGTGTCCTTTAAAAATAAAGTGCAGAGACAATTCATGAGAATGACTACAGTTCCTAAAAATCAATCTTTTAATAATCTTTTGAATATAGCATTCAATGAAAAAATGTACTTCCTCTGCTTCGCTAATTTCTATTTTCATTTTAACAGGAAGTTTTTCATTTTGGTTTACCGTATGAATTATTATGAATGTGATTCTTTTTCATTCTTTTGAACTTCTTACAGTTTATTCATGTATGCTTCATTTTATTCTGTATTTCTAAAACATTTAGAATTCTTTTATTTTGAAAAAATATTTATATGTTTTACACTTGATTTATTTTAGTTGACCTATTATTTTATTATTGCGTATGGTATTTTTTTGGCATTTAAAAAATGTATTATTTTAATTCATTTTAATTTTAAACATTAAAATTATTTTACTAGTTAGCAGATGTACAAAAAAATTTTCTATAAACAAACAAAAATATCATTATTGCAGTTGATTATGTTTAATTAATCAAGGTAAATAGAAAAATGAATGTACAGCCCTGATATAAAGGTTTCTCTAGTATAAAAGAAAAAAAAACGATCAGATATAGAGAAAAAAAACAGACAGATAGTGAGTACGGTGTTTGTGCATATTTTTGGCACATAAGGATTTCTGAGTGTTAAGGAATGGCATGTGTGTTGTGTGTGTGTGTGTGTGTGTGATTCTCTCTCTCTCTCTCAGGCTGCTCAATAATTCACTGCTTGGCTCTGTGTTGGACCCTGCAGGAGGCGCAGCAGCTGATAGTGTGGCACAGACAAAGCTGTCAAAGCAGAGAAGAATCAGGTGGGTTTAACATCCCCCTCCTCTCCATACCCTAATGACAGAGCTCTCCCCATTCGAGCAGCTCAGCAGGGAAGCGCAGCAAATCTCAGCTTCCCGCCACTGCTGTTCTGATATTCACACAATCCCTCCCCAATCGCACAACATACACACAAAGAAAACCCCTGCATATACGTTCACACACACTTCATGCTCATAAACATTCCATCACGCCTCGCAAAAAATGTCTCCTCGTTTCACTTTCCAGCACACGCTCCAATCCCGTGAGGGATAAACATCAGTCCTTATTGTTCAAAGTGAGTCAAACGCACAGAGACGAGCGAGAGACACAGAGACAATGAGAGAAGAGAGACATGCTCTGATCTCCTGCTGTGTTGTTGAGACAGAACTGAGGATAGTCCTCTTATCCTCGATTCTTATCCTCTCTCTTATATTTCATTCATGTTTCATTTCATGCTTCATTCACTCCATCATTTATTTACTGTACACTATCGTAGTGGAGTGTTTTTCTATTTGGGTTGCCAGATTGCTTTTCAACAGTCTCGTTGAGTCTTACTGTTTATCATCCAATCGGTTTGGAAACAATTCATTGTGCTGATACTTTCAATCCATTCCGAGATCTTTTGTGGGAAACTGGGGAGGTTTTAAACCCTGATCGAAGGATTGAGATAATCTATCCAATCTGGCAACCCTGATTTCTACATAACCGCCTCCTCAGCATATGCGCTTCTGTGCCTAATTTTATTGGTTTTGACATTTAAAAAACCTGAAGTTGGACTGAATTCAGAAATCAATAATAGTAAATATCACAGGACATCATTAATCTGAGGGGACAGTAGTTTTTGCACCAGGAAGTTCATTTAAAAAATGTTTCATCCAGTCCGGGATACAGCACCGTTAATATCCATATCCGACAAAATCCACATCTACCTAGAGCAGGGAGTAGAAATGTTACAGGGTTAAAAAAACCCCAAAAAACTGTATTTTTATTTTTATTCTGGTTCTATTCCCAAAAATGTAAACAAACTAGTAGCCTAATTTAAGCCACCCCAATCCTGACCAGGCTGTTACTAAGGATGTTGCATCACACATTCATGTTAATTGTGGTATTTCTGTCATGCAACCAGCAAATCAGTGCTGTTGTTAAGTGTAGCTTTTTCCATCTGAGATCTGTCGAATACCTGGACACTGTGATTCACTCGCTAATCTCATCAAGGTCTTCTGATCAACTTCTTTGGAGAGTTCTTTGTTGTCACTACAAAACCCAAAGACGATTTCTGTTCTGATTTCTGTGCCTTTTCTGTTCCTAAACTCTGGAACAGTCTCCCTTCCCATGTGAGGTCAGCTTCATCAAAAGGTACTTTTAAATCTTCATTGAAAACGTATTTTTATTCTTTAGCTTTTGAATAAGTCTTTTAATAGGCTGAAACAGGTAAATACCTGATGCTGTATTTTCAAGGTATCGATTTATGAATCATTATTATTATTATTATTGTTACTATATATTTAAACAACTCTGTTAAGGCTTATTTGTTTGATTGATTTGTAAAGCACTCGGGGTCAACTTTTGCTGGTTTAAATGTGCTCTATAAATAAAGATCGACTTGACAAGCAAGCTTCATATCTGTCCTCTTGCTCTCACCCGCATGTTCGCTCATCTTTTTTGTTGGGGCGCCAGTCCAGTCTAGTCTCAACTACATACTCTGTAAACCATATCTGTATTTGGATCCATTTACAACACGTTATCTGTTCATTCCGAATAATGTATTTATGGTTATGCTGTATGGCCCGGTAAATGACTCTGTGATGATGGCATTCCAGCCATCAGGCTCCACAACTTCTAGCTCCACTCATACACTCTTAACACTTGGGCAAGAAGGGAACTCTAACTCAGTACCAGTATTTAGTTACAGTTTGAATCACTCATTTTCCTATCACTAAAATTCTCTTTCACTTCTCTTTTCTTTGTTTGGAAACGCTTTTTTCTAAAAACAGAATGAGTCCAGTAAAAAAAACAAAAACAACAACAACTGTAACACCATTTCCTCTTCCACACTACAACATCTGCTCAGCCGTTATCCATTACACAAGTCCAGTGCACTTTTTTGCTTTCGTGTTCCTTTGCCCATCCTCTATGAGAAAATAAAAATGTAAGCTTTGATACAATGTACTTAATTTGATTAAACGAGGATGGCTGTTTTATAGAGGTTTTTTTTTAATTATTGATAGGCTTTACTAGAAGAGAACCTCAAATAAGAATAAAATTGGACAGAAACACTACAGTTAATAAAAGCTAAACAGTTATAAATGATTCTTCACTGGTGTGTGTGTGCGTGTGTGGTGGGTGTGTGTGTGTGAAGAGAGAGAGACAGAGAGAGAGAGAGAGAGAGAGAGAGAGAGAGAGAGAGAGAGATACAACGAACAATTCAATCTTATCAGCAAGCAATTGTGTGACCATTAAAAACCATTTTAATTTTAAGTAGAAAAGATAACTCTAATAATGTATTTGTGCGATTTATTACATGAGGACAAACAAAATCTCTCTGGATGTCACTAGAATGCTTTTATTCCCCTCTAACCTCCTGGAGATAAGGGATACTTATAATGCCAGTGTCACCTATAGCAATAGCGCTATATAAACAAGTCGAAGTGACAAATCTAGAAACTGAACTCAGTACAAAAACTCGAAATATTTCCATTTCAATCCCTAGACCCTGCTTTTAATGTCATGCCAATGGCAAGCACGCCATTTCTAGAAACAGTCCCTTTACTGAGCGGTCTTATATTACTATCTATAAGAAATCAAACACTAGGGTTGTGCTGTTATAGGAAAATAATCAACGAAAATGTGTTCTGATATGAAATGGGGTTACGTTACTGTTAGCACCCAGAAAGATCATCATTTTCCAATAACATAACTTCCCAAAGTGTTTTATTCCTCTAATACCGCAGCAATTTACCAACAATGACAATTTTGATACCTCAAAGTATTTATTTGTTTAGATTTACTTTCAATTTCGTGGAACTTCCAAGAAACAATTTAGTTCCTGTTATCTGTAGATCAGCATCTCTTTTTATTCTTCTCTCTTGTAATTTATACTACCAAAAAAAAAGCAGCTTGTCATGTTATTATAGAAACCATAACACTCAAATTGTATGCGCTGAAGACTTTCCCATGGCGGAAAAACTTCGCTGTTACAAAGCACTGACACTAGAGACTCCTTCCATAAAGGTCAGACAGTTACATTTTACATCTACGGCATTTGGCAGACGCCCTCATCCAGAGCGACTTACACTCATCTCATTTATACGTCTGAGCAGTTGAGGGTTAAGGGCCTTGCTCAAGGGCCCAGCAGGGGCAGCGCTGGGATTTGAACTCACGAACTTCTGGGAAAACCTCCACTACCACTGATAAATAAATTATTAAATGAATATCTCCTCATAGAAAGCTTCACCATATCGATGTGGATGCGCTTTTCTTTGTTAAATAACAACAGTTTTTTTTTTTTTTAAATCAGTATGTTATTAGGTTTAGATTCTGTGGACATCACCAAGCATGGTGCATCATATAATATGAAGATATAATTAATTCGATATATGCAAAACGCCTATAGTACAAGCCACAGACGAAAAATAAACCAGTTTATTATCCGTTTCCAGCTAATTCAGTTGGAAAAAGGTACACATGGCAACCCTGGTTCTGTGCTTTTTTTTTTTTTTTTTTTGTTAAACTGGTTTTCCAACTAAACTTCTTCTCAGCTCCTAGCCAGTTCCAGAAAAAAATCTGAAGCCACGGTCATGCCTGCATCCTGTTTAATCGTCATATCAGTCCAAGACAAATGTCAACTCAAACAAGTCACATTCACTCAAATGAGCTGCTCCGACATCATACTAATCTGACTCCATTATCTCTTTTGCAGCACACACACACACACACACACCTTACACGCTCACACACTTGGACCGTCTGTCACCCTTTTCCCCTCACACACTGTCATCCTCGTCACACACTCTGCCATGAGTGGCACCCCCACCTGCGAACTTGTTGCCACCGGTGCCTCCGGGGAACGACTAAACGCCCGCAAACTCCTCTGCCACATGGTGCGAACTGCTGTGACACTACACTGCTGAGGATTGTCATTGAGGAGCGGGGAGAGGTGGGAACGCTCTCGCTCAAAAGACAACACCTCAAGTGTTTCATCTCAAGGGAGGAGCACACGTTTCTCTCAACCATGTTAGAGTGGAAAGGCGTGAAACACATCAGAGCAATGTAACCGTGATTATGTACCAAGTAACAAAAACTCCACAGAGAAATGAATTCGTTTAAATACCACATTTCTTTGCATTGACAGGTAAACGGCTTTCGAGGAAGCGAACATTTGCATAAACCACAAAAGCAACATCAAACATTTATCCTACAAAATGTATCATATATAATATTATAGATTCGTTTTTGTTTATTTCCATACAGATTATATTTCTCCTGTTGCTGTTATTTTAAAAATATGTTTAGAGGAAAAATAAATTTAAGGCCGGAAATATAAGTAACTGGGACACGCCTCTGTTTTTGGCAAACTCCGCCCCACGCATGCACATCTCACACACCCCCTTCTGTATAGCACTTAAGTCTGTAGTTTGACAGGAATATAGGATTAATATAAATAGAATATATAATAATATATAATAGAACTATAGGATTAATATAAATAATATATAATTGAATAATAATAAGAGAATACATTTATATAATAGATAGATAGATAGATAGATAGATAGACAGACAGATAGATATATAAACAGATAGACAGATAGATAGACAGACAGACAGACAGATAGATAGATAGAAAGATAGATTGATAGTATGCAAATATTTAGAATTTATTATTGTGAAATAAAATCTATGCGCGATGTAGCTATCATTAAATTATATAAAGTATATACTGTAATTAACATTAGTGGACTACACCGATCAGCCATAACATTAAAACCACCTGCCTAAAATTGTGTAGGTCCACCTTGTGCAACCAAAACAGCTCTAATCCGTTGAGGCACGGACTCCACAAGACCTCTGAAGGTGTGCTGTGGTATATGTCACCAAGACGTTAGCAGCGGATCCCTTTAATTCCTATAAGTTGCGAGGTGCACTTGTTTTTCCAGAACATCCCACAGATGTTCGATCGGATCGATTGTCGATCGAACTGACTGTTTACTTGCTGCCGAATATATCCCACCCCTTGACAGGTGCCAGTGTCACAAGATAATCAATGTTATTCACGTCAACTGTTAGTGGTTTTAATTTTGTGGCTGATTGGTGTATACCGGTACCAAAACGTGGTTGAATTCTCGAATCTGATTGGTCAGAAGTTGTGCATTATTTTTGTATAACCGCACAGTCAATGCTGTGACATTACGTTTACATTCACGTGCATGTTCTAATATGGTGTTGTTGCTGTAGTAACAGCTCATTCACATAATCGAAGACTAGTAATAATTGGATTTTTAAACAATTTTTTTTTGTTTAACAAAGAAAAATATTTAATTGTTTGTGTTTTGTTAGGAAATGTTTATTTATCGGGTGTCAGTGCTTTGTAACAGTCACAGTGCTCTGCTAAGTTGCCAAGTAAAGTCCCCACCCTGCGTGGATATTTCTGCATAACTACAAAGTCTGTCATGTGTTACTCTTTAATTATGTTCACGTTTGGACTGTTTAGCTAATGTTGAAGGTATGTTTCTTGGTAAATTAGGCGAGGACTTACCTGGCGCCCAGGTGCTTCTCTTCGAGCTCGTAAGGCTTGACAAACCACTTGCCGATGCGCACAAAGTCCTTGTCCATTAGGCACCTGGAAACAACACAGAGGCACGATATATTACTCCAAAGGGTGTTGTTTCAACCCCCATGAGGTGATGAGTTCCACACTGCTTTACTTATGAGTCACAGGGTGTGGGAAGTTTAAAGCCACTAGCGCCAGAAATTCTGCACGACTAATCTGTAGGTAGACAGCAATTTACAAGAAACCTTTCATAAATGTAATCTCCTCTGGGTTAGAAAGGAATGATGGGACGTGAATGTTTGTGTGTGTGTGTGTGTGTGTGTGTGTGTGTGTGTGTGTGTGTGTGTGTGTGCGTGTTGTTTACAACTTTACCGTTCCAGTAGGTTGTGAACAGCCTTGAAGAGGAGTGTCCTGCACTCATAGGAAAGCCCACATTCCCACAGTCCTTCTTCTACCACTGCAAACACAAACACATACGATACAATCACAAATGAGTAACTTTCATTTCACCAGTTCCATGGGTTGTGCATTCTGAGATGCTTTTCTGCTCACCACGGTTGTAAAGAGTGGCTATTTGCGTTACCGTAGCCCTTCCTGTCAACTCAAACCGGTCTCGCCATTCTCCTTTGATCTCTCTCATCGACAAGGTATTTCTGCTGCAGAACTGCCGCTCACTGGATGTTGTTTTTTGTTTTGTTTTGTTTTCCGCACCGTTCTGTGTTCTGTGTTCTGAAATACTCAAACCCGCCCTTCTGGCACCAACAACCTCTCGACCTGTATCTGAATGATTTGATGTATTGCGCTCCTGCCACATGATTGGCTGATTGGATAACTGCATGAATACACAGGTATACAGATGTTTCTAATACCATTGTACCATAAAAACACCCTCAGTGCTGCTTCAACATATATTATTCTATATAATAATAATAAGAAGAAGAAGAAGAAGAAGAATTCAATGGTGTTGTACATTGTGTGATGCAATACATGTCATCAGTAATGATGAGTACTGCTAGCTCCGCCTCCTAAGTACTAAAACCCACACAGATTAATCTTCAGTACAGGACTGGTGCTGATGGACAAAGCACTGTGTGTGTGTGTGTGTGTGTGTGTGTGTGTGTGTGTGTGTGTTTGCAGTGGAAAGATCCTTTTGTCCAGCCTGTACCTGGAGGCATTTTGCTGATTTTGTGTGTATGTGTGTTTGCTTAAAGGGTGTCGGTAGGCACATAAAACCTGACAATGATGCACACAAAACTATAAACACAAGCACCACCACACACCAGGGTCTGCATAAATATACAGAGATTAGCATATTTAGACAAATATCTCATTTAGGTGCATATGCATAAAAGCATATGCATGAACACACACACACACACACACACACACACACACAGAGCGGGTGGGCAGGAGGGGACAGGGAAGGGTTGCTACACGCGCACGTCTCTGAAGGTGGCTCAAGGGCTGTCATGTTCTTTTTGCTTTGTTGATATTTCCCTCCATTTTTTTCCCCTCTCCACGCCAGAGTGAATGAAATTTCCTTACTCGCCAGAATTCCCCTGTAACCATGGCAACACGGCCAGCGAGAACACACAGATCCTCAACGTTCGTTTTTCGACGCTGCCCCTCCCTCTTTCCTCCACTGCTTCCAGCACTCCTGCTGCCTCTGTCTTCATCTTTCCCTCACACACACACACACACAAACATGCGCATGCACACACTTCTCTTTCTCCCTCCACAGTAGATTTTCATCATGATCTCTCACAGATCCTCTCTGTCTCCCTTCTCTCTCTCTCTCTCTCTCTCTCTCTCGTTCCCTTTCGCATGCCCTTAATGCCAGCTCGTCATCTCACTCCATCCTGAACAGTCCTGAATTAACATTCAACACAACACATTACGTAAAAATCACAAACCTAGCAGCCTAATGGAGCTAAGCAGGCATATGGGACTAAACTTTGCTTAGCAAAACTGCTTAGCAACAGAATGCCTCACGCTCGTACGTATGATATAAATACACCGAGTCCTCACAGAAAAGCATCTCTGTCTTAGTCGTACGTCGAAATATTTTCTCAGCTGTGAATTACTTACAAACCACGAACTTCAATTTTATTCTCCTAAAGCTCTGTAATCAATCAATCAATTGCAAACAGAGTCGACTCCAGAATCACTGGAATTGTTCAAAAGAATGGACCAGAACAACTGTATAAAACAAACTCCTGTCAATCACAACAGCACTAAGCCAATCATGTTCCTCTGCGAGCTCATGTATGAGGAAGACGGCGGATAGCACTCTACGATTCTAGGGACTGTGGGAGTCCTGGGCAAATGAGGAAAAATGCAAGTGGTCTTTCCACCAATTTTTTTTTCTCTCTTTATTACCATTATGTTACCCAAACTCCTAGCTAGCTGCTTGCTAGCATGACATTGGGATAGCATGACATTACCTTATTGCTTTAGCATACAGTTCTTTCTTAGATTATCTCCACCAGTTCCCAGAGTCCTGCGTCCTCTTTTCCTCTTATTCTTGTTTTCGTTTACTTTCATGGCTTCTAGACAGGTTTGTTCTCTTCATTTCTAAAAGTGTAACAATTCAAAATATACTCGAGCTAATCCCACATTACTGAGATAAAATAGGGCTCCCTTCAGACGGGGTTTCCGGCATAGCATTGTACATTATCCTGCAGCCAGCAAAGGATTTGGTGGAGTTCTTCACTTTAAGAGGTTCATGGTTTTAGTCTCGGCCACCTCAAAACTCGGGGCCCCGAGCAGTCGCCTGGCTTGTAGTTACGCCTCCGAGTATGTTACGCTGACCTGTGATGCAACGGTTTGAAAAAGATGCGGCTTGGTTGGCCAGCTTCACGTGTTTCGGAGGAAAGACACATTAGCCATCATCCAACCCAGTTGGTAGCTGTTGTATGATATAGGAAAGATGGCTGGTGGGTGGGAATTGGCAGGTGACCCAAATTGGGGAGCAAAAGAACGAACATATCTGGCAAGAGTATTAACACAACAAGAAGAATTTTTTGAAAACAAATGCAGAGAACATGCAAACTCCATGCACACAGAGCGGAGGCAGGATTCCCTGCCTGGAAGTTTGAAAACGTGAAACTAGAACTTTAAAACTAAAAAAAAAAAATACACTATTCGAAGTCATCGCGAGCGCTGTTGATTTTCTATATACATTTTTGCTTTTTGTCACAAAGGACACCAATCATCAGTCTCTCGAGGATTTCGTTATTTTGTGATCGCAGAAATTAACGCGAAATCAAGTAAACTCCACAATATACGGACGAGCTTGTAATTTTTCAAAATTACCGCAGATTTGGTTCGATTCACAAGCGTCGAATGTGACTACAGTAGAGATACTCATGAGAGCACATCTCAAAAAAAAAATTGTCGTATGAGACTATCCAAACCTCAAATATTAATTATGAACTAATATACTAACTAAGCAAACAAGTAAGGAGGGAAGAAAGGAAGGAAGGAAGGAGGGAAGGAAGGAAGGAAGGGAGGAAGGAAGGAAGGAAGGATGGAAGGAAGGAGGGAAGGAAGGAAGGAAGGAAGGAAGGAAGGAGGGAAGGAAGGAAGGAAGGAGGGAAGGAAGGAAGGAAGGAGGGAAGGAAGGAAGGAAGAAAGGAGGGAAGGAAGGAAGGAAGAAAGAAAGGAGGGAAGGAAGGAAGGAGGGAAGGAAGGAAGGAAGGAAGGAAGGAGGAAAGGAAGGAAGAAAGGAGGGAAGAAAGGAGGGAAGGAAGGAGGGAAGGAAGGAAGGAAGGAAGGAAGGAGGGAAGGAAGGAAGGAAGGAGGGAAGGAAGGAAGGAAGAAAGGAGGGAAGGAAGGAAGGAAGGAAGAAAGGAGGGAAGGAAGGAAGGAGGGAAGGAAGGAAGGAAGAAAGAAAGGAGGGAAGGAAGGAAGGAGGGAAGGAAGGAAGGAAGGAAGGAAGGAAGGAGGAAAGGAAGGAAGAAAGGAGGGAAGAAAGGAGGGAAGGAAGGAAGGAAGGAGGGAAGGAAGGAAGGAAGGAGGAAAGGAAGGAAGGAAGGAAGGAAGGAGGGAAGGAGGAAAGGAAGGAAGGAAGGAAGGAGAAAAGGAAGGAAGGAAGGAGGGAGGGAAGGAGGAAAGGAAGGAAGGAAGGAAGGAGGAAAGGAAGGAAGGAAGGAGGGAGGGAAGGAAGGAAGGAAGGAAAGAAGGAAGGAAGGAAGGCAGTCAGTCATTTCTACTACAGAGTACAAACACTATAACTATACAGAGAACCGTATACAGAACAAAATTCATGACAGTGAAGTCTCTACTTCCAGGTCAGGGCGCTGTCGATCCAGATCTCACTAGCCAATGAGAGTAAATCGCAGTTAAGCCCCACTAACACAAGCGGTTTTAGCCAGAATGGCAAAAGTACACTTGTGGAGCGTGAATGAAAAGTTTCAAAGCGTAACCGAAAACTCTGGCAGCGCATTCATAAACCCTGATTAGCGAAAATGAAGCTTAGAAAACCGTTACCAACGAACACTGTTTATTTGAAGACCATGATACAGTGCAGTCTTCTCACATTCAGAGGGGTTTGCTTCTTTCTCGTTGTATATTTTTACGTTACGTTCAATACCTTTGACACAAATTTCATTTAATATAATGAACACCATTTTGTGTATGTGCTAATTCTATTCTATAAAAACAAAACGTGTTACCTCCGACCCTGGGACTCATTTAAGCAGCCATTTGATCATTTTATATACTTTTTTTTATTGTTTATTTTAGGAATTATAAGGGCTAAATGTCACCCCAATTGTGGACTCACCCACACAGTCAAATGATACACTGATTTTGGTTCCCTCTTTGCAGAAGTCGGGCAGTTTATCACCCTGATAGCATCTCGAGATCGTAGCATCGTATCGAACTGGACGGATACTCCTACACGACAGACGCCACTGCAGAATGAGGTTGCAACACAGTTTCACTTCTGTATTATTAAACTGCGGTGCTAGCACTGGCAAGTGTGCTGCGTATGTGCAAGCGTGCATGTGTATGTGTGAGTGTGAGTGTGTTTGTGTATGTCCTGAAGTTCACACAAAGCATGCCTAGTTGGTTGTACACTAATGTGTAGAAGTGATTTGTGTGCAAACTGTGTGCATTTCCGACTTCTCAGACATGTCACAGCCAATCCCTTTCCTCTACTAATATACACTTTTAAAAGAATGGCTCTGTTCCGTGGAATGGTTACGCCTATTCTTGCTTGAGGTTTGTGTATTTTGTGTGGGAGGGGAAAAAACCTGTGACAGATCACTATCTGTTAGAGTTCTGCGCTTGCAAAATTGGTAGACGCAGCTTGAGTTGGCGTTTGTGCAAAAGCACTATCTTTACCTTTCCGCTTTGACGAGCGTCTAACTGATTCTCACTTCCAAGCTCTTGGCGGTTGACTCGTGCGCTTCAAAAGAAGCGATAGAAAAAAAGAAATGAAGGAATACATTTTGAAAGTGTACACGGGTGCGAGAGCGAGAGTGTTCAGTGTTTTCCAGAATTTAAGAGTTGGATGGATATCCACTATCACTATCTGTCTGAGAATCAGCAGAAAATGCTGGATCAGATCTCGGGGGTGGGGGTGGGAGGGGTTGGGGGGGGGGGGGGTTCGGGAACTGTAAGGAAATTGATTGACAATTTGGAAATGTCAATCAGCCTACAATGCATGTCTTTGGACTGGAGAGGAAACCGGAGAACCCAGAGTAACCCCAGAAGCCCGGGAAGAACATGCAGGAATCAAACCCCCAAACCCTGTAGGTGCGAGGCAAACAGTAGTCAATGTTTCCAAATGGTTAAGTGTATCATAAATTAAAAAAAAATAGAAACGTCGTACTGTGACAGTTCTACCATCTGCATACTGTAATACGTCGTTCCTCGAACAGTTAACAATTTTTTGTCATCGACTACTCCTAACGCTTTAAAACGAGTAATCCCTGCAGGATTTCGCGATTTTGCGATCACAGGAATGAACGCAAAATCGAGGAAACTCCGCAATATTCGGAGAAGCTCGTGATTGTTCAAAATCACCACAGATTTGGGCCGAGACGCATCGTGTGACGTCATCACGACGCGCATTCAACCGAAACCCTCTTCGATTCACATGTCGAACAGGCGTACAGCTAAAAGGTCTCATTTACCAACAAACATCACTGTGAAAAAAAAATTCAAGATGACTGTATAAAAGCATGTATTTTGTACGTGTAATGTCAAGCTCTACAAGCTGGAGAAATTTGACACTCCTTCAGGCAATGTCAAAATGTTATTACATCATCAGATTCAGTTTTATTTGTTTCTACAAGTTCTTTTGTCTTTTATTTTATTTATTTAAGCACAATTATTTCTATATATGCTCACTACATAGGGTATAACAATGCAGCGTTGTAGACACAGTGTAATGTGCTACTGTACATGCCTGACAGGCTGGAATACTGCCTGGTATTTCTGTTATATGATAAAGTCTGCACTCAACATTGTCTTAATTTTCACTAAGATTAAAGTATTGGCACCCTCAGCTTTGGTTCTGGGTTGTCATTACAACAGGACAGTTCACGGCGCTTTATGCTTAGACGTTCTCAATAGTTCAATCCATGCCATGGATTCGCATTAAAAAAAAAACTTTTATAAGCTATAGGTCAGGCCATGTGTGTCCATTCCCTGCGTCCTTTTTTCATTCTCCCTCCAAAATACATATCATCTGTCATCTGGCTCCCGACACAAACATGTGCTGATGGAACTGGGTCGTAACGTGCTGTTCCTATCCTCTCCCTGAGCACTTCCTCACTCCGGCCACTAGCTGGAGCTTCGAGGTGGGGGGTGTGTCACCACACACAAAGCTGCTATTGACCGGAGAAGCCCCAGAGCCGACGCCAGCGTGCTTCCTGAAGCCTATTTAAGCAGTGGAGGTGGGGGCATGCTTGGTCCAAGGCACATGTGTTGCTGCTTTTTGAATTCTCTCTAACAGTCTGACACACTTCCCACCCCCCACACCCCTCAATATTTTTTCTTAAAACTCACAATCTTACAGGGCATAATTTTACTCACACCTCCTAAACTAAAATTAATGCTTTCATAGGTGTTTATCTGTGTATATGTTAAGAAGTAAAACATTCAAAAAATTCAAAGTAAAAATTCAAAGTATTCACAATATACAACAACCTAATTTCATATTTTCTAATATTTTCATATTGTGTTAAGATTCATATTTTTTAAACATTTTTTGAATATTTTCTTAATGTATTGTTATAGCCTAACCTTCTTAGAACCTGTTAAATACTTACTAAATAGTGTTTCTAATAGTGTTCTACACCAGAAGCTGAATTTAAAATTTTTAAATATTTTCCTTACAAATTTCCGATATTTGTATACTGGGTCTAAATGGGTTCTGAATTTTATGTCTTATTAAAACATTTTCAAAAAATTAAATGATTATACCTTATGAAAAATTCAGTTTGTAGACATACTGCTTGTAAAAATTCAACGACCTTTGGCCTCAGAGATGTGCTGTGAATGTCTAGAACTTAGTTTGTAAGACATAATAATAATAATTTTGGTAAAAAAAAAAAAAGAAGGTAGTGGCAAATTTATCATTCTAATTTTTAGCCAAATAAAACTCTTGTTTTTGGCACAAAGCAAAAAAAAAATGGCTGATCATTATCTGATTTTTGTTTTTGTTCTTGTTGTCTTGTTAAAGCAAAAATCAACAAATGATTTGTTCAAAAAGAATGATAAATCCGCGAATCCCCTATCACTAATCTAGACACCACTTGGCCATTTAGTCTTATGTTAAATAGCGACTGAGATTGAATGAACCAGACCAGACCTTGTTAGCACTTTACTACACATCCGAGCTTGACGTGCCTGCAGATTTATTAATGATCACGGAGCTCACGAGCTGATAAATGTCTAGATTCACAGCGCGAGAAAGAGAGAGTGAGTGAGTAAGTGAGAGAAAGAAAGAAAGAGGCCCCTCAAATGCTAATGGTGCAAGACCGCTATTAGAAGGATTAACAGGAGGATAATAGAGCAATTCTCACAAAAGGGAGGATGTGGACGCCTTCAGATTGGTGCTACTAACTGACATTTCTACTCAATTTCACTTGAAACAAATTTTATCAGTCAAAACAATCTGCGAGAAACTGAACATCAGCCGCTCGAACAGACTGATGACTTCACTATATCAGGGTAAATATTTTTGCACAATATTTTTACAGGACTGAGGAACTGAATATAATAACTACACAGCTCTAAGCTTCAGGTTCTCATGTATACACACAAGTGAAGCACATGCAACACTCCATACCAATGAATGATTCTTGTAATTAGTGCAATATTAAAGTCATATAGGACTTAGTACTGAGCTGTGAGGTACGCCTAGAGAAGAGGTATCAAACATGGCCAATGGACTGGGTTCGACTTGATAAAGGTTGTAATTCAGCTCAACACATACATTTTGAATCCATGTTCTCAATTACAATTGTGTATAATATTACCTTATATTATCTCAATTACCTTGTGGATAATAATTGAATTAAACGATTAAAAATAAATAAATAATAGAGCAATAAACACATGGCCAAAAATGTAGCTAGTGTCCAAAAGAATTTCCAACCCTGCATCCCAATTGGCATACGTATATTATGTACTAAAAGTATGTGAAGAAAAAGTACATACATTTGAGTGTGAAGCAAAAGAATACGCAAGTACTGGGACACATACCAACAAGTTGTGTAACGGAAGAGAACGTTGTTGCCCGAAAAAGAACACTGTCACCGTAAACAAACTCCTCATTGCATTTAAGATTTTCTTCATTCATTATTCCTTATGTAATGTATACTATATAATTTATTTTACCATTCCCTTCATTTATTTTTTCCACATTGCATTTACACCTCTCTGAAACGCATGCTTGTATTTGGGAAGCAAACTATCACAAAACTCCTCCTCTGTCATGCAAGGAGTTGTGGGAAATATTATCTGAAAAAGTGTCCACAGATCCACATTTCAAAAATGTACCAGAAATAGTAGACCATCCGGGTACCTTTGGGATACTCGTTTCAACATATTACGATTTGGGACGCACTAATTCTCATCTTGGATACTATTTATGACGGATAGTATGCCAATTGGGACGCAGGGCAGGTTTCCCAGCAATACGGGTGAATACTTATGCATTCACTACTGTTGCATTTTTCATTAGTTGTTTGTAAATAATTTTGCTAACTATACTGATGTGTTCCCTCCATTTCAATAGAATGGGCTATTTTGTGTAGATTCCTGATATATAACTCCAATGAAGATCATTTCAGTTCCAGGTTTTAATACTACAAAATGTGTGAAAAGTTAGCTTTTTTCTCACAAATGAATTGCAATCAGTTCATCTCTTTTGTATATGATGTAAATTCAGATATACAAACACATTTGTGTGGTACTGTTTTGTTGTTTGTTGTTCGTTAACCGTTATCCGGCCCACTTGACTTTGGACTAAGTGTACTAATGTGGCCTGTTACCTAAAATGAGCTTGACACCCCTGGCCTAGAGCGTTCTCACATGAAAAACAGTATTACCAAAAGAGAGCATCCAAAAATATCCCAAAAGCAAGCTGTGGACGGTTTTTAAAAGAGGCTGTCTACTCGACAGGAAACAGGTACAGTAAGTTCTGTTGAAAACTGACAAGAGGGGAAAAAAACGAGAAGCACATTTCCTGTTATGGTCAGATACTTGGTTGCAGATGTAGGTGAGAAATCCCTCGGAAAATGTATCTGACATGGCAAGCGATTTTATATCTATTCACTCAACAGAGTAGGACATCTCACGGAGACTGACATTACACTTCTAACAGCTTCACTATACGGACAAAAATATCATATTTGCAATTTTTTATATATATGTTTATATATATATATGTTTATATATATACACATACACATTATACATAGATATATATAGATATATATATAAATAGATAGATAGATATACACACACACACTGTCAACACATATTAACACAAAACTGTGATATCAGTCTGCATTAATTTGACCAAAAAAATTACCTGGAATGTCTCTGCTCTCTGGACATTCACAGAACACATTTGCATATTGTATGCTTCTGAGGTATCACTACTGCAAAGGCCAATACAGCGATAACGTTTGACACATGATAAATTGTGATGCCCTAGAACCTAATTAGGAAGACAATCCATTCTAACGACAGATCACAGTTGCATCTCCAGGCCACTTCCTGTAATCAGTATCATATTTGCTGACAAAATTGGTCCTGCGTTCCACAATGGCGCTTGTTCAAGAAGCTAAGGCTGAGAAAAGCTTAGAGTCAAGCAGTTGCTTGTGTATGATTCATTAGCCATTGAATAAAGAGCTCAAACAGCAACAGGGTCTAAACCAGCAAAGCGATCATGCTGCAAGCACCAAGCCTGGGAGATTTAGCATTGGCAAGCATCCACTAGTGCCAGTGTTCACCCGGCCTGGCAAATCAAGCACTCTGGCTTTTTTTTCCAGCTGGAATTAACGGATGACTGAGGAACTCAGCTTCTCAGGAACCCTCCTGTGCCTCCCACTGTCTTTTTTCATTACACCATTATTCTGCTCATCTCGCGCTATTCAACTGGTGGATCGTCAATAAAACTTTAACACATCAGTATTCAGACCTCCGACATAACTCCGGCTTTAAGTCAGCCTATATTTAGAAGTTGCACACTGGGCGGAGTTTGTGTAAAACAGAGGTGTGTCTCAGTGGGCTACATGCACTCAGGGCTATGACCAGGATTTCACAAAGTTTTTTTGGGATTGTTTCAGCCAAGAATGCTTGATTTCACTGTGGCTTTTTTTTTCAAAATTTGCAAATCCTTTCTTGAGGAAAACTACTCGAACCGTCGAAATTGCTATTGCACGAAATTGTTTTGCACAGTCTTTCGCAGTGATGTTTGTTGCATGTGAATCGAAGAGGGCTTCGGCTGAATGAGCGTCACGATGACGTCACATGACGCGTCTTGGCCCAAATCTGCTTCAAATCTGCAGTCATTTTTGAAAAACTGCAAGGGATTGTATGACGTATTTCTGTTTTGAAATAGCGTGAATCTCACGTCTCCGGTAGCACTGTTTACACTCGGCAGCGACGTCTAACGTTTGTTTGTTTTTTCAGTCCTACCATGACGTCATAGTGTTCGTATCTATTAATAGGTATTTTCATACCTTCATAGCTGTTCATGTATGACAAACAACAGTCAGACTAAGCTTAAGTGTTCTTACGTGATGAATGTCACTGACGTTTATTTTCAAGAGCTCCTGCAAAATATCCTGTGAAACATCACCATTGCTGAAGAGTCGAAAGCAGAAGAACAAGTAGCCCACTACTGCCATTAGTGACATTGCTTATCTCGAGGACCAATTTTTTAAATTACGACCGGATAAAGTTATGAATAAGCTTCAGATAGCAGATGAGTGCTTGGTCAGTTTATCCTTCAAACCGCTGGCACAATTTCTTTACAGAAGAGTGCATCAAATGAACAAAATGTCATTTCATTACCCTCATCTAGCATCTCTTCACGTCACTAAGTTTTGTGTAACTGCCGATTAATATTAGATGACAATAACCAAGAGTTATATTCGATTTATTTCAATGCTTGCCATCTTGTCTTTCATGTATCCTTGCATTAGTCTATTTATTTTAACTTTTTAAATTGCCATTTGTTTTGATGTTTTACTGTATTACCTTCAACATCAAAGACATAAACAGTGTTTCCTTTTTCAGTCCACATTTTCTATCCCTACTCTTTTTCCAGGTTTAAAGGCAAGTCCTTTAAGCTGTAAGTCTAGGCTCTACTCAAAAACTACATGCAGGTCATTTGCATAATCTGAATGGGAAGCCCTGAAAATCGATTTAACTCGATCGGCTGTACAGATGTGACATAACGTTTGGCTTTAAGTCACCAATTCTGAATACAGTCCAAAAATGTTACTGGTGCGTTGTGCTTCTTAACGACGATGAACGCTGCTGCATTACTCGATTCCAGATGGTGAGACTGTTCTGACTGGCTGAGAACTCAAGAAGGGGGTAGGACTGTAGAGGTGAAAGGTCACTCTAGAGTTCCACCTCTCATCTTACCCCCTTAAAATAAGCAGTCTTTCCCAGTGCCAAACTGCTCCCGATGTCTTCCCCACCCCCTTTGCACACTTTCCTTGCTTCATCCTTTCCCCAGAGCAATCTATTTATCCCCTTTCCCTCCTCCCTTCTCTTCTTCTCTTCCTCGCTGCAAAGAACCCGGCAAGCTGCCACTCCCACGAGCATCTGTTCGCTCTAGCCCCTGTTCGTCCTCCGCAACCTTCTGCACGCCACTCAGTCACCTGAAATCTCTGACTCAGCCGTTTCGTAACAAGACAGTCCTATCCAATGCCATCCCTGATATTCTGAGGCAGTGGGTAGAGAGATCTGTATTCGTAATACAGAATAATAGAACTGAGATAGCACTCAGTATTACTGCAAAAGGGCAGCACAAGAACAGCACCACTGCTATAAAAAAAATAAATGGATTGGACATGGCTGCTGCAAAGTGGCCTCAAGAGCACACAAGCCATTGAGCTTATGACTTGATCCTAGTCCAAGTAGAGCCGGGAGGGCAAGGTATGCCTGAAGCCATGAGATCCCACTAATACATAGGTAGGCTTGGATGGGATCTTTAGGTGCTTCCTTCTGAAAGCACTCTGGAGGAAGACCGAGGCCACTAGTGGGTTAAGTGGTCGCCTGTCGTGGACATAGTGGTTTTCAAAGCGAATTTTCAAGCATACATTTCTTTTTCTTTTTTTTTGAATGGTGCTTTTAACAATAGGTATTGTCACACACATTTGAATGTAGACCCCTAATGAGGAAGCCAGAGGAGACAGCAACAAAGAAAAACTCCCTGAGAAAGAAACCTTGAGAGGAACCAGACACAAATGGGATCCCCGTCTCTTCTGAGTGACCGATAGTGAGACCATAAATCGTTATAGTACAGTACACAGTTGTAGAAGAGTCAAATCAAACAGTACTAAATGTGTTTACAGGAGTGAAATTGTACGGCAGCAGGTACAATGCTACAAATCTACAGTATCCAGAGGAAGACAAACTGTTCTTGAGAAGTGCAAATACAAACGCAGAAAGCTCCAAGCAGAGGTAGAGCATTAACATATAGGTGAGTTTAAAAGTTTGTGCTTTTATATATATTTATATATTGTTATTTTTTTTAATCAAAAGAAATTGTACCTCTGATTTACAATCTATCTACAAACACTCACACAGAATTGCAAAGTGTTGAAAATGAAACGAGAAAATCCGTCACTCCAGGATTTAGCGATGGCAGAAATTAGCGCAAAATCAAGCGCAATATTCGGAGAAGTTTGCAATTTTTCAAAATTACCGCAGATTTTCCGCATATTTGGTCCGAGACGCGTCATGTGACATCATCACAACGAACATGAGTACAGATAAAAGGTCTCATTTACCGACAAACATCACTGTGAAAGACACAATTTCGTCTGATTGCGATTTCACCTATTCAAGTAGTTTTCCGCAAAAAAACCCCACATAATCAAACATTTTTGGGCCCAACAATCACCAAAGTAAAAAACTACACCAAATCCTGTATGGACTGTGAAATGTATCTTACAGTATCTTACAGTATAACAAGGCAACAATGTAAAACATGAGGGAAAAATCAACTGAAAAAAGTTGACCCTTTTTGGATTCGTGATCTGAAAAAGGCAGTGTGGGAATATTACAACAGGAAAGATCCATAATAAAAAACGAAACAAGACAAACAAAACAAAAACCCACACAAACCATTATATCACATTTAGAAAGGGAGATGCAAACTTTTGAACAAATATTATTTTGTGGATTTTTTTTTTTTTACTATTAATATCTTAAAATATAGCATTTTGGTTATCCAACACACAAAATGTCTCATTGTTATATATCAAAAAAAAAAAATTCTGTCTCTGTTGTATGTCAAGGGTGTGAAAACTTTTGCACTTTCTATATGGTAGTATATAGATGCAGAATGCTGTAAAATTAGTGTCAGATTTGGATAGTAATGTGTGTGCGAGGGGGGGAAAGAGAGAGAGAGAATGTATGTGTGTGTGTGTGTGTGTGTGTGTGTGTGTGTGTGAAACGAGAGGCGCATTCATTGCAATCCCTAATCACATTCAGTATTAAAAAAGTTCTTCCCTTTTCTTAGTTTAAGAATGTCGTTTTTTTTTCAGTGCATTATTTTGAAAAAACTTTATAAAAACACAGACGGACAGCGTATGCTATTACAACAAAATAACAGCTACAAAAATAGCTGTTTTGAATCGTGAGCTTTGTGAACGCAGGTATTTATGAGACAGAGCCTGCAGTTTTGTAGCAAAAAGAAAAATAAAATGTTCTCCAGCACATGGACGTACAGTGTCCTCGGCTCACAGAAAGACTGGGAGAAAACAAAAGGAGGTAAAGAGGGAGAGAGGGAGGGGCAGAAGGAGGAGAGAAAGACAAATCTGGAGTCAATTACATAGAGTCAGGGCCGTTACATAGTTTTTTTGGAGTGACTCAGACAAAGCTCCTGAGATTCTCTCTCTCTCTCTCTCTCTCTCTCTGGTGTCATGTTACAGGAGCCTGTTCTTTCAGACACAAGTGTAGTTTGAGCTTTAAATGCGTCATTAAGTGCTGATGTTAGATCTGTTTATCTGTTAAGTTTTTTGGTTCAAAATTAAAAATAGAAACTTGTATTAAAGAAAAGGAAAAAAAAGATTCATTTAATAATGAAGCCAGTGTTGATTCACAAACTATGGGTCATTCTGACTAACAACAAAACTAGCTCAATGGCCAGTCAAAACATATCTGAAAACCCAAAACAAAATTCTTGGCCCTTCATTCGTTGGCAAATATATTGTAATATTTACAAGTAACATCATGCAAAACATTTAGAATGAAGCAGTTGTTAAACCATGCTGTTTTTCTAAACTGCTCTAAAATGATCGCATATCACTATTGTTACACTATATATTGTTGAATTCTTGAATCTGATTGGTCAGAAGGCGTTGATTCATTTTCTCGAACAGCTGTTTCTATAGTAACGGTTCATTCGCATGGCCTTGTAGGGCAGACGAGCTAAATCATCTAAGACAAAATGTGTGTCCCAAATCACATACTTATGAACTATTCAACACCATTTTGTAGTGTGTGAGTAGTGTGTTCACACTGAGAATTCCAACAAGAATTAAAGCTGCAAGCAGCGATGAACGGGCCCTCGCACCCGGGTGCACGTTGGGGCTGCTCTGCCAGGGGAATGCCATTCCATTTTTTTTTAGCACTTTATAGCCCTTATATGTTGTTAGGAGTGTATCACGATGTAAAATGTATCATTTCCGGTTGCCAGCAGGTGGCGCTATGACTAATATTGAATCTTGGCATGTACATGTCTTCAGGCTGGGGCTTTTATCAAACCTGTGAAGTTTGGAGCAGATTGGACATTCTATGTTTGAGTTACAACAACTTCCTTTTTCATGGCGAAATATCGAAATTTGTGAGACCGCCATGCCCACACCGTGCAGCCAAAACTCAAAAGCTTCGCAATTTAGCATCGTCAAGGCCTTTAGATGAGACTTATGATGCTACATATGATGCCGATCTGATGAAATCTCTAGGAGGAGTTCGTTAAAGTACGAGGCCTGGAAATGGCAAAAAACAGAGCAAAAATTTAAGAGAAAAGTCAAAACGGCTGACTTCCTGTTGAGTTTAGGGCATGGGTTCAAGAGAAGTTTTTGTACGTATTGGCATCTTACACATGTTTACCGAATTTCATACATGTAGGTGAAACATAGCACAAGGCGCACATCGGTGAAATATTGTAGGTGGCGCTATCGAGCCATTTTGCCACAATCAATTTTAGAACCCCTATCGGATGTAAATTTTCACCGGTTCTGACGCGTCTGCAAAGTTTCGTGAGTTTTCGGGTATGTTTAGACCCTCTAAAACGTGATTTATTTCAGAAAAGAAGAAGAAGAAGAAGAAGAAGAAGAAGAAGAAGAAGAAACGGAGCAGATCCAATAGGGCTCCGCACCAGAGGTGCTCGGGCCCTAACAAGTGCACTTCAAGTATCCGGATGATGCAGTTTATTCAACAGAAAAAAGTGCCGAATGTTGGACACTTCATTCAGTACGTTTACATGGACAACAATAATCCGATACTAACCCGATGAAGACGATACTCTGATTAAAAAACTAGCATGTAAACAGCGATTACTGATGACCTTAATCCGACTAAAGTCATACTCGAGGTAAACACAAATGGAATTAAGACATGTGGAGTATTCCTGTTTTAGTCGCATTATCGACATGTATTACAGACATGTACACACCTTAATCACATTATTAACGTCGTGTGGGAGTTTTCACCGCATTTTGCGACAGGACACGTACACACACGGCAGTGCTCAAACGTTTTACGGCAAACAAGAGAGCACGGCTGCGTCCGAACGAAACACCATCATGTGCTTCTTTATTATGGGCACATGTTTACAGAAATAACATATCACTAAAAACTGAAGTGAACTGGTTTAAAACATTAGGTACTTTACAAGATTTGTAATATTTTTTAGAAGTTTAAATATGCAGGGATTTCGCATGAATGGCAACGCTAATATATCTGCTCCACATAATGTGAGCTAAACTCCCAATCTCACCTACCATGTCTTAAATCTGCCCTTAGGCTCCTTTCAGCATTCAGTACCTGACCCTAACTGCGCTCTAATGTTCAGAGAGATAATGCAGCTGCGTTTACAGATGAATGCGTGCTGCCTGCCCAACAAGACTCGTGCAGAGAATGAGTGAGCAAGTGCAACTTGGAGACGATTCTTTAGGCTAATGGCAGCGTTCCAAACCACGGAAAGTGTGCATGGGCCTAGTTCACTTGGAAGGCACTACTTGGAATATGCCAACTATGTAGTAAAACATAAATTTGGTTTCAAAGCTTTTATCTGAAGCAAATACTAAAGAAAAATGTCAACAACAAAAAAAAAACAATCAAATTCATTAATAAGAATGTTTACCATAGCAGGATGTTAGCTAGCAAGGTTGTGTGAGAAAATTCTCTAGTGATAGCTAGCTAGCTTTGTTTGAAAATTATATCTAGTGTTAAGTAAATATAGTATACTGGCAGTTCGCAATCTTTGTGATAATCTTTCATCTTTAGTAGCTAATCAGCTTTGTGGATTTTCTCTAGTGATAGCTAGCTAGCTAGCTTGTTTTGATGACTTTCTTTACTGTTAGCTAGCTAATGGGTTTTTGTTTGTTTTTTTGTTTTTGGTCATTTTTGCTAGCTTTGTTTGTGGATTTGCTCTAGTGTTAGTTAGCTAACACTTTGGAAATTGTTTCCAGTGCTAGCTGACTCAAATTGTTTGGTAATTTTCTCTAGTGTTAGCTACTTAGCTTTGTCTGGTTATATTATAGCTAACTATCTTTGTTTGAGATACTCTTCAATGATAGCTAGCTTTGTTTGGAGATTTGCTCGTGTAATCTAGTTACTTTTTGTTTACGGATAATATCCTTACTAGCAGTAAAGACAGTAAAGAACATCCCAAATATAGACAGCTACTATCTATCTTCTATCTATCTTCTTTACTGTTAGCTAGTAAGCTTTGTTTGTATCTTTTTTTCCCTAGTGCTAGCTAGCTAGGTTTGCTTTCTCTGCTTAGCTTTATTTTGAGGGATATTCTCTGCTGTGTGCTAGCTAATTATATTTGGAGATTTCAAATTATTTCCATGAGCTTGTATTTGTTTAATGTTGGTCCAGAGAGGAAGACAGACACATAGAAGAAAGGGGAAAAGACTGAACCTCTGCCAGTTATGACAATCGTGAGAGGACAGAAACGAGAGAAAGGCCAGCAGAGTGATCCAACACGGTTACATCATTTGACAGTCACTTATCTTCTCTGCTCTAGCTCAGCCAGCATGAGTACACACACACACACACACACACACACACACACACACACACACACACACTAAAATGACCCACTTCTATGATTGCTTAGTGCTCAGAGATGACATAAGCATAACATTTCAAATCTTTAATCCATTTTCTATACACCAAAAGAAATCAATCAATGAAAACACACTTAAGTGCAGGCACCCACTGTAAATCACAAACATTCTTAAATTTACAACGAGTGTGAGTTTTTAATGCTTTTAAAATCGAACACATGAAACACTCTTTGAATATTTAAAAGGGCTTATTTTTTTCCCCCAACATGCGTCCAATAACCCAATAACCAGAGCACTAATGCCACCATCTTAAAGTGAGTCCAACACAAGATTAATTAGCCAAATTATACCTCACCAGCAGCCAAGAATGACTATAAAGCTAGCGCTGGAATTACCCTCCAGGCCAGCAGTACACACTAACTCATATTGTGTTCCTGTGCTATACCAATATCCTCACAGATCAGTCATGTCTTTGGATGGAAGTCTAGACTTCTTTATTTCTCCGAGCTTGGAAGCTCACACACCTGCTATTTGACCTCACCGATTCACAATATTCCACAGAAGTTTATTGCTAACCATTTCCAAACCTGAGACAAGTGCAAACCTGATTCTACAGTTACTACAGCCGTACCACAGAGCTGCGGTGAGCCTGTGGGTAACAACGGCTTGTATCTGCTTGCAATTCCAGTTATATAAAAGACGGGAATAAAGTTGCGTAAATCCGCCAGAGACAAAAGGCGAACAACATTTGACACAATTCAAAGGTCATCGTTTAACCCATTAAACCTCCAGAATCCATAGTTACATACTTCACACATACACATACACACACACACACACACACACACACACACACACACACATATATATATATATACATAGTACTCATATTAGTTTCACTGCAGTGTGCAATAATTCATAGCAGTTCATAGATAGTACACATTAATATATAAGATAAATAAACATATAATAAGATAAGACTTTAAGCCGTTAATTTTTAAAAGCACAACAGTTAGTGATGGTCAGTAATTAAGTATCAGTTATAACAAGATGGTAGTATTGATACTTTTTAAATCAAATAACTGTAAATTCTCAAATCTGATTGGTCAGAAGGTGTTGATTAATTTTCTTTAACAGCAGCTCGACACTAGTGTCGGCTAAATCACATGTTTATATTAATATGCGTATTATATTAATTAGTGGTTAGCACGTTTGCTTCGCACCTCTCGGTTGGGGGTACGAATCCCGCCTCCGCCCTGTGTGCATAGAGTTTGCATGTTCTCCAAATGCTTCAGGGGTTTCCTCAGGGTACTCTGTTTCCTCCCCCAGTAGAAACACATGCATTGTAGGCTGATTGGCATTTCCAAATTGTGACTGTGTGTGATTGTGCCTCGCGATGAGTTGACCTGCCCATGCCCTGTCCTAGAGTTCCCTGGGATAGGCTCCAGGCTCCCCATGACCCTGTGTAGGATAAGCGGTATGGAAAATGGATGGATGGATGGATATTAATGCCCTCGTATAAATGCTAACGAGGTTATCATTTTTATAGTAAGCACTCACACATGGAATTGTATGTCGGACATTCCATATCCATATAAACTGATTTAAAAAAAAAAAAAAGACATTTTTTTGTGAGGAGTCTCCATTATCAATGCTTTGTAATAGTGTGATTTCTCTGTACTGACAAGCAAGATTATTTTGTCTTCAAGAAGGAAGAGATAAAAGAGAGGCTGGTAAGGGAACGAGTATTTATAGTAGTTATAATGTAAGCGATCATCTGTTTTGCGGACGTTCCACAACATAGCTACAAACAGATAAGACGTACGATGTTTTGTTGTTCAATAAGTAAATCATTATTAGCACTGGCATATTGCTGTGGTATAAAAGGAATAAAACACTTCAGAGCATCACATCACCCTGTCGTTTATTAATTTCCTATAACGCCAAGCCCCCAAGTGTTCTGTTATTTTATTTCTGTGGGAAAACCACACACCAGGCAACACTGGGAAGAACTTTTAATTAGACGTCACTTCCTCCAAAAACACACGATGTCCCTTCAAACTCCTGCCCACTGCGTTTGACTGACACGTCTATCTCATTGACAGTGAAAACGCAATCGAGATTAAAAAGCCGTTTTAAATATTTATTTTTGGCCGACAAATGGCAATCACAAACGAGAGGATTACTATTGCGTTTTTCAACACGGCAGAATAAGACGAGTTTAGACACTGAAAAGGAAATGGAGTTCAAACAGACGTCGCATTTGCATTTGAACTTCAGCATCCATTTGTACATCGCCGTGCTCAAAAGTGCAAATGCAAATACAAGTTTTGCAAATTTATTTGAATTATGCCTCTTAAGGGAAATGCAATTGGCAATACGTGTTTTCTGGTTAGCATACAGATTTGAATACAGGCCGGAATATGCAGCTGTATACACCTTTTCCTTGGTTAGACCTTAATATTTTACAGTATTTCAACTTAATTCAAACAAACAAAAAAAAAGCTCAAATATATAAAATATGAATATAAAAAATAAAACACTAAAATATAGGATGTTCACATGTTACTTGACTGACATCCAGGCAGTTTTATTAGTCTGCAAATTAAGGAACAGAGCGTTCTTCAGGCAGCGTCTTTGGGTTATTATTTGTAATTAGCAGAAGAGATAAGCGTAATCGAGGATTTAATGTAGTTAAGCTGCTTCTCTTGTATAGTGTGTAGTGTAAAGCTACATTTCCCTGAAGGCGTTTTAATGATACTTTTGACTAAGTTGTAGCTTTGTGTGCTGCATTTTTAATGTTGGTCCAACACGGGTGATGATTCATAATGAATCAGAAATTCACTAGTTTACGATAGTGGAATATGGAGGAAATGAATGTATTACTGTAAAGCGATTAAACACACACACACACAAAAAAAATAGCCTTTTGTTAATAGAAGTGTGGCTCTGGGACTGGCTTCAGGAAAGGAGGTAATAAGCAGTTTGGGGATTTACTGGCTGCCCCAGAGAGAGAAAGAAAAGGAGGGAAGGAGAGAGAGAGAGAGAGAGAGAGAGAGAGAGAGAGAGAGGGAGAGAGAGAGAGAGAGAGAGAGAGAGAGAAAGAAACGGAGAGAGAGGGAGAGAGAGAGAGAAAGAGAGGGAGAGTGAGAGAGAGAGAGAAAGAAAGGGAGCGTGAGAGAGAGAGAGAAACGGGGAGAGAGAGAGAGAGAGAAAGAGAGAGAGACCTCTTTTTCCATAGAAAGGAGAGGTGTCCAGACATCCAGAAACTCTGGGCATGGACTTCTGTAACACATGAGCCTCCAAAGCCAGAGGCCAACCACAAAGGACACACACACACACACACACACACACACAAACACACACATGTACCAGCATACCAGCATACCTCGACAGCCCACACACAGAGAACAGGAGACATCTCTACAATTAAACATTTACACTGAAGTAACTGCTTTATGACATTCCATCCAAATCCACTATAAATATAAAGTGCACTGGGTTTATGTAGCAGGAGTTAACAATCAACATGTCTTCTATAATGTCACCGTCACTTTATTATCATTAATTAAATAAAGTCAGTGTTTACACGTACAAAATAATCTGATTACTTCCACAAAAAAAGCTCATTTTTGCAATAATAAAATATACACATGCACTTTAATAAAAAGCAGATCATCCAGTTCCACATGAGTCAATAATCAGATTTCTTTTATGTAGTGTCTCTACACATAGTGAAGCTTTCAGGTTAATTAGTTTATGTTGTTATTTCTGCATGTGGATCAACTTGTTGCTACTATTTAATCAAACTGATATGTAAGTATTTCAACTATTTTATTGAGTAATCAGTCAAGCTGTGTTGATATACGTGCCACAGATTCATTTCCTCTACACAATATCTATTTACTCCATCACATTTGATTTATTTTTTTGTCAGCTGGTAACAAGTCAGTTTTAAGTTTAAGTTTTTTTTTTTTTCTAAATCTTGTGACCAAAAATGCTTGATTTTGCTACTGCTTTTTTTTTTTTGCGGAAAACTACTTGAATTGGCAAAATTGCAATTGCATGCAATTGTTTTGTACGGTCTTTCACAGTGATGTTTGTTGGTAAATGAGAACTGTATGAGAAACTGCATGAGAGCTCTCATCTTGTTCGATGCATGTGAACCGAAGAGGGCTTTGAACGAATCCGCGTTGTGATGACATCACGTGAAGCGTCTCAGCCCAAATCTGCAGAAAATCTGCAGGAATTTTGAGAAACTGCAAGCTCCTCCGAATATTGCACAGTTTACTTGATTTCACGTTCATTTCTGCCATCGCAAAGTCCTGGAGGGATCGTCAAGTACTGGGAAATATTTCATCTGTGTATACACTGTGAAATCTGTGTATACACTGCATATGCATGCAGTGGTGGTTTAGTGGTTAAGTCTCTGGGTTACTGATCGGAAGGTCGGGGGTTCAAGCCCCAGCACTGCCACTGTTGGGTCCTTAACCCTCTCTGCTCCAGGGGGATGCTGTATCATGTCTGACCCCAACTTCCTAACATGCTGGGGTATATGAAGAAAAGAATTTTGCTGTACATATGTATATGTGACCAATAAAGTCATTATCATGTGTTTAAAATAGTAACCAATATCGACTGATTTTGTGACATAAATTGGTCATTTCAACGTGGAAACTATGCAAATGAGAAGTGCTGACGACCAATGGGAGCGAGTGTGGCCTTTTACAGTTGGAAGTGTAGCGCTCATGGAGAGCAATTACTGCCCACATGAGCCGTATTTGCTAAAAACTTAGCCATGTTTCTTTTCTGTACCTAGTAAGGAATAAAACGGTTGGGGGTGTGCTGTTGTAGGAAAATAATCAATCAAAATGCACGGTGCAAAGCGGAGCTACTGTAACCACACC
Organism: Ictalurus furcatus; assembly: GCF_023375685.1. Lineage (NCBI taxonomy): Eukaryota > Metazoa > Chordata > Actinopteri > Siluriformes > Ictaluridae > Ictalurus > Ictalurus furcatus. The sequence continues at coordinate 15,101,223 of NC_071282.1, forward strand.
AACGTTTATTATTTTCCAATAACATTACATCCCAAAGTGTTTTATTTTTTAGGTGATTTATTTGTCTTACATGACAGCGAATTGCCAACGATTCAATTTGGGTTTTTTTACATTTATTATCGAACAACTCATTGTGTTTGAACAGCTTGTCATGTTATCAAGCGCGAAGTTCTTCACCCTGAAGACTTTCCCATGACGAAAAACCGACATTAGAGACTCCATCCATGAATGTCAAATAAACTGTCTCCTTACAGAAAACGTCACCGTGTCAACCATTACATTCTTTGTTAAATAACAACACATTTTTAGCACATTTATTATTAGCCTTAGATTTATGCAAAAAAATGCACGCTATACAAGTCTCTGTGAGTTAGCTGTTACTATGGAAACCATAAGCTAGTCTATTAGAATGAGCATATTAAAATAAACCGTTGATTTGAATTACAGCCGGCATTGGTAACGCCTTCTGAATAAGCAGATTCGAGAAGTCGACGCGCTGTGCTATTATCAAACAAGAACAGTGACAATTTCATTTGTACATCTGCTGATTATTTCCAAATTTTCTCCTATTCTAATGCAGTGAAAAGCTGACTGTCTCGCAACAGAAAACAAAGCGAGCATGAGCTGTGTTCCTCTCATGAGACTATGACACAGATCCAAGAACAAAAGTACAACAAGTACTGTAAACACTGCACAACCACAGATATGGTACATACACGTACACACACACACACACACTCTGTCTCTCTCTCTCAAGTATTCCTTCCCCCCAGTCAATACATCCTCCTCCTCCAGTCTCCTCCCACTTTGGCACGGAGATATTAACACACAAAGCGTTCATTCTTTCAGTTGGTGGCTTTTCTTTATAAGTGAAAGTGTGCACAAGGAACTGTGTGTCTTAAACTCTCTGTCTCAGCACAAAATCATCTCTGAATCAGTAAAACAAGACACTCAGGTGCTTATAAAACTGCAGTACTGCAACAGGTTAGACAGAAAATCAAAGTGAAGTCAAACATGTACACAGTTGTTCATTCGTCCTCAGACTCCATTTTCCCCTTCTGAGTCATTTTTACACACATAACCCAAACTGTACACTTTTCCAAGAACATTCCTGCTCTCTCTTCTCTCTCTCTCTCTCTCTCTGTCTCTCGCGCACACGGTTCTCTATGCAGGTTGTGTATCACGTTAGAGGACAAAAATGGCTTGTTTTCATTAAAGACTGAAGAATTATTTTTAGACTCTCTTAAATGATTCCTCACATATTCACAAAATGTCTTATATATACGTGTGTTGTTAATCGAAAAATATCAACAGTATGGAAAATACTGTATCTGAAGACAATAAAATCTGTTAGCGTCATGAAATTACATTAAGTACTGCATTTGAGTCTTAATTACTTACTAGCTACTAGTATTTGTATGCATTTGAATATTTGTTCGCCTACCACAGAAAGATCAAGCATTAGCAGCAGTTCTACACTTCGAATTCTTCTAATAAGTGCCTTTTGTTTACACATAATTGCTTGCTTTTCAGATTTTATTAGAAAACATACTTTAAACAATAAAACATAGAAGTGAAGATATGTAACAGAAATGGCACATCCTGATGCAGCAAGATTAGCTAATTACATAATCTTAACATTGTGCTACTTTTGTAGTATTTAGCTAATGTCACCTCACACAGTAGTAGCTGTTTGACCTCTAGCTAATTAAGGAGTTAGTTTAGCTAACACTAACTCACACAGTAGTACCTATTTGACCTCTAGCTAATTAAGGAGTTAGTTTAGCTAATGTTACCACACAAAGTAATACCTATTTGACCTCTAGCTAATTAAGGAGTTAGTTTAGCTAATGTTACCACACAAAGTAGTAACTATTTAACCTCTAGGTAGTAGCTAAGCAGTTAGTTTAGCTAATGTTACCTCACACAGTAGTACCTATTTGACCTCTAGCTAATTAAGGAGTTAGTTTAGCTAATGTTACCTCACACAGTAGTAACTATTTAACCTCTAGCTAATTAAGGAGTTAGTTTAGCTAATGTTACCTCACACAGTAGTAACTATTTGACCTCTAGCTAATTAAGGAGTTAGTTTAGCTAATGTTACCTCACAAAGTAGTAACTATTTAACCTCTAGCTAATTATGGAGTTAGTTTAGCTAATGTTACCTCACACAGTAGTAACTATTTAACCTCTAGCTAATTATGGAGTTAGTTTAGCTAATGCTACCTCACACAGTAGTAACTATATGACCTCTAGCTAATTAAGGAGTTAGTTTAGTTAATGTTACCACACAAAGTAGTAGCTATTTGACCTCTAGGTAGTAGCTAATCATTTAGTTTAGCTAACACTATCTCATGCAGTAGTAGCTAGCCAATTTCACTAACAATCTAGCTATTCAGGCTAACTATAACTATAAAAACAGCAGCCACGTTTGCTAGCATGCAATCTAGCATTACTCCATGGACCATATTTTGTTATTAAAAGGAAAATTGTTTGCTATCAAGTACTAGCTCTACTATGGTGGTCATTTTGTTATGACAACAGGAGACTTGACTAGATGGAAGGAATTAGCTACAAATAAATGGGGGCAAATAGCCTCTGTCTGGTAAAAAATGTGGAAATAAAATAAAGGACATTTAGCCAAAGAGTTTAGGAAACATGATTTGAGAGGTTTAAAACATTCTACTGTGCCTTTTTTTTTCTTCTTTTTTTTGTCTTTGAATATGTAAAAATTAAGAAATACAATTCATTGTGACCCTCCTAATATAAATATGTATACGTAATAGGTTATTAAGTAATTAAATTTAATAATTAAATTTCTCACTTCATATCGTCAAGTATTTAGAGAATCCCACCTCTTATTTCTATTCTCTGTGGTGATTTTTTTTTCTTCACATCTTAGCAAGATGTACATTCTAAAGCTAATTTTGATTTGTAAGGCTAAAGTCACCAACATGGAAAAGCTGAGTACTGTGGAGAAAAAAAAAGGGATTGAAGATGAAAAAGATGAAAAAGTCGTTAGCCATGAGGCTAAGTACACTCTCTGAGCTAACGAAAACTCTACTTCAACACACGAGCTCTTTATTAAAGGTTCATTAAAGAAAGGTCACTTCTCTCTGCCAGGCTTGCTTGCATGATAGTAACCTTGAGGGATCCCTTCTTGTGTTAATGGGCAGCGGGGACCGGTTTCACTCGCTCAAAAGTACCAATATGCAGGAGACCAACAAGCCTCTTGATTACTCGGAAGATTTGTGGAAACATCAAAGTAATCAGTGAACAATTTATATTGCTGATAGTTATCCTATTGTCAAATTGTCTCTTGAATGATGCTTGGCTAATCCTCCCTGATCGCTGCTTTGTGCATGTATCGATTCGTCTGGGCTTTAGGATGACTTCCAACTTCGCAAGTACTGATAACGTATCAAATGGGCGTGAAAAGAGCAAAAGCCTTTCCAGAGAAAAGAAAAAAAAAATCCAAACACAATCAATGACACTGCAGAGGGGAGATTTCCACTTCCTGAAGCCGTGCAGGTGAAATTACCCCGGGATCGATACTACTACTCCCGAGAGCGGGAATAAGCACCGGCAGGAACTCCATCTGATGAAAGATATGCTCTCATAATGCAATAACGCACATTCAATCCGGTCCTATATTTACTAGTTTTGTGATAGTATAGCGCAGGTTAAAATAACGGGAAGGTCTTGTCGAACCATAGGAGAACATGAATACCTCAAAAAAACACACCTTGTTCTGATCCCTGAAAGAAAACGCCAAAAAAAAAATACACTAACAACATCAGACAAAGATTGATCACTTCTTCGTTCTTAAAATGAAAGAAGACTTTCCAAGATTAATTTGAAGCTGAAGTTTCTGGAGTTGTGCCAGACTGTCTGAGGAAGTGGATTCAGTGTCCTGATTTCCTGTGAGGGGGGTGGGGGAGTACTTTTTCTAAACAAGCAGCAAAAAAAGATCTAGGATCAGTTACAGGTTTGTGCTTGTACAGTGGAAACATCCTACAAGGGTGTAACTAAGAGCAGTAGACTGTCACTCCATTAACCCTGATTATTAAGAAATACACTATAGATGTAAACTGGAAGTGGTTGTGCAAAGGAATATTTGAAACCAGCACCAATCGGTGTAGGTTACTGAAACCGGAGAAGAAGTGGTTCAACATTTCTGGCCAGATACAACGTGGAAGTCGTATAAATGTCATCAGCGATTATCAGGTCAACCAGCTGAACACTGATGTCATGAGCAAAGTCATTTTCTCTTGTCAAAATGACACCAAGGGCCACATATGCAAAGTGTTTTACGACCTACTTCATCCTCTACTCTTCACCCTGGCCGGAAAAAAGGTCACTCCGAGTGCCAACCCACTTGTGGCTCATTAGAGCAAACGTGGCAGCCAGTGCACAGGGAGGTGACGTGATAAACAAGAGGAAGAGTCTTGTGTTTTTCCTCCAGCGTTCCCTCTCGCACATCGATTTGCCCAAGATCTATATTTAGGCCATGATGTATGACAGAGAGCTTGCTGAAACAATGGTTATGTCCCCAACAGCTCGGGGAGGAGGGGTATAGGGATGGGAGGGAGTGGAGACGTACTTGAAAATGAGCACACAGTGAGAAATGTGAGAACAGGCAGAGGGAGAATTTAACAACTGCACAAATCTGGAGAGATTACAGTCTCTGTTAGAGGAACAGTGTAGACTGGAAGCACAGTACGTCCTAAACTGCCATTGGCAGAGTGACCACACACACACACACACACACACACACACACACACACATATATATATATATATATATATATATATATATATATATATATACAGTAAAATATTAGTTTTACTTTTTCTCTTTGAGGTATTTCAGTTGATTTATGTATTACTGTAACTAAATATTCTTCATTTCCAAACCTTAGTAATCAAAATTAAATCTTGATAAATTTTCAGTCTTCGAAATTTTTGTGAAAATGTGTTGTGTTTAGTGAGAAGCAGTCAAATCTTCATCTCCAAATCCTAATGTATTTCATCTATCCATCCATCTATCCATCCATACATCCATCCATCTATCTACCTAGTCATCCATCCATCGATTCAGCTATCTATCAAGTCAACCGTCTATCCATAAACCACCCATCTATCTATCTAGTCATCTATCCATCCATCTATCTATTCATCCATCCATCCATCCATCCAGCTATCTATCAAGTCAACCGTCTATCCATCCATCCACCCATCTATCTATCTAGTCATCTATCCATCCATCCATCTATTCATCCATCCATCCTGCTATCTATCTAGTCAACCATCCATCCATCCATCCTTCCATCCATCTATCTATCTAGTCATCCATCCATACAGCTATCTATCAAGTCAACCGTCTATCCATCCATCCACCCATCTATCTATCTAGTCATCTATCCATCCATCTTTCTAGTCATCTATCCATCCATCCATCTATCTATCTATCTAGTCATCTATCCATCCATCTTTCTAGTCATCTATCCATCCATCCATCTATCTATTCATACATCCATCAATCCATCCATCCATCTTTCTAGTCATCTATCCATCCATCCATCTTTCTATTCATACATCCATCCATCCATCCATCCATCCAGCTATCTATCTAGTCAACCATCCATCCATCCATCCAGCGATCTATCTAGTCATCCATCCATACAGCTATCTATCGAGTCAACCATCCAATCCATCTATTCATCCACGCATCCACCCATCTATCCATCACTGTGGTTGATGTAATTTAATTATTTGTTTTTTTCTGTATTTCATAGTTTCACAATCTTAAAATGTAATATTAATATTCATATCAATATTAAAATGAATGTTTTGTTGCTTCAAACTTTTATTTATTTATTTATTTATTTGGTTGTTTATTTTTATTTTTATCTCAGTGCCAGCCAACTGTGAAGGTCAGCCCACAGTTCTCTATGTGATTCATGCTCCTCCTGGTAGTTCCTCAGATGTTCCCAAGCCAACTGTGAGATATAATCTCTTCAGTGGGTCATTTGTCTGCCCCGGGGTCTCCGTCCGTTGGGACGTGCCTGATACCTCTCTACCTAGAGCCAAGGAGTGAGCAGCATCTTTGTAATCCACCTCAACTGGATCCTCTGGATTTGGCGGAGCAATGGCTGTGCTCTGAGGCTTTCCTGGATTATCGAGAATGAGAAATGTTGACACATGTAAAAGCAAAAGCACTGCAGGGATTTTTCTTAGCAACTCAGCTTTTTAACAATGTTGAATTTTAATGCATTTTATCCCAACTCTACAGTCAACAACTCTTGGAGCATTATGGAGCAGGGCTATTTATGTTACTTACTACAAAGCTAGATTTTGAAATGTTTTGTAGGTTTTCTCCAACGTGTAATCATATCTCTATGTTCTGTATAAACTTTCTGGTCTCACACTGATACCAATTTTTTGGAAACATACAAACAGATAACAAAAATGTGTGTCATTTTTTTAATATATATATAATAACAACATTTTTGGAAGGAGTCTCCAGTATCACAGCTTTGCACCAATAAGATGTAAAGCGGTAAGTTTTGCGAAACAGGAACACAGAGGGAAGACCGAGGGCTTTGTGGTTTCTGGTTAACTTGACAAGTCTTGTTTTTTGGTCTTACTTCTGTCAAGAGAAGAAGAAAAAAATAGAGGCTGGTGAAGAAATGACAGTTTACAGCTGCTATAACGTAACAGGAACTTGTTTCGCAGACACCTCGCAGCATTAAATGGGTAAAAAGTCAATCACGTGCCGTTCTTTAATAAATAAACAAACTGCCATTGTCAGAAATAAATCAATTTGGGGCTTGAACTTCTAAGTATAAATTTAAGTCTGTACTGGAAATCTATAATAAAAGTGGTAGCTGAAAATGTGTTAGTGAGGCAGTAAGGCCAAACTAGCATTGTGAGAAGGAAACTGATAAAGAGAACAGATCAGTGGTACGGGTCAAACACTCAAACACTCTCTCTGCATTCAAAGGAAGTCTCAAAAAAATGCAAGCACTTTACATGAGAATTTTACTTCAATTAACGAGGAAAATATCTATGTCAACACGAGGAAGAGTTAAAATCCCAGAAAGATTGACACGGAAAGTGTGTGAACAGAAGCCAATGTAGGAAGTCTTTAAATAGGATGACGTCTTGATGGCTATTTATTCAGCGCCACACATTTTAAGGCTGCTATTTTAAAACAACAACAGGAGGAAAAGTTTCAAATCAGTGAAGATATTATAACAAAGGAAATGAAAAATTTGCCATTTGTGCAAAGGGGGAAATTCCTCGTCAGATGAATCGTCAGTACAGGTTGATTCATTTCTGAGGCAGCAAAGAACATGGTAATTAAAAAAACAAACAAAAAAAAAAACTGCAAGCTCTTCCGTATATTGAGGAGTTTGCTTGGGTTTAATTTCTGCGTTCACAAAATCACTAAATCCTTACGGGACTGTAAAATGTAAATTCCACCAACTTCATTTATGTCACACTGTGTGTAATTGGACCTTAATGGGAAATGTGAGTGTGTGAAACACTGCTTGAAGGCGAAAATGTGAATAACACAAATCCTAAACATTAACAGTAATGCAGGGTTGCCAAATAAGAAAAACATCAATTTCTAATTTGATAATCGAACTGACAAATTGTAATATTTACAAGGTAACATCATGATAATTCTAAAAATTGGACAAAAAGTCTTGATTCATTGTCTCTAACAGCAGCTCTAGCAATAGAGAGTGTCCCAAAAGTCTCCATACATAGAGGAAATTAACACTTTTTAGCAAAATAATATCCAAAATTGTTCATACTTAGTTTATATACATATATACATATACATGTATTTTTTTTTCAGATAACCTTTAAGAATGCCTTTGACAAAAGAAGAACGTATTGAGATTTTGAGATCATTCTCATGGCTGGATCGAGAAGTTGTTGCAAGGTTGCGATGGACTTTAACAGGAAACATGGCAAGCACATACAGTAACACACAACACTGTTGGCAAACTTATTAACAAATTCAAAAAGACTGGAAGTGTTGCAGACCGACCGAGAAGAGGACATCCACGAACATCCACTGACGAAGGCACAACCGATGTGGTGCTGGCAAACATAGTCCCCTATGTATGGAGACTTTTGGGACGCCCTATAGTCACATCTGCTCATTCTTACACGTTTCTATATAAAAGCGAAATATCAGGGTCTTTCCAGATGTTTAGCATTTTCGGAAGGAGTCTGCAGTAACAGTGCTTTGTAACAGAGAGTAGTTTTCCACGACGGGGACTTCTGCAGGCCAGAAGACCCCATAACGTGTTTCTCGGTAACACCACTAGCTGGGTTTTTTTATTTTATTGTTTGTTTTGGATTTTTTTTTGGCGTATTACCTTTGAGAGAGGAAAAAAATAACGAAAGGCTGGTGTGGGAATAACTGTTTATAACTGTAATAATGTAAGTGAAAATAGGAACTAACTTGTTTTGATGACGTTACACAACGTTGTACGTGACTATAAATGGATCGGTTGTACAATGTGCGTACTTTAATAAGGAAAAAGTTTAATAAAAAAGAAAGCGTTCACCAAATGCTGTGGTATAAAAGGAATACAATGTGTTGTTACTGTGAAAATATTCAATTTCAGTTTGGTAATGTGCTTCCAGTGTTAAAACCATGCCGTTTTCCTCAACATTTATTTTTTTAAATGATCTTGTATTGTCGTAAATAAAGATTATGTTCAAGAATTCACTAATGTACAACATGCATTAAGTAAAAATAGTCAATACCTTTTATTCCATATTTATTAATGTATTTATCCTACCTCAGTACTTTGTTACTGATACAAACACTACTGCTGTTAAGTACATTTTATTCAGAAGCATAGCCTAATAGACTTTATAATCATTTTCACTACAAAACCTCCATCTTACATTTTTTTTTTGGTAACAAAGGGGAACTAAGGACCCTGTGGTGAAGGTACCTCAATCATGTCCCAGGTTTTCACTAGAACAGATAGCACACGATCAGTGACCTGAAATCAAAATGGCTCCTCTAAAAGAATTTTGCTCTAAAGACTTGGATCAAATATGACTACAGCGCCGGAAGACAGAATTATTTCCATAAATTCTGGGACAACACGATTTCATCCTTCTACTTGGCTCATTGACCTCAGGTACAAATATACTGAAGAGGCAGAAAACTGACTGGCTGCCATGAAGAAGTAATATAGTTTTACATGGTTACTATATTGCCTCCTCTCAAACCAAGGTCATATATGAAAAAGTCATTTATGCGCAGGAAGATTTTATGAGCAGGATGATGACTCTACAGTAGTGTCTAAATGCACACTTGACCCAGGTCGCTTCGTTTTTATTTATTTATTTATTTATTTTGTTATTTTGCTCTCATATGCATGAACTGTGCTATTCAGGGAAAGTTTGGTCCAAGTAGGGCACGAGAAATGTGTGAACACTGACAGACGTCTCAGCTCACGAATGTCTCACTCGTCTACTCAGGAGAGGCTAATAAAACCAGCGTGCTCTTGCAGTACTGCTTCTCCATTTGCATTCAGAGCAGCAAGTGAGTCAAAAAACTCCACTTAACACACACTTGGGGGCCCGTCCCAGCTTCCTGGTGTGTCACCAGCAGCCTTGAGCACTACTGATTGCAGAAGCATGTCGCACACTTGTCATATGATTACATGAGTCAAATAACACTTGCGCCTTACCATAAACACTTTCGCCCCTCCATTCCATCAGAGCAAATACGCACGATGATCTATTTATCGTGATGATTATGATGAATATGATTATGATGAATGAATTTGAGTGGGAGGTGGAGAGATGAATCGAGCTAAATGAATATACACTCACTGGCCACTTTAATAGGAACACATATTGTACACCAGCACGTTCGTGCAGCTGTCCAATCAGCTAAAACATGTGGCAGCAGCACAATGTATAAAATCATACAGATACGTTTCATATGCTTCAGTTAATGTTCACACAGAATCGTCAGAGTGAGAAAATGTGATCTCAGTGACTATGATCCTGGCTGCACATATGAGGCATTGGTTGAGCTGGTGGTTTGAGTGTTTCAGAAACTGCTGATCGCCTGGAATTTTCACACGACAGTTTCTAAAGTTCAAACAGAGTGGTGTGAAAAACAAAAAGCATCCAGCGAGCGACAGTTCTACGGGCTGAAACGCCTTCTTGATGAGACATGGCCATGGCCGGACTGGTTCGAGCGGACAGGGAGGTTAGAGTAACTCAAATAGCCACTCTTTACAACCATGGTGAGCTGAAAAGCATCTCAGAACGTACAACACGTCAAACCTCGAGATGGATGGCTACTACATCAGAGGACCACATCGGGTTCTGCTCTTGTCAGCCAAGAACAAGAATCTGAGGCTACAGTTGGAACAGACTCACCCAAACTGAACAGTTAAGGACTGAATTTTCCAGAAGGCAATACAAAAATCCCTTCAAATAGGGGGTTTAAGTCATGCTCACCTGAGCTCCATTACTTACTTTCAATCATATGCGCCATCAGAAAGCATCCCCAGTCATGTGAAAGTGTTTAGTCGGTGCTTATATAAATATATTATATGATCACCTTGCTAGTAAAAGTGATGCGGATAAGACCAATTTATTTTCCTGCTATAAACTCAAAAGAGATAACCTCAATCAGTGAACAGAATATGAAGGTTAATTAGCATACCGTAGATCCGAATGAACAGCTCGAAAAGCGTTTTTTTTTTCTTTAACAGTCACAAAATAGTACTAATGCTTTTATATAAATAAGGCGGGAAAAACAAAGCCACAAAGGCCTCCGTCCTGAACACTGGAGACTCCTTACAAAATTGTTAAATAAATGTCTCCTCACAGAAAACTTCATCATATCAACAATCACAGATGGGTTGTTTTTTTTTAATCTGTTCATGTGGCACCTCCATCATACAAGTTTCTGTGAATTGGCCGTTACTATAGAAACAGAAACTTAGAATGAGCTCATTAATATAAACCTCTGGAGGTGCAGCTGGACGTTCTATCAGAGTTCAGCAACCAATCAGATTTAAGAATTCGATCACAGCATTCAATAGACGTGGTATAATAATGCCTAATAATAATTAAATATGAATAACAACATTATTACAAAAATGGTGACTTGCTAGGTAACAATCTATTCAACCACTTCGAGCTTATTCAGTTATTAATCATGAGACGAATTATTCAGTAAATACTATTAATTATTCAGCAACTACAGTAACAATTAGAGCAAAACGAATGTTACAAGAATGAGGAATGTAAGTCTGGACCAATATATCAGGGGCCAATATAATGCATCATAAAAATATTTTACTATTTTAATGTAATTAGTAGGAAAAATGCTAAATTCTTGTTCATTCATGATGTGCTTATGCTGAACAAGTCAAGAACCTGCTGCTATTTTCATATCAATAATGAATATTTGAACCTAACAACTAATATAATCTAAACTAAATCAACTTTATATGAGAAATCAAAACACTCTTACAAAGCTACACAAAAATGGCAAAGCCATTTTTTTTTCATGACACACCCAGCCATGACATCATCATTAACAGCACTATGTAATTTTTCTAGGGACAAATAAACGCGAATTATCAACGTGTCTAATTCGTTCCCTGGCTTGAACTCACCAGCCTGTCTAATACGCAGAGTCTTATCTCTGAGCTTTTTGACTGCAGACTATCACTCACTTTCTCTTATACACACACACACACACACACACACACACTCACACAGTTCTGCCTGCCAAGCCTGGACTCCCCTCCTAAAACCTCTCAATAGCTGGATAAACGCTAGTCTGTAGAGGGTCAGCTCAGGGTGCAAGCCCCCCATTAGGTGATGATCAGGGCTCCATTCATGGTCCTGCCCTTCCCCTGACCCCTTCAACAAAGGTCACTTGAAAGAGAAAGAGTGTGGGAAAACAATGGTAGAGGCTGACATTCAAGAGGTGTTGTTTTTTTCTTTCTCTCAACCATAGCAGCTAGACTTCTGCTGCATTTGACTAAAACTTGTAACTTGATATTACCGACTTTCAAAAAAAATAATAACAACTTGAAATTCCTACTCGGTGCCCTCAAGTTTAGCATATGACATATCAAAATGGCTGCTTACACCATAAGGTGCCATTTCTCTTTTAAATGAGATTTGAGAGAGAGAGAGAGAGAGAGAGAGAGAGAGAGAGAGAGAGAGAGAAAGAGAGCAAGAGCTTATGTAATAGTCTAGCAGAAGTACCTAATGTATCTGAAGCTACAGTCGCTGTAGAACCTTGAAATTTTGGTCTTTAGGTAAAATGGCCATGACTAAAATAAGGACAGAAAATTAGCAATGAAGTCCTCATTTTTGGGCAGTTAGCAGTTTAGAACCCATCATTTTACCTGTAGATAGCGATACTGTGGTAAAAATGAAAACACAGTTGCTTCATAAATGCAATACTTTTCTTTCTAAATTGCTTTATGAGTATTAAATCGATTGGAAGTACAGTGCTGATTTCTTCTGTTTTTGTCTATATCTCATAATAAATAGTTTTAGATTTTCAAACGAAATGCAATATAAAACAAAGGCAACCTGAGTAAACACACAATAAATTTTTTTATTATTATTGAAGTAAAAAAAAGTTATCCAACATCTATGAAGCATGTGAAAAACTAATTGCCCCATTAAACTTAAAATCTGGTTGTGCCACCTTTAGCAGCAATAACTAACCAAACGCTTCCGATAACTGGAGATCAGTCTTTCACAGCGCTGTGGTGGAATTTTGTCCCACTCTTCTTTGCAGAACTGCTTTAATTCAGCCACACTGGAAGGTTTTCGAGCATAAACCGCCCGTTTAAGGTCCTGCCATAGCATTTCAGTTGGTTCAAGTCACGACTTTGATTACGCCACTCCAAAACTTAAATTTTACTCCTATGCTGTGGATCATTGTCTTGTTGCATAATCCAGTTGTGCTTTAGTTTCAGTTTACAGACTGAAAACCGGACATTCTCCTTTAGGATTTTCTGGTAGACAGCAGAATTCATGTTTCCCTCAATTACTGCCAGATGTTCAGGCCCTGAAGCAGGAAAGCATCCCCACAACATCACACTGCCACCACCATGTTGACCGTAGGTATGACGATCTTTTTGTGGAATTCGGTGTTTGGTTTACACCAGATGTAACGGGACCCCTGTCTTCCAAACAGTTCCACTTTTGACTCATCAATCTACAGAACATTCTCCCAAAAGGTTTGAGGATCATCAAGGTGTGTTTTGCCAAAATTCAGACGAACCATAATGTTCTTCTGGGTTAGCAGTGGTTTTCACCTCGCCACTCTTCCATTGATGCCCTTTTTGCACGGTGTCTTTCTGATAGTGGAGTCATGAACACTGACCTTTATTGATGCAAGAGAGGCCTGTAGGTCCATTGATGATGTCCTTGGCTCTTTTCTGACTTCCAGCATGAGTAGTTTCTGTGCTCTTTGAGGAATTTAACTTCATGCTGTTGAAAAAGTTCTATTTAAATGTTGATTTGATTGAACAGCATTTGCAGTAGAGCTGCAACAACTAATCGATAAAATCGATAATAATCGATTATAAAAATCGTCGTCAATGAATCTCATTATCAATTAGTCGGTCTGCGCACGACACGGGTCACGTTTACTCATCGCGTTACTTCTGTTCCGAAAAACACGCATCGGAGGGTACAAACCAAAGTTGTGTCCCAAATGACGTACTATACACTTACACCAAGCACCATATATTTTACCATCTAGTGTATGAATTTTAGAAGGAAAGTATCGTCTCAAATGCAGCATTAGCGCTTGTTTGTTTTTTTACTAACCGGAAGTATAAACCGTTTCCCAGTCGATGGTGCATGACGTCAAACGCACGTAATGCGACACCGCTAAGTTTAGCAGAATACCCAGAATCAATGGAAATGAATTTCTTCAGTTTACTGTTTATGTCAGCATTACTTTTTATGCCCAACATGACCTCAGTCACCATCAGACAGAGGCGTAATCGTCAAGTGACAGCGGAAAAGGGGTGCGCCCCAAGTCCTCTATGGCAAGGGAGCATTTTATATTAAATGCCATGAAAAGACTGTAATCTGCAAACTTCACAAAGCGGAGCTTGTGTAGCACGGAAGCACGACATTGATGCATGGTACGGTATGATCAAAGTAAATATAAGTAAAACAATGCCTAAAGGCAGTGAGTAACCAAAACCATAAGTTGCAGTGAAATCGAGATTATTTTTATTATTTTTTATCCATCCATCTATCCATCTTCGACCGCTTATTCCTTTTCAGGGTCACGGGGAACCTGGAGCCTATCCCATGGAGCATGGGGCACAAGGCGGGGTACACCCTGGACAGGGTGCCAGTCCATCGCAGGGCACAATCACATACACACTCACACACCCATTCATACACTACGGACACTTTGGACATGCCAATCAGCCTACCATGCTATGGACTGGGGGAGGAAACCTGAGTACCCGGAGGAAACCCCCGCAGCACGGGGAGAACATGCAAACTCCGCACACACAGGGCCACGGTGGGAATCAAACCCCCGACCCTGGAGGCGTGAGGCGAACGTCCTAACCACTAAGCCACCGTGCGCCCTATTATTATTTATATTATTAATTATTCATTTAAGACGACATTTAATTATCAGTGCCTTTTGTGCATCCATAAAAAAATGCATAAATACTTATATATATATATATATATATATATATATAAGTATACAAATGTAATAAATATGTATATATATAATATTAATGTAATGTTTTAGTCTGAAGTTTATATTAGTAACAAATAAAATGGTATTGAAAGTTAGTTGCAGCCCTAGTTTGCAGTAATCAGGCCTTATCGTGTCTAGTCCAGCTGAACCCCATTATGAATCCAGTTTTATAGATGTGAGGAATTAGTAACTACGGGGGCAAATACATTTTTACACAGACTCAGTTGGTATTGGATAACTTTTTTGCTTCAATAACATTGTCATTTAAAAACTGTATTTTGTGTTTAATCAGGTTGCCTTTGTTTTATCTTAGATTTTGTTTCAATTTCTGAAACAATGTAGTATGAGATCTACACAAAAACAGAAGAAAGCAAATCCTTTTTCACAGCACTGTACATAATGTTTTTCCATTGTGAGAATCAGCCTTTTGCTAGCTGGGTTGTACCAACAGTACAAGACAAATTTAAATGAGTCACACCAGCAAACCAGTCTTGTGACTCTCTGTTCAGCATGACTCCTTTTTTTTTTTATCTTATGCAGTCCAGTTAGAAGGTTTGTATAAACGCTCATATCTTCACACGGGTAAAATTAGCATTTCCTCAATTTTATTGGATATTGAAAATGAAGTACTTCCTCCATAGTGTTCGCATCTAAAGCAGTTGTGTTATAGGTGGTCGATGTAAATGTCAGCTATATCAAAATATGTCTCGTACTGTAGTTCTGCAGCAAATTACATTGAAACGAAATTTCGCTAACAAAGCCAAATACAAATACATACAATACAATGCAATACAACAGCCAAATACACTTAAATATAACAAAAAATCATTTTAAATTACAAAGTTTGAGTTAAATTTTTGTTATATTTAAATGTATTTGGCTTCAAGAAATTGATTTATCAACTTAAAATTTTTGAGGTAATTGGTTTCCTCAAATTTTTTGAGTTAAATGAACTTATCCGGTTTTACAGTGTGGCATGTGATTAAATGAAAGCCAATCACATTGCCTTCTCGAGTTTGAAATTTGAAGGAATTTACCATGAGATCAAGGTTGAACATAATGACTGGGGAGAGAAATTGGGGGATATTCATGTACAAAATCTACCCTAGGATTGTTACTCTTACATTACATTATGAATCTAATACTCACATCTCGTGAAATATTTTGACAAGCGAGACACGCCTGGCATAATGCAGGCTAATAAGCAACGGCACACACACAAAGGCTGAAATGCATGACTTAAGGCTTCACATCATCTTTCGCTCCAATGGGATTATAACAGTACGACATTATCTGCCTTTTATTCTGCCACTGTCAACAATCGATGAATCTGGCACAGAGAGACAGGAAAGGGGGGTGTACTGTAGAGATTATTGGACTTAACCTTGTCCTGTCATTTACTCAATGCAGCTAAGCGACACAGTTGTGTGTTGTGCAAAAGTATGTGTGTGCATATGTCTGTAAACTGTGATGACCATAAATATATCCAAGCAATTTTCTCTCTGTGAATGAAATGTTGACTGCTCGTAACCAGCGATGAGGACTCGGGCTTGAGCTGCTTCAAGTCGCTCATTGATTGACTCGCAACTTGACTCGACTTGACTCACTGAATATGCTCCAGAATTCTGAACACTTGCAGCAGGGGGCAGGTGGAAGGAGCCAGTCCTCACTGTTGCTTTCTGCCAAGGACTCAGACACTGGATTGTCTCCGTGACCTAGCCATTTGCCCTTTTGAAAGAGATTAGACAAGCACCCTCCTTCTCCATCCTGCCTCGCGAAGAGGAGAACCAGAACCCATGCTACAGCAGAAAGTCTACAGCCTAGTGTGGGAGGGGTGTATGTTTCTACTGTGGAGAAGCCACCCACCTCATTGCACAATGTCCTACATGCCACAAATGTGAGAGGCTCTGCTAAGGCGAAAGTGTACGGTAGACGAGCCTCGTGCTAATGTGATGAGTCACCAACTATCTTCTCCTTTATAAACCTTTTATACTTAAGGTGGCGCTACATCATTTTCGCGACACTCGGTTTGTTTGTTTTTAAGCACTCATCTACACAGGAGCCATGGGGAAATCAAGAGCTCGAAAATCCCACATCGCCCATAAATCTTTTTAGCCATGAATGGTCAGACCAGTAGGGGTAGGAGTCAGGACCCATTGCACTCCATTGTTGAGTCTGGAGATAGTGTCCTATGCCTGGAGAAACATCACATTCCTGGTTCCAGCTTCACCCAAATACCTGGCTGCTCTGGAACTCCCATTGCTTCAAAAAGGTAACCCCCAAATTCTCTGGTCAACAAGGAAGATGACATCATTCCTGGATGAAAGACTCCTCAATTAACCTTGATTGAAACCCTGATATTGATATTGCCCATCAAAGCCATATGTGAGCCTTCCCCAAACTGTTGCCACAAAGTTGGAATCAGACAAATGTCTAGGATGTCTTTGTATGCTGTAGCATTACGATTTCCTTTCACTAGAAGAGGCCTAGTTCAAACCATGCTCTTGTAAACAAAGCTAGGTCCATGAAGACATGGTTTGCCAAGGATGGAGCGGAAGAACTCGAGTTGCCTGCACAGAGCCTTGACCTCAACCCCACTGAACACCTTTGGGATGAATCGGAACATTAACTTCCCACCAGACCTTCTTGCTCAACATTAGTGCCGGACCTTACTAATGCTTTTGTAGCTGCATGGGCAAGTATGTAGATCACCACCATGTTCCACCACCCTTTTAATAGACAGCAAAGCCGAGCATGGCCTTCATGTAGGCCAAGGATGCAGTAAGTTAATGAATCGGTGCATCAATCCACTGAAGATTCTTCAACACATTAGTGAAATAAGCCGTAATCTTTAACTGCAGAGAAACTATCACTCATCCCTCACATTTCATGTGTCCCTGTTGAAAGATTTTGTTCCCAGTTCTTTAGATGAATGATCACCAGCAACCATTCCATCACCACCTCTTGATCTAGAAGGACAACAGACAGATGTATGGCTTTCAACCAGGGTCCTTCATGTATGTCAAGGATACAGGAAGCTAATTCCCCATTACGTCAAGCCACTGAAGATGCTTCAATGCATCAATAAGTTTAACTATAAACTCAAACTACTGAGATAGTACTGTTTTTTCCTCACATTTCATATGCCCCTGTTCAAAGCCTTGGTTCCTAGAGCTTTAGATAAAGGATCACCAGCAAACAGCCAATGCTATTAGGGAAAACCCGGACTTTTTATTGCAGACTTGGGGGAGGTACAATGCAATTGCTGATCAACTGGGAGATATTTTGAGCTCAGGGGATGCTGGCTTGGATAATTCATTTTTAACATGTATACGGACCGAGGAAAATCCTTGCAGTGAAAAAGTGAGTGTCTGTCAACTTTCTTTCAATGCTCTATGTGCTAATATTTCAGTGGTTTTTACTTCTACCCTTCCCCCACTCAAAAATCCATAGCCATGGTCAATAGTTGCGAGGTCCCCAGTGAGCCATGAGATAATGCAAATGGCTCTATAAATAGTGTAGATTCAGCTGATCCCACTCTCAATGAAACACTCAGGGAGTCGCACACCATGCAAAATCAAAGTCGCCTGCATACCAACATCCTCTCTCTCTCTCTCTGTCTCTCTCTCTCTCTAGCATCTGTGTGCTTCCCTACGGTCCTGCAAATCCTGGGGAAGAGCATCTGGAAAATGATACGGCACCACTTTTATCTCAAGAGTCCATTCCGAAGGTTATAAGGGCGCGTCGTAAAAGCCGCATGCATTATTAGCATCCTCGTAGCCATAATATGTGTAATAATAGAAATTAGGCCACTCCTGCAACATCCGTTTAGGGACTCGAATGAAATGAAGTAAAAAGCAGTGTGCATCAGCAGTTAGTGTGTTCTTGAAAACCCTTGTCCTTAACACAAAGACGGAAGCACTGCGAAAAACATCAGGCAATTTTGCATCTCAACTAATGAATAGCCAAAGCATACAAACCCACCACACACACCGATTCTAGTGCACTATTCCGCAGCCTCACCTTCAAGCTCATGGTGTATGATGTCACTCAAGTTGGGTTCGTCGCCCCACCAGAAGATCCAGAGCTCCTTGGCATCAGGTTTGAGTTTGCGTCGCCAAACACACAGCAAATTGGCTTGCACGCAGCGTGTAAAGCTGCACAGCACCGGGTCATCCTGTGCCGGAGCCGAGATCACGGGTCCGTATTCGCCGCCGCCACGGAAGTTGTAGCAGCGCCATTTGATGCCCGTCAACTCCGCCTACAAGAGAAAGAAGCTTCAAATTAGGAGAAAAGATGATCATGAAGAAGAAGAAACACTTTCACTCTGCAGAACGTTCAAATTTGCAATGTAAAGGAAGGTTGTTGTTGTTGTTTTTTTGTACAGGTTGATTTTCAGTCGTTACATTTAGCCATGTTTTCACATCTACAGTTTATTTTAAGTCCCAAATGGTGTTTTCGGGGACATATTTGCACTACATAGAGTTTACAGTGCCTTGTACTAAATAGGATGCCATTTTGGTTTTAGTTGGTTCTAGAGTGTATATGTTCAATAGGAATATAGTCCGGTGATAAGACGAGTTAGAAAAGGTTGATGAATGAATAAATAAAACCGAATTTGAAACATTCAAGTTCGTAATAAAATAACTAATTATATTACTTTTCCAATATTTTCACATAGTGCTATTGCTAATGTTTACTTTGTCTATAACAGTGTCAAATTGTATGCGCGTTATTATTCAAAAAAATATTTTAAAAAGTGTAAAGAATTAAGAATTGTATGACTCTTAAGCCCCGCCACCTATCTAGCACTCACAGAATGCTAGTTATATTGTGAATCAGACTCTTCCTCAAGACTCCTTCTCAAATACTGTCTGGATGACGACTTTTACTTTAATTGGAGATGTTATTTGTTTTAAATACTAGTCCTTTTACTTCAATTAGGCTACAATGGCTAATTTACCCACTTTACCCTAGGCTCGTGCTAAGCACTATTAAACAACATTCTCTGTTACTGGAATATGCAGCGGCAGATAAGAGATACACTGAACAGCTCCTTGGCAAAGATTGTCCAGATAATTCACAAGTATCTAATAATGGTGTGTTTATGAGCCTTGTTTCCTGGGTAGACATTTCCTGAAAATGACTGTTGCTGTATAAATGCTATAATAATATGCATATGGGGTGAAAACAATAGTTTCTCTTAGACAAAGTTACAAAGAAAAGTAATGGAAGGAGCAGGATCAGGAAAGGGGAGGCAAAAATAAAAATCTCAGCTTGAAATCTGGAACAGACGATTTTAAAGCGTGAGCAATAAGGAGACTGACGCGAAAAAGAAAAGAAAAAGTGAGAGGAGGAGAAGACAGACAGAAAAAAATGAGGTAGGAGAGAGTGAGCGAAATCCTGTCAGAGTGAATCACTTGCTGTTTGACGTCTCCTTCGTACAGCTTGATGGAAAGCCGCACGGTACTCCCGTGCCACAGCTGGGCTCTGTCAAACACAGGCTGACACTCGGCCTATTGATGAGCAGTCAAAGAAGCAGCACGCTGACGATGTTCAAGCAGAGATATCGCTGCGTTTTGTGAACAGAAACGAAGGCAAAAGCGGAACGTCCTGGTTCAGGTCTTTACACAGTTTTGGGGTTGCAGATATGGAATATTTCTCTGAGAGCTAAAGAAATATAGCAGGTCTGGTACTCCAGAAAAGTCCTGTTACTTCAGAAAAAATAAACACTTGAAGCAATAATGCATTGTGCTGCCTAGCTGTCTTTCAATGAGTGTGTTCGTATGTCTATATGTAATAGTTTTATGCCTGTGTTGAGACCCTATGCTATAAAGTGCAACCCTAATAATGGTTTCCTAACAGTAATGCTATGTTACTGAGAGGTAGTAGAATTTCTCTCCCTCCCATTCAACAGCATTGCCAGCTGTCACTGGAAGTAACTCTAATAAAAGCATCCAAATTATTACCTGAGAAAGCCCTAGAACGTCTAGCAAGATCAAGTAATGTTCTAGTCATTACACAGATTTCAAACCCAGCAGTAGAAATCATTCAAACCACTCAATGTAAATAAATAAAGATGGGGCTTCGGTGTTAAATCATATTGAAGGTTCATGTTATGTCTGCGAACGGGTTTTAGCAATATGTTTAGCATTCTCGACTTCTTAGCTAGGTGACACGGCTAATACCAGTAGCTAACGTCTTCATAGAATACAGCTGTATGATTGCTTCGAAAAAGTGGGCATTTTAATTCCTTTAAAAAAAAAATATGTATGCATTCTGATATTAGCGCATGTTTTTTTTCCACATCAATTGAAAATGAAAACTGTCACTTACTTATACAATGAAAAGTACAAGGAGGCAATATTACAATTTCATGATCAATGTTAATGTTTCGAATAAATTTTTATTTAAGAAAAACATTTTTTTGTACAGTTAGGCCAAATCTAAATCCTTTCCTATTCACTGTATTCACTGCATAGGTTATAAATGAGTTGTACAATCTATAGTACTGTCAATAGGATGCAATTTGAGATTCAGCTAGACAAAAAAAAAAAGAAAAAGAAAATGGCGGAATGTAGCAAAGTTAATTTTTT
This sequence comes from Ictalurus furcatus, assembly GCF_023375685.1. NCBI lineage: Eukaryota > Metazoa > Chordata > Actinopteri > Siluriformes > Ictaluridae > Ictalurus > Ictalurus furcatus. The sequence continues at coordinate 15,122,595 of NC_071282.1, forward strand.
GTTCTTTACAAATTAAGCCTAGTGGTTAGCACGTTTGCCTCGCACCTCTGGGGATTTGGGGTTTGATTTCCCGGCTCCGCCCTGTGTGCACGTTCTCTCCATGTTTCGAGGGGTTTCCTCCGGGTACTCCGGTTTCCTCCCCCAAACCCAAAGACATGCGTTATAGGCTGATTGGCATTTCCAAATTGTCTGTAGTGTGTGAATGATTTTGTGAGTGTGTGTGCGATTGTGTGCCCAGTGATGGATTGGCACCGCGTCCAGAGTGTCCCCGCCTTGTGCCCAGAGTCTCCTGGGATAGGCTCCACGTCCAACGGTTCTGAGTACGATTGATCCTAAAAGGTACTTCAAGAAACGTAAGAGTAAACGCAGAACCATGCTATTCAGTACTATCAGTCCAACAAAGAAACCAGTCAATACTAGAAGGAGAAAGTAGAAAAGTCGAGCAAACACAGAAAGAACTTCTAGGCACCAGCGTCCTGGAATGACGCCATGTTTGTCTTTAAATGCTACACAAGCGCTGCTGCTGGACCGCAACCTGGCCAAATGTATTACATAAGGTGCCATGAAATCTGTGTTTATGCATGTGTGTTTGTGTGTGAATATATACTAGGCACATGTGGGCTCTTTTTTGAAAGTGAGAGCATCCATATCAGGATCTGCCAACATGTAAGCGAGAACTCCAGGCCTGAGACATAACATCTTGCAGCTGCTTAGTTTCAGTGTGTGTGTGTGTGTGTGTGTGTGTGTGTGTGTGTGCAAGATGGAGAGAAAATGAGAGAGAGAAAGAACAAGAGACTGTCAATTATACATATACACACACACATGCTCTCTAGGTCCTAGCTTTAATCACAGAGAGTGTATAGCGGAGATATAAACACTGTCGTGTCGGTACCCAGGAACAGCCCCAAGGGTGAGAATGAGGCCGTAGGGAACGTCACAGAACTGATAACGCAGAGCAGACTTTAAAATGAACAAAAGCTAATATCGCATATCAACCAGTGACGCTTCATCATAGACTACGCAACGGTTTTACTATAAAATCTTCATAGTCGAAGTTCTTTACTTCTGTTTATGTATTTGACAGCATGAAAATGTCTTAAAGCATGGCATTCAGTTACGGCTAGGGCTGGGCGATATATCAGTATAATATCCATATCGTGATAAATGATTACGCAATACACTTTTCTGAGATATTGTTGGTATGGTGATGTATTTTTTTTTTACATTTTTAATAATTACAAATTAAATGGTACTGAATGAATGATGTTTGCGTGGTGCATTTTTTTTTTTTAACCTAATCTTCTTTGTCTTTGTAGGCATTAAAGAAGAGTATCGTCTTACTCAGTTTAACTGGGTTTTTTGTGTTTTTTCAGTTTGTTAGCTAATATATATATCGTGATACGAATTGTGTATCATAGAAATGTACTGTTAGATGATCATTTTTGTCATAGTAACTGCTATGAATTTGAAGTGAGGAATGCAAGTCTGGACCATTCAGCATGTCCCGAGAGTTAAACATTCAGCAGGGTAAATGCTTGTCCCCAAAAGCTCCATTCATTCCGTTCAACTCTAGTGGCCTTTTATTCCACGACTATTATTTAACAGGTGTCAAACTCAATTTCTGCCCAGGCCACATTAGCCTTTTTGAGTGCTTTCAAATTGCCATACACTGTAAAGCCAATTCATTTTGTTGCTATATAATTTATACCACAGCGCTGATGAAATCTCAAATCTGATTGGTCAGAAGGTGTTGCAGCTCTGACAATAGTGCTGGCTGTAATTTTAAGGATTTAAGGTTTATAATAATTATTATAGGAGTATTTTCCCATAACAGCACTACCCATCATGGTTTACTGCTTACCTGTTCTATAGATTAAAATCAGAGGTTACTTTAAACATCTATCAATATGGTGTGCACTTATATAGCGCTTTTATCCAAAGCGCTTTACACTGTGTCTCATTCACCTATTCACACACACACTCACACACCAGTGGTAGCAGAGCTGCCATGCAAGGTGCTAACTTGCCATCAGGAGCAACTTGGGGTTCAGCGTCTTGCCCAAGGACGTTTCGGTATGTGGAGTCATGTGGGCCGGGAATCGAACCACCAACCCTACGATTAGTGGACAACCCGCTCTACCACCTGAGCCACAGCCGCCCTAACAGCAATAACGATAACAGATACCACTTCAGAGTATAATATTTTATATTATTACAGGCGATTAATGTAGGTTTTATAAACTGACATAAAAAAAAGTTATGTCTTTTTTTTTTAAAGACAAGATATTTCAGAAATAATAAAACTCTCTATGCTGTGAGAGTTTCTGTCCGATTGCTGCTGGAAATACACCCTAATATATACAAGAGGCATTTCTTTCAAACTGTTTCTGCTTTTCAGTAAGGGTAACATATTCAGCTTTGTGCCATAATAGTGATGTAAAGTTTAAGTAAATTATTTTCCTACACGGCTGTCAAAGCTTCCTTCTAAAGAAATCACTGGCTTATCTCCGCTAAGGAAAAATGCACTGGGTCTCCCACCTCTCTTCAAACTTGTGCTTTCCATCAGCATTTCTTTTTTTCCCTACATCTTTGTAGCTGGTGATTCTGGGATAATAAGCCTAGTTCTAAACGTCGGTGTTGTGCACTTAGACGAAGATCCTTATATTATGCTAACACTGCTACAATGTGAACAGGCTCGGTAATGACATACTACGGGCTGTTTCAACATTATCTTTCATACGTTTCCAAGGTCAACATCAAAAATGAGTCAGCAGGCAGTATAAAGCCAAGAGAGCCTGAATTTGGCACAGCAGCTGGTAGCCCTAGCGGCCGTTGTAACAGAGCTGCACAGCCCTAAAGGCCACTCGGTAGCAAAGTTGTACAGCCCTATAGGTCCCTCTTTGCTGTACAACCCTAAACATCCTTTGTTACTAGAGGTGCACAGCCTTAAAGATCCAGCTCCATAGCAGCTAGTAGTCATAGAGGCCTTTATAATAGAGCTGCACTGCCCTAAAGGCCACTCTGTATTAAAGTTGTACCACTCAAAACTTACATCTTTGCTAGAGGCACCCAGCCCTAAAGGCCCATCTTTTTTAGAGGCATAAAGCCGTAAAGGCCCCTGTTTACATGAAGTATGGAGCCCTAAATGTCCCTCTTTCCTTAAATGTCCCTCTCAAAAATGCACAGCCCTAAAGGCCCCTGCTTACTAGAGGTACACGGCCCTAAAGGCTCCTTTATACAACAGAAAGAAGCTGTGAATGCCTCTTTCTATAGCAGCCAGCAGTCCTACAGTTCATTTTGTAATCGAGTCCTAAAAGTCACTGTGCAGTACATCTACATAGCCCTAAAAGTTCCTATTTACAAGAAGTACAGTACAGCCCCAAAGGTGCCTCTTTACAGCAGCCAGCTACCCTGAAAGCTATATTGTAACAGAGCCTCAGTGCCCTAAAGACCACTCTGTAGTGGAGCTGCACGACCCTAAACACCCTCTCTAATCTAGTAGCACAATCCTAAAGGCCACTCTTATCAGCAATACAGGCCTCAAGGTCCCAATCCAAAGCAGCAAGCAGTTCTAAAGGCCATTCTCTTCTACAAGAGCACACACCTAAAGAGACCCCTCTCTAACGGAGTGCTCTCCTACTTCAGCTGCAGTGTCCCAAAGGGCACACTATAGTAGGGCTTAAGGCCCCTCCCTTAGCAGCACGACTCTAAAGAGCCCTCTAGGCAATGCTTTGATATGTCAATGTGTCTGCCATATTGGAAGGGACTGATGTGACTGTAGGCCAATGGGGAGATGCAGGTCTACTGTAATAATATCCCAGATGTAAGAAATGTTTGTACATTGCAGCTAGTGTAAATATAAATATACATAGACTGCTGCTACTTTGTGGGGTGGAAAAGTATAGCTGGACAGAAATGACCCTAAACCAAGGAGAGACATAAATATAAGCAGATTCTACATCTGAATGAAATAAAATTCACAACGTGTAAATGCAAATATCTTGGCCAAATGCCAGAGACTAGGCCCGATCAAAGGGGCTAATCCTGCTAGGCAACATTCACAGTAGTCTTCTGGTGTGATGTGTCAAATAAACAAAGAGTTCAAGCGGGCAAAGCGCAGAGCGTGCATACGTTATGTCTTTAAAAAAAAAAAAAAATGACTGGTTCATTCTGCCTTGTTCTTTCTGGATAACATAAGCAAACATTTAGGCTAATAATTTGAGAGCATTTGTATACAAAGCACAAAACTGCAAGACAAGTGCATGTTTGCCAGAGCAGGTGCGTCAGGTTTAGGCAAATTTACTCTACGACAACTGTGATTTTGATGGGAAAAATAAACACGCGCTAGCGATAGAGACTTTATCAAGATTTGCAAACAATGTTCTACCGCATGCATCAGCATGAGCAACAACTGACACAGCACGTCTCACCAGAAGCTAACCAAAACCGAAACTGAAAGTAGAAAACAAGAGGAAACGTTGGGTGAGAATGTAATTCACTTTGCAACCTACATTACACAAACACTAGTGTTAAAAACAAGTCCTAGAAGTTGTAGTATGCCTATCTTTATGCAACTCTCCAGGAATGATGAACTCAAAAGCATGTGGTCTCGTGTGACACCGTAACATGCATGCAAATTTATGAACTGTCCTGAACCAGCATTACAATTTTTAATGCAAGCAGTATGTATCACAGTGAAGGGATTTCATTGAGTCTATGGCACGCTTTGGGACTCTCTAACCGAGTGCTTTGCTGCTCCATTGACTGAACAGTCGAGCGGCCCTTTTGTTATCGTACCAGGTAAGCAAACACAAAAGTCCCCATTCATAAAAAAGCCAACAAGCGCTCTCCAAAGAGCCGGCTTCAGAGGGAGCCTGTAAACTGTCACAGCAGTGAGTTTATGATTAGATACACGAAGTCTACTACGCCGCTGAGAGAAGCCGTTTATCACGCTGGGGATATACCGAATAATACAATCCAAACGGAATTTTACAGTCAGATTATAATGGCACTCTTGTTAGAGTATCTTCGCCTACCCTCGCTGCATGCGTAATTATATGCCATGTAATTTCTATACAGCTTCGCGCTATTACATTGCATTACGGCGCAATGTTGTGCGGTGCTGCTAATTACACTTGTACAAGGGAGTGGTTACTAAGTGATACACATACAATGGTATCAGCCAATTATAGACAAAAGAAAAGAAATGAAAAGATATAAAAGCAGGAATAACAGGTCCTTGAGCTCGGCGCGGAACTAAAACACAGGACGAGTGTGTATTTATCTGTCAGTACCTCCCTCTGATTACAGCTCCCAAGGAGTTACCTTCAAACAATTGAAAACAAGCGACATAACCGGAGAGAACGACATCACCGGTCGTAAATTCAGGCAGTATTACTCAAAAGATCAAATACTAGTGAAAGTTAAAAGGCTGATCGAGCACTGTTTTTATTACATTTTTTTAATTTTTTTATTTTTGGGGTTAGGGTTCATGTCCACACCTGTCTCTGGGGTTTAAAAGAGCACAGAGAGAAAACCGGTGAATTATACTTTCTTTCACAACAAAGCACATCTAAATATTTGAATAAAAGTTCTTCTCCTTGTGTTTAATTATTGCAGTCAATGTATTTTAATCAATTTGTATTTCTATCCAATCAATTTTCTACATTTCTTCATAAAATCATTTTCAACTGCAAATACTACAACAAGAGGCAGCTTTTTGTTTTGAAAGGTAATACTCCAGTGTTTTCAGTCTAATCTTTCTTTACAATATCTGTATGGAATTAAATTTGTGCCAAAAGGATTGGACAAAAATAAAAATAAACAATGAGAAAGAAGAAACTGAAACAAGCTGCGACTGCGTTCACTCTGGAAACTGAAAACAGTGAACCCAGTAGCAACATGGTCTTCAAATAAACAGCATTCTTCGTTAACAGTTTTCTAACACGCTTTCAATTTCTAATACGTTTTTAAATTTTTTGTTCACGCTCCGCAAGTTTACTTTACAAACCTCGCATGTGGGCGGGGCTTAACAACGATTTACTCTCATTGGCTAGTGAGATTTGGATCGACAGCTCAAGTGTCCAGCTGAGGAAGTTGGAGGAGGATGATGATGTTGATGATGATGACCACGATGACGCTCCATGCCGCACCTGCGAGCTCATCTTGAAAAAATATGAGGCGTATGAATCTACCACAACTTCAAATATTAATTACGAACAAATATACTCAATAGGTAAGCAAGCAATTACCACTGCAAAGTGCAAACACTATAACTACACAGAGAACCGCATACAGAACTCTCTCCAGAATTCACGACACTGAAGTACTTACTGGTCAGGGAGCTGTCGATCCAACTCTCACTAGCCAATGAGAGTAAATCGTTGTTAAGTCCCGCCCAGACGTGAGGTTTGTGCCAGAATGCCGAACGTACACTTGCGGAGCGTAAACGAAAAGTTTGAAAGTATCAACGAAAACTCTGGCAGCGCATTCATAAACCATGATTAGTGAAAACGTTGTATATTTTTGTTCCTTTCTTGAAACGTTATGTCCAATACTTTTGGCACAAATTTAATTCCCTATATCTGTAGCTTCTGTGAAATTATCATCCACATGTATTTCAACACGTAATTTTTCATAAACGGACAAAACAATAGAAAGCTTTTCACGGAAACTCCCGCACAATGGAATCCTAAAGGCAGCTGCTGCTGAACTTCATCAATAAATGTTTATGTGAAAGGGTTTATTTTGCTACCACATAGTCATGAAATCTTAAAGGTATTTTATAAATGAGGCTCTAAATATGTGTAACCTGTCCTTTGAAACGTGGGGCTGTTTTTTTTTTGTTTTTTTTTTAGAGGGAAGGATCTATGGTTGAACGAGTCTGATGGTGCACAGATAACACAAACCTTTCGGAAAGTTACGAATGTTGAACTGCTTTAGTCTACTCTGAGGAAATAGTAAATATAGCGCTTTTTAACCTTAGCGGTTCTACAAAGCGCCTTACACTGTTTCTCATTCACCCATTCACACAGACACACTCGCACACCAAGGTGCTAGCTTGCCGTCGGGAGCATGTGGAGACATGTGGGCCAGGAATCGAACCGCCAACCCTATGATTATTCAAGGACCCGCTCTACCACCTGAGTCATAGTCGCCCCATAAAAATGTAATCTTAGGATCAGAAAGAAACACAAGTCAAACATTGTCATGTTCTGTTTAATGACAATGTTTAATAATAAGAAGAATAATCACACATACACTATATGGGTATGGTGGAAAGAGATTAGGTTCAAATGCTGCTTAAAATGAGATTTTCTGCAATAAATAAGACTCAATTTGAGTGTTAAAACTCCTATCCTTACCTAAGAACAGTATGTGCATGAGTTTAAACAAGTTATCTTGAGTTGGGTCTTTCTGTTCTGTAACAAAACACATTGAAAGCAGAAGAGGAACTGGCTAACCTAGTCTCATCCTTGATACAACAAAGGAAAAAGCTAACTGTCTTCTCTTGAGAAGGAGGAAGACTGACTTCCTGCTGTTTCATTGGCCTAACTTTGGTGTAAAAGGACTTAGAAAACAATTTCAGCCATTGGAATCAGTTGAACCTGATTGACACCATCTGGTCCGTCCATGGATTTGTTTTTTCCTTACGCTGTACACAAGCTAGGCTAACACCACAGCATATGTGTAAAAAGTATGAACAATTCAAAACATGACAGCACTTTCAAAATATGTGATAGTGCTACAATGCAGAATTGAGACCTAAAATAGATTTGTTTTGTTTTTTTTAACATGACATAGGTGGAATTTTTAGATTTGTTTCTGTGATTTTGTAGATCGTGGGAATCCAATACCTCTAAGTCTGTAAACTTGATATTATTTCTCTGAATCTGTATGGGATTAATAGAAATGATGTCAAAGGAACTAGCAATAAGTACCCCCAACATCATCGAAATAATTTTTAAAAGTTTAGCTTGTTTAGCTTCATCACGTACATTACCTCAGCTCACTCGAATAGTGCCATAGCTACATTTCGTCAGTTTGCTTGGTTAGCATCATAGGTACATTACCTCAGATGGCTTAGTTAGCACAAGAGCTACATTCCCTTAGCTCGCTCAGTTAGCACCATAGCAACATTACCTCAGCTGGCTCAGTTAGCACAAGAGTTACATTAACTCAACTGTCTCAGTTAGCACAATACCTACATTACCTCAGCTTGCTTGATGAGTACCATAACTACATTAACTCAGCGTGCTTGGTTAGCATAATAGCTACATTACCTCAGCGTGCTTGGTTAGTACCATAACTACATTACTTCAGCATGCTTGGTTAGCACCATAGCTACATTACCTCAGCTTGCTTTGTTAGCACCATAGCTACATTATTTCTGCTTCTAAACGCTATAGCCTATTACCTCAGCTGGCTCAGTTAGCGCCATAGCCTACATCAGCTTGTTTGGTTACTACCACAGCATTTGTGAGCTTAGCTCTTTCAGCACTCTTTTTTTTTTTTCTTCAAAAAAATCCAAATTAAACAACAATAATGAGCAATTAATGGAGTATTTACATTTATGTTTTCAGAAATTATTCTGTGAGGGTATTTAATCATTTTTTAATTAGAAAACTGGTAAAGCTCTTTTAATTGACTTGTTATGAGAATCGCTTTTAGCCTTCAGTATTTTACCAGAACAGTATTTCCTCTGAATATAATTGTTTCTTAAGATGTAAGCAACCTGGATTTTAAAATGTGACGTTTTTTTTAGAAAATTGCACTTGAAAGTTAAATTAAGTGCCCCCCCCCCCCGCCCCAATTTTGGTATATTGTAATGCTAATGTTGTATCTATTGCAGATTTCCTTAACCCTGTATACTGTCACACCCATATATTTGGGGCACAAAGAAAGGCTGTGAGTCAGGTGTGCAGCTCAGCACCACTAAGTCTCACCTCTACAGGGTATTCTGTGATGGGAATATGGGGCTGCAAGGCGTAGCAGGGATGTGGCCCTACAAGGTAAGAGTAAGCGACCTAATTAGAGCAGTTTGGTGTCCCTCGGGCAGAGCGATGGATGGATCTGCCAGTCAAGAGGTTCACCTTTCACAGAGGGAGGGGCTGGCTGTGGAAACGAGCCAAAGTGTGACAAACAAAGCTGCTAACATTTGCACAAAGATGCAAGTCAAGGTCCATAAAGCAGCTTCCTCTAAGGACTGGCTACCCTAAAACACTATCCTGTTTAGCCTGAATTATTAACCAGGCAAATAAATAAAGCAGGGCCTCCTTTACCAGATTCTCTCCTGTGTAACTTAATTAACTCTGACAGGCATGGAAAGGAAGAAGAGAGAAAGAAAGAACAAGAGAGGAAGGGTGGAGGGGAAAGAGAGGGAAGTAAAAACAGTTGCTAGGCAACATATAACATCTGTAAGACTTCAGCAACTTATTCAATTTTCAAGATTCAGTCTCCAGGGTTACAGCAGACAGATAACATTGCAGGCTGTTTAGGGATCCTTTTTTTTCCGATTGACTGCAAATTACAGAGACGTAATTCCTGATCTTCAGTGTTCTTCTCACATGCCTCCAGAGTATTGTTTCTGACACCTGGTGCTCATTTGTGGACTCGGTTTGGAAAAACACAAGAGCCTCATGACTACCCGACTATATGAGTGTAAATTCATACTGGTTAACAGTAATCCAACTAAAGCCCTGGTCAGAACAAGTGCTGAAGGTTTAGGGGATTTGCTGAGGTTTGATTCGAAAGGTGAGGAGGGAAAACAAGCTGGTGCGGAAGATTACTGGCTTGTTAGGCCTCGGTAGTATAATATTCCACAACTGAACGCACGCATGTAATCAAGTAAGTGCATAAAAGTAGCTACCTAAAGGGTAATTAGACGCTAATATAAACAACATCCTAACTCGGCCATATTACTCATATAAATCCTTTAACAAGACCTGCATAACTGGCTTCATGATACAGATATCAGCATCAGTATGTACTTTACTGAGTAACAAATAAAACATAATGGCTTGTGCTGTTCTAGAAAAATAATCAACGACAGCCTGAGACAAAGTGAAGAGACATTACCAGCCTGAAATTGATTATTTTCATGTAACAGCACATGTCATTTGTCTACTAGCACAACAATTTCATTGCTATTAGATTTTTTTCAAATTTGCAAATGCAATTTTTAAATTATTAACAAAGGACCACGTTGCACTTTGAAACCATCTATAGTTACATTTGTTGTTGTGGAACGTCTGGAAGACAAGTTAAGTTTCTTGTTATAGCAACTATAAAGAGTTGCTCCCTCACCTGCCTCTATTTTTCTTTTTTCTTAAGGTTAATACGACAGAAAAAAAAAAAAAAACCCTGCAGCTTGTCCTAATAAACCTGAGGAGTCATCTGTCTTGAAGATATCCCCACGATGGAAAACCATTTGACTGTTACAAAGCACTGACACTGGAGACTCCTTCCATAAATATTAAATAAACATCTTCCAGAGAGCTTCACCATAATCTGTTTATTCAATTAGCCTGTTTAGATTATGTCGAGCATCCACCATACAAGTCCCTGTGAATATAGAAATAAGAGCAGATGATGCTCTTGTGTTTACATTTTACATTTTCATGCTGAATGTACACACAAAATACTAACAGGTGTAAGAGGAGGGCAAGTTTATCCGAGGTGGGTGAAACACAACTCAAAAACGTGGGAATTTCAAACCATTCAATGAGCAAGTCTAGACCTGTCACAGGCTCTTCCCAAACCTGCAGTCTGTCATTTGCCTACAGAGTGGGTGTGTCCTTTGGTTCAGCTGCTAAAACTGTGACTGAAAGCACCTCCAACAGCAAAGCCAATGCAAAGCAAACGTTAATCACTCTGTTATTATACCGATATTCACTGTGGTGCATTGCTGATCAAGTTCGTTTATCACAGCATCTAGGAGTCAAGGCCCTTGGTGTGCACTATGAACTGTGTAATTAGGCATGGCATACTTTATTCATAGACATCAACATAGATATGTTACTGTTCTTCATGGGGTTTTCCATGAGCCACAGGTGTCAAATTATGAGATCCTAGTAGATCTTTCTTACTAATTCAGAATAGTTTTAGCAGTAATACTAAACCACTAAACAAAATCACACATGGTGGAAATGCCTTATTACATGTAATACTACCTAATCTGGATTGTAGTTTCATTCATCATCATTAACTACTTTATATTACTTTATATACACTTTGTATACAGGTGGATCTGTAGACTGTCCCAGGAATACTGGCCACAAGGTGGGAATACGTTGTAGATGGGTACGCCAGTCCATCGCACACAGACATTTACAACTTGGGCAATTTCAAGTTACCAAATCTATCTACCAGCATGTATGTGGGAGACTCAAGGAAACCAGAGAACCCAGAGGAAACCCACATGGACACGGGGAAAACATGCGAAACTCCACGCCGACAGTAACCCGAGCTCAGAATTGAACCACGGATTACATCATTTGGGATATTCCCATTCGCTTAAAAAGTACACAGTGCCCTCTTATTACTTTAGACACTCGTGAATTGAGACATATTTATAAAGAAAAAAGGGAACTGTGGAATTCTTTTAAAACCCTTCATAATGACCTCAAACCATAGCATCCGTATTGTACGGCAACAGATTTTCTGCTATCCTGTTGAACACGTACTGTATAAGGTGCTCATTTCAGTCCTTCACTAGACACCATGGTATCATCCCCTGTGTCAGATTAGGCTCTGGAGACTGTAGATGAGGCCTTGCTGTGATGCAATTCAGTTAGGGCGACTCCATCGGATGAAGTCAAGAGCAGTCGGAGACTGGCGGGATCCAATGAGACGCTCGGAGTTAGAGTCATCAATACAACTTTGAAGGGCAGCAGACTGTCGGCGATGCTGAGGACAATCGCCATCCGTTATCTGGGCTTCGCGTGTGTGCGCCTTCCTCTCTGCCAATTCTTCTACTACTCCCTCGTGTCTCACCACGCGCAGGAGCACCAGCAGGCTAAGAATAGCACACACAGCTGGCACTGCAGGGCTTACATATTTCACACTCAGATCGACTCCTAAATATCAGCCACACACGGACACGCACGCCCATACCCGAGGACCAACACAACGGATGCTCTTTAAACATACTTCAACCCCTTGACAGGCTTGTGTTCCCCATGATCCCCAAGATCCATCATTTCACAAAGAAGGATTTATTCCTCTTTTTCCCCAAAGCTTCCATTCCTCTTAATCATTGTGCTTTGCCTGGCAGAAGCGACAAGGCTTGTTAATGGATCAATTTCTTTCTAGTGTACTAATCTGTATGAAGCGTAGGTGCTTGCGGGGGGGGGGGGGGATGAGTTGGTGATGAATATTATTCCTAAGGGAATTATTATGAATAATATTGCTTTCAGCCAAGCTCTGAGGTTGGTGTCTATAGAGGACAGCACGGTTATATCCAGACGGATAGTTTTTCTGTACAGTTGGCCACCCGGTATTTACGTTTAGCACGAATAAGTTAGAAAACCCAAGATAATAATCAAGAGTACCTAATCTTATCTTGCATAGTCTTTATAAAAGGCATTATCCCTTGTGATTTATTCACCTTTAGCCCGAGCTTCCATTTTTTTTCTTTTTAAAAATGATCCTGATCAGAATATACCACTACTTCTTGCTGAAAATTTGACAATCTGAGCAGCTATTAGAAAAGCTCCATGGTGGCATTTGCTGTACCCCTGTAACCCAACACCAGGGAAGCCCTAGCAGTCTGGGGACACAGCCGAGGCCTTCAGCGTTCCTGTCCCACTGTTGGCTAAAACCAAACCTCAACAAATCTCAGTTATCTATGGGAATTCCTTCCAACATTTTTTCAGTTCCATGTCCTTTTCACTCTTTTTTTTTTCTTTTTTGTCTTGCTGGCTGTGTCGCAGAATTGTTTCCAGCCTACTCACAGCTCACTGTCTGAATACAGTTTGGTTAATAAGCGCCTTTTAGCTGATCACATTATACTGCCACTTGACAACACTTCATTACCAACGATTCAGTCAGAGCAGCTCTGTTAGATCAGACCACAGAAATCATCCTTAAAGCCATAAAAATCCTTTTCAAAAATCTTAAAAGGAAAAATCCACCCCAAATGACTTGCACATTGATTGGTAGAATTATTAACATGTGCTCTTCGTGGTGTATAAGATTTATTTTGCAATGAAATTCTGAGTTTATATGTGTTTCACCAACATGTCGGACTATTTTCAACATTTGCTACATTACTGATAGTGGCGCCATTTGGAATTCATCTCTACCTAAAGAGGGTGATGCAGGAGCACGTTAGTCCTTTAGTCTGTCCCGCTCTCTCACCTCGTCTTCTGCACATTCAACCAAACTGATCAGCTTCCAAATGGGCATACCACCATAAACACCATCAGGCTAGTCATCTCGTAGATCGTTAACTAGCCAAGCCGAGTCTCTGCCGTATATCGGCGACACCGCAGCATATGGTTTGCACCAACATCTAAACTATTTCTACGCTGAATTTCTCATAAATATAGCATTAACTGTCATTGGAAAATGCTGAGCGAGAAAAGAAGCTCTTGCGTTTTGGTTTTTCTGAGCTAACGGCGAAACATAACGTTATGTCTGAGATTGATGGATTTTTTTTTTCCCGAACAAACACCACTGTACAATTTTGCGATGGAAGAAATGAACGCAAAATCAAGCAAACTCAAAAAACATATCCGGAGGAGCTTGTAATTTTTCAAAATTAGAGCAGATTTTCCGCAGATTTGGGCCGAGACGCGTCATGTGACGTCATCGCAACGTGCGTTCGTCCAAAACCCCCTTTGATTCACGTGCGCCGAACATGAGTACAGCCAAAAGGTCATCACTGCGAAAGACAGCGCAAAACAATTCCGTTCTATCGCAATTTTAATCGCCAATTCGAGTAGTTTTTCGTTAAAAAAAATGCCGCATCAAAATCGATCGTTTTTGGCCGCAACAATCACAAAATAAATCCGCGAAATCCTGTACAGACTGACTGTAACTGCACTAGCAATGTGACAAAAAAGTCACTTCTGACCGCAATGATGAAACTACAGCATCGACCAACAAATTAGCACACATCACAATAGTTTCATATGAATATATAAACATTATAAACACTATAAATGTTTCCATTAATGCATCTCGAATGTGTCGATGCATAGCATGTCTTCAGAAGCCTGTGAACATGTGTACGTTTTTCAGGCTCGTATTTTTCCCCTTCACTTCATATTTCAGTGGTGACTACAACATGAGTCAGGACAGAGCTACAGAAAGAGAGACAGTTCCTTTCAAACTGGGCCTGAGCCTAAGCTCAGGAAATACATATCACACATAATACTTTCCTAAAGTGAAAACAGATTCCCCAGCTCTCTCGCTCTCTCTCTCTCTCTCTCTCTCTCGTCCTCGCTCTGATTTTTTTTTCTTCTCTTCCTAACAGCAGAAAAAAATAGCTCAGGAGCCGGACAACATTCTTCCAGCTTAAACCAGTGCTCTTTTTTAAGACTCGGCCATGGTGTTTTCCTATCGATGGTCAGAGTTTTCCATGTACTCTGATTTACATTAGACTGAGGAGTTCTCTTTCCAACTTACAGCCGAGGTTTCTTCGAATGGTTTCGTCTGTGTATTTCTGACCACTGTTTTATTTATTTATTTATTTATTTATTTATTTTCGGCGATTTGTTTTATTTTTAAACCGTATTCTGTAGTAGGTTATTCGATCCCTTGGGGAGGAATATTAATCTCAGTGTCCTCCTACTGTATATTTCAACAAGTGAATACAGCAACATCATGGTTGTTATTTCATATCTGCGAGTCGTTTCGTTCACGTGAAACAAACTCTCGCTTCAGCACTTTCTGTCGAAATGCAATCCGGATTATTTTGAAACCTGGATCTCGGCTACTTATAGTAATTAATGCACGTAATACAAACAAGGCAGATTCGACGCCAGCGAATATCACTAATGGAATTTTCTTCTATGCTTTTAAAAAAAAAAAAAAAAGGTCAGTCACTGGCTAAACCTCTCATGTTTCCTCAGGCACTGAGCATTTTAACTTCACAGGAAGCCTAAGAAAACAAACTGGGCCATCCCATATATCTCGGCCATGCCTTTCAAAAGGGGCATGACCTCGAGAGCTTGTGATCTCATGAGTGAGTCAGATCAGGGGGTGTCAGATCTTTCATCACTCCAGATCATTCAAACATCTCTCCTGACGCTGAGTCAAAAGTGTTCGGCGAACTGCTTGCTGGATTTCAATCAAATCCCTTTAATCCACGACAGCTCTCGTAATAACAACATGACACATTGAGCGCATCAGTGCATCAACATACAGAGCATATTTACATGCATGGAGGAGGAAGTGGAGGAGGAGGAGGAGGATAATAATGACGATGCAATTTACACACCCTGATTGCATGAGTAAAAAAATTAAAAATCACAGCTTAGATTCACAAATTAGATTTTGTAAAGATTTGACATGAGACACGCTTCCCTTCAGGAGGATCTGCAGCAGTCATGACCTCTACCATGTGAGGGAATTTGGCTTGTAATAGCCAAGACACTTTTTTTTTTTTTGCCATTTTGAACTTGGATACTGTAGAGGGTTTGTTTTGTTTTGTTTTATACTAGGCTGACAACTCAAAGCACAGTATTTAAAAAATAAAAAAAAATACAAATAAATGGGGGGGGGGGGGGGTTCAATAGAAATGACTCCCAGTAGAGGTTTAGTTACCTACATATTAGATTTAGACTGGTGCCCAAGTTTACACTAGGAAGCACAGCCTATTAAACACTATAACAGACATTTGAATCTAAAATCATTCTTTTAAGCACAATTACATCTCAAAAAGGCTTTAAAGTCGCGTGCTCGTTGTTAATGATTGTCTAATAACAGCGAGCTACCAGAAAACTGCTTCACCTTTGCACACTAGAATAAGGGCTGCATCCCTATCCTAAGCATGCGCCCTTCCACCGCGCACTAACCATAGCCGTTTGAAATGTGTGTGTGTGTGTGTGTGTGTGTGTGTGTATGGGGGGGAGGGTGTTTGTTGTTGTTTTTTTTGTTTGTTTGTTTTGTTAAAATGTTAATTTCATATCCAACAATAATGATAACAATAACAATAGACAATACCAGAGAGAAAAGGTTGGAATGGCAGTCTTCGAGGCTTGCCCCGTTCGCCACCCAATTCGCCGCTGTAGTCATAGTGGTCCGCCGATGGCTTCCTCAGTGTAGGGCATGTCGAAATCCTCGATCGATCTGTATTAGGATCGAGCCCACGCTGCCAAAACGGTTCCGTATTCAAAAAAAAAAAAAAAAAAACAAGAAAGAAAGAAAGAAAGCAAAAATATATATGTAGGCCTATATGTTTATAAACAAAGACGATTCCTGTTTCTAAGCCTGCGCGAGGGTGAGTGAGTGTTTTGGGAGAAAAACGCGTGATGAAGAAGGTGTGTGTAACGGAGAATCCTGTGCTCATGCAAATCGATTCTTTGTTTCGCCGATCCGGATATGTGCGTAAATAAGGCTGCCACACCGGGGCCGCTTTACTTCACACTCTCAAACCGAATCATTGTCGCGCGCGATGTGGCGTGTAGCCGTGGGTTTTTAACCCGAACCAGGAGACACGACGAGCCGTGTCCATGCCAGATTTTTTTTTTCCTTCCTTCCTCCCTCTTCTCTTCCTTTCTTCTTCTTCTTCTTCTTCTTGGTCTTCTTCTTCTTCTTCTTCCCGCTTGATTGTTTTAATCATAAAAATGCGAGTAATCTCACGGTGCTGTAATCCAGTACGGCGGTTTGGGCGTCTTGTCCGAGCACAAAATCCATCCGATTGTCTAAATATTGACCATCGGTAAGTCGCAGAAGTTTCCCATAATCCCAGTGACACGTTTTATTGAGCTGTCTCGGTTAGGAACAATAAACAGAGCGCGAGAGTGTGTGTGTGTGTGAGCGAGAGAGAGAGAGAGAGAGAGAGAGAGCGAGTGAGCGAGCGCGCGAGAGAGTGCGTGAGAGAGAGAGAGAGCGCGAGAGAGAGCTACCGAGATCCACGGCATTCCGCGCGAGACACGGACACGAAAAAAAAAACCGTGCAGCAGTTGTGTGAGGGTTTTTTTCTTTTCCAAGATATTTTTTTTTTTTTTTTTTTGCGCGTGCTATTTATAGCCTAGAATTGCATCGCCTTCTTTTCCAGCACGGACACCGTTCCGGTCCCGACAAACACACACTCACACACAAACACACACTCACACACACACACACACACTGAAGAGAGAGAGAGAGCGAGCGAGAGAGAGAGAGAGAGAAGAGAGAAGGAAGGAATGTCCAAATCCACCGATTCACTTTGTAGCAACACACACCGCAGGGCTAAAAATAAAGCCTGACCCTCTCCGATCAGTCACGATGTTAAGCTTGAGGATGCACGAGCAAGCAACAAGACAACAACAACAACAACAAGAGCAACACAATTCTTCCCCAAACGAAAAAAAAAAGTTGTCAGCGCCACCAGGAACAGAGCAGAACAACAGAAAAAAAATCTTCCTTCCTTTTTCTGTTAGATCATTACGAAACGTCCCCTCTCACTCTCTCTCTCTCTCTCTCTCTCTCTCTCTGATTTCTGCTCTTGTCTCTCAAGTTGCTTTGTTTCATTTTAGAACACATTTCCCTCCATTGCCTGTTGTATGATTACACAGCACTAATGAGTCTGTTTATCCTCTCAACCAAACCTGAAATGTAACCTAATCATCATAAGAGATCTGTGGAGAAACATGTCGAGGCTGGCGCAAAAAAAAGAAAAGAAAAGAAGCAACAAAAAAAAGGGGGGGGGGAGAAGATCCTTTAATTGCGCGTGCATGAGTAACACAGTAACAGTGGCAAGTGAGCGTGTTTGTAATGAAAGGTATGCAAATACTCTAAATGGTTCTTTGCGTGATGTTAGTGCGTGTGTGCACGCGCGCAGGCGTGTGTGAGAGAGAGAGAGTGTGTGTGTGTGTACAGTAGCTGGCATATTCTCGCACTATTCACGCATAGCTATGTAATGGCGGCCGCCAGCCTGCCAAAGAGACTCGCTTTCCCATTTAACCAAGTGGAGCGCTCACGTGATCAAAGCGCACGCACACTACCGTATTAAACAGTGTATTAAAATAATACAGAAAAAAAACCAACAACAACAGCCCGTTTTGACCTTGCGTATTGTTTATTACAGTAGGACGCAGTGCTCGAGATGAAAGCCAGGCTAGGGGCGCCAGGTTTACTGCTCTGATTTAGTTAAAGGGATTATATCAGCGTACTTAAATATTTGATTATAGGATTTGCTGGAGGAGAAATGTCGCAATTTCTTTACCATTAAGCGTTTGCCTGGACTGTAGCCTGCTGTAGTAATGCATAAGCATGAATAGACTTAATAACTGGCTAAAAATGTATAATAGTATTATTGGTGCACTTTGAGAGAATGGGTAAATAAAAAAATATGCATAATCACTCTAACATCTGGGAAATTACAAACATTTTCTTAAAAAAAAAAAAAAAAATTCTCATCAAAACTTTTCTTATAGGCTACATACTAAGGGGCAATACCATACAGCATACCAGTCCACCTTGCATGGATTTGAACAGTGGGAAGGAAACATGGAATACTCTGTGGAACAGCATGTGACACTCCACACAGACAGAGCTCATGATCAAACTGGGGAACCTGAAGCTGTGGGGTGGCAATACTTACCCACTATGCCACTGTGCTGCCCTGCAAATGTGCTAAAATAAAATGTATACACAATGATTTAAAAAATGACTTAAACTGTTGGAGAAATTACTTCGATTTTACGGTTTATCTAACAAAAAAAAATTCTCACATGAACTAGAAGCACCCCTAAAAACGTCTCTTAAACATTTAGCTTATTATTCATCTATTATTCAGGAATCAATATTAAATATTCAGTATGTATATGTTCAGTGTACACACACACACACACACATATATATATATATATATATATATATATATATATATATATATATATATATATATATCCATCCATCTTCTATACCGCTTATCCTTCCTTCAGGTTCACGGGGAACCTGGAGCCTATCCCAGGGAGCATCGGGCACGAGGTGGGGTACACCCTGGACAGGGTGCCAATCCATCGCAGGGCACAATCACATACACATTCACACACCCGTTCATACACTACAGACATTTTGGACATGCCAATCAGCCTACCATGCATGTCTTTGGACTGGGGGAGGAAACCGGAGTACCCGGAGGAAACCCCCGCAGCACGGGGAGAACATGCAAACTCTGCACACACAGGGCCATGGTGGGAATCGAACCCCTGGAGGTGTGAGGCAAACGTGCTAACCACTAAGCCACCATGTGCCTCACACACACACACACACACATATATATATATATATACATTTATATATATATATATACATTTTTATTTATATATATATATATATATATATATATATATATATATATATATATATATATATATATATATATATATATATATATATATATATATATATATATATGCACACTTTACCTAAAGTGCAAACGTGGATGTGTGAGTTTTGATAGCAGATGGGAAAAAAATGTCCTGTAGATGTGAAGTCCTTGCCCTTAAGGACCTATACTGCCTGCCTCAGGGCAGGAGATCAAACAGGTAGTGGCCTGGGTGTGATATATCAGAGATGATGTTTTTGGCCCTACTGAGATAGCGGAAGCAGGCAATATTTTCCAGGGAGGGTAGTGAGCAGCCAGTGATTTTTTGGGCTGTGTTAATTATTCTTTGGAGAATCTCTTGACATCTCTTGTCTGCTGCTGTGCAGCCGGAGTGCCACACTGAAATGTAGTACGGCAGCGCGCTCTCAATGGTAGAGCAGTAAAAGGCCACCAGTAGCTGAGGTTGTTTTTCCTGAGCACTCAGGAAGTGTAGTCGTTGATGTGCCTTTTTGACGACCTCTGAGGTGTTGGCAGACCAAGAGAGGTCATCGGATATATGGGCTTCCAAAAATTTCAAAGTGTGCACCCATTCAACACGGTCCCGTTGATGCAGAGCGAGACAGGGTCTGCACTACGTCTCCTGAAGTCCAGAATGAGCTCTTTTGATTAATTGGTATTCAGTGTCACGTTGTTACATGAACACCACACTTCCAGATTCTGGATCTCATCCCTGTAGGCTAATTCATGACCTCCTGAAATAAGTCTGATAACTGTCATCCGCAAACTTAATGATGGTGTTGGAGGGATGAGAAGAAGTACAGTCATATATGTACAAGGAGTAGAGTAGAGGGCTCAGCTCTACTTGTGGAGAGCCGGTGCTGAGCATGATGGTAGAATTTCCACCATCAGGGCAATAATTAAGACGTTCCAGTCAACTGGAAATGTTATGATTCAACCTGGAATTTGACGTGTGTCTGTATCGTCTCAACGCACTGTGAAGAGGATGGTTCAAGTGGTTAAAAAATCTCCAAGGATCACAGCTGGAGAATTGCAGAAGTTAGTTGCATCTTGGGGTCAGAAATTCTCCAAAACTACAATCCGAAGTCACCTACATCACCACAAGTTGTTTGGAAGGGTTTCAAGAAAAAAGCCTCTACTCTCATCCAAAAACAAAGCGTCTTCAGTTTGCCAGACACTTCTGGAACTTCAAATGGGATCGGGTTCTATGGTCAGATGAAACCAAAATAGAGCTTTTTGGGAATAAACACCAGAGGTGGTTTTGGTGCACAGAGAGGTAGCCATATGGAAAAGTACCTCATGCCCACGGTTAAATATGGTGGTGGATCTTTAATGTTTTGGGGCTGTTTTTCTGCCAGAGGACCTGGACATTTTGTTAGGATACATGGCATCATGGACTCTATCAAATATTAACAGATATTAAATGAAAACCTGACTGCCTCTGACAGAAAGCTTCAAATTGGCCGTGGTTGGATCTTCCAGCAGGACAATAATCCAAAACATACATCAAAATCAACACAGAAATGGTTTGCTGACCATAAAATCACGGTCCTGCCATGGCCATCCCAGTCCCCTGACCTGAACCCCATAGAAAACCTGAAGAAGAGAGTCCACCAGCGTGGACCTTGAAATCTGGAGGATCTGGAGAGATTCTGTATGGAGGAATGATCTCAGATCCCTCGCCATGTATCCTCCAACCTCATCAGGCATTACAGGAGAAGACTCAGAGCTGTTATCTTGGCAAAGAGAGGTAGCACAAAGTATTGACTAAAAGCGTGCCTAATAATTGTTGCACACTTATATTTAATAAAAATATTTTTTATAAACATGTGTTTTGTTTGTAATTGTTTGATATCCATGAGAGCAGAATTTGTTTGTGAATTTTTTGTTTGAAAAAAATATCAAAAGGTTAAACAATAAATACAACCTTTCACAGCCTTCTATGCTCATATTTACCAATATTAATGGTGGGCACTGTATATATACATACAAAAAATAACCTTTCAAGAGCATTACAATTTTAACTAATTGCTCTCGGTGCTCAATAATTCTACTGCTGCCTTTGACCCTCTCCTGTTTCCACTGGGTATAAATATATGATGATTGCAAACAGCATCCATCATCTAGGGAAAACCCCAAGAGCTTTGAGCACAAAAGAGACAGACGCTTGTTAACGTGCACATCCAAGCTAGCTAATGCATATAAAACATACACAGATCAGCCATAACATTAAAACCACCTGCCTAATATTGCGTAGGTCCCCCTTGTGCCGTTAAAATGCTCTGACTCATTGAGGCATGGACTTCACAAGACCTCTGAAGGTGTGCTCTGGTATCTGGCCATTCTTAGACCACTTCTGGTAGGTACTAACCACTGCATACCAGGAACACCTCACAAGACCTGCCGTTTTGGAGATGCTCTGACCCAATCATCTAGCCATCACAATTTGGCCCTTGTCAAAGACGCTCAGGTCCTTACTCTTGCCCATTTTGCCTGCTTCAAACACATCAGCATTGAGAACTGACTGCTCACTCGCTGCCTAAAAGATCCCACCCCCTGATAGGGCCGTAATCAATGATATTCACCTCACCTGTCAGTAGTTTAAATATTATGGCTGATCAGTGTATATATGGAGTTAAAAATGCTATTACAATCAAGGACAATCAACTTTAAAAAAAGTTTCACTCTTCAAGAAAAAGTTTTAAAAGTCTGAAACAGTTGAAAATTTGCCAGGGATTAGATGCATGAGCATACCGAACCCACGCTCAGTAAGGAGGACGATGAGGGAGGCAGAGAAGAACCGAAATATCACAGTTACAGATTTGCACAGTTAAGCTGATCCTTGGGATTGTCACTATACTATATACCCCCCCCCCCCCCCCCCATAACAACAAGCTGTTTGGTGGTAACACCAAGAGTCACTGGATCTCCAGTTGGAACTGTATATTGTGGTCATATGAGTCCATAATTGAACATTTTTGGCTGTGAACTTTATCAGCATTTGTTTTTAATAGAGTGCAAACTAGAGCATAAAAAGAACACATGGAATGTAAAGAAGCTTGAAATCGTGTGCAAGGAAGAGTGCCCTAAGATCCTCTACATGCATTTTCCAGGAAGAGGTTCAGTGCTGTTGATGAGTCAAGAAATTTTAACTGAAGGAGTGCCAATAATTTTGAAACCAGTGTTTTGCCAAAAGAAAATTCACTTTTTTTGTGTGTTTGATCAAATAAACTGGTGCAGTGACGCAATATGTTTAAGCTCACAAAACCACTAATCGCATGTCTTACTTATATACAGTATATATTCATTTTAATGAAGGGTAAAAGCAATGTCCAATACAATAAATATCCATTCACAAACATTAAAGGTTATTAGGTAACATAATACTGTAATACTGTTTAATCATATTTAATCGCATTGTGTTTGAAATGCAAAATGCAGCAGAAACAACATCAAATGTGTTACACTGGTTAATATACTGTATATACTAGTGATTACTATATGCTTAGGATTATGTTGCATTGAAAAACAAAATGGCTAATGCAAGTGAATGACAGTTTAAAAGAATAATAAAATGTGCCACAGTCACTCTAATATATGGCCTTCAAAAGTAATAGAGAGCAATGAGCACAGCCCATAATTCATAACTGATAGTGTTAGTAATTACAGTCGTCTTGAGCAGAATTTTAAAGTAGGCTGCCAACCATGTGTAATAATAATGAAAAAATATAACAGTTTTCAATTACTTCTCTTTATCTTTAAAATAAAATGGCAATCATAATCCAATAAGTGAATATTTAGTTGTCATAACTCAAGAGATAATAGGGAGCTTTATTATTGCATCCAATGCTGTAAAGTATAATGAGAGCGAAATCCAGTAGAGCCAGATCCGAAAGGAAAACACCAAACATCAGCTGAGGAATCGATGCAGTGAGTGGTATTCAATTTGCCAAATTATGGTTATTTTGGCGAGCGTTGTAAACCCCGACTGTATCTGATAACCTCTCGGAGTGAAGTGGCTTTTGGCTTTGAGCCGTTTCTTATAGCTGGGAGGAAAAGAAGGGAGAGAGGGAGATGGAAGAGATATGTATCAGACTTGGCAAGAGCTGAGCCCAGCATTTATTGATCAGGTCTCTGTAGCAACACGGCAGAATTCATCTGTAGTTTCTTCACCTTGTTCAATATGTCCTCAAGGCCTGGAAAGGTCTCACTTAAACAGCATTGCAGCTCTGTTTGCTAGGTGTCTTACTGTGTAAATCCTCGGATGTAGCCTGATCACCTTTGATAAATTCGAGGAAACGTCTACAGCGGTGTCAAATCAATCATAAAGCCAGCGTTAGCAATCGTTTCCTCATGGATTGATGGATTGGGGCATAATTATACTTGGTTTCTAATACTAATATTGATACTAATATTGATAATGAAAATTACTTAAGGGAAATTGTACTCACTGAATTGCAAAGATTATGATGGCGAATGCTAGCAAATTATTGCTCTAAATTCTTTGTCAACACTCACTTGCTAGGTAGTTCTTTAATGTTTACTATGTAGCCAGCTAGCTATTTCTCTTTACCACTGTTCAAGCTTAGCGCTTGACAATATATTTCGTTATCTCCATGGCACAAGATGTACATTTAGACATCACCTTCATACCAAACTAGTTGAAAGTGCCACACTAAAGCCCTATCTTTCAGCTAACCACAAATATAAGCACCCGGAGTTTACTAGAAGCTACTAGAACCAGCTTCTTTGTCATGATGAAACAAATATAGAACTTAAACTGTGTGGTGTAAAGAGAAGATGGTTACACAGAATAGAACCTCATCACCACTGTTAGGTATGCTACGCTTTTTAACACATCTTTACTAATAAATACAACAACACAGACTGTCCTGTTATAGAAAAATAATCAATGATGGGGTGGTGTGGTGTGGTATAGCATGGCACGAAGCCAACACTAAAGAAGTTAATAAGACAAAACACAGTTTGCCATGTTTCCAAGAAATGGTAAAGCTCTTAGTCTTGACTTTCCCATGTCAAAAAACCATAAAAGTTATAGATTTAACCTCCGACTGTTACAAAGCACTGACACTTGAGCCTCCTTCCAAAAATACTAAATAAATGTCTCCTGTGTAAGTTATAGAAATTATAATGTACCAAAGCAAATGCATTAAAATAGACCTTGGAGGCAGAACTACCATCAGGGCCGCGGTAATAGAAACTTAATCATCACTTTCTGGCCAATCAGAATCAAGAATTCAACAGTGCCCAGCATGATTATAGATTGAATACAGCAACAGTACATTACTAGTGTGATACCAAAGGATTAATTACAGGTAGACTGTAAATATTAACATACCAGACAGGATAATCACAGTAATTGGTAAATTACTGTCACAAGTATCCAAAGTAAATTACAAGGACGTCGGAATCAAGTGAAAGAATACAAACATACAGAGAGTTAAAAGGGATTAATTAAGGGTTTAGGTGAATCTGTCTGGAAGTCCTGGGACTTGAACTCACAATCTATCAGTAACTACTAAAGATATTAATGTCTATTAGAGAAAGAGGGAAGACCCATCGATGTAATGATCACGTCTGTTCAAGGTTTTATTATGAAAGTAGAAAGACAGTGGCAAGAGACATATAATTGTCAATTACACAACATCAAAATCCACGGCAGCTCTTACGTTATCTTGAAACAATTAGGCCTGCTCTGATAACAACCGCTATCTCTCCAAAGATAGTTTTTCACGACTCCTTTACGATACTGCTTTGTCAGACCATTACAAATCACTCTCGCAAATTCCAGTACGAAATGACCAGCTGGGCCTGAAACCGCTCCAGGGAGTGCATAACGCAAACTTGTTATCTCGAAAGAAAAATGCGTCTACTTTTCATAAGCACAGTCCATAAGAACAATCACAAAATAATCACATTCTGCTCTCTCTCCTTCTCCCTCTCTCTCTCTCTCTCTCTCTCTCTCTCTTTTTTCTCTATGGCATTTCCTGGAGAAGAGGCTGTCTGGGAGAAGAATAGATGGCATGCATTATAATGAACCGAGCCTGACACCGGCTCATCCATCATCCAGCCTGGGAAAATTATAGCACTCTGGACGGCACGAGAGCCACTCACAGCCACTTCGCAATGGCATGGTGCTGGCTAAAAAACCCACTCTCGTTGCCTTCGCCAAAATAAACGCACTGAGAATGAAGGGGGGGGGGGGGGGGTTTAGATATGTGTGTGTGTGTATGTGTGGGGTGGGGGGGGTTGGTCTGGGTGATCACAGCTATTCACATTTGGTAGGTCCTGTGTTGTCATTTCTAGCTGATGATTGAGAATTGAAAAATGCTGATCATTAAACAACTATTAAATGCAAAAATGAAAGTAAAGGATCATTTCAGGATGAGATAAGTAGGTATCAGAGCATATGAAAAGCCGTAATACCTTCGTAGGCTCATGATGATTTGATTTTTGAGAATTTGCTTTTCAATAAATCAACCTCTTATTTTTTTTTTTTTTTTTTTTTTTTTTTTTTTAAAGATACCTGTTTTCAAGCCCTTTACAAATCTTTCCTTGTACGTTCACTCCCCACAGATCTGGGGAAACAGCAATCATAGCTACATAAGAAGTAAAATAATTTGATGCCACTTCAAACTTGATTAGTTTCTTAGCAAGTGTTTTATTCCTCTTATACCACTTATACGTTACCTTGTTCCATTAAAAGTGATCAATTATTGTATGTTTGAAAAGCAAGTTTGAGAATTTGCTTTTCGACAAATCAAAAAATTCGAAAACTTTCTCCAATCAATCATCAAAAGAAATTTCTACTTTCAAAGCCTTTACAAAACTTTCCTGTCACGCTCACTCTCGGAAGATCTGACCTTCCTCCAAAGTACAAATCTAGCTACATAAGGAATGAAACACAATGCGATGCCACTCTGAAATTGATTAGTTTCCTAGCCCCGAAGTGTTTTATTTCTTTTGTACCCCAGCAATTTTGCCTGTGCCAGGATTTGCCTCGCATCTACTGGGTTGGGGTTTCGAATCCCACCTCCACCTTGTGTGCATGGAGCGAGTATGTTCTCCGCGTGCTTTGGGGGTTTCCTCTGGGTATTCTGGTTTTCTCCCCCAGTACAAAGACCTGCGTTGACGGCTGAGGCATTTCCAAATTGTCTGTAGTGTGTGAATGTGTGTGCAAATGTGCCCTGAGGTGAGCTCGTACCCCACCCAGGGTGTCCCCCGCCTTGTGCAGACTCCAGTTCCCAGACTCCACCACAACCCTGCCTAGGATAAGCGGTACAGAGAATGGATGGATGGATGGATGGATGTTGAGAATTTGCTTTTCAACAAATCAAAAAATTCTTAAGGAGCTTCTTTTCCATCTTCTCCAATGATCAAAATAATTGTTTACTTCCGAGCCTTTTACAGGTTTTGAACTTCAATGGAAAAAAATACCACTAGATTAAAATTTATTTTATCAAACTATAACTCTAGCTCCATAAGGAATAAAACTCAATGTGATGTCACTCCAAAGTTGATTAGTTTCCTAGCCCCAAAGTATTTTATTCATCTTATACCCCAGCAATTTTCCATTTGCCATCCATTTGCAGATACATTTAATATTACAGAATGTCCACAAAACAAGTTTAAACAAGTTTCAAAGAACGTTCTACTTTTGAGCCTTTTACAAACGCTTCAGCTAAGTTCACTCTCCGAGGATCTGAACTTCCTCAAGCAGAGACGCCATAAATTTTGTTTACATTTGCTTACATTGTTCCACCGTTATTCTGAGATATCCAGGATTAAGGCTGCTCCATGATTGTTATGGATGATGAGTTTCTGCATCCCTCCTCATTTACGACTGAGCTCCTAATTAATTCCATGCATGTCTGTATTTTTTTTTTTTTAAAAGAATGCACAAACCTTGCCAAGGTCCTCGCATGCTGCAGGAAGCCTGCCATGCCCAATAGAGCTCCCCTGATCTGTTGTTATTTCCAGCATATGGTGACTGTTTAATTTTATGTACTTTCCAACATTCCTCATCAATACCACCAAATCTTTTTTTTTTTGGTTCTGCTCAGCTCAGAGTGCACTTTAATGACATCAAGCAAAAAGAAAAAAGAACTTGTTAAATGCTTGAGATGAATTGGTTGGCATCACTTGCGCTCTGTGGATTACAGTTTAGCACTCATCTGTTAGGACATCGCCAGCAAGCGTATCTCAGAAGGCAAACGTCTTTATTTCAGGCCTCACACACTGCTGTTGGCATTCTGCTCCGAGTCTGTTGCCACATGCCTCGATGCGTTTGCGTTGTGCCACTTCAACAGCAACAATGTGTCAAACATTTGTCTCCTTCTGAAAATGGCTTTTTCTCACCATTTTGCCCAAATGAAAAGCATCAGTGAAGTCATTCATAGTTTGGTTTCACGACAGGCTGTTGAAGCCACATGGATGTTGTTTTCTTGAAGAATAGAGAAGCCAATATTTGTCTAATATGGCTTGACAAGGAACATTCCACCACATTTATCCCTATAGGTCTTTTTCTCATATGACTAACTGGCTAGAACTCCCCTAAACAAGGTACGCTTCCACATTTCTCTACCGATTTCTATGGTAAAAGTGACATTTATTTGTACACAGAGCTCAAACTTATCCACGGTGGAAAGTAACTGGATATTATTACTATCATTTTAATTCCAAGAGATTTCTACTTTACCTTAGCACAAGTCCAAATGAATATTTGTATTCTTACTCGATTACAAGTTTCATTAAAGTCCACATATTTTATTTAGCATTTTGGCAAATCTTTTGGTTTTCCTTCACTGGAAAGTCTTCAGAATGGAGGTCTTCTTTCTCGGGAACATGACAAGCTGTATTTATTATTATTATTAACTTTAAGAGAGACAAACAAGAGAGGCTGGTCTGGGATAGTTGTTATAACATGGAAACATGACAACAGGAACTAACTTGTCTTAAACAACATTAATCCATCCATCCATCCGCCGTACTGCTTATCCTACACAGGGTCACGGGGAGCCTGGAGCTTAAAAATGAGGTTTTTCATGCTTTTTCAATGAAACATTAATATTTATTGCACTTGTGGAACAGTCCTTAAGACACGAACAGTTTACAGGCGACAGGCAATTAAGGTCACAGTTACAATAACTTAGGACACTAAAGAGACCTTTCTACTGACTCCGAAAAACACCAGAAGAAAGATGTCTAGGGTGCCTGCTCACCTGCGTGAACATGCCATAGGCCTGCTGCAGGGAGGCATGAGGACTGCAGATGTGTCCAGAGCAATAAACTGTAATATCTATAATGTAAGATGCCTAAGACGGTGCTACAGGGAGACAGGAAGGACAGCTGATTGTCCTTGCAGTGGAAAATTACATGTAACCATGCGTCTGGTGAAGTCCATGAGGATGAGATGTTCTGTAGTACTTAAAGCAGCTAGAGGCCACCAGATACTGACTGTTACTTTTAATATTGCCCCCCTTTCCCCCCCCAGAGTTTCATTATTCCATTTCTGTTCGTCAAATATCTGTGAAACCCGTTCAGTTTATGTCTCAGTTGTTGAATCTTCTGTTAAGACAAATATTTACACGTGTTCAGAAATTGGCTGGAAATAAAAGCAGTTGAATCTGAGAGGACGTTTCTTTTTATATAAAACACACATAAACCATGTGTTGTTCTTTAATACATAATTATTTTTTTTAAGCATTGACGAATCACAGTAGGATAAGAAGAATAATACACTTCGGGACATGCTGTTACAGGAATATCGATTGATTAAATATTGCTCAACGACATTACACTTGTGTTTTTACACAAAATCCAATTAATAAATACAATAAAAAATAAATAACCAGCCTCTATAGAATAGACTTTTGGAAAAAACAGCTCCTCAATAGTTCTTTTCATAGATAAAGGTTCTTAGCTGTAAATCTCTTATATGGGCAAAAACTTTGTAAGGTCCGATGATAGAACCTCCGAGAATTTCCCAAAAGAGACAAACCAAAGAGACCAGTAGAGTTACAGATCACACCTTTGGGAAAAAGACCAGGTGACTTATTCCAATCTTCAACTCTCCAGTTTCGGTGAGTCCAAAGCGGTTCCCAACGTGGTCTTGTGCTGTTGTAGCCCAACAGTCTCAAGGTTTCAACGTGTTGTGTATTCTGAGATGCTTTTTCTGCTGAACACATTGTAAAGAGTGGTTATTTGAGCTACCATAGCCTTCCTGTCAACTCGAACAAGCCCTCTGCCCGCTCTCAACAAGGTTTTTCTGCCTGCAGAA
The DNA here is from genome assembly GCF_023375685.1 of Ictalurus furcatus. Taxonomy (NCBI): domain Eukaryota; kingdom Metazoa; phylum Chordata; class Actinopteri; order Siluriformes; family Ictaluridae; genus Ictalurus; species Ictalurus furcatus. The sequence continues at coordinate 15,152,396 of NC_071282.1, forward strand.
CTGACTCGCACTAGATGTTTTTCCTCCCCGCAGTGTCTGAAATACTCAAACTAGCCACCTACCGAGGAAGAATCAAGGAAACATGACATAACAGGACATAAATATGGATATCACAGGCTAGTCATACTATTTATAAACACACCAAAATATAATGCATGTATAAGCTTTTCTTGGTGCCCTTGGTACACTACTTTTTACATAAACAAAATGATATAAAACCCTTGTTAAAAAAATTTATGTAACAATGAACTTTCAGCAAACCTCTCCCATGTTCCAGTAAATCATTATTTTTACATTATCAGACATAAAAATCAATTTGAACTTGTAATGCATTTGTAAGGGCAGCGCAGTGTCACCCATTAGGCAGAACGACTGGTCTGAGCCAGAAATTGACCCCAATAAATTAACCTCCTTAAATTACTGGCTTCAGGATAACCTCTTCTTCCCTACTGACTGCAGAATAATTTTCCCTGACAACCCATAGAGGAAAGGTGTAAATGCAAGACTTATGCCCTCAGTGTCTAAATAACCACAAAGGTCACACTACTGTTGATCATTCATTCATCTTTAAGAATAACTTTATCCTCATCAGGGTCACCATTAAAAGGAGTACTTTAACATTTCCCAACCTGATCTGTAGCATGTGAACAAGAACCTCACTGTATTTGCCCATACTGAGAAAAGAACTGAAAACCTGCTTACTTCAGTCTTACTCAGAATGGAAGTTTTGGGACAGCACCGATTTCTGACAAACTTATTACTACGTGCAAAATAAATATATTTTTCTAAATTCTTTAGTCTTTGAAAATAAATGTTTTAAAAACGTGTATAATTTGACTTTTCAGAAATAACACTATTTTCAGAAGGGGAATATTTCTGAAAAGGTGTAAATATCCGGAATGATTATTTTACCGACAAGCGCCAATGTTGAAAAGTTCTGATTTACTAAGACTTTGACAGTAAAGGTCTTTGGATGAGACAGACATGACAAAGTCCAATGGTCCGAGTTTGTATTGGTGTTAGATATCTAATTCTTATTGACAGTTCACCTGCTACCCTTGGACTTAGTAATCAAACCTGTATTCTCAGAATAAAACAAAAACCTGCAAAAATTCTTGCTTGTGGCAAATGCACATGTAATCCAGATGTTTTAGATGAAGATTAGATAAAGAAAAAAAAAGTGTATATTATTCCTTTAATAGTTTCTGGGTGAATGTTGAGGGGAAGAAAAAAAAACCCCTGAGAATTAGGGAAGGTTAAAATAAATTATTTCTCTGAAACAAAACCATCCATCCTAGAGAAGTTTATGTTGGTCTGCACCATGGCAAGCATAAATCCACCATGGCCATGTTTAAAGCAGGAGTGAGAAAGGACCCCTCCTTGCCCACTTGTGGACTTCAATACAAGGCTCAAATCAAAGTGCTCTCTGGCCATTGAAGTGAAAGATGAACAATGTGGCCATTCTCCCAGCCAGGCTGAACAGGCCCATCTATCACCAAGCTCTGCAGATTAATTCAATTCATCAGCTCTTTGTCTCCTCAGGCCTCCTAATGCGACATGATATTGCTCAAGGGAGCCTCATAATAAATGTTTGGATGCAGCCGGAGCCCGACACTAGCGCGGGCGAATTAAAACATTACTCTCTCCTGCTCTCTCTCTCCCCACCGACCTGCCCGTCGCAGCAGCATTCCCATTATTCTAATGAGGCCATGGAGGCAGCCCTAAGGCAAGGCAGAGTGGAGGAGGTGGAGGGGTGGAAGAGAACAGAGCAGAGGAGAAGGAATGTTGGTGTTGAAAAATTTCAAAGAGAGAGTTTGAATTTGACTTTGAAATTGTATTCATTAGAAATACGAATATTGCACTTATTTTCCTAGAATACAGATACATGCTACTTACATCTAGAACAAAAGTTTAAAATGAGTTCGAACTGGATTCTCCAAGTACACTGCAAGGGCCAGTTTAAATATGCATTAACCAGGCTGGGTGTATTTGCAATTTACCATAAAGTATTTACAATGTAGTTACCTGGAACGAGCACAAGAGTTAAATAAATGAAATCAAAGATGAAGTGCTAAAAATGCAGCTAATCATTGACCTGCACATTCACAATCATCCAACGGAAGAGTGAATACATACTGTCCTTGATAGGATTTCTCACTTCTAAATCTCTCAATTTCATTGTGCTTTGTCTTTCCCCTTGCACACCCTTCTGCTGAGAAATTCAGCCATGATCGTCCCCAGAGAATGGAGGGCTGCCAGCTCATGTTTATGCTGGCTGCATGAACTGTTCCTGCAGGTTCTTAGCCAGACAGAAGCATGATTGAGATCGACAGTGCTAGTGGAGCCCCCTTGTGGATTCAATGCAGCACTGACAGCCCATGGTATTCAAGAGCCTCACATTCCAGCTGCTGTAAACATGGGCTGCCCTGACATTACACTGGTGTGAATAATTGATGAGGCTTTTTATCTGGCTTGGAAGCTGAATCATAAGTGATAACCCTACACCCTCCTTTCTATGGGCAACACACCATCAAAACAAGAGACACCAAAGACTATTTTTGAACCATTAAATCAAGAAGATTAATATTTATTCAGAAGTTCTCGACTTGGTCTGTATCCCAACCTTCCACCCCTCCAAAAACACAGGTAGTAGCTTGAAGCGATGGATCCAGCAATCAACATCAGCACCAGGCAAACAGAAAGCCCCACAACCCACACAGGAACTCCCAATCCTAAACAAACAAGAAGTCACATAGCATATTTTATTTTCCAAATGTTCACTTAACATACACAGACCTTTTTCAGCTGGCCAGAATATGTACTTATCGGATACACTGGGTCAAGAATCAACCATTGTAAAAGGCCCAAGAACCTGGTGTGTATATATCCCTTGAGGAAAAGGTCAAAGAGGAAGCCATTATGACTGGGGAAGCAGATAACTGAACTAGATGCTTAGAGCCCCATCACCAATCCTAAACTCAGTGCCCCATCACCAACACCACTGCCCCATCACCACCAATCTGAAAGGATCAACCCTATTGCAAACACCACTGATTCTAAAGACACAATGCCCCATTACCATCATTCTCATAAGTTCTCTTCCAAATGTTCACTTAACATACATACCTTTTTCATCTGACCTGAATGTGGATTCATCTTCTGCACTGTGTTGAGAGTCAACCATTGTAAAAGGCCCAAGAACCTGGCGTGTATATACCCCTTGAGGAAAAAGTCGAACAGGAAGCCATTACAACTGGGGAAGCAGATAACTGAATTAGAAACTTAGAGCCCCATTACCAACACCGGCACTCCTAAAGGCACAGTACACCATCACCAACACCACTGATCCTAAAGTTACAATACCAGACTCAAAGCCAGTTCGTTGAATACAAGTAGAGTCACAGCAGTTACAGATATAACTTCGGGTTGGATCATCCAGAAGCTCCCACCCCCACCTAGAACATTAAGGTTTATTTACTTTGTTTAATAAAAATTAAAAAGGTATTATTTAGCACACCAGCGTTCTTTATTTCAGTCCTCTGGGGTCAATGAACCATACAGCAGAACAAGTTGAATGCTTAGAACTGAAGTATCTAAAATTTTGAAAAAACTCCCTTGTTTGTTCCTAAGAGGAACTTCGGTTTGCCCAGTTCTAAAGTAGAACACCTTTAGAAGGCTATTGACAATCCAAGGGACCCTCAAGGGCACCGTGCATGTACATGTAGTCTTTGAATTTAGAACTCCAAAGGGTTCTTGAGCTTGTTGTTTCAAGGTTCTCTGCATAACCCCACAACACTGGGTGTACTAAACACTTAGTTCAGAGGAAATTCTGATTAAGAAGCCAAGAACAACTATTCAGTAAAGTAATTGCATGATATTCTTTTCTATGGGAATAAACCGAACATGTAGCCAGTGCAGATTACCCATTTTGGTATTGGCAGGCTTTCTTATCAACACTAAAGCTCTGGAGATCAGATGTCGTCATGTCACAATGAAGGAAAACCTGAAAAGTTGTAATTTTTGGATCATGTACTCATTTAAAATAAATAAATCTTAAAACCCACACTAGCCATATTATATTTAGATACAGAACAGTCCTCACTTGTTCTCCGGAGGCAAATTTGAAGGCTTGGAAATAAAGGAGGATTTCCGAGGGCTCTCGTCTGGGCAAGAACGTTGCGTTTCCTTCTTTGCTTTCTATGAGACACCTTTAAAATAAACCCAGTTAATACATTTTATTCATTCAGTCCGGTGTAAATTTTTTAAAAGTTGATCAGTAGCCACACCAGTCTCCTGCTAGAAACTGGAGAAAATGCTTACCCATCATCAGAAATAACTGTATGTAGCTGGCTGGCCTGAGTGAGGTCTTGAGTGTTTGCTAGCATGCAGTACTGCAGGTAAATCCACAAAGGCCCAAGGACCTGCTGTTCCACTTTGGCCCGGATTGGAATTCTGGTGCCGAATGTGAACATAGTGGATGGAGCAGGCCCATCAAAATCACCTATAAAACAAAAAAAGTGTGACATCTCTACAGTTTACAACTCTGTCCCAAATCTGTGCTAATTGCATAGACAGAGAGAGCTATGCCAAATAAGAGATTTAAGATGAGCCAGTCTTATAAGAAGTTTAAAAAACAGATAAAGTAGCCCTGAATCACGCTTAACCCATTAGAGCTCTGAGAATAGATTAGCTTTTGGTTCAAATTTGTTAATAGGCTAAAATCCCCTTTATTTACATTCCCCATTTTGTATACAGTTGCAGAAGTGTGTTAATCATGATCTCACAAAATAAACACCATCTCTAGATTCATTACATGCATCCAAGATTAGACGACAAACTAGTGTCAGGAAGTTTATAGCCACAGGGCATGCACGTCAAACTAATCCGCTCAACAAGTTAGTACCAGTAAAAAAAAAAACAAAACTTTATTGTAGCATTCTATTTTGGTAGAGTTTGACTATGGTTATACAAGTCACCAAGAACATAACTAGTAAAGACACTAATAAGGAGAATATACTATCAGAATTCCAACAAATTTTGCATGAAGCACAACTAAGCATTGAAGATTCATCACTCACTGTTCATCAACTCCAGAGTGAAGACAAGGTCGTTTCTCACGTTATCCAGGTCAGTGCTGTTGCTAGATCTGTTCAATAACATTCACCAGAATATTAAACCAACACACATCCACCAGACATCGATCAAGACATTATTTGAAAATGAACCGCTTACAAATCATAAACACATGCCACCAGCTCAGTGATCGGAGGAAGTCCAGCATCCAGGCTATAAGTCAGCAGGTTGGTGTACATCACTTTGTCCTCACTCACCTGAAAGGAACCAGTTACAATCTGGCAGTCTGTTATCATACAAGAAGTTATTCATAACTCATTACAAGGAAACCCCACCCTGACATTTATATTGAAACAGCTCTGATTTGCTTTATGATTCTGATTAAGACAATATTCTGATTCCCACCCATTCCAAAAATAATAACTGAGCATACTCTATAACCACTGGCAGCATCTTGAATCTCATCTTGAAATAACAGCAGGAAAGGAGTAGTGCATGTGTAGATCAGGATACTTACAAAAGCCATGTGTACTGGAATACTCCGGTACACAAACATCATATTCGGAACATGTCCGTCACCCAAATATAGACCATAAATGGATTTTGTTGTGCATATAAACATAGTAACTGTTTCAGTAGAGAGGAAGCATGGGCTAAATCCTGCCATTATAGGCATTTTGGGTAATGTAGGAAACCACAAACTAAAGTGAAAATAGACAAACAGGTCTGTGCATGCAAATCATTTAAGGTGGATTATTCCTTTAGCCATTGTGAGCACCTACAGTGTTAGTAACTAATCTTCAACTAGTTTTTAAAGCCATTCTTTTAAGCACCAACATGATTCTTGGCTCAGGACTGCCAAAAACACATTGCACGATGGCTCAGATTTTCAGAAAGCCATGTTATTGGACTGATGTTGGTACAGCAAGTCTAACTGAAGTGATTTTTATCACCACCACATAAAATTTCAAAAGGACCTAGATGTCTCTTGAAGTTTTATGCAAACTCCACAAATGCACACACAGAACAAGTATATTACCAGTTTTCTAAAACCACAGTCATGGAACCCGACGGAGAACAGCAGTGTATCATCTTCCATAGACATACTCGAGGGTGGGCAACTCCCCAGACGAGCTTTTGAAGGGTCGAGTTTTTGGACCTGGCTTAACTCCGGCCTCCATTGAATGGTGACTCCATTAGCTGAACAGTCAGTCACTAGATTTATGACCAGAAAAAGGCTTTTAAAGTCATAAATGTCAAATGCACCCAAGAATTATTATATTTATAAAAAAAAAAAAAAAAAAAAAAAGGATCTATCAAGCCATCCTCAACTGGAAATGAACAAACTATGATTTAAAATTGAAACCCAGTGGCCTGCTTTGCAGTTGGCTGATTTTTGGACATTTTTCAAGTTTTACACCATTCCTTTGCAAGCAAAAGTGATTCAAACAACATAAAATGCATCATTTTACCTTTCTGCTCAAAAGTAGAGACTACAAAAAGCACCACCAAAATACCCTGCATTAAAATCATCTTCATGCCAGCCAGTGACGTGGAAACAGTGGAGTAGGTACTTAATGACCTTACTACTTAAGGTAAGGGCTAAGGCGGAGCTATTTCAGTCATCCAATCACATTCTCAGGACTGATAGTCAATTATCTTCTCTAAATAACGAGGTGGAATCACGTGTTACAAAGCCGAAAGTTAGAAAATAGAGAAAGCCTGAAACATATTTGGGTGGCGAGTAAAAAAAAAAAAAAAAGCTTAAATTATTATGGCAAATATAAATGCTCTAAAAGTAAATGGGAAAAAGTGTTTTATTTTAAATTTATTTATTTATTTTTTTTTTACATAAAATTAGTAAAATTGACAAGTTACTGAAATAGGAGTGATTATTAAAAGCGCACTGAATTGCCATGTGAATGAAGTGTATAGAAATTCATGGGAAAATGACCGCCGTTATCGCTGTAAATCATAAAGATGGTACACAAAGGGAAATTTACAAACCATCAGAACAGGAGTGATGATCAGTTTGATGTACTGTAGTAGGATCAGATTAGATCAGATGCAATGGCAGCAAATTTCAGTAAAGATTGTATATACATAAACATCGGTGACAAGGATCTAAATTCTGCTTATTAGAAATGGAATGGTGTTTTTTCTGTGGAAAAAACTGTACAACGTTTTAACATAAAACTCTGTTTGTTTTGTTTTTAAATAGTAAAATAGACAATTGTTTGGGACACACTTCCAACTAATAACCATTAAACATCAGGTTCCAGCAGGAATCAATTAACAGCCTAGTTTCTTTACAGTTCACTTTATTATGGACTTTGTTACAGCATTTTTTTTTGTTTGTTTTATTACATATTAAAACATCCTCTTTTTTTTTCAACGAAAGCATCTTTAAAAAAAAAAAATCAAATGTTATCATAGAGCAGCTAAAAATGAACACCTTATTAATAAAAAAATAAACCCTTCTAATTTTCAACGTCACATTTCATACTGATATATTTGATGCCCTATAACATGAAAACAAACATTTCCTTTAAAAAAAAACCATGTAAACAAATAAAACACTGTTTCCCTTATGCTTCTTGAGTAGTCATAAATGCATGTATAAGATATGTATCCAAATTAGATATGTGAATATTCAGAAAGATAGAAAGTAATAAAGTTCACCTACAGAATCAAAAATATTTACTATTTCTGTTGTTGGCATCACAGCCAACTCTTTGCTGGGACGAATTATGGTTTCACATCTTGTATTTATTTATTTATTTATTTATTTATTTTATACAGTTTTTGCTAGAATCAGCAACTTATGGCTTGGTGTCTTTTGCATAGTGTGCTCTCACAAACTTTCTTACTAATCTGTTCCGATAACCATCTGGACATTTCGATATAATGCGCGAGGTACAACTAAGTCAAATCTTACCAATTATGCATATAATGCACCAATTATGTGAGGTATAGAAAATTAATATACATTGTACAATAATGTTTTCATTGTTTTTATCTATGAGTATATTAGACTAAAGATTAGCAAGGCAAATATAACTGTCTGAGGAAAAGCTTCCAATATGATACTATTTAAAATACTTTTTTAAAAAAAGGAAAGAAATAAAAGACACCAAGTAACACTAGGGAACTGAGGTCCTGTGCAAGAGACTCTATTTGTTCATGTTGTGATGTACACCTATCAAATGTTGAAGCCAGCTATACTGGTAACTTTTTTTTTTTCTTACACCAGAACAGTTTTTTTCAGCATTATCACACATCACCATTAGTGTTGTGCTTCTTACAGTATATGAAACTCATCGGAGTGTAACTATACACAAAATTCAAATTCGATATGATATCTTATGGTGGTGTCTCGATACAGTTTCAATACAGTAAAAATAAGCATCACCTGAATAATAATAATAAGAATAAGAATAATAAGTTTGTATGTTCAATTCAGACAGATTGTATATATGCTGTATTTTATGAAAAATGGTCTACTTTTTTTATGCAGTATAATGAATCTGTTAATCGGATCGAGGGCCTCGTATCAAACTATGGGTATGCTGTATCGGTACGCCCCTAGAAACTCGATGAGGTTGTGCGTCATGGTGAAACATTATGAAATATGGAAATGAAAAATCGGCCCCTGCTGCTGCTGTGATCTGGTGAGGTTTCACGTGGACGTGTGTACATCGGCTTCACGTCGGCTCCCTGGTCTTCATTCATGCTTTTCTCCTCCACCGTACACCTTCCTCAAGCTGGAGTCCAGGAGGAAGTCTACAGACCTTTAGACAGAAACACACACAAACTCTAATATGAAGAAGCTCACATACAAATGCAAATAATCCATTTCCATGCGTGTAAAACCAGTGAGCATTCAGTACAAAGAGTTTCGAAAGCCTTGATAAATCAAAAGATTGCCAAGATTTGGCTCTATACTTATATGAAGCATACAGGCATAACTAATCAGAATGTTAGTTTAATTAAAGAAATTCAAAATTTTTTAGTTCCAGCTAAAAAATAACATTCAATATTATAGCTCAATTTCGGCTTATTTTAATCAGGGGTGCCAATAATTTTGCAAAGGTTTACAAAGCAAAAAATTAAAAAAAACAAAGAATTATTAGAAGATAAGTAACTGTATAAATGAATAGGAAACAATGAATAGTACTACTATTCATTTTAACAAAAAAATTATTCATTTATATGATTGTGCACATTGTATAATCAGGTGAATGTTTCGATTCAAAACACACACGCACACACACACACACACCTGTCGATGGGTTTAATAATGAAAGGGATAGTAGAAAGGCCGATGGCAGTGGTGGTCCACTTGCGCACGGGTAAAGGCCAGCGCGTGGTTTTGCCCAGCAGGTAGAGAGATGCAGCACACACACGGTTGATGGTGAAGCCGGGAATGGCTACAGACGCCAACGCCTGCCACACGAACGTGTCCACGACGGCCACAGCTACACGTGTAGTCTTCCCCGGGTGATCATCGTGAGCCTTAACACACAGCATTAAACTTCATTTCAACACAATTTCTTCTTACAATGTTCTCTCTTATACATTCTCTCATACTAAAACTCTAAAAGATGCACAACAGATTTGATCAGATTATCTTTGAGCACCCATTTATGCCATACTTTAACGTGTACGTTCATGACAGTTTTTTGTTTTTTTTTACACAAACGTGTGGTATATATAAATTCAGCTGCCACTTTAATAGGAACACGTGTATGTTCATACATTTATCTTTCAATTGTCCAGTTGAACCAGTGCTCACTGTAGCCTCAGATTCATGTTCTTGACTGACAGGTTCTTCTTGCTCTTCTGCTCTTGTAGTACACCTGCCTCAAGGTTCAGTGTGTTGTGCTTTCTGAGATGCCTTTATGCTCACCACAGTTGTAAACAGTTTAAAGCATTACCATAACATTCCTGTCAATGCTGATCAGTCTGGCCAGTCTCCTCAGACCTTGAAAATCCCAGGAGATCAGCAGTTTCTAAAATACGCAACCCGTCCAATAGCAATAACCAGACGTCGACCAAACGGTTGTTTTTTTTGCCGATTAATCGTCATTGATAACTGAATGCTAGAACTATCGGTTATCAGGAAAAATCCACACCGATAGTTTTTCCCGGTTGCATCCGCTGCGGAGCAGCTCCGAAGGGTCCGCTGTCATTATACAGTACGAGAGCGGCCTCTAGAGGCGAAATAAAAACTATCGCTGACAAATTCTGTTGTGTTTTTTGAAGTGTTTTTTGATTCATTTTGGATGGCTCGAGTTTTATTTGTCATTTGGAGTGTTACGTATATCTTTTATTTACTTTAATATTTATTAATAGTTCATCTATATTAATATTTATTTCATTTTAAAAATACTGTACGTTTTCATGGTACAGTCAGTACTGTTTATTTTTGTAATAAAGTTCTGCAATATTTTACTTTTGAGTGCTATGTTTTCATTCAGTATCAATTTCAAAAATTATTGGTTGAATAATCGGTTATCGACAGGTACCCCCCGACTTAGTCATCGGTATCGGTAAAATCCACTGTCGGTTGAACTCTAGCAAGAACGGTGCCATGTTCCCATTTTTCCCCATTCTGCTGTTTGATGTGAACATTAACTGACGCTTTGACCTGTATTTACAAGATTTTATGTATTATGCTGCTGTCACTTAATAAAGCGTCCAGTGAGTGTGTGTGCCATGTGTACAGCAGGTAAATCTGTGTCCATTACCGAGTAGGCATGAGGCGACTGATATTGGTATCAGGAATCGCTGACAGATATCGTCACAGCTAATCTCTCTCCACTACATGTATGAAGGAAATTCTGAATAGAACCAAATCTTGTTTTTTGTAGCAATACAGTTAACGGTAGTGTGCTCAGTGTTCTAGTTCTGTGTGTATAATTGTCTATAAAGGTCATTTCACAGATATCTAAACACTTACCACAGCTGCCTTCTTGCCTTTATCCACTGCGTCAGCTGACACATATGCCGTAGCGATGGCGTAACTCGCCCATACCATGCTGACAGGCACAAGGGCACGAAATGCCTCGCCCACCTCGTTGGCATATCCTGTGGGAGCACAGAAGTGAGAAACAACAGCAATTAAACCTCAATACTGTGACGAAACCCTCAGGTTACTCCCTGTGTATGTGTGGGTTTCCTCCCACCTCCCAAAAACATGCCTGTAGGTGGATCGGATATGCTAAATTGCCTCTAGGTGCATTCCTGCCTCGCAGTGTTCCCGGGATAGGCTCCAGAGCCATCATGACCCTGACCAGGATAATGCAGTTACTTTAAATAAATGAATAAATAAAAGAGAATAATTAGCAAAACGATTAAAGACAAAGAAGGTATACGTCCTAATTATTTTTTCAAACAGCACTTCCTGGTCATCTGACACGGCTTTTTTTTTTTTTAAATGTCATGTCAAAGTTAAAGCCCCCCCTTTTCCAGTTACATAGGAAAGTAGTAGTTTTGTATTATTGCCTATCAAAACAATCTAGATAAATTACTTGTTAGATTAAACTTGTTAGTTTATTTTTTTATTTTTTAATATTGTTCAGTCCCAATCTTGGAATTTTTGCTCCAGTACAGACGCCAAAGTTCTGAGACGTTGCTCAGTCACAGGCGCAGATCGGATCCTGCCTCACTAATAAATATCCTCTGTACAAAAGAATCTATCAAATAGTGCAAATATACACATATGTACATACTGCTTAATCTAACAGCACGTTATCTCATTTCCATAAATATCAACACTACTGATTTCTACAGACTTCTTATATCCTACCTGCAGAGTCAGGTTTCAATCCTGTGTCATGCACTAGGAGCGATCTGCAGTATATAGAGCACTAAGGCAGACACCACACTGAATAGCAGTGAGCCTCCAGGGCTGGACAAGGTCACAGTGCCAGCATGTGTTACCTAACCAAATATATAGGAGACCGCAATTTGACTAACCCACTTTCACATAACAGTACAAAATGGACATGTTTAAGAGTTTTCATATTCAGCACAGGAGAGTAGAACTGTGTGGTGTGTGTATGTGTGTGTGTGTGAGAGAGAGAATTATGGTGCATGATGTAGACTACGGTACCTAATTTAGTAACACAGCAGATATCAAAGTCACCCTGACTAAATGTCAGTGTCCCTGAAAGCTGTACTCACTGTACAGCAGAGCAGTGTTAGATCAGTGGTTAAGACGTTGGGTTACTGATTAGAAGGTCACGAGTTCAAACCCCATCACCGCCAAACTGCCACTGTTGGGCCCTTGAGCAAGGCCCTTAACCCTCAACTGCTCAGATGTATAAATGAAATAAATGTAAGTCGCTCTGGATTAGGGATGGGCGATATGAACTAGATCACGATATTTTCTGATATTTATTGCGATAACGATATCAGTAACAATATAAATATAGTACCATGCACCACTGTTTTTGGCTACAGGTGATAGCTGCATGCAGTCTTGAGAGCCACAGAAACACAAACATTCAATCTAAAAGTAAACATGATTTTCTGTAACCAAACCACTTCCAGATTGTAGAGGTACAGTAGCTCCTCGTTTAGCGATAAACTGCTCTTCAGCTTCACGTCCGCCTTCCATCGTACTTGCTTTCGCTCTGCACGTGAGCTGCGCACGGGTCGCACACCGTCGCACATAGAAACACGCCATCGACTAGGCTCTATCGTTATTATCGCGCGAAGACTTATTCTTATTGTGGGTAGAATTTTTACCGGTATAGTGAAAACGATAAGCTATCGCCCCATCCCTACTCTGGATAAGGGTGCCTGCCAAATGCCATAAACGTAAACGTACATTACATTAGGCCTCACTGTAAAATAATTCAAAATGTTAAAAAAAAAATCCACCCTGAAGGTTTAACTTGTGACCTAGATTTATTATGTAATGAAATTCTGTCTTGACTTTCACCTTGGTTTTGCTAAATTACCCACAATACCGTTTGACTTCATGTCTACCTGGAGAGAGCGATGCTGCGGCGCTTTAGTACTTTACTCTGTCGAGCTCTCTCACCTCCTCATCTGTACACTCTGCTCGAACAGATCAAGTTCCAAAGTGTCAACTTTCATGCTAATATCACCGGCAACTCCGTCTCGTAGATTGCTAAAAAGCAGTGACGAGTCACCGCCATAACTCAGCACAACCGCGGCGTACACCTGCAGAACATTCTTGAACTTCCGAGTCCAACGTTCACGTCAATGTCTCCGCTGCTTCTACACTGGATTTCATATTGAGAAAAGACTCTCTGGCTCAGAACAGCAAAAACCTATTGTTATCATGTCATGTTTGAGATTGTTGAATATTCTCTCCTATTGACCTCCATTGTAACTGCACTGCCAATGTCTTTCTACGACTTCGACACAACATATCTGCTAACTTCTTACAGGAATAACGTAAATATACAGCACCGACCCTCAGATTACCACCACAATCACTAAACACATCACAAATAGTTCAATATAAATATATTTATTGTGCTTCAAGGTGTTTTACTGTAATCAACACCTATAAGGCTACAGTGTGGGCCTCAGGGATTCATAATGAACTGTTTTTAAAAGTTATTTTTTTTTTATAGTTGTTGAGTTAATATAGTTTCATTTTAAGCCCTGTTGACAGAAATGAAATGTTTCAAATGAAACTAGTTTCTTTTTAGGAAGTTAATTTTCTTAAAGTTTAACAACTGTGTATTAATAACTGATCTATTATTATTGTTGTTGTTGTTGTTGTTGTTGTTGTAAAGTATGAAAGAAAACTGTATGGCTCATAAGATTTTCGGTGGAAAAATAAATATACAGTGGAACGTAAGTTTCCCCTGCGTGCTAAAAGTTTTGGCACCCCTGATTCAAACACCCTGCTACGCTAGACTGACCTTGGCATTAAGTCATATATCAATGGCTTCATACAGCTGTTAGCCATACACAGCTAGCATGCATTCAAAATATAGCCTACATCCACCAAGTCTCACTTAACAACCTATACATGACATTGTACCTAGGAAACGCTAAATTAAACTCACCCAAATACCGAACCCATGTGTCCCTATAAATGTCGACCTTTTGACTCTCGGTCTCCGGTATGGGATCCATTGGTTCCGCGTTAGTACATTTCCATACACACTGCCGGAAGAAATAAAAACACACTCGAGAGTCAAGGCACACTGTATTGCAGCAGCGTCGCCCAATGAGCCACGTTGTAAAATAAGGGACTATCTATAAATTACACACCCGGATTTATGGCGTCTTCACCTACTGTAGAGTTGTGAGCTGCTAGAGTTGCACTCTAGATAGATATTAGACACATTAGTAATTATTAGACACGTTAATAAGTCATCTTTAATAAAAATAACTCCAGCATTTCAAGCAGGGATGCAAACTTAGAGTTAGGGTTACAAGCAAACTTGTAAGTGTGCTAATAAAAAAAAAAGAAAAGCTTATTTTGACTAAAAAATAGGTTAGTTTGGAAGCAACTTCAAAATAATAATGGTCATTCGAAGACCAGATGGTTAAAAGATGGTAAATTTGTTGTATTTTATTGTGCCACAGATCCCACCAAAGCCTTTTGGCCCGTCTATTTTGAGATAGTCCCTTAGTCAGTGTTACGTAATACAACCCGGAAGATACGATTTGGTTCATTGAACTTGATCAAAGAACAAACTGTTCACTATGAAGAAATAGTGAAATTAATTATAATAATGTGTTATGTAATTATAAGACCTACACATTTTATCGTGTGGAAAATGATGCCTGTATCTGTAGCTCATTATTTAAGGTAATGTTAAACCATTAAAGTGTAATAATTATAAGAAATGTAGGTGTTTTGAGTCTCCTTGACTGTCTGAGAGTGTAGAAGGTTATAATCGGGGAAGGAGATGAAAAGACAGACGTCAAGTCGGACACTTTTTTCCCCCAGTAGTGTGCTGCCACAACCTGCATGCATGAAGACAATAATAATAATAATAATAATAATAATAATAATAATAATAATAATAATAATAATAATAATAAAGTAATTAATCAATTACTTTACAATAATCTTCTGTACTGCTTATCCTATACAAGGTTGCAGGGGAGCCTGGAGCCTATCCCAGTGGACTCAGGTCACAAGGCGTGGACTATCAGCCTACAACACATGTCCTTGGACTGGGGAGGAAACCAGAGTATCCGGAGGAAACTCCCAAAGCACGGGGAGAACATGCAATCTCCGTGCACACAGGGTGGAGGGTCAAACCCTCAAATCCGGAGTTGTGAGGCAAACATGCTAACCACTAAGCCATCATGCCCCCCACCATAATAATAATAATAATAATAATAATAATAATAATAATAATAATAATAATAATAATTGACCATGCATATTATGGGTGCAGATTGCTTTTGAAATGTCATTTGAAATGTCTGAAATTTAAATGACCATTAATTTTCTTCTACATAAATAAATAAAAAGTGGAATAAATATGACATTCTGAAATTTTAACATGACACAAATATTATAACAAATATTGTACAAAATCCAGGTAACATCGAGCTGCATTAAGTTGAACACACCTGTTGTTTGTATAATCTATACAAATAAATGTGGATTTAAAAAAATACAATAGAAATACATTAAAAAATAGCATTCAAATATAATTTAGAATTAATTTTCATATGATAATACTACGATATTTTAACAAAATTTTATGTCAATGTATTTGCAGTCTGTGTAACAACAAAGATTTAATATTTAATAATTAATAATAATAATAACGAATTAATGTGTGTGTGTGATCTTGTATTTTACTCTCTCCTTTTTGTAAGACTGCACAAAATAAATGATTTATTAGTTCATTATTTTTTTAAGTTCTGAGACCAGTAGAATGGCTGAACGTTTGAGTGTGGAATTTGATTGATTGGCCGGCGCACCAATAGAAATGCGCCATGTAATGAGCGCAGCCAATGGGAAGCGCTCAGTGGATTGTGCTAGAAATACGATGGCTGCCGCCTTACATTATCGCTGAAGACACATAGGGGAGAGAGTGAATGTGTCGGGGGAAAAATGGCTACAGTTATGCTGACACTCTGTGTGATATTCGTTGCGTCTTTAAAATCTTGCTTGTCTGATGATGGCCATGAAATGGAGGAGTTTCTAAAGAGAGAATATTCGTTGTCGAAGCCATACCAAGGTAGGAGCCGGTGTCATGCATCATGCCCCTTCATATAAATATTGGGCATATACATGTTCTAGATGGTTCCGTGATAAGATATGTGTTCAGTTTGGCATATTTTAGATTGCTGTTTTAGTGTTTTTAATGTACGTAGTAGAGATAACTTAATGAGCTCTAATAGAGCATCTCTATATCCAGCAACACTGATATAATAGGCTCGTGCATTGTTGTTGTTGTTGCTTGTCTTCCAAAACCAACATGCATCCATGCTGCATGATGAATCTAGGTTTATAAGATTTATAACAACCAGCAAAGGCTTTAATGGAAAGGTTGATTAATCTGAATCTGATTATGATTGAATCAGGAATCGGCTCTTCCGGATCTTCCCACTGGGAGCTGATGGGTGATGCCATGGTAACCACCGATCAGGTGCGCCTCACTCCGGATATGCAAAGCAAGCAGGGGGCAGTGTGGAGCCGCATGGTGAGTATCACATCTCCCATCCATTAAAGGAAAAATCCACCCTGAATGACATATAATCAATATGTGATCATTAGTTGTGCAAATGATTCACTTTCTAAGTGCTGATAGCAACGCTTGCAGGGATTCATGTCTACCTAAAGTGACAGCGCTTTAATTCTTAACCCTACATTCCGTCTAGCAAGTGACAAGTCGCTCATGTCGCTTGTAGTTTGTCTCTTGTGTGTATGTAGAAGCTGCCATCCAAGACTGCAAATTGAACATTCACGAATAAATCCCACGTGTTCTAGAGAACAAATGGCTCCCTCCGCCATTTCTATTTTGTCTGTTTGTCAAGGGGCGTACGGTAGCTTAGCGGTTAACATGTTCGCCTCACACCTCCAGGGTTGAAAGTTTGATTCCCGCCGGCCCTGTGTGTGCGGAGTTTGCATGTCCTCCCCGTGATCCAGGGGTTTCACCGGGTACTCCGGTTTCCTCCTCCATTTCAAAGACATGCATGGTAGGCTGATCGTATGTGATGTATGTGATTGTGCCCTGTGATGGATTGGCACCCCGCCTTGTGCCCCGATGCTCCCTGGGATAGGCTCCAGGTTCCCCGCGACCCTGTAGGATAAGCGGTATAGAAGATGGATGTATGGATGATTTGTTGAGGCAAAGTCATATGAATTTGTTTGATGCGCCTCGAGGAAATTATTCGGTAAATGTGTGTCCATCATAGTTTATTTTTACCGAATAAAAAACTGCTAATGAAAGATGCAAAACTGTTCTACAGAATACTACACAGCAGTAAACACTTTCCTTTTAATGATGTTGAATACGTATTCGTGTGTGTGTGTGTGTAGCCGTGTCACTTGAAAGACTGGGAACTGCAGGTGCACTTTAAGATCCATGGTCACGGGAAGAAGAACCTGAATGGAGACGGTCTGGCGGTGTGGTACACAAAAGAGCGGATGCAGAAAGGTAAAGCACTAATGCCTGTGAAGATACACAACATTCAGTATAAATTGTATTCATGTCCGAATCATTTCAGCATTTCCCCACTGATATCGTTACAGGCCCAGTGTTTGGAAATAAAGATTTCTTTACAGGGTTAGGTCTGTTCGTAGATACTTACCCTAACGAGGAAAAACATATAGAGGTATGATTCTTGGTAATATTTCCTGTCATACCGTACCACAGCGTTATTCTGATGCAGAACAATAATCGTTCCCATAATGCAATATTAGAAGAGAGTAAATCAGAGTTTTAGTGCTCGTCCTTATATGTAATGGATGATAATCTGTTTCTGTTTTGCATTTCTTTTGCATTCAGGCTCAGAAGAAAAGGTACACCCCTCGCACACAGGTACATCTCTGATACAAATTTGTGTTTGGCTTAAGCTGCAATTGCTTTGTTTTGCTGTTAATCCACACACAATCACAGTCAAGCCAATATACCTAAATATCCTTATTTCTTTCACAATAATTGAATCCAGTTAGCTTGTGTAGTATGGAGCATATACTGTACACTGATCAACCATAACGTTAAAAACCACTGACAGGTGTCGTGAATAACATTGATCACGTCATTACAGTGGCACTTGTCAAGGGGTGGAATATATTAGACAGCAAGTGAACAGTTATGGGAAGCGAAGGCTAACCCGTCTGGTCCGATACCAAAGAAGAGCAACTGTAGAACAAATTCATGCTGAGTATGATAGACAGGTGTCTATCAAGTGCATCGCAGCTTGCTGTGTATGGGTCTGCGTTGCTTCAGAACAGTCAGAGTGCCCATGCTGACACCCTGTCCACCACTGAAAGCACCTACAATGGGCACATCCTGGGGAAGAGATGGCACCAGGATACATTATGGGAAGAAGGCAAGCCGGCGGAGGAAGTGTGATGCTCTGGACAATGTTCTGCTGGGAAAGTTTGGATACTGGCATTCATGTGGATGTTACTTTGACACATATCACCTACCTAAACATTGCTCCAGTCCAAGCACACCCCTTCCTGGTGACAGTATTCCCTAATGGCAGTGGCCTCTTTCAGCAGGATAATGCGCCGTGACACACTGCAAACTTTGTTCAGGAACGGTTTGAGGAACATGACAAAGAGTTCAAGATGTTGACTCGGCCTCCAAACTCCCCAGATCTCAATCCGATCGAGCGTCTGTGGGATGTCCTGGACAAACAAGTCCGATCCATGGAGGCTCCACTTCGCAACTTACAGGACTTAAAGGATCTGTTGCTAACGTCTTGATGCCAGATACCACAGCACACCTTCAGAGGTCTTGTGGAGTCCGTGCCTCGACGGATCAGAGCTGTTTTGGTTGCACAAGGTGGACCTACACAATATTAGGCAGGTGGTTTTAATATTGTGGCTGATCGGTGTACATTGCACTATTATAGTGATATAAATTCATTATTTATAGTTATTGTGTTATCATAATATTACTGCTGAAAGGAAACTAATAATACCACAGCACTGCTGAATTCTCGAATGCAGATTACAGGTTTACAGTATACTGTATTATCGTGTTCGTTCTGCGTTATCGTTTCTATAGTAACAGCTCTTTCACAGGGAAATGGTGACATTTTCTGTAAAGAGATATTTGCATCGCATTTTTGAAGGAGTCTCCAGTGTCAACGCTTTACAACAGTCAGAAGTAAAGCTGTAACTTTAGGTTTTCTGCCACAAAAAAATCTTTCATGAACATGTCTTATTAACCTAAAGAGAAAAAAGACAGGCTGGTGAGGGAATGACTGTTAATGTATAGCTGTTAAAGGTAACAGGAACTAACCGTGAATGCAACTATAAACCGATATAAAGTATTATTATTAGGGGGGCAGTGGTGGCTTGGCGGTTAAGGCTCTGGGTTACTGATCGGAAAGTCGGGGGTTAAAGCTCCAGCACTTCCAAGCTGCCACTGTTGGGCCCTTGAGCAAGGCCCTTAACCCTCTCTGCTCCAGGGGGCGCTGTATCATGGCTGACCCTGCGCTCTGACCCCAACTTCCTAACATGCTAGTGTATCCGAAGAAAAGAATTTCACTGTGCTGTAATGTATATGTGATCAATAAAGACTTATGATCATTATCATTATTATCTCATGAGTATTTCATTAATGAATAAGAAATTGTTAGCGATTGCAGATTTATTACTGTGGTATAAAAGGAATACAACACTAGGATTTGCTGTTATTGGTAAAATAATCAACTCTGAAGTGGTAACAGTAACTCACCACCGTACGTGTCGTGTCTTGAAGTGTTTCATTCCTTATATGACTCAATGAACCGTGTCGATATAATGATACTCTTAAAAAACAACTCCTTACAACTAATTGCTTAGTGCTTGTCTTGCTGAATGGATTTCCTATTTTAAACAATGGCCACAGTCCCCAATCCCACTGCAGACTTCTTGTGCAGCTGGCTTTTCGGTATAAACTCATGTGGAGTTCGTTTCTATAGAAATGTTTTAACTTAACCCTCTTTCTGTCGTGCATTACAGAGGATCTTCCCGTACGTATTAGCCATGGTGGGGAACGGCACGATCAGCTACGATCACGAGCGTGACGGCAGACCCACGGAGCTGGGCGGCTGCAACGCCATGGTGCGCAACCTCAAACACGACACCTTCCTCTTCATCAGATACGTCCGGCGCAGACTCACGGTGAGAAGTGCAGGAGACGCTCCAAGAGAACACCATAGTCTATTGATAGTCTCTTTTGACATTGCAAGTATTTCGAAGGTGTGGCTTATCAGTCATTCACTTCGGCTGCTACCGTTTCTGTACAGGTCATGATCGATATCGACGGTCAGCACGAATGGAGGGACTGCCTGGACATACCGGGTGTGCGGCTACCTCAGGGCTACTACTTCGGCGCCTCGGCCATCACCGGAGACCTCTCGGGTAAAACATTCTCCCATAGTCTCGAATAGGCACTGTAGCAACTCATGCTGGTGAACTAGTGTGAAATACAATTTCATTTCTAAGAATGAAACGCTGAAGTCGTGTCAAAAATGAACGTGATCCACATTTAAAAGCAATCACGGCAGTGAGAAATGTGAAACGGAAACATCCCAAACGCTTTTTTTTTTATTCTTTGCACTGCTTTGATATCGCTTGATTGCTTCAGTGACAATCAATCAGCCTGAGGGCTACATTAACGAGTTAAACGCTGACTACGTGGCGGAAGTGAACGTGATTCCTCGTCGCACTGCATTTCAAGTTTCATCACTACGTGGATGACATGTCACAAATGAAAAGCAATAGCGTTTGTGATTGCTTTTCTCACTGGTACGAAATGTTCTCCGTAATAATAATCTGCTTATAACGTAATTAAATTCTTATCCAGTACACGCGTACATATACATGTATAATGTAATACATTTGTGCACATAATGTAGTAGGGTATAATAAACTGCATAAAACATTACCACATTATGCTCAAAAATTTACTACATTATTGGTGGATCATTGTGGATGCGCTATATTTGTGTCATAACATCATGGCCAGTTAAGCTTTATGAATGATTACGACTTGCCATGACATGTTTGGTTTTAACAATAAAAATTGTGTTTGTTTTTTTTAAAAAAAAAAAGACAACCATGATCTCATCTCTCTGAAGCTGTACCAGCTGACAGTACTCCGGAGTAAACTAAAGGAAGAAGACGATGAAGAAGAGATCACAGTTCCAAGTGTGGACAATATGGAGCTAATCAGGAGTAAGGCGGAATTTATATTAATCCTCAGCAACAACTTCACAGTAATTAGGCAGATGATAACGTTAACGATACTTCTCAGAAGTATCTCATAAGGCAGCTGGATACGAACAAATTGATCCGTAAACCGTTTTTACAGGAGCGTTTACATAAGAAGTGAGGTATTCGGGGAAATCCCGTATGGAAAAAAACGTTCGTATCGTACAAAAAGCTCGTGAGTCAATGTAAATGTGAACCTTTGATCCATAGACTCCAAATGACATCAGTGGCGTGCATTTTATATATACGCGTGTTGTCTGTTTCACGTAGCTTAGTTATTTCAGTTATGCATGCAACTGAAAATTTTTTGTTTAACTCAGACTTTTTATATTAATGACTTGAAAGAAAGCGATCCGAAAGAAATCCGGAAATGAAGACAAATAAGGCTAGCTATTCAGTTAGGACAAAATAAATGGCACCCCTAGAAAGAAGGAAGCATTAGTGTGTGTCTGTGGTAGCTGAATCGCTGCAGTGGCTGAGCTGCATTAGTGGAAGATTTAGTGCATGGTGCAATATCAGTCGTCATATCACCTTTTTCTGAAATTTTTTGGGCATCACTACAAAACACATTTGGTTTTCAGATGATCCGTTTCATAAAACAGCAAGCAAAACTTCTCTTTCTTTCTCTCGCAGGCTACGAGGAAGGCGAAGGAATGAGCAGTATCGCTATCTTCTTCACCGTGCTCTTCTCCATGCTGGGCCTCTTCCTTCTTATTGTTGTGAGCATTGTGGTTTACAGCCACTGGAACGAGAGCCGACGCAAACGCTTCTACTGAGCTCTCAGCAGATTGAAACCGTGACTAGAACTTCTGGATTGGGCTCGATGGGCTCACGAGCTCCAAAACGCCCCCAGTATCGGTGCACACTGAGCAAACGGGTTTGATTTTGTGCACAAAAAAAGGACCGATGAAAGACTTAGCCATGAGAACAAAGGAGTTTTAAACGCTAAGAGCAAAGCAACGTGGGAATTGGGATTCAACCCCAAACCAGCAGGGCTTTATAAGATTGAAAGTATTTCTCGTATAAGACAGATGTTTTAAGTATAAATAGGAAACGGCCTTGACTGTTTTTTTTCCACTACAGCCCCGATATTTATGAAACGATATTCTGAATTGTTATTTTGCTGTTGTTTTGTATTATATGCCACGTTGATAAGCAAAACAATATTGACAAAGGAATTTGCCTTGTTGGCCAATATTAATTCAATCCATGTGTTGTCATCATGATGCTGGATTTTTAGAAAACTTGTAAGCAAATATGTCATGTGACCACTAGGGGGTGCTATGACAGTCAAATAACTGTTTCTCAGAAATGGCTGGTTTGATTGGAATTTTATACAAGTGTGTTTTTAAGAAAAAACTTAATCACTGGTAGATTTCAGATATTTGACAATAATTTATCCAATTCTTTGTCCAGTTTTCACAAATATTGTAGGCTGATATACCTACAAGCTGCAGTTTATTAACTAAAAATGTTTGTTGGCAAAAGTTTCTAAAACGTTTCATTAACTATAAAATCAGATGAAAAATTTGCATCATGACATGATTTTTATTTAAAATTGTTGGGAAAAAAATAGGTATCCTCTGTAATGTGAAATGGTTATAAAAACCAAAAAAAAGGAGCAGAAATAATGTCTCGAATATTTCATTCGAGCGTACAAATATAGCGTGGACGCCACCGAGTGATTGATGGGGGTGATTGATGATGTACTGTTTGAATTCTTATAAACCTGTAAATTTAATGGCAAGCAAACAGAACCTTTTTTCCTTGTCTGATTATATGGGGTGCTGCCTTTACACCGGCAGTGTATTGCATGTAGTCTCACATGTGTTCTTGTGTTGAATGTTGAGTTTAGGAACTCTGCACTGACTGTAACTGACTGAAAACCTCACACACGGAAGGAAAGCATCATTTATTGTGTGGAACAGTATTTTATTAATAAAAAAACTTTTGTTTGAATTTTTTCCTGTTACAGTTTTATCAGAAGTGCTGCTTAAATCATTTTTATTGACTAAAACTGTATTCCCATCAGAGAGTAAACTGGAGTAAAATAAAATCAGAAAACTGAAGTTTATGAATGAACTCTATAAACACATCCAGTTAGCTCCAATGTTAATAAACATGACCTTTCTTTGTTCCACAAGCTTAATATCTGACTGCATACATGATTGCTGATACGATGACATGAAGACTTCTGTGAGGAGAGGTTTACTGAGCATTTTTGGAAGGAGTCTCCACTATCAGAACTTTATAAGACTCAGAGGTCAAGCTGAACCTTTAAGTTTTCCAACACAGGAAACTCTTCAGAACAGAGGACGTTGATCTTTTGGTTAAGCCATTCCTTTGGATGTATGCTTTGGATCATCGCCATACTGAAAGGTGAAATTCCTTTTCATCTTCAGCTTAATAGTAGACACTTGAAAGTTTTGCACTAAACGTGGCTGGTAATTGTGTGGCTGGCTGTGGCTCAGGTGGTAGAGCGGGTTGTCCACTAATCATAGGGTTGGAGGTTCGATTCCTGGCCCACGTGACGCCACGTGCTGAAGTGTCCTTGGGTGAGACACTGAACCTCAAGTTGCTCCAGATGTCAAGTTAGTGATGGCAGCTCTGCTACCATTGGTGTGTGTGAATAGGTGAATGAGACACAGTGTAAAGCGCTTTGAATAAAAGCACTATATAAGTGCAGACCATTTACCATGCCCCACCTTGGGTATAGTGTTCCTTTTGGTGATGTGGTTGTATTTTTGAATAACTATTCCTTTTGGAATTGGTCTCATCAGACCATAGCAGATTTTGCCACATGGTTTGGGATGATTTAGTTGAGTTTTGTTTTTTTTGTGTGTGTGAAAAAGGGCTTCTGTCTAGCCACCCTACCCCATAACCCAGACATGCGAAGACTGTTCTCACATGCACAGAGTAATCAGTACTTGTCAGATATTCCTGCAGCTCATTTAATGTTGATGTGGGTCTGTTAGCAGATACGCTGGTAAGTTTTTGTCTTATCCTTTTGTAAATTTTAGAGGGACGTCCTGTTGTTGGTGATGTCATCGTGGTACGCCGTTTTCTCTGCTTGATGGTTGATGGCCTTCAAGGTGCTCCATAGTACATCTAATGTTTTGGAAATTCTTTTATACCCCTCTCCTGATCGATACCTTTTGACAGCAGTCAGCAGTCGGATGAAACCAAGACGATGTCTAGAAAATCCTACAGAAACAGCTGATATTTATTTGGGGTTATTCAGAATAGTTTCATTGATGACAGCTTGAATGTGATTATAATTATACAATTATAAATGATATATTATGTTTTCCCTCAAACGTTTGATTGTTTTTCCACTTAATTTTTATATGTTGTAATTTCACATTGAGGTTGGAATATGTTCTAAAATGATTTATCTTGGTTTCATTTTTTTTTCATAAAAAATCCACACACACACCATTTTAACATGGGTGTGTAAACTTTATATCCACTATAGATTAAAAAAAAATAATAATATGAGTCATTCTTTAATTAATAATGAAATGTTTGCATTGGTAAATTGATCTGGTATTAAATACTTTGGGACATGCTTTTATAGGAAAATAATCAACTGTGACTGGGGAAAATCCCTATTGTGTTTTAGTCTTTATGGAGATTTGAATAAATGAGACATTTTAACTCTAATAAATTTAATAGACACCACTAAGACCATGAACCACTTATTACAGCATTAGTCCACTAGGGGTTGCTATAAGTTAGAAATGGGTGTTTTTTTTCTATGGACTTTGATTAATATTATATACTAAAATAACAACCAGTCAACAATTCTGGTTGCCAAGTGCACATGGATCTGGGAAGCATTCTTGCACTCTTTCTTTCCATCCATGTTCAACATAAAATGACTTTTGTCTCTCTTTGACAATGTGCCAGAGCCAAAAAGGTCACTTGTGTCACTGAGGCGACGTTTCTGAATGCGACTCGATCACTTCATTGTTTGTGCCAAGAGCTGTAGAGTTCCTGAGAGGAAATTCAACAGAAGCACGACGACACACACAGAGCTGCTACTGAGCGTGTTTTCTGGAAAGTTTACAGAAATGACAGAAGTGCTTTGTTCATGCTTACTCAAAGCTCATCTTACCCTGGTTTGTATGCTGCTAATTATAATCAGCGTTATGTAATTGATCCAGGCTTGATAAAGACATCATGTAAACAGTCTTGTGCCATATTGATTTTATTACAAAAATAAAATACAAAGAGTACACAGCCAACTTCTTACTAACCCCTAATGTTAGAATTTTCCACACACTTCAGTGATTTTCAGATTTTTCCCCCACATTTCACCATCCTTTTCTTTCTTTCTTTATTTTTTTTGGCTTGATCTAAGTGACAGCAACAAAGAAAATGAACAGTTCTGTGCTCTTTGACGACTGCTTCTGCTAAGTAACAAATAAGTAACAAAGAAATTAAACGTGTACATGAACTTAATGATATAATGGATTATGAAGCTAAAATAGTCAGTTGTGATGTGTGACAGAAATTCTGTCCTACTTGGAACGAGAGTATCAGGCAAAAATGGCTTTACAAAACCAGACCCTTCAATCGCACAGCCCTCGGACAGGCTTACATAAGGACACGGCTCCATTACGTCACGTCTACTCGCTGTCCTGCAAGGCGACGGTTCAGGTTTCAGTAGCTGAAAACTGGATAAACAAAATTTGAAACCGGTTCCAACGACAAGATGTGCTTGGGAGATCGACACAAAGCTGTGTCTCGTGTGTAACATGGGAGTAAGGAAACACGGACCAACCGACAACGTGAAGTGTACATACAGACGTTAATAAAACCGACCGAGTCAGCACAAGAGGGGTACACAAGACTGGCTGTGAGCTGAGCTAGTCAAATCACTTTTTTGATTTCCTTCAGTTCCCCCTCTGTAAATGACAAAAGACACTTGATGTACAAAAGCATTCGTGTACAAAACGATCATAGTAGCAAATTATTTCTCATCTCTAAGTAGACATCTACTGAGATGAAGTGCAATGTGGATTGAGAACAGTATTGCTTGTATTGACAAATATGACAGAGCTTTTACCTTCCTTCTTTGCGTGCATAGTCTATAGTTAGATACAGTACAGAGGTGTGAAGAGATACAAACAAAAAATAAAGAGGAGGGGGGGACAGAAAGAGAGAGGGAGAGAGAGAGAGAGGTGGGAATTTTTTCTTGTGAAAGCATCATTGTGAAGAACAAGGCACAGTGAGTGTAAACATCACCATAGGATGTGTTATGGAAACTGAAGTGGAGTCAAATCAGGGCTAAATTCTTGGGAGAGAGAGAGAGAGGCGCTGAGGGTAAAACAGAAGCCAAACTGCTGCAAGGCTTATATATATATATAAATAAAGATTCACAGACTGCATTTTGTGAATTTGCTGTAAACCTTTGGTCAAAGCACTTGCAGATCCGTCGCCACGGTTTCTGTCGCCACGTTTATGCTGTTTGGTGAAATGGGACCGGAAAGAGGGAGAGAGAGAGAGAGAGAGAGAGAGAGAGAGAGAGAGAGAGAGAGACACAGTCACGCAATTCTCCCCATTACACACGTCTCCAGATAGATTCACAAATATTCCCACAGGTATACAGACAGAGAGAGGCAGAGAGATCATTGCACATCTCTAAATACATACATATATACACAAAATTGCAGAAACATGACGGCCATATAACAAACAACCATGATGCTTTCGGCAAATAGTGGCCTTAACATGTACAATCGTTTCCATATGCAAGAGTCACATGAACCTTAACATAAACTAAATTACTTACTAGCCCTTTAAAAAAAAAAAAAAAAAAAAAAAAAAAACCCATAGCGCCATACTGTTTGGGCACAATTTGCCACAGATTATATAAGGAAACCAAATGCTTCATTCCCTAAAAATAATAATAATGATCGTTTTAAAAAACCAAACAAATCTCATTCAGATCATACTGCTACTCAGGAGGCATGCAATTTTGCATCTACACAACCACGTGCATCAGCAAACTTTTCTCAAGCCATCACAATCATTCCAGTACGCAAGTCCAATTCCACCAAGTAGAAAGGAAAAATATTGTATAAAAGATTTTTCTTTATTTTTGCCAGTAGGGGTATGTCAAAATTCTAAATTATCTCAAATATTTTTGACATATTCTTCTCAATGGTTTCACTTGTCTCAAAATTTCATCTTATTATCTCAAATTATTTCGGACATGTTATCTGAAAGGACTGATTTGTCTCAAAATTTGACTTCTCAAAAATCTGATTTATATCCAGTGTTCGGTTTATTATCTCAAGGCTTTGACTTCGTAGCTCAAACAATTGACTTCTTATCTCAAAGTTTTGACTACTCAAACTTTTTGACTTACTATTTGAAAATTCTGAAAAGCTGGCTTGTTTTCTCAAAACTCGACTTATCTCAAAAGTTTGGCTTGCTACGTCAAAATTTTTACATCGAAATGTTGACGCCTTAAAATCTTTGAGATAATAAGTCCAACATTTGAGACAATTTTCAAATTTGACATACTGCTGCTGCCAATAATAAGGGAGAAAATGTTAAGTAATTAGATTCTTTATTACATGGCAGAAATTAGCATCCATATTCCAGAAACATGGAAAAATAGACACTACTGAAAGCACATACACCGCACCTTCATGTTTCCTGTTTGAAATCCCCTGAACTATAACCCAAATGTGGAGGAAAAAAACAAAAACAAAAACATTTTCAATCAATTATCTACACCTTAGAGGCTCTAAACCTAAATTGGAATTTTCCAGAAATAATCCTAGAGTGCAGGAAACAAAAAACCCAGATTAACTTCTATGTATGGATTAAGATCCATAAAGACATTGGTGGGTTTTTAATTACTACAATGAGGCAGCACCACCAGTTCATCAACTGTATGATCAAAATGTTCTGATTAGCATTAGTCACCTAGCAAAGCAGCTTCGAGGTGCGTCAAAACATTTCTTCGACTCTATTCCGCACCATGATAACAGACGTCATCGTCTTCACAGGTTGTGAATGCGCACAAATTATGCGAAATGATGCGATTAAATGAAAACAAGCCACCCAAACGATTCGATTCATCCAACCAATAAGAGAAATAAGAGCAAATGCTAATCATAGTCAAATCAGTGCACTCGAGTGGTGAAGCTGAAAGTGGATCGAAAGCGAGGACGGTGCGAGAGCCGAGCATTGTCCTGCTCCGATTATACGTGCCAACATGTGTTTCACGTGTTCCACAGGATCGTCGATGTCGGCAAGTCTTTTAAAGTGCAAGAAGCACAAACACACGGCTGCCTTCACCCTGCTGAGGAATTTGCATATGAACGGAAAATATCTATGAGTGGTTCAAACTACTTCAATGGGCCTCATTTATCAAACTGGATTAATTATTTAGTAGTAAATTGTTAAGAGGAGCATTTACACAAGAAATTCATGAAAATTCAGTCAGTTCAGAAAAACTTTCCCATAAGTATCCTACGAGAGCTCCTAAATCTATAGTAGCCGACTCGCTGCAGTGGCTGAACTGCATTACTGGAAGATTTAGCGCACACTGCGATTAGGTGGCGCTCTTTCGCCGTTCAGTCGCCATCTTGTTTTCAGCTCAGTGACCTTTGCTTTTTATGGAGTTTTGTGGACGTGCAATGAACACGCTTGTTAATTCATGACTGGAATTCATCATCATACAAACGTGAGTATATCAGCTTCACTGAAACGTCTGCGAATCTGCTGGGAGTTTTTCAGTTCGGTTTGGCTTACAAAAACAAACAACCTTACTAAAAGATCGATAAATGAGGCCCAGTGCTTGCAGATAGCCAGCCAAAAGAGCGTATCCGGACTCGGTGCAGTCGTGCGGCACAATTCAAAACAAAAACAACACATCGATGCATCCGTGCATAAAACTGTCTGAAGCCCCTCAGATATGGGTCAGATTAGCAGCATTGGCTGAGACTCTGCTTTTCTGCCAACACCCCTCTGATATCACATTTCACATGGAGAAGGGCTACATGTACTCGCTCTCTCTCACACACACACACACATCTGTAGTGTATGTGCGATTACAGTGGAAAACCGAGAAAAGAATGTGAAACCCGTTTACGCAAAACTCACTTATAATGGATGTTGTACTGGGTGAATAAACGTCAGCAGTGCCAACACTGCTAACAAGGAAATCGTCGCATTTTACCGCAAAACGATGTCGGGGAATGAGGTTACTAATTTTATTTCCAGATATGCCCCAAACAACAGGAAAAAAATCATGCTAAAAAAAATATAATAATAAATCGTGACAAAACTAGCTCACCAAATTTTTTCAACGACCAAAGAGACCCTAGCCCCGCCCCTGTTTTCAATTGGCTCACAAGCCGAGGCTCGTAAATTCGGTGGTCAAAGTTCGCCCAAATAAAGTCTGTCGTGTCTCGTGTCCGTTCCCCCTCAGTGTTTTGGCTTTTCTGCTGGATGACTTATTTACAATTGCTCTGACTGCTGCTTATCTGAAAAAGCAGAAATGTGTAGTTTTCAGGTGACTGCCTTATCAAAAATCGGACATGCTATGGCATAGCTGGCACCTCTGCTGTACTTCGAAAAGAACATAAACCCTGCTTACACAAAACTCATTTCTAATGGAAGCCTAAGGGCAGCAACGGATGTTTATGCAAAACTTATTTGTGTACACTCTCATGAGCCCTTCACGCTAAAGTAAATGAAGCTCTAAAAACTCGAAAATATTTTTTGTCTCTCCACTGGAGAAAATATTCACATTTATTAACATTTTAACACATTTTTTAGTAGAATACCACAACTGGCTTTAGATCACCATTATAAGCAAGTTTTGTATAAACAGAGTTTTGTTTTTTTTTCTGGTGGGGGGGGGGGGGGGGGGGTTGGGCGCTACACCTTGTTTGTTTCAATCGCACACACACACGCTACAGATTTAGTAAAAAGGTTGAAAAATATGCCGAAGGATTCCTTTAAAGCAACTGAGTCACTTTACAAAAGTGGTATAAAATGTGAGTTTCCTTTCTCGAGTGGGAATTACAAAATCGAGGTTAAAGGTATTCAGAGTCATCATTCCACTTCCAGTTTCTTAAAACACATGCCATTTCTTAACAGAAAAAAACCCAAACGTCTTGCTATCATCAGTTATTAAACCCCCTCGGTATGTATTATGCACTGGATTACATTTATTTTGGTGAGAAAGCAATTGCCAACTGATAGTTTTAAAAATAGATGTTAACTTTACAGGCATATGATCCAAGGGAGCTGAAGGTGAAACTGGCAGTGTCACTCCTAAATAAACAGGAGCAGCAGTCAAAATGTTATTCATCCCATACGCTGGCTTCAGACCCAAACTTGGGTAGAAATGATTCTGGAGCGCATACAAAACTTTAGTTTGAGTTCGCTAAGGCTGCTTTCACACTAGGCCAGCGCATTATTTTATTCAGTCACAGCAGAGCTTCAAAAGTCGAAAAAGTCAGGTGATGTCTGCCCTTTTTTTTAAAAAAAAAAAAAAAAACCTCATGACCAATCAGATCGCAAGTTAGTGGGCAAGCAAGAAAAACCAACATGGAGGACAGAATGCTGGTGAAAAATTTGTCTGGCTAGAGAGGAGTCACATTATATCATAGCAATGTAATTCAACATAACTTGGGGATATTCACATTTTTTGGTATGTAATTTGGCATTTCTAATTTAACTGTAGCTCAAATTCTCTTAATTTTCTGCCTCCAATGTTACAGAGAAACTAAACAACCTCTTCTTACAAACAAAGCAAAAAACAAAAAAACCTATTGTGAAAGCAGCCTGATTAAACAGGCCTGGGTATTTTCCCCTCATTTCCACAATAAGGCAAAATCT
The DNA here is from genome assembly GCF_023375685.1 of Ictalurus furcatus. Lineage (NCBI taxonomy): Eukaryota > Metazoa > Chordata > Actinopteri > Siluriformes > Ictaluridae > Ictalurus > Ictalurus furcatus. The sequence continues at coordinate 15,183,741 of NC_071282.1, forward strand.
TAACTGCGGCAATGTTACCAATGCACCTGCTATCACCTGTGAAATATTGATGAGCGATATCATGCGCGTTCTCACTTCTATCTAAATCATTTAGTTTTGTATTAGTCTGAATAAGAAATAAAGAAAGCCGTTATATTGTGGCACTGCTGTATTGCTGGTGTGTGGTTAGTATCGAGTCAGTATTTTGTTGCATCGCCCAATCCCTATATAAGATACTATTAAGGGCGCTGTCTCAAAACACTGCGCTTTGCGTCGACTCTACCCTCTAGCATCTTCATAGGTCATGAATAAATGTGAACAAGCTGCTTCATGTATGCAAAGCACAGGGTGTGAGATGGTGTCTTTCTGTGGTTCTCTTGCGGAAGGTATTCTTACGGTTATCTGATCTTCAGTGTGTGGCTCTGTTCCTGAGGGATGAAGCTCAGCTGATGTCAGCCCCACAGCTGCACTCTCTTTAGCAGAGCCTTGTGGGGAAAAAAACAAAGCGTACAGTCAGACTTGTCCTGGTGCACTGTTTCAAGCTCGGTCTTTCAGCCTCCGTGCAAGGAAAGTCAGTGACCGACAGGCCATGACGCCATGGCTGAACTGAAATGTCATGTAGAAGAGGGGAAGAGTTTTGGGGTGGGCGGTGGGCCTCAAAGACAAGTGAGATTTTTGGTTAAGTGAAATGAGAAGGAGCTTCAAAACATGGCTCTTTATTTCTTCTCACTTTTTTTTCCAAATGTCTGGCAAAAACAAGAGCGCGTCGTCCCACTAAATACAAAAATTCCTTCTAGAAAAAAACCTAATTTTGTTATTGTTAATGGTAACATAAGAGCAACGTGCTTATTTTTATTCAGTTGTTATTAGAATGGCAAAACATGCCAACGCCCTGCCTTGTGCACTTCAAGGTTGCCTTACGGGTTGGCGGAAAAAAAAAAAGAAAAAAAAAAAAAAAAAGATGCTAACCATAACAAAGCCTTATGCCCTTCAACTTCAGGCAACGTTACGTGTCATGTGACTCACACCACATGATCTCCATCGGATGTTGGAGAGCACGAGATCTCTTTGGGTCTGAGAGCCTGTCTCTCCGAGCAGCAGCTCCCACCAGGCACCTGACACATCCTGCCCTCTTCCTCTTCCATCCCGGAGCACTCATCTGTGTCCAGCTGGCACACGCACATCTCGATGCCCGAGTCGCCCGTCACATGCCTCCGTCTGGTGTTTAGCTCCTCCTCCAGGGAGACGTCCGGCTCTTCGTGCTCTGCGCATTCCGATTGGGCCGCGGCTGCCACGAGGTTCGGTTCCTGCGACTCACAAGCACCGTTCTCTGTCTGCACCGCCTCCAACACCACAGCTGACTCAGAACAACCGACAGACGGTTGAGCACAGGTTGAGAGTTCTGGAGGATTCTCGGAATATGGTGGAGGAGGGGTGGGAGGGTGGCCTACTACTTCCTCGTAGTCAGGGAGCTTGCAGTCCGTCCAGAAGCCTTAAATGGAAAGAAAAGAGTGCCAGGTCAGATACCTGAGGCCCTTGGAGCAGTGAGGCTTGCAGAAGCACCAAGCTAGAGAAAGCCAGGACAGGGACACTACAAATATAACTAATATATATATATATATATATATATAACTAATATATATATATATATATATATATATATATATATATATATATATATATATATATATATATATATATTAGTTATATATATATATATATATATATAACTAATTAATATATTATATATATATATATATATATATATATATATATTAGTTATATATATATATATATATATATATATATTAGTTATATATATATATATATATATATATATATATATATATATATATATATTAGTTATATATATATATATATATATATATATATATATATATATATATATATATATATATACACACACACACACACACAAATATATAACAAACAACCTCTTCGTGTGTATTAATTTCACAGTAGGTCTGAAACCATTCTGGAAAAAGCCACACATCAGCTTCTAATATCTTAAAAATACTTGATTTCTAAACTTTACATGCATGACTCCTCCCATTGTGTAACCATCAATTTCAAGCTCCAGAACAGAGTGATACCTGAATAACATCAAACCTTTCAAATAATATTTTTTTTTAAAAAAAAAATACATATTTGGGTAAATGAGGGTGCCAATACTTTAATCTCAGCAAAACCTGACTAGAACGTTAAACTTTTTCAGATAACCATAAAATACAGCATTACACAAGAGACTCCATCCACGTCTCAAATAGAAAACATTTTTGGGTTCACCTACATGGGCGATTGAAAGAAATAAAAATAATAAAATAAATAAATGAAAGAAAAAGCATATCAGGCCTAGGGCTGAGCAGTGAGAAAGCTACTTGAAAAGTTACCAAATGCCGAGCTGACAAACTTACACCCTAATCAGCACAACCTTGTGATTCTCGTACAGATGTAATCAGCGCATAACAGTTTGTTCGGTCATTTCCGAGCCGAGGCTGCACAGCTAAACATTATAATGAGACGACGTAAACACGCAGATTTCCTCCTCCAGGAAGAGAGGAAAACAAAACCCAAGATCCTGCAATCAGATCACTGGTCAGAGCGTCACACTTACGCAGGTTGAGGGGTGGTGGAGAGATGAAGGAGCTGGAGGCTCCCTGATAGGCCATGAGGCTGATCTCTCTCTGCCTCTGTTCCTGCTGCAGTCGCATCTTAACGCGCCGGTGTCTGTATGCACAGCAGCAGCTCAGCATGATGATGAGAGTCCAGACCAGCCAAAACCCTGAACACACACGTATAGTTTCTTTAAAAATTCCAAAATAAACCTCATCATCAGCATTTCAGGTTATCTATAGAGCCATTCACACTACATATGCTTGCTCATAGGCTTATAATACTTACAAGCAAAAAAAAAGATGAAAACTACACACCTACAGATGCGTTTAGATTTGAGTAAACATTTGCAGAGCTCATGTGTACCAGTCTGCCCCAAGTTCAGCCTGACAAAAAGACATCAGAAAGCCAAGAAGCAAAAACAAAGCGGGGCAGTGTATGACACTCACACCACAGCTCGTAGTAGTAGGTGCAGCACTCCGTCTCGCCGCAACAGTAACCCATCTCGCATCTGTACTTCTCATTGTTCACCCCGAAACAGAACTCCTTGCCCTGTGAAATCATAAATAATATCAATATTCATATCAACACACAAAATAACCATGTTTACGTCACATGCGCGTTACCAATAATCTGAGAACTGCAAAACAACTCTAATTTCAGATATAATTCAATCAACATCAAACTAAGTATACATGAATCAATCAATAATCAGATTTCTGCTAGTAGCACCACTAGAAACAGTGATTTAATTAAACTTCCCATAATAAAAGGTGAAGCATCATTTCTTTCTAAATCAAGTTGCTTAAAGTATTTAACCTAGTTTACTGATAACATCATACCCATAGCATACGTCTTACTGGTCGTTTGGTCAGAAGCAGAGTCATCTCCAAATTACTGTCTGTTAATGAGTCATCTTTCACTACTGGTAAATATTTATTTCAGAGGTAGCAAATGTCACATGACAATTTGTCTCGCAGCAGTCTGTGTTTTAATATTACAAACCGAGACATACTGTAGTCCTCTTTTATGGAAGCCCATTATTGTTATTATTATTATTATTATTATTATTATTATTATGACCTACTATGCTATCCATTAAAACAATGTCTGGCTTAGTTACTTATCTGAAACAGCATATGGAGTGAGATTTATTAGATATTATTTAGTAAATTAATCTTACTGTGATAAACTGTGGGCTGTTAGAGAGCAAGTCAAAATATCAATACATGGAAAAATAACTACATAAATATATAATGAGACACTAAGTCGGAATATCAATACCATGTAAAAACAATGAGATAATAAGCTAAAATAGTACCATATTATCCTTAAATAATTTATTACGCAGAAATTATTCTTCCACAACTTATTCTTCCAAACAACTTTTGTTTTGTTTTGTTTTGTTTAACAGCTTGTGGTTTGGGGCTTCACCTCTTTTACAGAAAACTAATGATATTCAAACCCAAGATATCAGATTTACATGCTCTAAATAACCCAATTATTGGGCTAATATACAGGTGTCTTTATCTGATTTCTCAAACTAATAGTCCATCATATATTTAAAGTATCAGTGTATGCTGTTTACAAGACCACTTAAATAAACTGATAACCTCCAGATAATGGATTATTCTGCATGTAAACGCATTTATTGTGGGAATGTAAGCATTAATTGTGAGGTACGTTAAAGATGAGTCATCCACTATAATGTATATAATATAATGCTTATTGTGAAGAGATATGAGGTAAAAAAAAAAATAAATAGACAAAATAAAAAACAAACTGCTTTTGTACATACTCTACAATAGAACAGGAGAAGAAATCATTTTCTGTAATGTTTCTTTCCATTTGCTTTCGAGGCAGGCTTTACACAAACACAATTCAAGTAAGGCATGTTTTAGTTGCGTTGAATTGATGTGTTATATATATATATATATATATATATATATATATATATATATATATATATATATATATTACAAATGATCAGAAAAAGTAAGAAACAATAAAAAATAAAGGAGCACTAATCCAAAGGTAAGGCTTCATTTAAGTCTTGTAAGTGAAACTGCTCACTTAAATTTGAAAAACACACACAAAAGGAATATCAAAGTAAAATGACACATTTATCCAAATTTAGAGGAAAAAAATTAAAAAACAAATGAGAAAGTCAGCTAGTTTCTCAGTTACTTGGCACATTCATTAATTAGCAAGCTTGCTAATTCACACAGTCAAAGAAACGTTACTCGCCTTTATTATAACCGGCTTGCTAGCTAAACAAATAATTACTTTTTTTGTTGAAAGAATAAATAAAATTATAGCCAGCTAGAAGTTCAGCTCATTAATTTAACCAACTTGGAATGTAGCTTTTAAACATGAGCCGAATGTCAACTTTTACAAACGTCTATTTATAATTCCTAACAACCGAACTATTGTTCACCTTGATGCTGTTACCGTTAGCCGGCTATTTCCGTGTGAGGCTAACACCGCTAGCCTGTATAACCGAGCAGGAAATTTAAAAAAAACAAAACTTTCCATTAAAGACTAATAAATATACTGCGTCATTAAGAATACCGGCGGGGGGGGAAACAACTAGCTAAACCTCAATGTCATGTCGTCTTTCTCCGGTTAATATTTTAGCCATTTGAATTCCGTGCCCTGTTTCTTTTATGTCGAAAACAAAAACAGTGCACAATAGAAGGCCTGCGTCCAGCTGTGAGCCCGGAGCTCGAGTTACACAAGTCGCCGCATCCCAAGCGCTCAGCTCGGCTTACCTGCGCCAAACACGTCCCTGTGCAAAGCAAACCCACGACAGAACCCAACGTTTTCTGCCTCATCTTCGCTAAGAAAGCACCGGAAACCATAGAGATACGATTTTTTTAAAACAACTAATCGGTAGAATAACCGACACAAAGGTCGAGCGACATATTTTTGTTTCCAGTCGAGTCACACTGAGGCAAGCCCCTTGAAAGCAATACCGAAAAGAGCACACCGCAATTCGGCTGTAGGGGGCGACTTTCCCCCATGTTTCCACTGATGACACTTTTCACATCACTCCTGAGGAGATTCTGAGAAACTACTAATGCTTTAATTATTTAATTGGTATATAATACTAGCCTTATATATATATATATATATATATATATATATATATATATATATATGCCTTCATTTCCTAATTTACTGGCTTTATCCTGGTTAGAATGGAGGTGAATCCGGAGCCTATCCTCAGAACACTGGGAGCAAAAGGGGGACTATATTCGGAATGGGACACCAAGGCCTTATTCACACACTCCTTCACAACTAGTGGTAATTTAACGTAGCCAATCCACCAACGTACCAGCATGTTTTCTGGAGACGTGAGAGGAAACTAGAGAACCCAGACGAATCCAGTGCAGACATGGGGAGAACATGCAAAGCCCCACCCATTCAGTAATCAAGCTCAGGATCGAGCTGGGGACCTGTGAGGTAGCAATGCTATCTGCTGACCATCATTCCACTCTCATTCATCATAGATACCCATTTTATCCTGGGAACACTGGAGAAGAAGCGGGAATACACCTTAGATGGGACGCCATTCCATCGCAGGGCACCATGTACACACACATTCACACCAAGGGGCAACTTAGAGTAGTAAAATCCGTGTTTTCTGGGAGGCGGGAAGAAACCTGCACAGACACAGGGAGAACATGTGAAAATCCGCACCTCAGAGGTGATTATTTTCCAATAACAGCACAGCCTGAAGTGCTTTATTCCTTTTACACACTACAGCTATTTACCAATAGACTCCAATTTGTTATGAATTAAAGAATGACAAAATCATAGATTTCTTTCTACTTCAAACAACAGTGATACACTATTGTTCCTTCCGTCCTAGACTCAGATTAAAGACATGCATATTTTATGGGCAATAAATGTATATATGAACATGATATTTTATGATGAGACATCAAGCCTGAAAGTGTCATTTAGTGATGGTTAGTCATTTTGAATACTAAACCTACTAAAATGTCTATATTTTACCAGGCCTGATAAAAAATGGCTGACCAAAAATAAATAAATAAATAACAATTCATACTGATGGTCTAGAAGAAGAAACAACGGCTGCTGTCAGTCTTTTATCTAGGTGTAGGCCTCTAGCCTACTTTGCTAAATAGGCTATAGATTATGCAGCTAGCTAATTACTAGATAGTTTGTTCTGTTGGCCTAGTTTTTGAAATTGTAGTGTTGATTTTTATATATTAGTGTCGTTCAAAATAAATATAGTGCTTTTAATACCTGCCTGTCAAAATAATTAGATTTTGTGGATATACATTTTTCATCGTCTGTTAAATGAAGAAAAAAAAGAGCTTGATATTTTGATGTGTATGGCCTTTTAGACCTTATATGCTAGACATTTTCTGGTTCAATCCAGTAATTGTACTTTGTTCATGATCTTTTATTGTAGTCTATATAGAAAGCAAGGGACTGTAGTGTATACTAAGCAAAGACTAAGTTTCAACAATATACTACAAAAAACCTTGATGTTATTGACACAGAATTGCGATAGTGTTGCTGTGGTCCAGTCCCTCAACACAGTATCACAAATCAATATGAGTGATTTCACATAGAACTGACTGAATCATGACATCACAGCGATTTCTTTTGGAATCATATTATGATGTCACTACTAAAATGCCTCATATTGAGTTGATTCTGCCTCTTGTGAGCTATACATCACAGTCCAATCCAGTTCACTGCACAAAACATATAATTCAGACAAAACTACACCATCCATATGCACAATACAGCAATTTCTTGCTCCTGCATATACAATAAATCAAACGCAGGCACTACAACTATTCAATTACCCAAGTTCTCACCTTGTTTACCGTGATTTACCACAAAGCGCTGGCACTTTCTCCCTGCACTAGCCTGGCTTTCATCAGGGGCCATAGTAATCTGCTCGGGATGAGTGCCCCAGCCTCTTATAGGACATTTACATACGACCCCCTTTCTCCCAAGCCCTCTAATAGATGCCCAATAGCATTTGCATTTATATAGCTCACTTCATAGCAACACGGTTTGAGTGCTTTGCTGTGTTAAAAAAAAACACAAACCTGGGCTGGCCTTGACTCGCACCAATGGGCTACTGGCGTTGTCTCCTTTTCTCCATATGCAGCTTGGGGTTTAATAAGAGAGAGGTCTGATTGAGAGAGGGAGGGCAAAGGGACCTCAAGGTGAATCTACCCTCAGCACTCAAGAAAGACAGATGCCCAGACAGAGGAAATGGTTTATCTACATAGCTGGGAAAAAATAAAATTGCTCAGGAGGACAGAGGAGCAGAAAATACTGTGTAGCTGCAAAACCAAAAGGTGTTTTGATGATGTCAGCATTGCATAGGTCGTTGCTGTTTGGTTTTTAGTGATGATGCAGTGAAACTTTGCTCTAGTGAAAATATTTCTTACTAACATTGTTATTATTATTATTATTATTATTATTATTATTATTATATACTAATTATGCCAGGCCAACCCATTTGCATCCTAACAGCCAACTCATGATTGCATCATGAGTTTGTCTTATTACTCTAAAGCAACTGAAGATGCTGAATTGCGCTTTTTTACTTTTTTTTTTTTAATGATTGTTGAGAACAGATTCACTCTAAATGCATTCACTACAGATCAAAACAAAATGCTCTAACATTTGGGCTGAAAGAGGATGTTAGAGACGCCCACTGAGGGGGTCGACGGACTCCAGCCGTGATCAATCCTAATGAACTGTCTATGATTGCCAAATAAAAGAGGGGGCAAAGCAATCAAGAAGTTTCCTCTTGTGCGAATAAGCTGGCTGACAGCAAGAGGCGCTGAGGCCTGCAGAGCTCAATAAATCACAGGACTTTCATGCTTCCCACAGGCGTACTTGTGAACCTCCTACGAAAGGCAAGAAGGGGCTGATGACCTGGGAGGGAACCGAGAAAGAGATATCCTATGTCCACCACCGTAATCAATGTTTCCACACACTACAGCACTGACATCTACATAGGAATCCCACAGGGCTTGCGCAGGAATGGGGTGACAAAATCGACATAATAGGCTACCGTGGATATGAAGGTCACCAAATGGAAACAGGCAGGAGAGGAAATTTCTTAATTTGACCAAACAGGAAAAGGCGAGAGTATTATTTATTACAGGCAAGACGAGATTTATATGGGGTCACTTATTAATTTATAGCTAATAGTTTTACATACTGTATAAGCAGTGAATACTGCAGCTTGGTGGTCTCTTATTATTTATTACCTTTTATGCTAAAGCGCTGTAAGAATTCTTGATTCTGATTGATCAGAAGGTCTTGATATCTTTTTTATGACAGCAGCTCTGATAGAAGTTCCAGCTGTAATAAAAATTCCAGTCTCATATTAATACTAGTTCTAATACATTATCATATTCCTCCACATAATCTAAAACTAATAAAAGTGTGTTGTTATTTAACACAGAAAACGTACAATCATCAAATTAGTAAAGCTTCCCGGAAGGAGAAGTTTATTTAGCATTTATGGAAGGAGTCTCCAGTTTCAGCACCACAGGAAAGTCACAGTAACAGTAAATCGATCAAAAGTGCAACAAGAAGAATAAAACATTTTGGGCCTTAACTCTACTCCGCATCATCTGCATTCTCTTCATCACACCATCTCATCACTGATTATTTTCCTATAACAGCATGTTTTATTCCTTACATATTGTACACACTCAGAAAATGTTATCAAGTTAAGAGCTTCTTTTGTTGTCTGACCTTACAACAGAGTTATTCCTTATTAGAGCGGGTTCTATGTCGAATCCTGTTTGGATACTAAGAACACTTCATCATCCAATGAAGAACCCTTGAAGAACCTTATTCACTTTAAGAACCACTTTTTCTGCAAATATATTTGGCCCTGTATGTAAAGTCTTCCTAATAACAATAGTGGAGAAATATTTATCTGAAATTGTAACATAACTGAATATCCTGTTTCAACATTTATATTTGCTTCGCGTATTTTTTTTTTTTTTCATAATGTCTCATTTAATACCCTGAATCAGATATTTAATCAGACACTAGTGTGTAGCATAATTGTGTTCTACTGTCTTGGTACTTGGGCGTCTTTTTCACTACATACTGTAATATGTCCTGAAACAGCAAAATATTAAAAAGCAGTTATTTATGAGGTTTTATTTCTTCACTGCAATCATTTTCCTCATCATTCATTATACTGTACATTCTCAGTTATTATGGTGATAGAGGCAACACTACAAGATAACAAGAAAACTACTTATGCACACTTATTAGCTACAGATAAAGACTCTAATATGTATTCCCCTAAAAACAAACAGGTAATTGATGTTGTTTGTCATAGCAGGAAGCACTAGAGATGAGACAGGGCTAAGATAAACACTCACCCTCACCACGAGGTGGTGCACCTGAGCCTGAGCCTGAGTGTCAGGACTTGAGGACAGAACATGAAAGATGAAAGTCCTGTAAAACTCCCTGAATCCTTTTAGCAGGTGAAATTCAAACATTGCAGATTATAATATGTAATAAATAAATATAATAATAATAATAATAATAATAATAATAAGTGTGTGGATGGAAGAAAATGTTACAGAACGGGACGAGAGAGAGATAAATAAGTCGCAAGGGTCTTTGGCTGTTCATGTGAGGAAAGTCTTAAAGGATCTAGATCTATGCAACCTTGAATTTTACACTTTCACACTTCACATGTAATGTTTCACCCTTTTTTTTTTACATGTAGGCTTCACATGTAGAGCGAATGGTTTTATTTATTTAATTTTTGCAAGTGCTTATTTTTATCATTTATTTTCACATGTACATTTTTTTTTACATGGGTGATGTATTTTTATTTTCCACATGTGATTTTTTCCACATGTTTGATTTATTTTCACATAGTAAGTGTTCACATGTATAGCATGTGGTTTTATTTTTCACGTCATTTTCTCACATGATTAACTACTTTACGTGTTCAGTTTTTTTCATCTATTGCATGTAGGTTTTTTTTTTTAAACACATGTGATTCCCCTAACCCTATCCCTACAATTCCCCCTCCCCCTCACCCCACCCAAAAAATTAAAAAAAAAAAAAAAATCATTTACTTTTCCATGTTAATTTTTCTCATGTACGGCGTTTTATTATTATTTTTTTTTCTCCACAGAATTTTCTCAAATTATTAGTTTTTAATATTTTTTTTCCTATGTAGGGCATGTAGGGCATTTTTTACTTTTACATGTTATTTCTCTGGCTTGCCAGGGGGAGAGAGCGAGAGAGACAGAGAGAGAGAGACAAGTGGGTTTTTTCACATGTTTTTCCCCATTTTTCCACAAATGTGTTTTCCACATCTTTTTAAATAATCAGTTTAGTTTCACGTGTTCGTTTTTCACATGTAGGGCATGTCAATTTATTTTCAACTGTAAGTTTCTATTTTGTGTGCGTTATGTGTAAATATTTCACATGCAGATGTGTTTTTATTGTATTTATTTATTTTTTACATTTAGTTTTACATGTAAATTTTGTATTTTTATTTTTCATGTGCTCCCCCCCCCCACACACACAATTCATTTATGTTCACGTGCTATATTTTTAACATGTATGTTATGTGTTTTTATTTTTCACATGTAATTTTCTCACATGATTATATTTTATGTATTATTTTTCCACATGTAGAGCGTGTTGTTGTTTTACATGTGTACACATGCATTTCCCACATGCTTCATTTGTTTTTAAGTGTTACATACTTAAATAAATGTACACATTTTACGTATATGGTTTTATTTTTTATGTGATCATGTATTATTCACACCATGTCATGTTTTCTGGAATTCATATGCACAACATTGCGAAATGTACCTTCACATGTTTTTCCACAAGCTTTTATATGTGATTTTTACAGAATGGAAGTGGCTTTTTTTTGTTGTTGTTTTTTTTACCTGCAAGGATTCTGTGTAGAAGAACCCTTAACTATTTAAAGATTTGAGGAACATTTGCTGGGTTTTTTAAAAAATTTTTTATAAAAGTATATAAAAGATCATTTTATTATCTTTGAAAATATAATTCTTGAAATTGATCCAAATCTGTTTTTAGTTGTGAAATTAGTCTATTCGAATGTATCCTGCTGTGTTTGTGATAATAAAGATCTGTTACTTTTATACTTATGTAAAATTCTTGATTTATTTATTAACTTCTTTTGAATCAGATCTGTCTGCTAAATAACACTAAGCAGTTCACAACACACACTTTTTAACAATCTTTCGACAATGAGAGTTAAAAACAATAAACATCATTACTCCCATGTAATTGCACCATCCAGCAAAGGTCCCTCCCCCAGTCCACTCCCACACACACACACACACACACACACACACACACATGCACACTAAGTGTGTGGGAAGTATTAACTGTTACTTGCTTTACTTCCTTTTCCATTGGCTTTGTTTTCTGATCACAAAAGTGTACAATACGGTATTTTTGAGATCCTATACATATATAGTAAGAAAAAATAATAAAAGTGAAACCCAATTTTACCCACAAAGAACAGTCTCTTCTTTCATATTAGTTCGGGTGAAATATTTTGGAAGTCACAATGTCAGGTTTTTAGTTGTTCATTAAACAGCTTGAAGCAATTTATTAAAACAAATCTAACATCTAGCAGCAAGAACAGAGAGGTGAAGGATTATTTGACGTGTTTATGGTCATCAGTTTCTACGTATAATGTTCAATAGTCTGTTTGGACATGTACAAGGATTAAAACAAGCCTTTTTTTTATCTTTAAATATGTTTACACTTCAACATCCTTGTCATGCTAGCTCACACTGGAGCTATTAGATATAGAGCTGCTGTTAGTTAGCTTTAGTTAATGTTTGTCCATGTTCCTTCTCTTCAGTAATGAAAGTCAGTCAGTCACATCTTTTGAATCTTGGACTTTTAAAAATCACATGTGAAAAATGAATAAATCATGTAATAATCATGCGAACATAAATGAATCGTGTAAAGATATCAAATGTGAACACAAATGAATTATGGGTAAAAACAAATAAATCACAAGTGAACATCTGAATCATGTGAAAGTACATTAATTGTGTGTAAAAAAAACATGAAAAGAAATGACTCGTGAAGATAAAAACACATGCATGTGAAAACGTATAAAACATGAAATACTGTATGTACATGTGCTTTTTAGACACACCACATTGGAATTGTGTGATTATTCACATGTGACGTTCGTGACTTTTGCCAGAGATTTCATGTGTACAGTTCATTCATATGAAGACCATAAGATCTTCACCACGGTCCTCAACGTTCATTCCAATGCTTCTTCAGATTCTTCTGTCGTTCCATATATTATGAGGTTCCATATGGGTTAAGAATCAATAAGAGAACCTTATAATAATAATTATTGTGTCCACACTTTTTTTCACAGAGACGTGGCAGAGCTCGAGCGACACACATCAACACATGGCCATCTTCTAGTGCTGCATGAGGCATGGCTCCTCTGAGAGCTTGTCTTTCTCCAGCCTCATCTGGTCTGATTGCGCCGCAGCATGCCGCATTGATAGAGCAGCAAAAGAATGATGGGCATTCCTGCCAGCTCGGCTTTGATGTCTCTCCCTCTCTGCGGCCACTTTATGGAGTGGACTGCCCTCTCACTCTAATCACAGACAAGGCCGTAAAAAAGGAAAAGTTTGGAGTGGGGTGTTTTTCGGGGAGTTCGCACCTCAGCTTGGGTCAACCCCGGAGCGCTCAGAGGGGGCCTGGCAGGGGGGCCGTCGTTCCTGTTTGAAGGTGTGGAGACAGATAGACGGAGAGAGAGAGCGAGAGAGATGGCTAGATAGATAGTGGACGGATATGGAGATGGACGAGAACGTAAACACTTCTTTATGTTTTTGCACAGCAGTGGCATGCCGTCGTTATATCTGTGTCTGCTGTGACAAGATGCAGACAGAACAGCAATTACAACGGGGTTGTGTAAAGGAGCATGACAAAATGTCAAATATTCCATTTGATTGTACAATCTCACTGTAATTATAATGTTTTATCTGACTTTCTGGGTTAAAAGGTTCATATTTAATTTAGTTTTTATCCTGTTTGTGTAACATCTCTATCATTTTAATCATATTCTGATCCAAATTCTGATCCATAGGCTGTAACATGATGCAAAGTGGAAAACATTAAACAATTTTGCCTAATATATAGAGAGACCTTGTAATTGTAAGGGTCTTTCTGACTTTTTAGGTAAAATGGGTTAATGGCTGAATGTGTCATTTAGTTTTTATCTTGTTTGTGTAGCATCTATACAATTTTGATCAGAGTTTAGGCTGTCACATGAAGCAAAGATGGAAAACCCACATTATAACCCACTTTTTTTCTCTTTTTTTTTCTCAATATATATAGTGAAATATACTTGTGTATATAATACATAGTGAATATACTTGTGAAAAAATAAGTACACCCCATGGAAATTGTTGGCTTTTTGACATATTTGGACAAGCAAACATTTAATCAACAGTGCCTATTAATGAAATTGATAGGAAAAATAACTTTCTCAATCATTTATTCAACAGAAATATCAATAAACATGATATTCTTCTGTGGAAAAAGTACACCTAGTATTGCCCCCTTTAGTAGAAATAACATCTTGTAGGCGTTTTGCATAATTGTCCACCAGGCTTGCTGGAATTTTTGACCACTCGTCCATGCAATATTCTTTCAGTTGCAAGATGTTTGAGGGTTTTCTTGCATGCACTGCTCATTTCAAATCCCCCCACAACATTTCAATGGGATTCAAATCTGGGTTTTGACTAGGCCTTTCCATACCCCTTTACTTCTTCTTTTTGAGCCATTCCTTGTGAATTTGCTAGTGTGTTTAGGATCCTGTTGAAAGGTCCACTGTCGTTTCAGTTTCAACTTTTGGACAGATGACCTCACATTACCTTCACACACTCTTTGATATGATGCAGAATTCATAGTTGAATCAATGAATGCAAGCTGTCCAGTCCCTGAGGAAGCGAAGCAACCCCAAACCATAACATTACCACCACCATGTTTCACAGTTGGTATGAGGTGCTTCTCCTGAAAAGCTGTCTTTGGTCTGCACCAAACAACTCTATCTTTGATTCGTCTGTCCAGAGCACATTATTCCAAAAGGTCTGGTCTTGCCTATATGCTCGTTGGCAAACTGTAGTCTTGCAAAGGCTTTTTCCTGGCACGCCTCCCATGCAGGTCAAATTTGTGTAATCTTTTTCTGATTGTAGAAGAATACACCTTGACACCAACAGTTGCAAGGCTTACTAGCAGATCCTGTGATGAAATTTTGGGGTTCTTGGAGATTTCTTTTTCCATCAGATGGTGCACTCTTGGGCTGAATTGGCTGGGACTGCCAGTCCTGGACAAATTATCAGTTGTTTGAAATCTGCGCCATTTGTAGATGATTTTCCTTACAGTTGAATGATGTATTTCAAATTATTTGGAGAATTTTTTAAATCCCTTGCCAGACTCATAGGCATCCACAACCTTTTTTCTGAAGGCCTTTCAGAACTCTTTAGATCTTGGCATGATGACGCCACACACCTCAATAACAAAGGGAACAGCAGACACTAGATATGAGAGGGGTATAAATAAGACAGGTTCCACCTGCACTCCCTAAGCAGGTTCTAATCACTGGCACACAATCTTGAACACCTGATTCTAACTGTATGTATTTGTAAGTGTGATAAATGTAGCAGTGTACTTACTTTTTCCATGTGACTGATCTGTTTTTTTGTTTATTTAAATTGTGAAAATTACTATAAAATGTCAATTCTATGTGTCATTTGATAGAGTGTATCAACTTCATTAATAGGCACTGTTTCAAAGAGGATCAAATATTTGCTTTTCCAAATATGTCTAAAAAGCCAACAATTTCCCTAGGGTGTACTTTTTTTCACATGACTGTATATTGACACTATGGAATAATAATGATATATCTCATTTGAATAGAATTAAATAAATCATATAGATTCTATATGGAATAAAAACAAACTATAAAACATGTACCTATTAACTGTTATCTCTCCCTCTGTCCCTCTTACATATTACAGAAAAAGTCAGAACTAACATAATTCCAATTGAGCAGTTTCCTGTTTTGCGTCATGTGGCACCCTAAAATCTGACTAAAATCATAGAGATGTTACAGAAACAAGATAAACATTAAAACGAAAGTTTTAGAATTAACTTATTAAATCATTTTTGGCCTAAATGTCTGATAGTTTCACTATAACTGTACGGTGATATATGTATATATCATCTGTACAATTTGGATCCAAATTTAAGCCGTTCCATGAATCAGAGACAAACTAACACTATGTCAAATTACATTAAAATTTCCTTTAAATATGTTTTTCTTCTTGGAAATTAAGATCTCTGGGAAGTCTGGCTTGCTAGGGAGTTCATATACCGAGAGGTCAGAAGTCATGCTCTTGACTCGCAGCTGACCCCTGACTCCAGACTCCCTTTGACTTTATCCTGGTCAGATGCACCACTCACACCAACCCAAACCTTGCATGATCACCCTCATTTCTAGGTTTCAGCTTCTCACAGAATTGTTCTGTGTGTGTGTTTTTGTGTGTGTATGTGTGGGTAATTCGACTTTCTCACCAGTTCTCAGTGCAAGACTGAGCTGCTGTCATTACACAGTGCAAATGACAGCCTCCTTATGCATGCATGCACTGGCAAAATGGATTTTTACATTTGGCCAAATCCAGGGAAGGAGGGGGAGGGGGGGTTATCTTACTGTAACCGATTCAATAGCCTTCCGAATGGCACGCCGAGCCCAGACGAGATGATCTATAGCCACTTCTTAATAGGTTCTATCGACTTTAGGCATGGGGAGGAGAGACGCCGTTTTCCACTTTTGAGGAGAAAGAGACATAATCTGTGCAATAAAACATAATTATTCATTTGATTAGGCTGGTAATTTATGCTATTCGCATTAGCCTGGTTCAGAATGGGAGGAGGTAGGGGATATTCAGAAAGAGGAGGGATGAAATTTTGGAAGTAGTAGGAAGGTTTAGACCGAGGCACATGCGGGACGAGTGTGAGTCCTGCGGCCATTGAATCAGATCATTAAACAAACACACAAAGAGTCAGGCTTTGGGGCAGGAACTCGGAACATCAGCTGTGATTTCTGCCAAATAAGAGGCTGTAACAGTGAAAACATAACAATGTGGATTCTCATGCTTTATTTTTTCCACTCCCATTTTCATTCTTGACTCTTTGGACATGCAAATTTGTCATTCTAAATGACACTTTATTTATTATCTAACATAAGGATTAACCTTTTTTCAAGAAAGGTACTGTGCGTTTACTTGTCACAGTGAATTTGAAGGAGTTGTGGCCGTATCTCTAGAGTAATAGTGACAGTAATTCAGGGTGCTTATACTGTTGATATGAATGCACATGATCATTTCTACATTAACAAATTAGTAACTTAGTAATAAGACGAGTAAAAAACATGAAACAAAAGCAAATTGTAAAAAAAAAAAAAATAATAATAATAAAAAGTGTAATAGTTGTATGGTGTTTGTTGCATTTATGAAAAGTGTCTCCAGAGTCAGTACTTTGTAACTCTCAGGATTAAAGCTAAAACCTTAAGATTTCCAACACTTTCTCGCTAACAAGACAAGCTGATTTATTTCCTCTTATTAACTTTGAAAAAGAGGGAAAAAAAATAGAGGCTGGTGAGTGAAATATAAGTGATAACAGGAACTAACTAGCATAGGCTACTTTAACATTCCACAACATTACCCTACATGTAACAGTAAATGGATAAAAAAGAATGGCATGTCAGTGTTTAATAACTTAAACATTGTTCGTGTTGGCAAATTAGTGTAGTAGGCTATAAGTGGAATAAAACACCATGTTGTGATCGGAAAATATTCAACTTCAGGGGTAAACAGCAACTCTTTCACATCAAACAATTCAGTCATTGATTATTTTCCAATAACAACACATCCTGGAGTGTTTTACTTCTTCCTTAAAGATACACCAGATTTCACTTTCCAAGTGACACTTTCCAAGCTGATGGATATAATGCGGTAGTATAAGGCCTACTATAGCGAGAAAGAAAGGTACCGTTTGCTACTTTTTTCTTTTTTTTTTTTGTAGAGCTGTGTGTAGAGTAGAATAGGCTATGTAGGACAGATTCCCTTAGTGCTAGACAAAAAGGTATATATATATAAAATAAAATAAAAAGATATAAGACAACATGGAGATCTCATAAAGTCAGACTACTGATTTATCCAGGCTGTATTGTGCCTATAAATACTAGGCCAACTCTAAAAGTGTGTGTGTGTGTGTGTGTGTGTGTGTGTGTGTCTGAGGAGACACAACATTTCTGTTTGTGTTTGTTTAAACAGTCCCCCCCCCTTTTTTAATGGCTTGTGCTTGGAGTTTTTGCGAGTGCCTGCACAATGTGGCGGCCAGGAGAGAGAGAGAAAGAGTGTGTGTGTGAGAGAGAGAGAGAGAGAGAGAGAGAGAGCGCAAAGAGAGTATTCTCAATTTCCCTCTAAAAAGAAAATTCATTTGCGCTTGCTAATGTAATGTCATCGTTGTGTTTACTGAGCGTGGATGATGTATAGGGGATGTTGCATTGAGTGAGACTGCTTAATGATGCATAGAATTAAGTCTGCGGCTTTCAGCTGAGCTCCCCTCTCTCGCTCGTGCACTCCCGCGCTCTCCCCCGCTCCTTTTCTCTCGCTCTTTTCCCCCCTCTCTCTCTCTCCATCCTCCCTCCCTTTCTCGTTCTTCACTCCCTCACTCCGATCCACACTCTCTCCTTCCTCGCTCTCACAGTCTCTCCCGGTGCATCCTGGGAAAGGATGATGTCTCGGACTAGTGGCCACACGCTGCTCTGCGCTCCGGTGCCTCTCTCCGTTCACTCCATCAATCACCAGAGAGACAGTAGAGAGAGAAATAAAGAGGGGGGGGGGTTTAAAATGAAGTAGCACGACAACAGAAGAGTAGGAAAAGCGACAACAACACAACAACAACAAAAAAAAACGGGATCTGGGCACAAGATTAACAGTGAAGTGTACATATGGTGCCTCAAATGAATATGCGCCAATAAAAGTGTTGGGTTAGTATTTAAATAAAGCAGGTGTATGAATATAGCATTTCAGCCAGAGATTACAATTGCCATTAGGATGATAATGATTATGATTATGTTTATGATTATGGTTTTGGTTGAGATGATGATGATGATGATGATGATGATGATTGCAATTACAGCCAGCTCATGTGCTTTCATTATAATGTGCACAGCCAATCCAAACTGCTCTGTGTGTAAGGTTTATAAAACGTAGCAATCCTCGCTGAGCAACCACAAGGACACAAAAATGAACAAAAATTCACTTTCATGCCCCCCCCCCCCCCCCCCCCCCACAATTTTGAGAACCGGCTACAAAAACAAGCTGAATAAGTTACAGAAAGTAGCAAATGCTGGTTGCGTTCATCCAAACGTCCTTGATATTCCATATACAGTATACACAAGGTTTAATAGTAGAGCGATTATACAGATGACAGGTTTAAAAGTCTTGGAAATGAATTATTGTTGCTCGTGTACAGTTAATATGTACCTATATACAAGCATCTGTCATACCTGTGGCTGGGAAAGATAATGTGATTTTCATGCCTTTGACATTTATCCAGTGAGAGGGTTAAGTAAGCATGTTGTAGATGCTGTATGGTGATATAGAGATGAAATTTAAGGGTGTGATGTGGTTAAAAATGTGCAACCAAAGTTAAGTGTAGCTTCCGTATAAGTGTGTATGTCTATAGAGAGACAGAGTACATTTCAAACACTAAAAAAAAAGCCTATGTTATTTTTTTATGTATGTAGTTGCAAAATTGTTATTCTGAATGCACTTTATTTCCTCCTTAACAAGTACTACTCAGCTTTGACCCATACACACATTTCATTTCGCTATCTACTTACATCTACTTCAGAACACATGTTACTGTTCTCCGTATAATGGCTCTAGACAGATTGTAACTTTTTTAAAATGCTTTTGTCCATATGCATAAAGCAAAATAAGTCGAATAATGCAGACTGTATTAGTTGTGCTTTAAAAGTAATGCAATCTACAAGGCTTGTCACAGCTCAGGGCCTTTGCTTGATTACAGCTCAAATGGCCCCTGATAAGATTTCATAAATCACTTCAGCTAACTAAACTGTATTTATGAAGGGAAATGAAGCAGTGAACGCCATCATTTAAAAAAAAAAAAATTTAGTGGAGCCAACAGTTTTGACCAGTCGTCTGATTCGGCTTTGTAATTGTTATGAGTTTCCGTTCAATTGCTGCTCGATTTTCTTGCACTCCAGCCAGCCATGTTGTGAATTTTCAAGAGTGAGAGCAATTGTGTTGGGTTTTAAATGTATGTAATCATAAGAAAAGATTGAGCTTTCTGTAACTTTCTATAAGCTGGATTGTGTGAATTCTTTATATTTTCTTATGAAACATGAACGTTTTGGTGTTGATGTTGTCCTGCATTCAAAAACATGACTTTAAAATGCTTAAATAGCTGATTCTATCACCTGATCTAATTGGATCTTTTTTTTTCTGTATTGAACACAATGATTTTCCAATATGGGGAGGCATACTGGCTTAATGGTTAGCACAGTTGCCTTACACCTTGAGTGTGTCCCCCACCTTGTGCCCTGAGTTCCCTGGGATAGGCTCCAGGCTCTCCGCGACCCTGTGTAGAATAAGCAGTATGGAAAATAGATGGGTGGATTTTCCAATACTTTGATATCAACCTGATTCAGGGTGAAGTCACATATGAGCTCAGTTAACATCAGAACATGAAGCTTCACAACTTTAACCCCAGTTAATGACAATGATAATATGTCCTGGCACCTTTTATAGGATATAGACATAGTATGAGATATTCATTAAGCAAGGAAAAAATGCTTGCGCACATGCTGTTCTAGACAAATAATCAATGACAGGCCAATGACAGGAGTTACTCTATCACCTTGAAGTTGATTATTTTCCAATAACAGCAAATCCCGAACCTGGGAAGTTTAACTATAAATAAAATGGCATTAACAAATACTGAAAGACACTATAATGACAATAACACATGGCAATACTTTGTAAAAACACAAGGGTATAAATCGACAAACTAATTAGTAACTAAACAAGTAACTGAGGTCGAATGCCACTCAGAGGCAGACCTGCCAGGAGTGAGTTGCAGTAGGCCAGTTTCGAAATGGGAAGGGAGTGAATAAGCACCTGAGTGGCCTGGGTGGATAGAAATGGACGAATCCTTCTGATGTAGTAAAGGAGAACTCAACAAGAGCATGTTAGATTAGTAATGTGAGAGGAAAAGGACAGTTGATTGTCCACGGTTACCCCAAGGTTGCGTGCAGTGACCGAAGGTGAGATAAGAGAGTTGTCCAGGGATACGCAAGATCATGATGTGGAGATGAATCAACTGCTGATGAATAGCATAATCTTCACTTTAGCTGAGATTATGTTTCAGCTGATATGTTGCCATCTATGTTGAGATGTCTACCAGATATGCTGAAATCTGAGTGGAAACAGGTGTGTCTGATGGAGGGAAGGAGAGGATGAGTTGAGTGTCATCCGCATAGCAGTGGTATGAAAAGCCATGTGAGGATATGACCTCACTAAGAGATCGGGTATAGAGGGAGAACAGAAGAGGACTGAGTACTGAGTCTTGTGGGACACCAATGGAGAGTCTGCCGGAGCAGATGTGGATCCCGTCCACGTCACCTGATATGTCCTTCCAGGTAGGAAGCAAACCGTTTCCATGCTATGCCATGAATTCCAAGACTCATGAGGATGAACAAGAGAGACTTGTCGTTAACGGTGTCAAATGCTGCTGAAAGGTCGAGGAGGATGAGGACTGATGACAATTTGGCTGATCTAGCAGCATGTAGCTTCGCAGTGATGGCCAAAAGGGCAGTCTCTGTGGAAGGTGCCACTTTGAAGCCAGACTGGTTAGGATCTTGGAGGTTGTTCTGTGAGAGATAGAGAGACAGTTGATTTCAGACAGTGCGTTTGAGGATTTTAGAAAGAAAAGAGTACCCAGTGATACCAGTAGTTATTTGCTGATTTCTTCAGGGTGGGAATAACCCTAGATGATAACCCTTAATGATATTGGATTTGAATGAACGCATAATATAAACCCGTGATTTGAATTACAGCCAGAACTACTGCTAGAGCTCCTATGATAATATATATATATATATATATTAATCAACAGCTTCTGACCAATCAGATTCAACAGCATTGTGGTATTTTTATTACAATTTTTTTTCATTTGCTTACATTTTCTGGGGGACCTTTTCATAGCAACCTCATCAGAGCTATAGTTTATTGTATGTTTGATTTTATGCCTGTCCAGGTATTTTTCACTCTCTGTCTTTTTCCGTATCTGTCTTTGCCTATGTGTCTGTTTGTCTCACTCTCTCTCTCTCTGTTTGTCTCACTCTCTCTCCATTGTTCCACTGTTATCCTAGCCATCAAGCCCATTTATCATCCTGCCACTTTCCCTCTGCAGAATTATTATTTCTTTGATGTGTTACTAGTCGAAAACAAATCCATTTTGCTGCCCGTTGGTTTATCGCTTGAGAGGGGACATTAGAGACATACTTGACTTGTGTGGACAACATCACAGAAGACCACGAGCACGAGAAAGCCATAGTAGTTGACTGAATAATGCTTTGAAATGAGAGAGAAAGGGAAGGATAGGAGATGAAATGGAAAACAGAGTGAATGTGTGAAAACGAGAGCCAGAAGAGGAAAAGAGAGAGAAAATGAGAAGGAAAAGAAGCAGGGCCTGAAAGCTCTCCCTCTCACCCTCCCTCACCTAGCGTCTGTGATAATTTATCACTCCTTCTAGCTCGACTGACAAACTATTTGCAGGAAAATGAGTTTTTCCGCTACGGATTTGTCCTCTGGGAATGGAAAGGGGAGCTGCTGTGTTTTTATCCCCTATGATACACACATTCTCTCTCTCTCTCTCTCTCTCTCTCTCTCACACACACACACACACATACACACTGGTGCGTGTGAAGAGGCAAAAGCTCACACATGCACACTCACATTCATACATTCACTGTGGTCTAGAGTACTTATGGAGGAGGGGGGCTAAGATAAATGAGGTAAATTAATAGAGTCACTGAAGGAAAAGATCTGCTTCTGCTCCAGCAAATCTGCCGGTGACACACAACTGACACGCTAGACAGCAAGAAACGTTCTAAATCTCTCTCTCTCTCTCTCTCTCTCTCTCTCTCTCTCTCTCTCTCTCTCTTGCTCTTTCTGTTTTTCCCTTCTCTCATCAGTCCTCTGCTCTGTCTTCATATCTGTCATTTCTTTACCATTACAACTTATTTTCTCCCAAACAGTACCACAAATCCAAAACAGCCCTGGATCAATTCGGACACTTAACATCAAACCTTGATACAACAATCTGGTTTGGACCCCGGACATGAGTTGCTGACATGATCACTGCTGCTCGATGTGGGTCAGTGAGTCCAAGCTTCCTTCTCGCCCTCAACAAACAACATATCGACAGTGCGCTTGGTAGTGAATTACACAACTGTAAAGGGCCAATTACATCGTAATTATACAGGGCCATTTGTAAAAATGTCGGTGGATCGTTAAACGTCATTTCCGCAGGGTTCCCTGGCCATAAATTTGCAGCAGGCAGTGAAGGCTCACTCACTTGTTATAACCTAATGACTTCAAACACATGCATGGCTAATTAGCATATCAAGCACATTCTTGTTTTACTGCATGCGATAAATGCGATAAACATAGTTGACTGGAAAACATAATTCAACAACAGAACAGACGCTTTTAAAGCTTTTCATACTTTCCTGTGATTTTACTGCATTTTATGGCACTAAAAAAATTAAACATTTGATAAATATGGCACCTCAAATGTATAGATTTTAATTAAGAAGAATTACAAAGGAAAAAAACAACAAGATATGATTAAAGTGTATTACTTTGATCATGTCTGAGTCTAGAAAAATGTTATATTCTTTTACCAGAATGTAAATGGATTGAAGTAATACATCATCCATGACATCATCATGAACTAGATTATAAACTGAGCTGGTATGATTGACAAGGTGTCAAAACATATCATGGTGTTTGTCCACCACAGACATAAATGCAAAAACAACCAGAGAGTGAAATAAGCCTGTCTCCATCTTTGAAGCACACAAATAAATGGGGAAAAAATTGGATGAACTTCAGCCTGACTAAAAGAAATTTTTGATTATTGAGACATTTGAGTTCCTTATTATCAGATTATTAAAGTTTGAAGAAATCAGATTTTATTTATTTATTTTTTTTTGCATTGATCATACGTACAGAAATACTTGCTGATGGAATATACTTCTATATTTCACCAGCCCATGATCAAAATATTCAGTGGCTGCTGAAATTAAATGGAGAGGGAGGAGGAGGAGTTTGTTCAAGCAAACAATAATCACTAAAAAGTCAATCAATTTTCACAGAGAAATTTGATAAAAATGCTTTAGGTTTCTGTGGCCAGAACTCCAGAATAAACACTTCTGGCTAACGTGTACTGCTGAAAGCAAAACTAAGGCTGCATACGCATACTGAAATCAAATGTGTGGCGGTCTGGGAAACCCCATCTCATATCGCTCAGTGATCAGTCAAGTGAAGCAATGATGATGAGGCTCCAGTTTGTTAAATGCTGTGAGTGACTTTTACCCCAGGAGACTGATTTGGACTTGCAACTGATTTGAACTTGTAATTCCTTACAATTTGTTAGTAATATTTTTTCCATAAGTAGATTATGTCACGGATGTAGAGGTAGACGGAGAATCTTGCAGACCTTTACTACTGGTTGAGATAAATGTAAAGGAGCAACATATTTCAGTAGTTTTCAGAACTGTGTAGTAGAAAATATAAAACGTTTCCCAGACTGTAACTCAAATATAATTTTGATCTGTTTATTTGGCCCAGCTAATCTTCATCACGTTGGATCCATTAGCCAGTGGGAATGACCGAGCAGTGTAGTGAAATGAGAATATTACTACAATACTTTAGAGTACCACTACTAAGTCAAGATGATTCATCATCTCAAGATGACTACTAAGATGATTGTAGTTGCCAGAAAGCTTTTTCTGAGGTCCTGGAAGTTTCTGTGATATGTTTGACCTAAAGGTATTGGCATAAAAATGGGGCAGGAATGAGTATGAGAAAACATGATGTGAAACAACATCCCCCAGTCTAAATAAAATGACAACAATCATTTTCAACAATCATTCATCTCCATGTAAAAGTGGCACTTGGCTTTTCTGTGCCCTTTCACCAAAGATGTCTATTATCAATATATTACATTTCCCAAAGTTGCATTAAATGAAATATATTGGAAAGTAGCCCTGTGATGGGTTGGCACCCCATCCAGGGCATCCCCTGCCTTGTGCCCCGAGTCTCCTGGGAGAGGCTCCAGGCTCCCGCGTGACCCTGTTTTGGATAAGTGGTACAGAAAAAGTATAGATGAATATTGGAAAGTAATGATCAGGAACACGCCAATAGGATCAATAGGAAACAACCCATTACCTGATGATTACTAATTTAAAGTCTAATTATGGCACCTCCATGACAGAAATCAATTCAATGTGACAATGATTCCTAATGTTGGTAATCAAGTACCCTTACACACCAGTATAATGTTTACCCAATGGCCAACACATCTGACTGAATCTGACTTTATCTATTCATTTACAAGCTTTCATGACATTACACCATGAAAGTCTAGTGCAGGATTAGGAAAACCCAGTCATAGGTCTATGTATTGCTCTTCAGAGTAAGATCGCAAGCTTCAGACAAGGGCTGACAAACATTTGACAGTGTACATGTTAACTGTATAATTGAATCTACAGCTGTGTCAGAACCCTGTTGTCTGAATAGCAGGAACCGACAATGTAATAATTAAACTCATGTTTGGGACAAGATGGCACTACACAGCTGACAAGAGTGGTGACAAGTAACACATGTCAAAAAGAAGAACAACTGTCCCAGGACAGCAGTGTGCACGGTGAGGATGTAGTGAATATAAAAATGTGTTTACTGACAAAAAAGCCAAGGTACTACTGAATATGTCATTTTAATCTTAAAATAATGAATGTAGCTAGATTGTTTAATATGTTTTAATGTCTAAGAACATCTATACAACTTTACACTCATTAAAATGCCAAGCTCTAGGAATATGCATAATTGTCTGTTTTGAAAACACCCATATGACCTCCGGCCATCCCAAAATGTTAGCCAGCTAGTTAACTAAAAGTAAACTAGCTTGTGTTTGTCACAAATCAGGTTGGATTTAAGGTATCTTTGTCTTGGTTTGTCTCACTGATTTATTGCACAATAGCAAAACTTGTCTAAATATACCAAGATACCAACAACCATGAACTGTTCATCATTAACATTAGCTTAAGTCAGCTAACTAGCTAGCTTAGCACATAGGTTCTTTGGCCAAGGGCACATGGGGGAGCTCTCCGCTTACTAGGTGTAGGATAAGCAGTACAGAAAATGGATGGATGGATGATCTACCACTTTTGGGTTTCTTATGCCACTCCCACAGAACCATTTTACGGCTCCAGAAGATGATTCCAAAACCTGTGCCCTCCTATTCAGGGTTTTCATGGTGGCGGTTCTGAAGAGTGGCCCTATTGTTGATTTGTATACATCAAGCAGACCGGAATTTGCTAAGCACACTTGACATCATTCATAAACAGGGTCATTGTTGAGCCTAGAGTCATTCCCAGCAAACTCGGGGCACAATGTGGGGGACACCCATACCAGGGCACAATCACGCACACTATGGACAACTTGGAAATGCCAATCCTACAACACATGTCATTGGGGGAAGAAGCATAGGGAGAACATGCAAGCCGCACCCACACAGGGCGGAGGCGGGATTCAAACCCCCAACCCCAGAAGTGTATGGCAAACGTGCTAACCACTAAGCCACCATGCCCCCTTAGTGGTAGACCAAATCTGGGAAAGCTTTAGCATGATGCAGGTGGACCTCTTAATTCCAAGTCAACACACTGCTGATTATGGTTCTCCTTTGCAGATCAGACATCAGACATCAGCCAGCTGGGAAAGGATACGCTATCCTCACCATTTATTATACACCATTCTTCCTATAATTCTGATTCTTCCCACATTGCACAGATTTGAGCAACTAATTCACATAGTCCTGCTCGTGTCCCTGAGTTGGCTGGCACTGGTGTCCATTACTACTTTTGCTAGTAGTCAGAACACCCTGGCAGCTTCCTCCATCCATTTGGGACAGATCTGCTGTCCCAAATGGATGGGAAGATTTCTACCATCAGCCAAGTCATCTGTCTCTGTGGATCTGGCCCTTTAGACTGAATTGGCAACTGAAGACTGTGACCTAGAAGCACTCCTGAATGCAATAGCGAGTGACAAATGGGGCATGTATTCCCTTAAGTGGAAGTTGATCTGCAAATGGTGTTCACTTCATCGGCTGGACCCAATGTATTGCTCAATTCCCAAGACACTAGCTATTCTTCAGGGACTGTAGGGCAGTATCAAGTCTCCAAATACCGTAAAGGGGTATGTGGCAGCTATAATGACACACCACAACACCATGGATGGCATTTCTCTCTTGGGTCTCAGAGGCTTATCATGGCCTTGAAAGGGTTGATGGGCCTCGATTCGACAAAATCCTGTGGGCACTGAGTGTGGAACCCCATACTCACCCTCTTGTCTCTTAAGGTCCCTGCTATGCTGGATGATTACCTGAAATGGGAATATTGCCTTTTTGATCATGATCACTTTGGTTAAAAGAGTTAGGGAGTTACAAGCTTTTCTTGTCTCAGGAATAGCTGGCCATTCCTGAAGGTCTGTGCTGCTGCTACTGGAGCAACTCCTTATAGTTTTTCTAGATTCTACAAGGTTAACATTGCCCCTCACAGTGATGTGATTGCAGCAATGATTTCTGAGCACCTTTCAAGGCAGTTCTAAGGCGAGTCCTGCTCCTTGTGATATTGTTGGCATATGTTATCCAGTTGAGTTTCACTGCCCTTGGCAGTTATGCAAAGTTAATAGAACCAGGCTTACATAAAACAAGCATTTTGTAGCCTATACTGTTGACAAGTGCTGTATATCTAAAATATATCATGTGCAATAAATTTATACATAACATTGAAACTAATCCAGACTTACATTCCTCGCTCTTATAACTACAGAGCTTTTTCTTTTAGTTTCACTGCAGATGCTAAATAATATATAGTAGTTACACATATAATAATTAGGCATAACAGGAAATATGCTGGAATTTTATATGGCATAAAAAAAACAAACGACCAGTTTTAATTAATAAAAAAAATTCATTGCTCATGAACAGTTTAACATTGTAAGTTAACATTTGTATGAGTAGTGCTTTTAAGGTTGAAATAATGTAATAAAACCTCCTCACCAAACCAAAGCTAACTAAACAAATACAAATAAAACTTCCCCACTGTTTACTGTATCGCATTCAGTTTACCAACAGTTACCATGGTAACTCTCCATGGGTTGACACACCCCAGTAGAGGGGCTGTCAATCAACTGAAAGCCTCTTTAATTTTTACACCCTGCCACCCAGAACAAACAAACAAACAAAAATAACTCTCCGTCTCTTTCAGACACATAAAATGGCAGAGAATTTGGAGGATTTGTGAGAATATGTCTGAAAACTCTTTTTTTAATTTTTTTTTTAGACATATTGACATATTAGTACAGTTTTATGCTTCCCATTTTCACTAACTTATCTAGACTCATTATGAGCCTGGACCCTGGAGTTCATCCTATAGCCTCTAACACTAAAATGCAGGCAGAACCGAACTTCACATAAGAATGTTAGGTCAGGAGAATCCCAAATTGAGCATGTAGAGCTCAATGAGGGCCGAGCCGCTCTTTTGCTAATGGCTGTTAATGCCTGTGCACCATTGTGGCTTGCACAATGGCCATCACACAGTGGCCTATGGAGGGGGCACCTCTCAGAAAACAGCTCTAAGACCCCCAAACCTTGGGGGAGAGCGACCTGTGGTGGAGCAAGCAGATTTGGGGGAGCAGGGGGTTAAACTGGAACAGGGTTTGGGGTCAGAGGGCAAAGCCCAGAGCGGAAATGGGAGGCAGTAGGGGAACAATGAGGAGGGCTGGACTAGACCCAGACAAAGATGGGGGGGGGCTTAAGTAGCACAAAACACAGGAAGATGAGGAGAGAAAGATGGGCACAGAATAGAGGCGAGTCAGGAGCAGATGGTAAAAGAAGGGGTGGATGAAGGAAGAGGGGAAAAAAAAGACTAACTAGAAAAGCCAAAAAGCTGAAATACTGAAATCTGCAGAGTGTGTGAGGAGGGAAAGAAAACAAAGAGGTCCTTCTAGACGAAAATCACATATTTCTGCCTATCTCTGCATATTTCATGTTACACATGAAACTATTTTACAGGTAATTACACAGATAGAAAAAGATATATAGCCACATGAATACAAATATAATGGGCTACTCTAATCGAAAAAGTTTGTCTGGACTATCCTAGAGCAAACTTCTTTTAAAAAAAAAAAAAACAGAAAAAAAACCAAAATTGACATCCAAGTAAGTGATAGTCATCTAAAGTTGATAGTGGATATGGCCTTGTTTGAAGAACCAACGAATGTTTGCGAAACGCTAATGGACTCATCAATACCGAGGCGGTTCGCCTGCTATTATGATCTAATTATCTGGCTCATCTCAACTCGTTGACCACGACGAGACAAGCGTGCGGGTAGATTTATAAAACTTGCCATTAAGTGGGGTTAAATGCGCGCCTCATTCATCTCGCCGAGTGACACACGAAGGCAAGCAGAGGCGCTGCGTCACAAGCAGGAAAAGGCAAAGAGCGAGAAATCAGCCATGGTATGGCCACGTTTCCCTGTTAAACATCACCAGGCAAGAGGTAATATTTATTCATTTATTTAACTATTCTTTTTTTTTTTTTTTGCTTATTAAAATCCATAAAAGCATTTTTTGATTGTGAAAACAATATATATTTTTGGAAATGATGCCATGTGTTAGCTATAATAAAACATATAGGTTGGCTTCACAACTAAGTGGAAAATACCAGCATCCTGGTACACCAGCCATGTGCCCTATTTCCTACAAACGGCAAAATGCATTATGTGTTATTCTGTACCATCAAGATTTGCATACTGCACTTCTGCATGTCCACAACATTGCAATTTTATAGCAATGACCAAAAGCATAAAGAGGAAAGTCTAGCATGCTTGTGAAATCCCACAATGCAGATGGTACAGGATACCCATAATGCACTCTGCAATTTGTCTGAAAGGTTCTAAGACACCTTTTCTGCCTAAGTAATACATAGTGGAATTACATTAATGCCTTAAATCTGTAGGCCTACTCTGTTTTTTGTCATTGCAACAAAACTGTGAAACTCCCAAAGGTGTTGACTATTTGGTCATACCAGTGGTGCAGTGGGCATATCTAATGACTGAATGCATCCTAAAGGGTTACAAGCTACCCACAATGCATTTTGCAGCACTGGCCAAAGATAGGCGAAGATGAATGTCCAGCATGCAAAAGCCCAAAACAGACCATACAGTTCACCCTTAATACACTTTTCTTTTAATACACCTTTCGAGACACAGTGTAGGCTGCCTAAATAATGCATTGTGGAATTTCCTTAGTGCACTAGGTATTCTGTTTAGGTCTAATATGCTTCCATAAATGACTATGAAACCTCCCATAACACATTTATTCATTTATTCATTTAGCAGATGCTAAACACCTCCCATAACCGTGTAGGCTAGTGGATAAGGTGTGTTTTTGTATATGCGTTGTTTTTATATACAGGCCTACTTGAACATTTCCTTGTTACACCTCATGAAATCATATATTAATATCTGGAAAAAAAAACAGTTACAGCGCACTCAGAAAAAAAAAAACTAAACTGTACTATTCCTTGTCACTGTATGGGGTACCCTCAAGCATACACCTTTTTTTACCCTTATCTTTTACCTAGATGGTAAGGTGCATATATTATAGTGTACCTTATGTACCTGAAATCTTTTTTAAAGGTACACTATGTATGCTACCACCCCAGTGACAATGACAGGTACAAGGTACAAGTTTGTTTTTTTTGTTTTTTCTGAGAGTGCATAATGGATAAATCATTTGAGTAAGGTAGTAAGGTGGATCTATCCTGATTTGAAGAATAAAATGTGCTCCTGATGTAGGTTATTTAATGTTATTTCAAGCAGTAATGCAGTAATAAAAAACTCCTCTAAAATATATATGGGGTGCAGTGTAGGCTACAGGCTAAACTCTTTCATGTTCCGTGTTTTTGCGCACTAAATGCACCTGACAATAGCGGTATTGTGGACTCGATTTGGGACTCAAAGATGCAAAAACATGACCCTTTGCCCCCGTATTTCCATACAAGGCTGCCTGGCCGCAGGAGCTGCATTTTGGGAGACGCCCGATGCTTCTCATTCCCGCAGGTCACACACTCCGAGGTTTCACTTTATCTCCATCCACTCAACATAGACAACACGAGCAGAGGAAATTGGCTTTAACCCTCATTTAGCTCGCTGACTGAACTGCGCCATTTTATTATATTCTACAGGCTGTAAAAACTTTCCAAATTCACTTAAAAAAAAAAATACATGCTGTATTTAACTGTAATAAAAAACTTTAAATTGGCTTCACTTTATTATTATTATTATTTACATTTGCTGTATAATGTCATTTTCAAAGTAAACAAAAACCATTACATTTTTAAATAAATTCAGTGTAGGCCTATCTGAATGAAATTATGAATGAAATAGGCCATGTTCTGCATATTTTATTTCTTTACTTCTGTAGACCTGTGTCCTGTTTTATATATAATACTGGTCAGGTGTTTCATTTAATCAGGAGAATAAAATATAGCTCATTTCAACATTCAGGTGTTTTTTTTTTGTTTGTTTGTTTGTTTTTTAAGTGGCATTTGACCTTTTTTGCCTTACCTAAGTTAATGTGTAAATGTGTATGCTATGTGTAAACCAGTAGCCTCTCAATTTCAATTTGACCACACTATTGTCACACAATTTTTACGCTTAAAATATTGCTATTAATTATTTTCCTTTTTTATTATTATTAGTATTAACCTGATTATATTCTGCATTCTATTATTTCTTGAAACGGGCTGTTTTTTGAATCATGTTTAAAAAGTCCACTGCATGGATGAGATAGTAAAGATCTACACTTATGACTACAAATCTACATGTTTTAAACCTTCATTGTTAAATATAACCATGAATCTATTTATACTTGCAAAAAAAAAAAAAAAAAATCCTGCTCCACTGTCACTTCTCATACCAGTGCGGCTTAGAGAAGTTAAACTTTTACTTGCCTCGTTTTCTCTGAGTTGCAGCTTTTCTGTTTTGAACGACATCAGGCCTGGTTCAAATGTCATGAAATATTCCATTTACAAACAGAAACAGCTGGGAAAAAAATGATTCACAGCCTGCATCAGTGACATCATATATATATATATATATATATATATATATATATATATATATATATATATATATATATATATATATCAAGAAAATAGTGCACAAGAAGCCCTATTGTGTCTATATGTATTTTATATTCAGGATAGATAACCATTGTAGAGTTTTAATCCCATGTTAAACTCTGGATAACCTCTGCTTCTGTCTTTTTTTGTCCCTCGCCCACAGCTCGTCCTGAGGCAAGTGCCCTTCGTTCCCTCACTCTTCACTTTAAGGGGAATTTTCCACCTCTATTTTTGTTATGATGTGCTTTAATCCTTCCTGACTCGCTTGTATTTATTTCAAAACACACACACTTTTGTTCTGCAGCCTCACACGGCTTGAATAAGAAAGACCGGGCCTTTGGTGGGGCACCGAGATAAGAAGTTAGGGATGCAAATATTTGCGCCTCCATTTTGCGCATTTTGTATCATAATTATATCCTTATCATTATATATTTATTATGTATAATACTTAATGTAATATAGATTTATTAACTCCAACACTTAGGGCTTCTTGCCAAAGATCCTCAAGTATAAAGTTACTTTTTATCCTAACATGTCTACCTGAAATAAATGATTGTAGGCTACTGTTTGATGCTTCTTTTTTTTTTTCATGAAGACGCACGATGCGCTTTATGAAGATATGAAGACGATTTATGCCGCACGCGCCAGATGGCAATAACTCGCGCCTATATGGATCTGGGATCTTGTGGAGAAACGGGGATAGCAGCGGGGAGAGCTTTCAGGTGCTCTGTTTGTTTTACAGAGGTGTAAGAACAAGCTTAACCGTGTCAAAATTCACAGGAGTCCAAACACCCCGCTGACAGGATCTCTCTCTCCCTCTCTCTCTCTCTCTCTCTCTCTCTCTCTCTCTCCCTACGAAGCGCAGCGCGCGTGCAACACGGTGCAGATGAAGAATTAGTTTCAAAATAATGCCTAAAAATAACAAGGGCTATAAACATGCATAGTTGGGAGAAAAAGACTTGTGATGACACAAATAGTAAGCCTACCCTTTTATCCTTTAATAATAATAATAACAACAATAATAATAATAATAATATTAATATTAATATACAACTTTGCATTTCTTACACA
Source organism: Ictalurus furcatus (assembly GCF_023375685.1). Taxonomy (NCBI): domain Eukaryota; kingdom Metazoa; phylum Chordata; class Actinopteri; order Siluriformes; family Ictaluridae; genus Ictalurus; species Ictalurus furcatus. The sequence continues at coordinate 15,217,075 of NC_071282.1, forward strand.
GCTCATATTGATAAATATTTTTAGTATACGTTTTATAAGTTTTTCTGTATACATTTCTGAAGCCCTGGTTATGTCTCTACAGTCTCAGGAAAAGGGGTACTAAACTGTACCTTTCATTGTCTCTGGGATGGTACCATCAAGAGATCAAGAGTACATCTTTTGTATTTTCTTTTACCTGGGTGCATGTGTACTTTTACCTGTAGCTTAAAAACAAGCTGTCCATTCATGTAGGCTAAATCATTTTTAAAGGTACTCTATATCCTATAGGTACAAAAGACCAGGGAAGGTACAGTTTAGTACTATTTCTGGGAGTATATATTAATCTATCAGTTTTATAATTTGACTTTCAAAAAAATAACTTTAAAAAAAAAAAGATCTTAATCTCTCATTAGACAGTATGTGTTTAAGATAGACAGATCGTGCACAGCATTAATGCAGGTAGTTTGGTAGAAATATGAGGTATATAGTACAGTATATAGCCTATTTGGAGCAATGACACATCGCTGCAAATCAAGAACTAAATTGTGTGTAAAAAATTCACGCTGTAGGCCTAAATGAGGCGGCGTTCACACAGCCCCGGGAGTCGTGTCACATCTTCTCTGAAATCTAATCAAAGACAGGCTGAACGCAAACAGCCCGGATCACTGACAAATATTTCCGCAAACGTTGACGTATCGCTCGGTCACTGCGCGATCTGTTGTTGCCGAATCAGCCGCCTGTCCACAGATCTCTCGCCAAGACCACGCCCCCTTTTCTTACGACATCAATCCACACGGACCGCCCACCCACCTCCATCATCCAATAGCTGGACCGGATCGCGTCACTGGGCCGATGCTGTGAGAGGCGGCGGGATAAAACCACACATATACACACACACACACACCCGCGCGCGCGCACATACACACACACTCCTGACAGCTGCTCCTGCACATCTGTGCTCTTGTTTCGAGAAGCTAAAATACTTCATACACTTTTTTTTCTTTTTTTTTTCTGAGGACATAATCCGAGGTTTATTTATAACGCGGGTCGTTTGTCCTGGAACAATACGCACAAGTCTGACGCAGAAGGTAACTACATTTGTTTTTGTTTCATTTCTATTTTGTTTATCTATTTTTTTTGCGTCTTCGCGATTTCGCGGCTTTCGTCGATTATTCGAGGTCGCCTATATGCCTACGTGATATATATTTTAAAAAAAAAACAACAATATCAAAAATAATAATAATAATAGGCTAATTGCAAAACTTCTATTATATTAACCTCAATTAAAACTAGAGCCTAATAACGCAATCGAGTAATAACGCAATCGGCTTTAATTAAACTCGACAACCTGTACTCTAAACACTGCTGAAAACAGGCTAATAAACAGGCATCATATATAAAATGCGGAATGGCATAAAACAGATTAAGACATCCACCAATAAGGCATCTTTTAACTAGAAAATCAATGTTGACTACTATGTCCTTTTGCAGAGCATTTAAAGGAGCGTTTCCACACCAGGCGAGGCCCCCATATGGACTAAAAGCAACCAAATTAAAGTGACACTCCGACTTTTACCCCAGGACTAAGCGGCCCACAGCACTGAGCAATGTCCAACACGACCGGCAGAGGTAAACAATACGAATTACATGTCTATTCTGTGCAGTTTTAAATCTATACCATAATGTCTAAAACGGGCTTTAAAACAGGCTACAAGGAAGTAGAAATCATTTTAAATAATTACTGTCTCTTCTGCAATGTGTAACATCTGTAACATCTGTGCATAATACTAATAGCATGTCTGCATAATTAACCAGTTTAATTAGCTATAGTAAACATATTCGTCTGATATTCTATACGATATTTTAAAATGCATTTGTAATATAAAGAAATTTCTATGCAAAAAAAATAAATTAGCAAATAAATAATCATAAAACCGCTATAGAGAAATTCTGTTATTGCGACCTACAAATTTCTATAATCATTGTGGAATTAATTCCAATAAAAACCCCGATACGACTTTCGAAACCATGTTTAAACAGTGATCTTGCTCTTTAAAATGAAGGGGAAAAATTATATATTTAAATTGTTCAGAGATAACATTACATTTGTAAGAATGTTGTAAAATATCACCTAAAGTGCTCTTTGTCTTGGCTTAATTTTCATCGTGAGCTTGAGTCCTTATGTGAGTGCATTAAAAGTTTTCTGTGTGTTTTAGTTAATATAATTTCTGTGCGCATGATTTGCCCCAGTGTGCGCTTTAAAGCTTTATAATATTTAAGGCCTGGAATATTTAACATTATCATCTGGCACAAGCCTAAAAAATGCAATGTAAAGTGACAGAAAGTAACTAAAATATTTCAAATCATTTTCTCTGGGCAGACCAAAGTAGTTCATTTCGTATTTCTATATTAAACAGAGACAATCCACTGGCACTTCAGTTGTATATAAACTATATATATAAACTATTCGTTTATAGTTTATAGTTTATATAGTATATAAACTATTCGTTTATAATGTAATTAATAACAAGCCAATTCTTCCTGGTTGAAATGGACCATTTTTGATTTCTATGTAGTCCTGTAATCAAAGGTTAAATGATGACATTTTTATTTCTAGCCTGATTCCTGTCACTAACAGCTCTCTTTTGTGGAAAAAGATTCAGTTCTCTCTGAAACGGCGTTTTTGAGGAAATGATAATGTTTTGCTTTGGATTTAGGGAGATTATCTTCACAAATATCCTGCATTTTACCTCTAAATCTTCTGTTTACCTTGGGTAATAATATGTAATATGCATTGATTGTAAGCCATTAGCTGTATCATTTATTATCTGAATTGATTGTGTAGAGACTTTAAACGTCTTTTTTTGTTTCTTTGTTTGTTTGTTGAATTGTTCCATAATTACCCTAACAGGATGAGATAATCGCCTCATATCAAATTCACCAAACGTGCAGCAGCATTAAAGTCAGTTATAAGTGATATTATTACTATTAGTACGGAAACTGGGCCTAGAAAGGCTAACATTGGCATACTCATAGTAGATTTAAAAAGTAGATTTGTTCTACAAATGTATACATATGTAATTCTATTTATGTTATTACGTCATAACTCGTTAAAAGTAAGATCTAAAAGGAAAAAAACTATATACATATATATTTCAAATAAATTATGAGGCAGCTTCCAGGCCATGTTGGTGGTGGTGGTGTGTGTGTGTGTGTGTGTGAGAGAGAGAGAGAGAGAGAGAGAGAGAGAGCGGTGGTCCCTTGGGGTGGCTTCGCTTTAATATCCTGCCGCTTGCTGAAGCTTGGCGAGGAGTTTTACACACTCGGCTAGCAGCGTTAATGGTGCCGTTTGATGTGGAAATGAAAGCTTGGGGGGGGGGGGGGGTCTAAAAGGTACTGAATAGGCGAAATTAAAAGCAACGAAATTCTAAGCGAGTTACTGATGCTCACCAAAGAAGGACTATTTTATTCTCTTATTATTATTCTCGCTGAAAATTACAATTTAGTCTTATTATATACACTGGTTTGTGTATTTATGAGTATTTATAAAGGTGTATATATAAAAAAAATAATATCTCTCTAGAGCTTAACTTAATTATTGACTTTTAATTAGTTGAGTTTAATTTATTCATTTGACACAGGATATAATATTGCATAATGTTATTTAAAATAATTTGAAAAAGAAATCTGTGGGCTCCAGAACCGGAATGCTTTCGTATGAACGTCATAGTTTAATCAAAATGATTTCTTTTTTAGTTTTACGATTTGATCTATTATTATTATTATTATTATTATTATTATTATTATTATTATTATTACAAAATTATAGAACGTATAATTCGTATTAAAAGACGACGACAAAACTATTAGGTAAACTGACAAAAAAATTAGCTTGTTAGCGTTTAGCAAAAAGTTGAAATAATGTTTTATTTTTTCAGTGGATCAACAATTACGCATATGCCCAATTCCGCTAAATTGCACGAATAATAAGAGCGAGTTCGTAAATTTCACACGAATGAAGTCGTAAGAAAAGCTCCAGCCGCTAACTCTGACCTTAATCATTCACCACGTTTCATGAGATTTTGCTCGAGCACATTTTTTTTGTTTGTTTGTTTGTTACAAATAAGTTCTGTAGCTAGTTCTAAGACAGAATTCATTTTGTATAAATGACATAATTAATTGACATAAGTTATTACTTTCCACTTTATAATTACTGATTTGAAAAGAAAATGTGTCATTGGTTACTCTTGCCTGAGTTGTGTCCATGTAAAGTGCAGACTCTGTGTAATGGATGAGCCATTAGGTTTTTTTCTTTCAGAATTATTTACATGAAAACTAATACTTTTAGATAATACTGTGTTTGTTTGTTTATTTATTTATTTTGCCAGATTAACGTGAAACATATTCAGGCTATGTTTCACATAATGTCAGTATATTCTAGGGTGTGCATGAGCTTATGTGAGTCAGAAACAAACAATGATTTCATTTTCAGAGTTACTGACTTCACAAAGGAGAAATCATATTTGCGTGCCCTTTTAGAGAACTGAAATAAATTAACATATTTATTATTTGCACAAATGACTCTCCATTCGTTGATTCATTCGTCATCATTTTGCTTGATAAATCTCTCAAGTCTGTGCTTATGTCACATAGCAGGTGTACTGATAAGACAGTGTCTTTCAGAGTGCAATCAGGTCCAGTACAGGTACCATGACATTTATGTATATTCATCCCCCTCTCTCCCCCAGGGCATGGGGGTCTTAATCAACTAGGCGGCATGTTTGTGAATGGACGCCCGCTCCCGGAGGTCATCCGGCAGCGCATTGTGGACATGGCTCACCAGGGTGTTCGGCCCTGCGACATCTCCCGTCAGCTGCGGGTCAGCCATGGCTGCGTCAGCAAGATCCTGGGCAGGTGAGAGTCCAGAGTGTTTTTGAGAAAGTCTTAAGGGCAATATGAGGCATGGAGTCTACAAAAAAAAAAAGTCAAGACATTTCAATCATATCAGGAACTTATATATTTGGGTAGGAGCAAAATGAATGTCTATTGTTGGGGTACAATGGGGTACTGCATGACACCAAACTCATACTCAGCTTTTACAATCATATAACTGTGTGAAAGTTCATAACTTTCAACAGAAATATCTTATTGCTAAATATTTAATTTGATGCCCATCTCAGATACTATGAGACAGGAAGCATAAAACCGGGTGTGATCGGTGGCTCGAAGCCAAAGGTGGCTACCCCGAAAGTGGTGGACAAGATAGCAGAGTACAAGCGGCAGAATCCAACCATGTTCGCCTGGGAGATCAGAGACAGGCTCCTGGCTGAGGGAGTGTGTGACAGCGACACGGTGCCCAGCGTCAGTTCCATAAACAGGTAGCACATGGAGAAGAAATGCACAGAACCTCTGGGAAAAATGAGCAGAACTCATATTTGGCTATGCCGTCTTCTAATATTAACATATTTAACAGCATTGGATCCAATGTGTTTCAGGATCATCCGGACCAAGGTGCAACAGCCATTTAACGTGCCCTTGGAGAGCAAAAGCCTCAGCCCAGGTCACACACTAAGTAGGTGGCATTAATTCCCCAGTGATGCACTCAACTCGAAACCTCCCAGCTTCTAACATTTCGTTAATTAATTAACTTTCATATTTATTTATGCTTGTTTTATATCTTCTTAGTTCCAAGTTCAGCGGTTACCCCTCCCGAGTCACCTCAGTCCGATTCTCTGGGTTCCACCTACTCTATTAGCGGCCTGCTGGGTATTCCACCGGCCAGCTCAGATGGCAAGAGGAGTCATGATGACAGTGAGCCCACACTACACTTTAACACAGTCTAGTCTGGATAATAGTTAACTGTTGCCCCTTAGGATTAAATGAAAGCAAAGTGGGGAAAAACTGAACTGCCAAAAAGAAATTACATGTGTGTATTTATATATATTGTGTGTGTGTATATATATATATATATATATATATATATATATATATATACATATATATATATATATATACACACACACAGTATCTGAAGGTGAATCCAGGAAGTAACTTTTCTAATAATAGAGGACGTAGTAAAAGCGAAGCATAGTACACAAAGTTTCCAGAGAAAGAGGACATTTCGTCCAAAAGTGCTGCATCAAGCAAAGTGCATCTGAGGCTGTAGCATGTAAATAGAAATATATAATTTATAAACCTCAACTCATAATGACTCATCAAATCATTATATATAGGCTATGTTTTTCATATTTTCAGTATTCACAATAATATATGTAAGATATTTAATTATGAATTTATTTGTTAAGGTATTTAACAACAATTTTATTGAATAACATTGTTCTACACTGCTTTCAAAAGTGTCACTCTTAAGAGGATGTTTTGTACATTTATTATGCCAAGACCTTTTAATGATAAGCTTTTATATGACTGAATTTTAGTTTGTGTTAAATTAATAATGTGTTATTTACACACCACTTAATATATATTCAGATATTTGATAGAAATAAAAAAAACTATAAAGTGAGAAAATATATATAATATAAGTTCAGATATCTGGATTGTGAGCCTCTGATTAAACTTTATAGATGCGTGCATCCCTATAGAAAAGAGAATAGAAATAAGGGATAATGAAAACAAATATAAAGGTTTTCTTTTTTTAAAATTTAAGTTAAACATGCTTTGTCCTTATTGAGGGCCAAAATGTTATGGAATATTGTCTTTTTCTGAGATTTTCCTGTTTTTTTCTCCTTAACTTGGTTAACAATTCCCAACCCACATGCTCTATGACACGACAGATATACGAGTGAGTGAGGGTGATGGCTAAAAAGTGCTTCCTCTGAGATACGTGCAGCCACATGTTTTTTCAAATGTTGCTCAAGCACAGGGCAGGGCACAAGGCAGCGTCACACACTCGGAGGAAAGCACTATCCACACTCTTCCACATACAGTACATGATTGGCTTTTGTCGCTGTGACTGACATGAGAGAGAAAGCATGCCATCTCTCCCACCTAGAGAGCATTTTTCTCTCTAGACTCGTTGGGAGTCGAACTCACAATCTTCCAACAATAGGGCAAACACATTTCGCTAGTCACACCACTCTGTTTAACCATGAGCGCTAACATCTAATTATGTACTTTGAAATAAGTTTTAAAGGAAAGATATAAAGGTGAAAATGATTCAAAAGACATACCCTTGCGGGAACTACCCCAGTCTCAAGCAAAGCTACAGTTTGATGCTGCTACGTAATTTGCATGTGTTCTGCTCAAATAAGATGAATGTCCTTCATAATTAATTACATTTTTATTCATAGACACCACAACTTTTCTGTACAGTATGTCAAAGGTAGTCATACAACTTAACACAGTGTGACCGTTACCAACCAACTCCACTGACAACAAACATACACTCATTGACTGACTTGATGGTGTGTATCTTCTCCCAGGTGACCAGGAGAGCTGTCGGCACAGCGTGGACTCTCAAGGCAGTGGTGGTGGACCCAGGAAGCAGCTTCGGCCTGAACATTTCTCATCGCAGCACCTGGACTGCGGCTTCGAGCGGCACCACTACACCTCCGACACGTTTGGTTCCACCACCGCTGGCAAGACTGAGCAGGTACATATGGCACAGAAGAGGACTTTCACTATACAGTGTGAAATCTGATATATGGAATATATTCAAATATATATGCGACTACATTCATAACATTTACTATTATGACTTGATGTAAAGAAATAGATAATAGTGAAATAACCAAGAATCTATGTTAAAATCTTTATATCAACAAGAATCTCTCATCTCTTACTGTTATAGTATTTTCTTTTTAGTATTTATTTTATTTTCTGCCTGTTTTTTTTTTCCTGCCAGTCCCTGTATCCCCTCTCTCTCCTCAATGGAAGTCTAGAGGAAGGCAAGAGCAGCCTCGCAACATCCAGTGCCGCCATTGGCCGAAACCTAGCAACACACCAGGGCTACGCGGTTGTGACAGGTGATGATTGGCCAGATTAAAAAAAAAAACCTACTCTAAAACCAACCCAATTACTTCTTAACACAATACCTGTCATAATAATCTTATGCATGAATAAGCCAGTCACTGTGCTAAGTGGGTGGCTTTACCCTCTCATGCTCATTCATGCATTATGAAATAAAATTAGCTAATTACAATGACCCATAAAAGCAGGTGCAGAGGTTTGCATATCAGATCATGTGTCAGTCAAAGCTCTTCATTATTTCATATGCTTAAATCACAGTTTTGTTTGCTGCTTGAAAAACCCATTGCCATTTCACTTTCATTTTAAGTTAACACCATTATTTCATTCTCCTGCCTGTTCATCGCATCCACCTCAGATGCCCTACAGCCCCTTCCCATCTGCCTGAAACAGGAAATGTCACCAGACGGGGCCAGCTCAAGTCCCTCGCCCAACATTATAGCCAACTCGGCGTTTTTGGAAATGGGCACCATTTCGGCTCCGTCGCCAGTGTCCGTGGGTAACGGTGGCAGCAGCTCCATGCATTTCTCTCATGCCTTCAACTCATTTCCCCATCATGCACCTGTGTACAGCCAGTTCAGCAGCCAGTCTCTCATCACAGGTAAAAAAAAAAAAAGAAAGAAAATAATATAGACTTTCTTTTTTAACCATATTTAGATACCGATTGATTCCCACTAGCTAGTTATCACTAACCTTAGAACCAGTGATGAAAATCTAATATCAATAGATTATTATCAAATATCAGACAAATGGAGATCAAATCTGTGAGTGTTTCTTTCGGGGTAATGACTGTCACTGATCGGCTGCATGACTCTACAGTTACCATAATGAACTTTCCTTTGCTTTTACACTATCTGTTGTTACCCAGATGAGGACGGGTTCCCTTCTGAGTCTGGTTCCTCTCAAGGTTTCTTCCTCTTAAGATCTTAGGAAGTTTTTCCTCGCCACCGTCACCACCGGCTTGTTAAATTAGTATTAATCCACACACTTAAAATCTGTATGTTTATATATTTCTGTAAAGCTGCTTTGAGACAATGTCCATTGTAAAACATGCTATACAAATCAAATTGAATTGAATTGAATTGAATTGAATACAGTCTAGGATAGAAAGAAATCAGCCCTAGCTTCACATCTTCATACCATTCTGTGTATTTTTACATGATGACCATTTGTTGTGCTGTTGTGCTCGGTTCCACAAAAGTCCAAAACTGAAACATTTGTTAACAGCAAATATTCCAATGTGCCAAAAATATAACTGTTTATTGAGGTCTTTTTGTCTTGGGCATTGGCATGTATTCTCACATCTTATTTTACCTTACTTAGCACTAATTTATGCATTGGTCTGACACTGTGGACCTGTCAGCAAAAAAAAAATTGAAACGTAATCCATCTTCGGGATGCTAAAACAACCTCAAACAGCGTAAAACACTAATATAAGCGTTTCTCCTTTTTTTTTTTTTTACACACATAGGGCGAGACATGGTGAGCTCCACCCTCCCTGGATATCCTCCACACATCCCATCAGCCGGACAGACAGGTTACTCGTCCTCGGCTATCACAGGAATGGTAGCAGGTACTGATGCTATCTTAAAGCACACACTTTACATTCCATAACTTCACAAATTATCCACCAATTGTCCTAGATCTGGATTGTGAGGTGAATTTTAAACTTCTAGAGACATGCACTTTTATATATATATATATATAAAAAAAAATTTTTAAATGATATGATTAGAGGATAATGTGGTATTAGATCAAATTGGCTAAGGGAAAGAGTAAAAGAAAGATAAAAGAAAGCACGGGACGTACAGTGAGAAAGAGAATGGAAGGAACAGGAAGGAGAGGTGGGTTAATGAGTACCCTGCTCGCTTTGGTGAACTGCATCGCGGCAGAGGGCGGACCCTGATGCCCGTAACCTCCACCCCCCTCGACACCACCCAGCCCACACATTGCCATGGGAACTATGAGGCCACACAAAGGGAAAAGTGAAATAGCGATGGGTGGCATCCGTGAAGGTCTTATTCTTAGGAAACAGGCTAAAGAATATACAGCATGTGTACACATGTACATGTACATATACGGTGTTATGGAAGCTAAAGAAAGGACAAAAACGGACTCAGAGACTCTGTTCTGTTAGGAAGTCTGTGTGGTTTGGTGCGGTATGGTGTTGTGTGGTGTGGTACAGTGAGCCACTCTGTTGGTTTTTTTTTTATTTTTTATTTGAAGTCTGTTCTCCGAAGCGCGAAATGAGAGGGTCTGATTTATTATTTTTCTGGTGGGCTTGCTGAGAGGAAGCGTTCATACACAATTACTCCCCAAGCCTTGGGGGTGGGGGTGGAGGGGGGAAGTTAGGGAGGCTAAGCACGGGGGGAATCAATCCAGCTGACATAATTACCAATTAGATATTGGAATGTTTAAAGGAAAGAAAAAAGAAAAAGCAACAACAAGAGCGTGAAGGGCTAAAGAAGGAAGAGGAGGGAGAAGGAGGGAAGAGGGCAGAGTGGCGATGGTGGTGGTGGTGGTGGGGGTGAGGCAGGGTGTGGGGTGGGGGGGTGTTTGACACTTGAGAAAGGACGCCGGAGGAGGCTAGGTGTACGCACCAGTGAGCGGAGGGATTTTTACCCTCCCAGCCCTCCACCTGGTCACGGGATTAATGGTTTACACGGCGCTCTTAACCGCCGAGTGAATGATGTGCTAAGGCGGAAGAAGGACAAACAGGCATCCATAAGTGCCAGGGAAACCTCACAGCCGAGAGAGTGTAAAAGCAGCTATGTATTAGATGATCCCTTCAAATTAAACGACTATTTAATAAATCAGGCAAATCGATTTACAAGCACGAATAAATCTGAAGTGTCTTTTTCACTATGTTGTTGCACTTAACTTAAAGTGCCGCCTGTCCCAGCTGTGATTTTAAACTTGGGTCTATGTTACTTTTAGCACTTAAATTGAAATTCATTCTTCAAATTTGTAGTTACGATGTACCAAATATAATAACATTCTTCGAAAGAATTCACATCGTACGGCCTTCAAAGCTTCAGAGTGGATTTAATCAACAAGAATATTTGCTGTTGTTTAGCCACTTTTGGTTAAAGTGTACATTTTCATAACTCAGGATAAGATATGGCTAACATAAGCATGCTAATGCCTGTTTCTCACACCCTGAATTATCCAGAGTGGGTAAAATGTGATTTGTCTCAAATATAATTCAATTTTATTTCTTTTTTTTTTTTTTTTTTTTTTTTTTTTTTTACAAATAATGACAACAGATTAAGAATGTTTGTAGCCTAAAATCTAAATCCTTGTAAATTCAATTGAAGACAATTCACATCCTATTTAAAACTTTCATACATAAACTACAGAGAACATTATTAGAACGTTCTAAGCATGTTCTGTCAATGTTCTTACATTGCCAAATGTAACATTAATGCAAGGTCCTGGCTTAAACAGTGGTTCGTTTTACAATGTTATTATTGCTGTTATGTTACTTACATAGTATTCCCATTCAGACAAAGAAAAAAAAACTATCATTATGGGAACTTTGGTGTTAATGTTCATAGAACTCAAAATGTTGCAGCAATGTTTTAGAACTGTTATGTAACATTTACCATTAAATGTTATGTTACAAATGTTATGTCTGTGCAAATTCAACTGAAGACAATTCTCAACTTATTCAGGGATTTCATACATAAACTACCCAAAACATTATTTGAACGTTCTATCAAAGTTCCTAAATTAACGTTCCTGCAAGGTACCAGCTTTAATAATGGTTTGTTTTACGATGCTATTCTTTATTATTATTATTATTATTATTATTATTATTATTATTATCTTTGTTATTATTACTTACAAAAAAATCCCAGTTAAAGAGAACATTATGGGAATGTTAAGATTCATAGAAATCAAAATGCAGTAACGTTGTAGGAACGTTTGCACAAGTTTGTACACAAAAAACCTTTTGCTAAATGAAAATGAATAGCTAGGCAAGACTTTTTAAAGACACATGGACATCCTGAAAAATGATGCTATTATATAGATCAAGTTTGGATAAATCTGGAAGCATGGGTGGTCTGAATCAAAACCTTTGAAGTTCGATTCACGTCAACAGAGCTTTTGAAAGTGAATCACTAAAATGTAGTACTGCACAACCCATTACTATGTCATTCATAAGAATGCATATGAAAGTTTCAGTTATATATAATATATCTGTATAATATAATCTGTTACTGCAGGTGTAACACTGGCTTGCAGACATGATGAGACTGTTTGAACAAACATGTGCATGCATATGTGTTTTAAAAGCGCTAATAAAGTGTGCGTCTCTTGCAGGTGCCGAGTACTCGGGCCAGACTTACACACACTCGCCATACACATCTTACAGCGACGCATGGAGATTCACCAACACCAGCATACTAGGTACGCCGTTCAAAATCATCAAAGAAGTACAGTTTCTACTTTTAAGTATGAACCGTGTACGTTCCTGTTTCTGCATGAATTTTTTAGAAAACCTTCGTCTTTAGTTATATATGTAGGTGGATTTCTGTAGAGCTGCACTCACCGTGCCCTTAAGCCATAATTTTTCTCTAAGGACATTTGGAAAATTACTGATGACCTGTACACAAAGTAAAGGAGACCTCTGTGTCATGCAGCTCTCACACAGTTTCAGTCACATGCCATCCCATGGACCACACACACACGTTTGTCCCGCTACCCTTGTGTGGACCTTCCATTGACTTAATAATTAATGCAACTAATTAATGCAACACCAAAACCTAACCCTAACCATAACCTCAGTAAAGAAAATTAAATCATTTGGCTCTTTTAATGTTTTTAAATAAAAGCTGCAGTTAAAAAAAAAAAAAAAAAAAAGCTTTTGTCCTTGTGGAAACCATCCAAATGCCCCCATAAGGTCAAAAGTGTGAGATATTCCTATTCTCGAACACACACACACACACACACACACACACACACACACACACACACACACTCAAATTAAAACTGTGAGAAACCGGCTAGTTTGTGTCATTCGCTCCTACCTTTTTAGAGGACATTTCCAGGACAGTCACAAGACTACCATTAACTTTGAACCTGGCGATCTTTTCCAACTACAGTCACAACAAATGGTCCAATGACAACGTTCTTTACATTGTACACTACATGTCCACTTTCTCTGCATATTTCTATGACTTGGATTTGATTATGATGAACTAAAAGTCTTCCTTATTCAAGAAGATAGGTGTCCTAGCTGGCAATATAAAAAGACCATTGTAGATTTATACCTAAGTACTGCTGCTATAATCATCCAGACTCATATAAAGACTAATTCACAATCTGCTCAAACTGAACATCCTTGAGTACTATTTCACTTTTTAGAGTAGATGGTTGCAGATGAGTAATGTTTTCTAATCGTACTTTTCATTATCACCCAGAAGAGGGCAGGGTCCCTTTGGAGTCTCTTAAGATTTCTTCCTCATGCTGCCCCCTTGACGCTGTTATCTCTGGCTTGCTCTTCAGAGAGCTAAACCTACATGTGGAATTTCTGTTAAACTGCTTTGTGACAATGTCTATTGTTAAAAATGCTACACAGTTGAGTTTGATTTGAAGTTAATGATAGTTTATTGAATGCATAAGAACCACACAGTAAAACCGGATAAGTTCATGTAACTCAAAATATTTGAGAAAACTACTTACCTCAAATTTTTGAAGTTGATGAATCAATTTCTTTAAGCCAAATACACTTAAATATAACAAAAATTTTACTCAACTTGTTATATTTAAGTGTATTTGGCTTAAAGAAATTGATTCATCAACTTAAAAATTGTAAAGCTTGTTTTCACAATGAGAAAATACGCCTAATTGTGACTTATTATGCATTTAATGAATTGTAATTTTCCTGTTACTCTTTTTGTCTTTTACTGTAGAATGAATGTGCTTTGTTATTTTTTCTACCTCTGATAATGATTTAATTCCTGATTGTATACTCCGTACTATCATTAACAAAAATAAATAAATAAATATTTATATAAAAAAAACAAGAATAGTTCATGGGTCTTACTAGTTTGTGAAATTCTCCACTCATAGAATCTCTGGTTTCTCCTGCAGGTTCTCCCTATTACTACAGCTCCGCCTCCCGCACAGCTCCGCCCACCACCACTGCATACGATCATCTTTAGCAGCAAATGATCGAATATTGCAAAAGGAGCGATACACATCAGACTTCAAATACTTCCACAAAATGTTTTAGTCCAAGCCCATTGAGGGTGCTTTCCACCTCAGGCCATCTTACTTGGATGCTCCTGAGGACCCTAGAACACGACGGACATGGTGTATTATTTTGACCCACTATTTAACAGACCAACCAACAGTACAACCTGCAGACAAATCCAGAAAAACATAACCAGAAGGAGGAATTTTCATCTTCTCTTCAGCGACTGAAGAAAAAAGGATGTAACAGGCCAGCATGGACAAAATGTTTTGTTGCCTGAGACTTTGGTTGAATATTTATTCACTTCACTGACCACGTCGACCAAACGCACATGTTTAGCCGTCTGTTTAAACAGCCACCATGTCTTGCCCCAGGTTTTTGAACCAAAATGCATGGCGCAACAGCCAAAGATCTTACTGCAGTTTGCTTTCAGACCTTAACTGCGTTCATAACCTGTGGTGCATGAAGAACAAATCCAGAGAGCCTGCTTTTTTTTCTTCTTCAGGCTCTATTCTTCTATTTGTTCCTCTTTCTCTCCATTGCCCTGGGTTTATAAGCCTCGTAGGATTGCAGCATTTGCAGCTGTTTCAAGTTTCATATATTTACTTTCCCAAAGAACGGAACAACTTGATCATCATTTTCAGCAACAGCAACAAAATCAGCTGTCAATTTAAATACCATTACAATCCGCCTGCTGGTTATGTCGGTGGGATAATATGTAAATAATGTGGAAAAGTAAAAACCCTTATTAAAAAAAAATCCCTTTTATGCTACAAATAATTAGGAGTGGATTTTATGAGGATGAATTAGTACATTGTAAGAGAAGTTGTAAGAAAATGTTTTTATTTTATCCCTCCCATATGTACTACATTTGTTGTCAAATGGTTTTTGCTAAGATCCGTGATTAAACTATTCCTTTTTATTGTACTGTGAAAGATATGTTTAATCAATTTCTACAGAATTATTTTTAATGAAATAAAGCATGACAAACCAAATCCTGGTCTTTGTGGGGGTTTTTAATGAATGGGGAAAATTGTTTAATAGCCTTAACTTATGTAAAAATACTAGGACTACATCTGTGAATAACCTTATAAAATTATTAACTGATTAATTGCTGAATTTGTGTTTAACTGGTGTTTTGCGTTTATTCTGATGTTTCTGAATATTTTCTGATTACTAAGAATGTCTAAAGAATGATGATGATGATGATGATGACTATTATTATTATTATTATTATTATTATTATTATTATTATTATTATTATCCAGTTTTGTTTTTTTTATAAAAAAAAAAAAAGCATATCCAGTTTTTACATTCTCTTGCAAGTCAGCAACTTTATGCAACACATAAAAGGGATCAAATCAATGATCCTGAAAACCCACACATCTGTTTAATTAGTTTCTGCATCGTCTACTTTTATTTGCAATTATTCCTCCTTTGCTGCCTCATTACAATGCATGCAGCTTTAGTTAGGCTATGGATGGGCTGTGCAAGTGTCCCACCTGCCCACAGCAGCAGTAACATCCCACCATTTTTTTTTTAAATGAGAAATCCCGTCTTCTGCACTACAATTGGCTACTAGCTCTTATTCACTTATTCTCTTGCCATCAAGTCACTGTATTCATGTGCTGAATTTCATCTTGTGGAGATGAGCAAATTTTCATTAGGCCTATTTCATTTGATCCACCATAACTTGAAATCATGGAATGTTGTAATATGTTTAAAAATGGCAAAAAGTACAAACATTGGTGGGAATACACCTTGGATCGAGTATTAGTTCATTGCAAGGCACAATCCACACACACACTTATTCACACCTGGGGGAAATTTACCTTATGCAATTCACCTACTGGCTTGTTTTTGGAAATGAAAACTGAGAATCCAGAGGAAACCCACAAAGACACATGCGAAACTTCACTAAAGCTCAGGATCAAACCAGGAACCCTGAAGATTTGAGGTGACAATGCTATCGTGCCTCCTAATACAGTATGTTGGTCAAAAACAGGAGAAATATACTATATATACTATACTATATGTACATTTGCTTCACACCTCTGGGGTTGGGGGTTCAACTCCCACCTCTGCCCTGTGTGTGTGGAGTTTGCATGTTCTCCCAGTACTTCCGGGGTTTCCTCCGGGTTCTCCGGTTTCCTCCCTCAGTCCAAAGACATGCATTGTAGGCTGACTGGCATCTCTAAATTGTCCATAGTGTATGAATGGGTGTGTGCGTGTGTGTGCGATTGTGCCCTGCGATGGGTAGACCCAGGGTGTCCCCCATCTTATGACCCGCGTTCCTTGGGATAAGCTCTAGGCTCCCATCCACACTTTGTAGGATAAGCGGTACAGAAAATGGATGGATGGATGAATATAATCCTGGTCATACACCATCCATGAAATTGAATTCCAGAGAAGTGATCAAATTACCTCAGACAACAACTCGCAAATGAGCTACTGACACCAGTAGTGTGTCACATGTGATACAGACAACAAGAACAACGATCATAAATATATTGATGGAGCAGTGTTGGGAAAATGTAGGCCGATACTAACTGACACTGGAGACTTCTTCCATAAATGCTAAATAACCACCTCCTGAGAAAACACCACTATATCAACAATTATATACTTTTTTAAAAATCTGTTTAATTTAACACCTTTTGACCAATCAGATTCAAGACTGCAACAGCACTGTGGTATAAAATAGAGAACAATAATGTGAGAACTGGTAACTTTTCACCACAGAACCTATGTGCTAAGCTAGCTACTTCATTTACTTTGTGATGCACTAAACAGTTGTGATTGTTATGATATATTTTGTCAGGTATGGTTTCTGCTTAATAAATCACTGAGAAAATGATGTATATGGAGACATACTCCATGACTACGTTTACATGGACAGCAGTAATCTAATTATTGACCTTACTCTGCGTAAGACAGTATTGTGATTATGGTGTTTACATGAGTCGCTTTTAGAATACTCCTTTCATGTACCTGTTTTACATGTTATAGATCATAGTTCGATTAACAGCACACGTCATTACATCACCGCGCCACGCCGTCCGACGTCCCTCCAGAATTTCATGTATCAACATACAGTTTGTCTTCATTATGGTGCCGTATACAGTTTTGGGTATTTTTATTTAAAATTTTTATGAACGCTTTAAGTGCGGTTAATTATTTGTCATGCTGTATGTGTTAATAGACGACTGCTTGAAGCCGTGAGCTGCGTCCCAAACGGCGTACTTACCTACTATATAGTAGCTGAGATACATGTATTTCACCTACTATATGCATGTGTTTCGCCTACTGTGTGGTAGGTTACTACGCGGTTTGCCGTAAAACGGTTGAGCGCTGCCGTGTGTGATCGTGTCCTGTCGCAAAATGCGGTTGAAACTTTCACACGACGTTAATACTGTGATTAAGGTGTGTACATGTCTGTAATACACGTCAATAATGTGACTAAAACAGGAGTAATCCACACGTCTTAATTCGATTTGCGTTTACTTCGAGT
The DNA here is from genome assembly GCF_023375685.1 of Ictalurus furcatus. Lineage (NCBI taxonomy): Eukaryota > Metazoa > Chordata > Actinopteri > Siluriformes > Ictaluridae > Ictalurus > Ictalurus furcatus. The sequence continues at coordinate 15,234,753 of NC_071282.1, forward strand.
ATGACTTTAATCGGATTAAGGTAATTAAAAATTGCTGTTTACATGGTAGTTTCTTAATCAGAGTATCGTCTTCATCGGTTTAATAGTGGATTATTGTTGTCCGTGTAAACGCACTGACTGAGAGACTAACTGAAAAAGGAGTGCTAGTTTACTCACAGTTAGTTAGCGAGCTAGCTATTATGGATAACGGGAGGACATGAAGATTACATACTCTGACTCTGAACATTGAATACTTCAGACTCTGAACATTACGTATTCAGAGATCCTGGCATTTTTAAGAGGCTAGACATGTAGAGATTTGAGAGAGGTTTCCTCTGACAATTCTGTGATTTTAAGATAATGAGTCACAACGTTTTGAAGCTGTTATATAGGCTACATAAGCTTTAATAGGCTAAACGGCAAAAACATGGCAGACATCTACAGTATAACGTTATAATAACTCACAGCTTCACATCTGAGATATTCTACTCCTTTTAGTTAGGACTGACAATTTGCCAAGATCTAGAAGTTTTCTTGGCGCGTGTTATGTTTTATAAATTAATAAATAATTAAGTACTAGGCAGTGTACTACTAATTGTAGGTAATGTAAGCAGCCTATTTTTGTCTTGTTTTTGCCACCACCACTGGGTTTTGATCCTGGCTTTGAGTTAAATTGTTCCATCTGCTAAATGGAGCACTGTTTAATTGACACCGCATTTAATTGCTGCATGATATCCCTCTTAAGCTTGAGTCACTCATTAAAACCCAGTGCTGGCTTTTTATTCCAGCCGCTCTTTGTTCACACTCGACTCTCTCAAAACATCCTCACTGTTCTGAAGCTGAAGCCACTCTTGAGCTGGTGGAAATGAGTGAACATACTTATATATCTTACACATCTTTAGCTTAGTGCTGAAGCATGCATAAACAAAACAATACTTTGAGTGTGAACAAAAAAATTATTTTAAAGTAAGCGCCTGTGTTTGGTTTTTTTTCATTGATGTATTGTGTAATAATGGCTGTTGTGGGCTTTGAAACATCTTATATATTACCTAAGAGAAATCTGATTTCTAGGGTTGCACGGTACTAAGTGGGGTGTCCAAGTTTTTAGCCATGGTGTGGCAAAGGAAGGCACAAGAGCAAATGGAAGCAAAGGAAGGGAGCAAAGGAAGGTGCAAGATGGTGCCAAGAGTGGCAAGGCTTATTTCAAGGCTGGAATTCGCCACCCTCTGCCACCTATCTGACCAAGTTCCTGACACAAGTAGTATATTGTGATTACATCGCAATATACTGCAATCATACATCATGATATGTAATAAACAAACACATGAGTATTTCTTTTTAGAATATCTAAAAAAAACAAAAAACAAGAAGGAATACAAGAGACAAAAAAAATGCGAGCTTAGTATCACAAGGACAAATACTACGATAACTAAATCCGGTCTGTACAGGATTTCGTTGAGTTTTTTGTGATTGTTGCGGCCAAAAATGCTTGAATTTGCAGCACCATTTTTCAAGATTTGTGCAAACATTGTGGAGATTTTTGTGCTTTTTTACTGAAAACTACTGAACGGTCTTTCACAGTGATGTTTGTTGGTAAATGAGACCTTTTAGCTGTACTCATGTTCATGTGTGATGATGTCACATCACGAGTCTTGGCCCAAATTTTGCAGGAAAATCTGCGGTCATTTTGAAAAATTCCAAGCTCCAACAAATACTGCAGAGTTTACTTGATTTTGTGTTCGTTCCTGTGATTGCAAAATCGTGACATCCTGGAGGGACTGGATATCTAAATCATAGGCATAATGTGACATGCTCACTGGTGGATGATTTAGGATTATTATTATTATTATTATTATTATTATAAACTCATGGGACAGCTACAGATATGGTAGTTGCAATGGTGAAACTGAAACAAAACCTTCTTAATGGACAAAAATGAAAATCCTCACTACTTCAATCTCACACTGAATGCAGCCCCATTTGGCGCAAGAACCCGGATTGCACCGGTTGATGACATACTCATAATGTTTTTTTAAATTGCAGTTCTAATGTTTAGATGGATTCAACCAAGATGTTATTGGAATCATCTCATACAGTCTGACAAGTATTAATTTTAAAAGTTGAAATCGCACAGTCTTAAACCGGATTAACAAGCAATATATTGTGCAGCTCTGCCCCTTTTACCAGCATCTCTCCTTGTTCCTGCCATTCTACCTCCCTCTCTCTAGTTCTTCTGTCCTATTAGCGAGGTGGCGTGGGCCACTGCTTTGCTAGTAATGAGCACAGCAGCACAATACGGGCACCAGGCCGGAACAGCTGACGGAGAACAAAGCCAGCAGGATGGGGCTGATGCACAGGGTAACTACCTTTGGCAGAAAGTGTGTGTGTGTGCTTGGAGGGGGCGCATGTGCTACTACATTACAGGGTCCAAATAAGAGCTGCACAGAGGCCCCTTGAGAAGCTCCTGCCAAAAAGGCAGTCTGGTCTGTGTGTGTTCATGCGCCGTGTGGGACAATGAGTGGAAGGACTGTCTGAGAGTTTACGCTCCTCTGTCCCAGCCTAGTCAACTGGAAACTTCTGCATTTGTAACCTTGAATTGGGGCATTTGACAACACAAACCCTAAAATTCCACATTAGCATTGTCTGCTAGACAATATTTGTCTCGCGTAAATGAATTAAACCATGCTGTTAGCGGAAACAGTAGCTTCGGAAAGCTGAGGTCATCCAGTGTTTGAAGGGAAATGTAAAGTAACGACTGCTATTTTGGCCTCAAGTGAAACACTTAACCCAGATTGGGTGAGTGAACATAGTTGTACAGAGCTCATTAATATGAAACCCTGTCCTTTTGTACTGATAATTGCAGACAAATTTATAGACAAATGAGGCAATTTGTGAGAACTTTTTGTGTTTGGAAATTCTGTTATAGTCCATATCCTGCCCTACCCACTAAATCTAAGTCAATAATCTCTGTGTGTATGTGTGTGTGTGTGTGTGTGTGTGTGTGTGTGTGTGTGCGTGTGTATGCTGTGTAGAAAATTTGCTGTATTGGTGCTATTTACAAAGAAAAATATTTCTTGACATTCGAGAGCCAGAAGGTCATGAAATTTAAGAACCAGCCTGTAATAAACAAACTCATGTTTTAAAAAATGGAAACTCTAAAGAACCCTGTGGAGAATTTAAATGACTCCCTGTGACCAGTTCATTTGCCAAGAACCCCAGGGGCAGGAAGTCCTATTGACTAGAGACACCACAACAGACAAATGAAACAAAGCACTTGTCTCTCTCTCTCCCTCTCCCCTTCCTTCTCCACATACAAACTTACTCTTTCATACACTCTTACCTGGCTGCAAAATGTCAGGTATCAAATGTAGCCCTTAGGAAATGTTGTTTTGTTTGAACTTTTGACTTTTGACAGGTTCTTTTTTTTTAAGGTAAACGAGTAGCTGTTCATCTCAAGGTACCAGTTAATAAGAAAAACAGCTTGAAACCCTTTTTGTTCAGGTAAAAATGATGCTGTTTATGTTGTTGCTTGGTATTAGTGATGAAATAATACCAAATATGATTCCATATGATTCCATCAACGTGAGATTTTAGTGGCATTGCACCATTTCATTAACGAATCTGAAAATTCTGCTCTCATAACACATTCTTTACATGAATAAATTCACTGTAAAGTTTCTGAATTGGGAAACAGTGATGTTCCAGAAACCAACACAATCCCAAATGTTTTTTTTTAATCTGATGTCGAGTGTCCACTTAATTCTTGTGTAACGTGTTACTTTAGAAAAGAGAACTTAGAAAAGAGAACCAATGAGAATTGAGAATGAAACAGTATTGTGATATAGCAGGATATATTCAATAAATACCTTCCCTTTTTTTTTAAGATGACATCAGTTTTTGAGAAACAAAGAATCATGTGTCTCAATTTTTTATACAGTACATCTTTCATAACTGCTTAGATCTGGTGATTCAGCTGATCTTGATCGTGCATAGATTGTGTCTATGGGAACATCATGAAGAAGTATACAGTGAGCTATATGGTGCATCTGGTCCTAAACACAGACCAAACTGACAGTGCGCTGGAAGGTATTTTTGGGTAAACATGTGTCGAGTTTGGAACAATAGTGGAAAATCTGCTTCATCTGATGATATTACTCTTTCCATGGCTCAAAACAGTTTCCAAAGCAAGTGTCAATATCTACTTGTAAAATCAACAGTCTTTATTTGGCATTTGTACAGCTCACTGTGTGTGTGTGTGTGTGTGTGTGTGTGTGTGTGTGTAAATACAAGTACAGAGGTACAGTATATACATCCAGTACAATATCAACTTACATGTGAGGATTACATGTACAGTAAAATTACAGAGGCAATCATTAAAAATAAATACATGACAAGTGAAATGATGACTGATACAGCTAGCAGCAGTAAGCAAAGCACTGTTGAGTGAATGACATTGGTGATTATTATTGCAGTGTGTTTATTGAATGTTTAGCAGATTGATGATTTGGGGAAAGTAGCTGTTCTTAAATCAAATGCTTTGGTAGCGCACTGGATGGCTACAACTGAAACAGAGAACTTTTTTTTATTTGACTTTTTTTGCTCAGGCACTGTTTCTTATAAACATCCCATAGAGATGGGAATTTCTTGTCTATGATGCCTTTAGCTGACCCTACTGCTCTATGTGAATTCTTGCATTTGCAAGCAGAACAACTGCCATATAGATTATATGGCCTTGATACAACTTGATACACTCAAGATGGATAAAAATCAATAAAAAATTTGTGAGAAACCCTGCCAGATTTCTCGAAGGGACCAAGTGAGGTCACTGGAGACTCTAAAATTGGAATATCTGCAATATATCTTCTAGTCATTAACTCTCATCTCTTTCATTTTGCTGACTAGTTATAGAGAGGTTTTTGGCAGAACACCAACATGGATACATGGAGAAATCATAGAGATATCTATCCAGATGGTCCCAAATGGACACCCTAAAGATTTACACTACCCAACAAGTGAAGAATCTGACCTGGATACTGTAGATTTTACCTAAGGACTGCTGCTGTAATCATAAATCAAAATAAACATGTCCTGTGCTCATTCCAGGACACTTATTCACAATACACGATTACTGAACCTTCTTTACTATACTTAGTACTGTTTGATTTTACAGTATACAATTGTAGTTATTGGAATGGAATGTAGCCACTTCTGATCTTTCTTTGCTAGATAGATAACCAAAGATTGGTTAACACCACACAATTTTAACTTCAGGAGACAGTGTTTGTGAAGAGAATGCAAAATCAAAATGAATTTAACCATCCATCCATCCATCCATCCATCCAACAATCCATCCATCCATTCATCCATCCATTCATCCATCCATTTTCTGTACTGCTTATACTACACAAGGTCATAGGGAGCCTGGAGCCTATCCCAGGAGACTCTGGGCACAAGGTGGGGGACACCCTGGATGGGGTGTTGACCCATTACAGAGCACAATCGCACACACGTTCATACACTACAGACAATTTGGAAATGGCAATCAGCCTACAACATGTATTTGGACAAGGGGAGGAAAACGGAGTACCTGGAGGAAACCCCCGAAGCACTGGGAGAACATGCAAACATGGCGCACACAGGGCAGAGGCGGGAATCGAACCCCCAACCCTGAAGGTGTGAGGCAAAAGTGCTAACTATTAAGCCCCCAATAATTCAACCAATCAAGTACAAGTTAAATTCTTTAAAGGGTTTCCTAGCTATACCTATCTACCGGTCATGCGATTCTGATCATATGCAACTACGTAATATGAAGCATTGAGTTGCTGTCAATGGGTCAAGAAGTAAACAGGAAAAAAGCTTCAAATGTTCCGCATTATCTGAATTAAACACATGGTTATTATCCAGCTGACACATACTGCTAATTAGCGTTCAACCCCAATTGACTTGTCTTTGCAATTGTGATTTAGATTTCTATTTAAAGATGCCATTTCCACCCACACTCTGTATGATCTAAATGACCCAAATGAGATAATTGTAGTTTTACAATCCTGATCACAATGTCCCATTTATCTACATTCTTATGCGAATAAACAACATTTCAGCTGCAACAAATGTGCCATCTGTCTGTATACGCACGAGACTTCATATTAAGCACTGTTCTCAAATGCGCTAAGCGATGTTCCATCTGTAGGATGCTTTCGGTCCATTTTGTCTGGTCAAGAAGAGCGCACGGCGCAGTGTGTAGTCTGAACATCAGGTGTATGTGAGCCACAGTGCCTCTCACTCCAGGCAATGTTGTCAGTGGAAGCAGTTTGGTCAATTGGCGAGGGCAATCTCAGGTCAGGAGCTCGCATACCCTTGAGCTAGGCAGGTATTTTACCAACTGTGATTGAAAGAAGTGCTAAAGAAAAAGCCTGGTTTGTGAAAATGGAGCTTGTTTGATAAGTTCTTATACATAGATCTGCTCAGTAAATAAAATACAGATGTCTCATTCAGTATGTGAAGAAAATTGAACACAAAAATTATAGGTTTAAATCTAATGTCTAAACAATATATCATCAAATCTGAATAATATGTCTACAGATATTAATGCTACCCTTGGTGAGAACATGTCATCTTCTCAATCCAACCTGACAATTTGTGTTTTAAACCCTAGACCAGTGGTTCTTAAAATGAGGCCCATGAAGCCTAACCAAGCAGTCCACAATGTTTTGTTTGTTGTTGCTTTTTTGTTACAGTGGTGGAAATCACAAACTACTATTCTCAATGTTATTACATTTGTTATTGTGTTCTAATAATTATTAGCCAGTTTGACCTATAACTTCAATGGAGTAGGTTTTATCCACACCACAGTGACTCAAAAACAAATAAAACTATAAATAATGTCAACTTGGATGTAATGTGTTCTGCTGGTGGAAAATTCAGGAATAAAACCAGCACTGTGGCTCCCATAAACAGCCAAAATGATGTTTGTACACTTTGAAAAATTGGATTATTTTCATAAAACAAACCTGTACTGAGAGGATCCAATGAATTTCCTTTACAGTTTAAGGCTGCAAGAAGTTTGAGAACCCCTGGCTTAGATCATGAAGCATGAAGGATCTTGAAAGTCAAGTGGACGGCAAAGCAACAAACAGAAAGTCTGTTTAAAACTCTTGGAGGACTTTCAATGACAGAAATGAAAAGGAGTTAAACCACAGTCAACTATTACTCTCTGGAAAAGAAAAAAAAAACTAAAATCAACCCTTTTACCAGGTAAAAAGTATTAAATGGAATAACAGGGTTATAGCAAAGAGGGGTGAAAAGAGAAATTAGGAAATTATTTTTCACCAATCATGGCTAAAGATAAACAAATATACACCAGAAAAATGACATGTTTCAAATAATGAGTCTATATGAGTCTAGTGTATTTGATAAAATAAAGAAGAACAAGATGGACAAGAGTGCAGGAACAGTCAGGTGTCCTCAGGACAGACAGATTAGCCAGGAGCCACAGAGTAATCCATAGTGCAAAAGAATGCCAGAGGACCCTGTTTGTAGCGGTTAAGTACCGGCCGAGGCCCTTAATGAAGGCAAACCTCTGCGCGCCTTTTTAATTACTCAACCAGGCCTGACAGGCTACCACAAAGCTCTTCACCCAAGCAGACGGAGCGAACAAAAACAGGGTGCTTGTAGGCTCAGCGGCAACCCAGGCTCCTTGTAATCACCACAGTCACAGCCAGAGAAGAGCAACCAGACAGCACTCAGAGCCAGCGGAGCGGTCACGCTTCACAGACACGCCACAGCTGCCTTGCTCATGACCTTACACTGTTTCTGCTTCAGGAGGGCCTTGTATAGAATTCAACTGAATCAATTTTATTTATATCCAAAAAGGGTTACTGGTTTCTGGCTTCATTCTTTTCAGAAGTCAGTTGAATACCTAAATACAGCAGCAACAAGGTGAGCAAAGCTAATTAAAAAGTGCAGAAGGAATTCTTTCATTTAAATCAAAGAATTCCATTAGTGTTGAATGTAGTGGTACATTCGCAGTGCTTCTTACCTTTAAAGGGGAGGGAAAAAAGCAATAAAAAAAGTTGCTTTTTTTATTTACATAAGACTGCATCAGTTTAACATCTCATGACTAAAACATTGAAAATTTAGTTCAGTGCAAAAGTTTGCACACCCATACAACAAAGTTATGAAATTCATAACAGCAAGACGTTTCTTGTTGCTACGAATTTCACAGACGTTACTTCATTATCACAAGTAGTAAAACAGACAAATTATCCATGTTAAGATACTAATAGCTAAAAAAAAAAAAAAAGTGAGATCAGTAGAAAAGTTTGTGCCCCCCCCCTTCTGAATGTGATATAAATTTTAATATTGAAGAAGAAGAAGAAGAAGAAGAAGAAGAAGAAGAAGAAGAAGAAGACTAAATCTAAAACTCAACAGCTTTTGGATGTTCTTAGCTGTAATATTCCGTCTCCAAAAGAAACAAACGTTCTCTTAACACTTTACTGTTTTGGAAGATTTGTACTTTACTTGTCAAATTTTGTAATTTCGCTTCTAAAATCTTGTTACTTTTGTTTTCAATGCTTCATATTCATTCCTTCATTTTCCGAATTCGCAGAATATTTTCCTCATGACATAACTAGCTAGGGTTGGGTATGATGAACTTGTACTTTATGTATATTTACTTGTTACTCTTAAATACTTTAGTATTTTTTTTACTCGTCTTGGATGGATGTTTCAGGATACGCTCAAATATTTTTAGCATATTCAAATTCAATTTTGTTTTTGTAGATAATTTGGAAAATAGACCCACAATGCTCACTGCTGTAGTACAGATAATTAATAACTTTAGGTTGTTACTTCAAAGTAGTGTACAGTATGGACAACCAATTCTGTGTTCACAATCTAATATCTAACTGATCTGTGTTGATGATTAACTTCGTATTTATGCAGAGTGATGAGTAAAAACAAAAGTGCATATATTTAATCTTGAGTGGGCGTTCGGTCATTTTCTGACTCATCGAGGGAGTGATGGGGCCTTTCTTTAAGATTTGTTTATACATCAACAACCTGTATTTAGCTTATCTGATACTGAGTCGTGAGATCTTTATCGGCTCGACACATCCTGGACAATACTACAGCCTACAGGTACAATCAGTCATTCCTGCAGTCAGTCATGACCATTTCAGCATCAGGTTTTATCTTAACGGCAGGCTGGTCAAATGAAAGGAAGTAAGGCTCTTCCTCATACAGTGGATCCCATTCAGATAGCAAATTGCTCTTTCAATGTGAAAATAGCAGGCCATTTGATCCTGCCATACTGCTACAGTAAATAAAGAATATCAGATTAAAACAAAGTGGATGTAAATGTAAGTAGGATACAGTCAGGAACGGTAATAGTTATCCTTTTAAAATTGCTCATTAATTACGATAAATAGGTTAAATTATCTTAAAGTGTCAATAAAAACTGAACAAGCAACCTTTGAAAAATTACTTATAGGTTGTTCCAGCGTAATGGTTCCCTCACAATAGCTAACAAAATGTCTCACAGTAGAGACAAACTTAGGATCAATGAGTCAATTTGCATAGAGTGTATATAAAAAGTCAACTCACCCTTGTTTATTTTATGTAACAAAATGAAAACCATGTTAAATCTTGTCAGATCTTCTTACACCTTTAAAGTGACATAGCAACCAACAAAATTTAAGTGAAAAACAACAACAAAAAAATTTTGGTGGGGGGGAGTAAAAGAAAAAAACTTACAGTTTTGCACACACTTTCATACTGGAGCATGTGACTGCTCAGAATTAACCGATCACATTGAAACTCATGTTCAAAAGTAATTATCATACACCTGCCATCCAGGAAGTGATTCTGATTAACCCCAAATAAAAGTAAGCTGTTTCTGACTGTCACCAGTTTAAGATGTTCGAGACATCATCTAAAAATCATCTTGGTTTTATCCGAAAATGATCAGAGAGGTTTGTTAAGAGATCTACAGCAATATTAAAGGAGCTGCAGGAACATCTGGCAAGTACTGGTCACTCCTTGCATATGACAATGATCTCTCGTATTGTTCCTGGGCTATGGTGTAGGGTGGAAATAACATCCAGGCTCATCTAAATCTTGCCAAAACCTACATACAAACACCCCAAACCATGTGGCACCATACCCACAGTGAAGCATGGTGGTGTCAGCATCATGCAATAGGACTGCTTCTCTTGAGCTGAAACTTGGGCTCTAGTCAAGATAGAGGAAATCATGAATAGCTCCAAATTCCAAACTATTTTGGCAAAAAAAAAAATCCTTGCTGTCCTCTGTTAGACAGCTGAAGATGAAGAAAAATTCCACCTTCCTTTATGATAATGACCTAAAGTGCAAATGCAAGTCAACAAAAGAATGGCTTCAGAAGAAGATCATTGTTTTGGAATGGCCCAGTCAGAGCCATCTATTGAGAGTCCCTTGCAATTTGATAGATCTGGAGCATTTGTGCACGGATGAGTGGAATACAATCACCAAATAAAAATGTGCCAAGCTAGTATAACTCTTACCCAAAAAGACTGATTGCTGTATTACAATTAAAAGGTGCTATAATAAAGTATTAGTTAAGGGGTGTGAACACTTTCTATAACCAGGTTCTTTTGTAAGGTTCTTTTTTTTCCTTGAAAAATGTTTCTATTTGTTTTTCACTTGAATTTTGCTGGTTGCTATATCACATTTAAGGCAGAAAAAGCTATTTTAACAGGGGTGTGTACACTTTCTATATCCACTATTGGTCTCTAAGTGTGTAATTACTAATTGCAGCTTATCTATTGTGTGCTGCTTGCCTCTGCCCCATTCATAAATGCAAAGTGGCCACCATAGGAGCATCACTGGGCAGATATTATTAGTATGGTGGATCATTCTTAGCACCCAGTGTCACCCAGTACCAACACCAACAGTGTTGCAGAAACTGACACTGTTATAGGACGTTGTTGGTTATAGGATGATTAACACACTGTACATGAACAAATACATGCTTTAGTTTCTAACTCTACATCTGTAATGTAGACTAATAATATAGGAGTGTCTAATAAAGTGCTCCTGGACCTGACACATTCATAAAGACACCTTACACACACTATTATGTCAGCGTCACTGCTGAGAACGAGCCACCAAATAACATCTGGTCAGTGGAGGACCATTGATGGATGGAGTGGAGGAGGGCTGACAAATTGTCCGGAGCAACAGGTGAGATACAGTCGGTAATTGTACTCTTACAAAGTGGAACCCAAATTGTAGGTTTGTTTGGTAAAATGGCCGAAAAATGTAGGTATTAGCTAGGTGTATCAAATTAACAGGTCAAATTCACACAGTGGGAAAATGGACAAAGGAATCTTCTGAAGCGATTTCAATTCATAACGACATGGACAGAGCATTGTTAAAAGTTCAACTTTGCTTGAGAGTTGTTTTCTCATTAATGTTAGCTATAACTCGGTTGTTCTTTGTTTAGCTGTAACTTTATTTATTTTTGTTATATGGAAATGGTTCTCTACATAGTATAGCCACGTTGGGGGGGGGGAGGGGAGAGAAAGCAATAAAGGACAACAGGACATACTGTTATAGGAAAATAATCAACGATTAATCAGCAATCCAACTCGAAGCTGAGTAACAGTTACCAGCTTGAAGTTGATTCTTTTTAAATATTAGCACATACCAAAGTGTTTTATTCCTCTTATAGGATTATGATCCACAGCAATGTGCATGAACTAACGCTGTTCATTGTATTACTGAATGATAGTTCATACTTTTAACCATTTATAACACATGCCGAAGTGTCCTTGGGCAAGACACTGAACCCCAAGTTGCTCCCGATGGCAAGCTGGTGTATGAGTGTGTGTGTGAATGGGTGAATGAGACTCAGTGTAAAGCGCTTTGGATAAAAAGCACTATATAAGTGCAGACCATTTACCATTTGCCATTTACCATTTAATGTTGTGGAACATCTTAGAGACAAGTTCAATCCTGTTCTCACTTAAGTTAAAGCAGCTACAAACATTCTCTCACCAGTTTCTCTTTTTTTTTTCAAATCTCTTGAAGTTAACATGACAAAAATTCAGCTTGTCGTGTTATTGAAAAAATGAAAAATAAAAAATGCCACTGAAAGTGCGCTTTCCGTTACAGAAATACTGACAGTTAGAAAGCACTGACACTGGAGGCTTAAATAAACGTCTCCTTACAGAAAGCCTCCGATTAAATTTTTCAAGCATCCACCATACAAGTTCATGTGAATGGGCTGTTACTATAGAAAAGATAACGTATTAGAATAAGTGCATTTATATAAACTTTCAATTTGCCTTACAGCCGAAAGCAAGTCAGAGCTGCTGTGACAAAAATTAATCGCGACGTCAACACACCACATGACCACAAGGAACAGCAATGCTGATAGTCTAGACAAAACAGTTGAATCTATAAAAGATTCCCCCGTTTATCCCTATGGGAGAATCCTTAAAGTTTTAAAATATTAAATATGGTTTTGAAACATTTAAATAAGGTATTGTTATTGAAGTATCTAACTATAGTGCTACATATAAGGTATTGATTTATGTGTTAGCCTTACGTGTATGTGTATTAAATTAGATTTCCACAGGTATTAATGTAAGCATTTAATAATAATTTGGATTAAATGGTCAGCTCCACCTGCTGTGTAAAAGGAACAGCTCATTTTGCTGGGGGAGATTAGCTCAGCGTGTGTTCTGTTCAATAGTTACCCAGCCATGTGGTTTAAAAGAGTAAACAGAGGGTTTCCCTTTCAGAGAGAGAAGCAAAGAACCCTCAATTATCCAAATAAACCTTGAAGGACCTTTTTAAAAAATAAAGAAAAGAAAAGAAAAAAAGAAAAGAAAAGAATAATAATAATAATAATGAGTATAGACGCAAAAACAATGTAAGAGCTTGAGAAACAGTGAAATATGCTTTAAGGGAAATAATTCAGTATGTAGAAACGTTCTTAACAACAGGACTTCATTTAATACAACAGAATGTTACAGATGTATGTTTAATAAAGACATATCTGTAAAATATCTTAATTTAATTTATTTATAGATGACATTTCTAATAATGTGCAAAACATGACATTTAAAAAATGGGCGGGGGGGTTGGAGAATTCTTCAGTTAAAAAATAAGAGCATTCTGTCAATGTGTCATTTGTTTCATGAGAAGAGTAACCATGTCACAGCTTACACAGTGCATTGAAGTTTCTGTAAATATATATATATATATATATATATATATATATATATATACTATAATAAACATTAGATTTTAGTAAATAAATCAGGAGATCTGAAATGCTGTGATCTGAATTCAGCCCTTTCAGATACTTGGATTATAGTCTATACTGCAGACAAGCAACAGGCTCCCTCTTGTGGACACAATTTGTCACTACATTATACACCTTTAAGAAAAAATGGCGTCCCTCTGAGGGAACCCTTAAAAGGTTTTGATGTAGAGCCATACAACAGCGCGTTTCCCCATCAAAGAGGGTTCTAGAAGCTTCCTTTAGCTATCTCTAAAAACCTTCAAGAATTTTTTTTCTAAGAGTATACAGTATAAAGGAAAATACAAGGGTGAGTAAAATGAAAACCTTAAACGTTTATTGAATCGAATTTTTTTGAAGAGAAATCCAGACACGTTAAGCCCTAGAACACTCGCCATCCATCCATCTATCCATCCATCCATTTTCCTTACTGCTTATCCTACACAGGATCGTGGGGGATAGCCTGGAACCTATCCCAGAGAACCCGGGGCACAAGGCGGGGGACACCCTGGACAGGGTGCTAACCCATCGCAGGGCACACTCACACTCGCACACACTATGGACAAATTGGAAATGCCAATCAGCCTACAGAGCATGTCTTTGGACTTGGAGAGGAAACCGGAGTACCCTAAGGAAACCACCAAAGCCCAAGGAGAACATGCAAACAGGGCGGAGGCGGGATTCGAACCCCAACCCAGGAGATTACATTCTACCCACTAATTCACGTGCCCCACGGAACGCTTGCACTGAACGAAATGGAGATTATACAAAAAAATGACACTTTTCTGGCACCTATTTGTAATAAACAAAGCTGGTTATTTTTTATTAAGGTTTTCATTTTACTCGCAATATGTAAACAGGACATGGTAAACATTAAGGTAAGGTCCAAAAATCTGAGTACAAAACCAAGAACTGTTTTTATTTTGTACGTTTAGTCTGAATTAATTAAATATAAAAACAATAAATCATTGTTTACTGAAAGCAGTAATGACAACAATGCATAATACAAGGACAAAATTGTAATTTTTTAAGAAGTCATACTGACATATTAAAACTTCGTATTATGAACATTGTTTTGGCCCAACTAAAAATTTTTTTAATAACTGATAAAATAAAAACAGTTCTTGGCACACTCTTAGGAAAAAGGAAATGATTAAATATCGAACCTTTTTTTTTTTTTTTATAACTGTAGTAGATTCAGAATAATTGCAGAGATCTTATACTACAGTATTATGACACGGTTATATTGCGAAGATCGATTATATGAAAACGTCACTATATTTTTCATACAGATATGGATAAAATAACTGCTGGCCTGTCAGCTGATGTTTTGTGCTCATGAAAATGGTTCAGATGTGAGCGTACTGTCACCTCAGCTTAAAACATTGGTTATTGAATTACGTTTGCATACAGGACATTCTGCAATGCAACTGTCTTTAAATACAGGAATTCGGGTACTAAAGAATCGATGAAGAATTAATGTAAAAATACAGTCCATGTTAGAATGATGAGTCTGTAACAGTATACTTTTTAGTCTTATACCTCCCTGTTACGTCTGGGAATGACTATCTTGCGGTAGGTCCGTCTCTCTGAGATGTTACGCCTCACTTTCACCACGGGCGGAGTCGCCACTTCCAGTTCGAGAGACGGACTGGAATGAGATCTCTTCATCCCTCCATCTATGTCACTGTCCTCCTTTTCTTCGGTGTCGGCTCCTTTCCAGAGCTCCTGGTCGAAAAGGGCGAGGTCTGTCCCGCCGACCGTCTCGGATGACTTTCTGAGTGTCTGCCACAGATCCAGAATGTGAACATAAGCCTCGTAACGGGATCGCTGTGACGAGAGAAAGGTGAAAGAAAGACAGTCAGAGATAGTGTCTAGAGTTTACACAGAACTGTGCTAAAAAACAAAAAACATCCAGCGAGCAGCAGTTCTGCATGCGGATTCGCATTCTCGATGAGAGAGCTTAGAGGAGAATGGCCAGACTGGTTCGAGCTGACTGGAAGGCAGTAACCCAATCACTCTTTACAACCGTAGTGAGCAGAAAAGCATCTCAGAACACACAACACATCAAATCTTGAGGCTACAGCAGCAGAAGGCCATGTTGGGTTCCGCTCAAGCTCACCGAAACTGATCTATTTCCGATATATACTCAACTGTCCGGTTTTACTGAGCCTAAAGTTTTTACACCATTCTTACTCAAATCTATTTATAATGAGATGGGATGAATGAAAAAAAAAACTGATCAGCTGGTTTAGTTCATCAATTCAATTTTATTCATTAGAATGCTCACAATGTAGGGAAATGAGAGTACATTGCAAATCTGTGACCTCGAATCATTACCTCGTGGCCACGTTAAACTACCAACTAAACTGCATGATCTAATCTTGTTTCAGCTGAAATTATGGGCTTGTGTGCACACATTCTCCCACATGTATACAAACCTCATGCTGCAGGTACTCCTCCTTCTGTCTGTGCTCCTCCAATTCTCTGGCTTTTGTCCTGCGGCTCTCTTGTGCCCCCTGCTGTAACGCGCTCAGGTCCTCCTGAAATGACTGCAGCATGGCGGCGTGTGACTGCAGCTGCTTCTCCTGTTCACACACACACACACACACACGAGGTTTTGTGTTGCACATAGACAGGCTTCGTGACACTATACAATTTCCTCTTCTCAGTTTTCACTTCTTCTGTATGAAGAATGGATGAAGGCCTTAAATCAATAAAGAGTCACGATATTTCATATTATTCCTATCCAGAAGTGGAAGTGAAAAGTACTAAATCATTAATACAATTATATACATATATATCATATATATCATATGTGTGTGTATATATATATATATATATATATATATATATATATATATATATATATATACACACATATATACACATACACACACACACGTACATATATATATACACACATATGTGTGTGTGTATAGTAATACACATCATATAATTTTAGGGGATTTGAGTACTTATAATGCAATTGAATATAAATGAAAAATAATTGACTTGAACTCGTACTCAAATACATTTCCAGAAAAATACAAAAATGATTTACTCATTACAAAAGCACATATCCGAAGCTCATGCCTCAGTATTCTGGTGCCAGTTACCAGTTCGGGTATTTACATTTCCACCACAACAATGCTGAATTCTGATTGGTCAGAAGATTCATAAACAGTCAGGACTGTTTATAGCTGTTATAACATAAATTATAACAAAAGTTATCGATTAAACTTTATATTTCAATTAAAAAGTACAATGTGTCATTTTGTAGTAAATAAAATTGTTATTAAAATTGTTGGCCAATTGCTCCGTCTGTACAGGATTTCAGGGAGTTTTTTGTGATTGTTGCGGCCAAAAACGCTTGATTTTGCTGCAACTTTTTTTCCCCAAAATTTGCGCTGGAACATTCAGAGTTTTCTGTGCTTTTTTTGCAGAAAACGACTTGAATTAGCGAAATTACAATTGCACGAGATTGTTTTGCACGGTCTTTAACAGTGACGTTTGTTGGTAAATGAGACCTGTTAGCTGTACTCATATTTGACACACACTCACGGTCAAACATGAGTACATCAGACTGGTTGCTGTAACGTAACCCCCCCTGTCCCCCAATGATCAGAACTGGTTTATCACATAATGAGTGGCACTGGCATGACTTGAAACTCAAAACAACCCAACAGTAGTACTAGAAAACAGGACAGGATTGACGAGGCAGAACATTTATAACATGACTCTGTTTTTACCCAAGTCGCGAGTCATGACGTGACGAAAATGAGGTCAAATCGTGGTTTGTTCTCACTTTACTGCAGCTGTGCTGAATCAGAATGCTCTAAGCAGCTTCATCTATTAATATTGTACTATATGAAACTATCTCTGACCCATTTCATTAACACTTTCGGTTTAAAATAAACTTTTCTGTCCTAGCGTTATATTGCTGCTATCACACTGATGCCACACTGACACATGTACAAAACTACACTACAATTAGGACAATAGTAGCTCAGACGTTAAGGCATTGGGCTACTGCCTGGAAGGTCACTGTTGAGCCTTTAAGCAAGACTCTTAACCTTCAACTGTATCCTAACTCAACCACAACTAGAATAAAAGCATCAGCCAAATGAGCTAAATGTAAACATAGTGTCTAAAATGCTTCAAATGCAAGCAAGATGTTGCTCACATTCTAACATGAGGAAAAGAAGCAAAGTCAGGAACAATAGGTCTCTCCAGTTTTTTGAGAAGAAGCTGGTAGCTGGTGTGAGCTCACTGCTGAGTAAGGAATAAAACACAATCGGCCATGCTGTTAACATGTAGCATCACCCTGAGGTTGATTCTTTTCAAATAACAGCATATCCTGAAGTGTTTTATTCTCTTTATTTTACCGAGGCAGTTTGTTAATGCTAAAAATCTTTAATTTATTAATGAACAGCATGTTATAGCAGCTATAAACTGTCATTCCCTTACCGGTCTCTCGGTCTCTCTCTCTCTCTCTCTCTCTCACTCTCACTCTCACTCTCACTCTTAAAAAAAAAAATGCAACTTGTCATTTCTTGTTGCCAAGAAACTGGAAAATGTAAAGTCCTCTGCTCTAAAGACTCCTTCTATAAATGCTAAATAAACGTTTCCTTACAGAAAACTAACCACATCAAAAATTATTTGCTTGTTCTTTTTAAATAACCCGTTGGTTTTTTTTCTTTTATCGATTTATTATACAGCATCCACAATACAAGTCCCTGAGAATTCACTTTTACTATACAAACGATAATGTACTAGAACGAACGCAATTATATAAAGCTGTGCTTTGAATTAAAGCCAGCACTACAGAAAATTACCCAAGATCTTCTGACTGGTCAGACCGGTAAGTTCAACAGCTCAAAACTGGATGAGGAAAATGGCAGCAAAATATTCAGAACTCTCTCAAATAAAAACATCAATACTGTTCTTTTCTTTAGTAGTTATCAGTGACTTCAGCAAAGGTGGTCTCTATTACAGTATGAAATATGAAATATGAAGTATGAATCATGATAATAACTTATAAAAAGGCAGAAGACTTTAGAAATTTGCCTACCAGAGTGAGTGCAGACTGTGTTGCAGGTAAGATGGGCCTGTGGAACTTCCTCTGAGAGCCAACAGCAGCAGGAAACGGAGGAGATGAGTACAGAGCGGACACCAGGTTGATTCGGCCAATCCACGAGTTCATTTGCTCTGTAGATCTAGAAGACGAGAGAACGTGATGCAAAACAGTGGGCAAAAAAGATAGCGATGTAGACAATAGTTTTTAAGCCAATGTTCTTACTGTGCTTCAAACAGGAAGACCCTCCAATCTGCGGTCTGCAGGCGGAATACGTGAGGCCGCTTGGTATAGTCCTGTGCTCTCTCTGCTAGAGCGTGATGGACACTGAGCACTTCCTCAGAGCTTTGCCAGTCCTTCCTGTATTCATCCTAAAAGAGAGTCAGAAAGAGATAGTCATTAAAACTGTCCATATATTTTAAACAATGACATTTTAAAGCAAAAAAAATAATCTTTTGACAAGCTAGCCAGCTAACAGTGACGAGTGATGCACATTTTCCTCCTCAAAACATAGAACGCTGTAATTAATGTTATAGATTTAACAAGAGGTGCTACTTTGTTTATTGATCATTCTGTGAGCAGCCATGTTGATTTAATGTCACTTGCTGAACTCAGGCTTGAGGAGACCATCCCGAGTTCCTGCGTAGGAAGTCCAATTCGAGGGGAGGTTTTATTTGGTTTTTACTAGTTGGAGGTTGGAAAGTACGAGTTACGACCTTTAATCGAAAGCTCCGACTACATACACTATGGCGACATGTGAATGATTGGAAGACAGACTGATTGATTGAACACATGGAAGAGGGAGAACTGCTTATTCTTTTCAATATTTACATGAGAAAATGAAAAGAGAAAATGAGAGTTTACCAAGCTAGTGAAATCATTGCAATACCTGTTCTTAATTGGCTTGGGCATGCAACATTTCATGACAAATCACAGGTCGGGTTGCATAGCGTGCTTGTCTGTAGAGTTTGCCCAACTGCCACAGCAAGCTCTTCAATTAATAATTCATGAAAGCCAGCCAAAGGACGTCACTGCATGAAGTATGCTCCATACCGCACTATGGCATGTCACAGGAGCAGTATTCTCAAGGGTACATATTTTTACCTTTGTTATGCATGTTTCATCTGGGAGACTGATTTACGTTTATCTTTAAAACTCCTTAAAGTATATAATTAAACCTTAGGGCCACTTTTATACCTTACAGGTACAAGACATTCAGTTTCCCAAGTGAAACATACAGAGAGTGTGTACAGGTTCCCAAATACTTCCAAAGAAGTCCTTTAATTTCAAGGTTTCTGGTTGTAATAATGCGACAGGTCCAGAGAAGTTTTTAAAAGAATTACAGAAAACCTGAGCCCAGAACCCTGAAATCTATCCGATAGAGAAAGAGATGATATTCTCTGCATGATGTTTACACGGCAGTGGTGAGGGAGGAAACCAGAGAACCCAGAGGAAACCCACATAAACACACAGGATCGAACCATTTTTATGCATGCTTTTGTATATTAAAGCTCCACAGAGCTTCCTAGAACATGTAGCAAGAACCATTGCCTTAAAGTATATGATTTCAAGTATATGAAATCATAATCATTAATCAATTTAGTGTTGCACAAAAGAACCCTACTTACCTTCTGTAAATAGAGCACCATGCCTTTAAGCACTGCATAAAACGTCTTCCAACTCCTCTTTCCCCATGGAGCTGCCACACAGAGAAAAAACATTCACATTACAACATTAAAAACACCACACAAGTCATCATAAAGCTACAAGGAAACACATCTCGATCACTTACTGCGCTTGCCGTCTATGTCCGCATGCGCTTTCCGCTTCAGGAAGCCTTTCTGGAACACCGTGGCCTTCTTATCATGAGCAAGATCCTGGAAGGGATTACTCTTCGAGCGAAGAGACGCATCCTGATCTGAATTCTGCTCCAAGGTTATAGAGGGCAACAATTCCTTATCCTCTCTTGATGAAAAGATAAACAAAAACAGAGGATTAGACTGAGGAAATATAAACTCAAGGCAAGAAATGATGAAAACAGTAATCAAAGGTGGACTCACATTGCCCAGTCAATCTGGCGATTCTTGATTGAGTTATAAAGTGTCTGGAAGACATTTTTGAAGAATTAATCAGTGGAGAAAAAGATATAAGAATTCCTTTTCTTCTTTTTTTTTTTTTAAATGTGTGGATTAAAGATTTAAAAACTTTCAAAAATGTCAGCGATTGCAAATTAATGACCCATAGAAGAGATCAAAGACTGCTTTAAAAAAAAGTCCACAATTTAATTTTTTTTTTTAAGGTTGAGTGCAGAAGTTTGTGCCCCCCATGGTTTCTCTATGAATATAGAAATTATGTGTATGGGAATTCTACAAGAAAAATCAACCAATTTAATCATTTCAAATGAAACAAAAGCAAAAAATGCCAAAAGCTTTTCCATTCTGGTCCCCAGACAAGGTTTGAGGAAGAAGGATATGCAAGGAAGAATGTATGTGGGGCTAGTCAATGTGATGTAAACACTAATTTGGCTATTTTTGTTAATTGTTGTAATGAAAACAAACACACAAAATGTCATCATGTTAAAAATTTTTTGCTCTCAAAAACTTTTTCCTCAACTCTATGTACACTAGAGGTGTAAAAATGAGTTGCAGTACTCCTCTCACCTTCAGTAGTTCTTTACTGAAATTCTCTCCTTCGTTCATCCCATCCAGGTTAGACACAAAGTCAGTCACGGACATGGCCTTCCCAACATTCTGACCAGAAGTAGGACATTTTATTGACTTACACCGAACTAGGAAGTGATATGTACACAACAGAAACAGCAATATTTTTAAACCCATAATCTGATTCTGGATGGAACGTACCTGTCCGTGCAGGTCCGTGTTGAGCAACATCAAAGCACATGTGAGTGTGAGTACAGCTCCAGCTGAGGAGAATGTCTCAGGGTTGCACTGCTGGTAACGTCCGGCGAAATGATCGAGCACTCGCTCCCTCTCCTGAGTCTCACCGATCAGAACCACTTCGTTCAGAAAAGACCTAGAAAATGAATAAAAACCGATAAGGTTACTACAAGTTAGCATTTTAGAATGAATTAAGTACTATACTCCTGACGTTCCTGGAACATCTCACCGAAGAGCTTCATCCAAGCTTTGGTCAGTGAAGTCGAAGAACTTAAGGTACTCTTCTCCAACAGCACGACTGAACGCATTGCTAATATAAAAAAAAAAAGCATATCAGGGTTTTTTTTTTTTTTTTCAATGAGATGTACAGTCGAGTGTATAAGTTTATATACCCTTAGGACAAAATGAAGACACAATTAATAAGAGTATTGGGTTTTCACAGATGTTCCTTCATTATAGAAGTAACAAAAATGCTCAAAATTGCTCTATACTGTATTAGCAGTATAGTAACATCAGTTCAAAAGTTGTCATCTCCTTCTCCATATGAATGGATTATGAATGGAGTATACATGTATGTCCATTTTGCCTTTATAACTGCCACCAAACTCCAAGCTTTTAGATCCTTTTGCCCGCTGTAGCCTACCCATTAACACATCCTTCCTGACATTTCTATTATAATTTTGCAAAATGTTGTGTGTTTTTAAACCCATTTGGGAAAATTTTCCAATACCCAGCTATCAAGCAGGGAGGGTGAAGGTTAGGACTTTTCAGTTACACCACTCAAGAGCTCTACACTACCTTCTTCAGTTTAGGTCTAGAGACTGAAGGAGTCATGGCAAAACATCTTTACATTTTTTGGGTATATTTATATCAAGTTTGTTTTTTGCTTTGGAGTCATCTTGTTGTAGGATTACCTTTAGGATTTCCTAACTTTTTGGAATTCTAATTTGTAGATAAATTATGAAATAGACGTAATTTTCTTCTTGACATTTCATAAACTATGGGGGATGCAAACTTTTGAACCGTACTTTTACTACGAAAAGTATGGTTCTTAACAATAACTCACTTTTTGTCCAGATGATGGACCACATCTGTACGCTGAACATTGTCAAGCCTGTAAAGTCTCTCTGCAAGTTTACAAGCTTCCTCTCGGTCCACAACTTCTACATTTCCGTTCTTGTAGGGAATCGCAGGTTCTGCAGATTCCTCGTGTTGTTCCTCTGCCACACGTTCGTGCTCGGATGATACATCTTCAGTTTGTCTTACACTGTCTTTGTCATGGATCTGATGTTGTTCAGAGTTGGTGTGGTTTTCCTGCTCGGTTTGTTGGAGCTCGTCTGGTTGATTGGTTCCTTTACTGTCCTTTGATTCTGAGAGCTGTGATGTTTCTATTTCAGTGGACCTATCTGACTGCTCCCCGAGTTCCGTCTCATTGGGACTTTCTGTTTGACTTGCTTCTACATCAACTGCACTTTTTGTCTGACTTGCCTGGTCTGACATTTCTGAGTCATTAGAACTTGATTGCTTTGACACTTCTGAAGGTTCGTCACCAATTAAAAGTTCTTGATTGGACTCTTCTGAGTTTTCCAACTCGTCTGAACATTCTGACTGTTGTATTAATTGTTCTTTGTGTCCATGAAGTTCCACTTCCACTGTACTTTCGATCTGCTCTTCACGGGTTGGTTCCTCTTGCTTGACTTCCAGTACAGATTCTTGCATCACCACAAATGTTTCTGCAGTTTCTAACTCCAGTGTCTCATCATTAGCAATTATAGTCAACTCAACATTTTCAGATTCTTTAGTCTCTACTGCGTCGCAGATAATATCAGGGGGAACTCCTTGTTGGGGTGGATCTGACTCTTGGTTTAGACCAGGTTCCTCAACTTGTTTTGAATCCAGTTCTAGGAGTGGGTCATTTGTTTCTGACTGTGGTGTAGTACTGCAGTCCTCCTCACAAGCTGTCACTATAATTACACTGATACCATCCTTAGAAATGGGCTCCACAACCTCTTTTGTTTCTCCCACATCTCCAAGTCCTTGCTCTAGTTCAGTCAAAAGCACAATGTCCCCTGTTTTTACAGATTCCTCCTCAAGAACTTCTAAAGCCTGAGGAACCGGCTGGATCTCTGGGTTCTCTATGCAGAGATGGCCTTCTATCTCACTGTTTTCCACTAATCCACCATGATCACTCACTTCTGATGTCTGTGAGGTCTCTGAAAAGAGATTAGAGTACAGGAACTTAAGAGAATTGATATGTACAGACGGATTTATTTTAACAATTCGTGAATCAGTTCTATGCAATGAAATGTGTTGTAGCATGGTAATGACTCCTTACATAAAATAATCGTCACCTGGGCTCATAAAACCAATTCGACTCAAATTTTTTGTCATTGCTATAACCTTTGTAATGACATAAAAAATATTCCAGAGTAAGGGCAATGTATTTACAAATGGCATAACATTTGCATAATGTTTAGTACTGCTGGTTAGCTAAACCACGTTATTTTATTAAATAGTTTTCTGCAGTTAATTTCATGTTTCATTTATCAAGTTATAATATCTCCCAATATATAAATGAGGGAGTTAAAGAAAAGGCAACAGTTAAATTTTTTAACTAGGAGTTAAATGTTAGTACTTGTTTATAATAATAATAATAATAATGTTAGAACATGTTAAAATTCTGCAGGCTAACTAGCATACCTAGTTAAATTCTTAAATTCATTGTGTATTTATTCCATTTTAATTTCTTCCAAACGCCTAAATGGGAGAGTTTAAAGAAAAGGCAGAAATTATATTCCTGACTGGACAGATTTAAAAATATTATAAATTCTTCTAGTTAGCTAGCTAACATGGTGTTAGCTGCTAGTTCATAATTGACTTATTTCAAAGCTCTTTGTAAACAATTTGGCACAAATTAGAACTCTCAAACACACAACACATACGGATAAAAAACTATTTTCTGCATTAGCGTTCCATTAGCTATTTAAGTAAGACTACTTATAATGGAAAAATCAAGCATTCTCCATGTGTTTATTCAAAATAAGCATCTTTCAAACCTTGAATGTCAAGCATTATTTAAATATATATACAAAACTATACTTTTTTTTAGATATAAACTCAGAGAAATTAAAACAGAGAACCTCTGTTAAAAGGTTAAATGCTGTGTGTGGAACTGTGGTGAACTCCTCCTTCTGAATAGAAAGCTAAATGGAAATTTATAGTGGGTGCATTTATGCCTCCAGGTAGACATAAATAAAACAGGAAACGGCATTGTGTGTCACACAGTATCATGTTATAAAAGGCCAGCATTCACTACAGATGGACACTTATTTTTTCCTCATGATTGCTATTGAAAATGTACGTAATGTCATCAATAGATATAAAAAAAAATTGACAGTGATGTATGATGTATTTAATAAATAAGATGCATGTTACCTGTAAATGGTGGCTGGTCGTCTTCGTTTGATGGTGTCACACAAACATTCACTTCTGTGTGTGCATCATATAACTATGAGGGGAAATAACATGAAATGTTAGCTAAAGCATACTTAAATAATATACATTCTATACATTCAAATACAAGAAGACAATATAAAATGATCATAAACACAACAGAGACTATGTCATTGCCAAACGTATACCCAAAGTATTTACAATGAGCAATTTGCAGTTGAGTGCAAAAGTTTGTATGACAGAGAAACATAATCTACAGCCATAACAGTGTGGCTCGGTAGTATGTGGAAATATGTACAGTACAAAATAATCTATTCCGTAAATGTTGGGACAGTATAGAAAATGCAAATAAAAACAAAATGGAGTGATTTGTAAATGTACTTTGACTTGTATTTAAACAAAATACATATAAAAGACAAGGTATTTGATGTTTTACCTAATCAACTGTATAGTTTTTTGAAGATAACCGTTTATTTTGAAATTGATGCATGCAACACGTTCCAAAAAAAGTTGGGGCGGGGCAATGTAGGACTGATAGCGATGTGACAAGTTGAAAAAAGAAGGTGAAACAGGTGAGGAAATCCTCTAATCATAGTATATAAGGAGCTTCCAAAAAAGGCCTAGCTCTTCAAGAGCAAGGATGGGTTGAGGCTCGCCAATCTGAAAATAGATGAGTCAGTGAATAATCCAACATTTTGAGAACAACGTTCCCCAGAGACAAATCGGTAGGAATTTGGGCATTTCACCTTCTACAGTGCACAATATAATTAAAAGATTCATGAGTCTGTAATGGATATCCTGACATGGGCTCGGGAATACTTTGGTAAAGCTTTGTCTATCAACACCATTCGCCGCTGCATCCACATATGCATGTTATGGCTTTACTATGCAGAGCAGAAGACATACATCAACACTGTCCAGAAGCACCATCCACTTCTCTGGTCTCAGTCTCATCTGACATGGACAGTAGCACAGTGGAACCGTGTTTTGTGGTCAGACGAGTCAACGTTTCAAATAGTTTTTGGACAAAACAGCCGTCGTATTCTCCGGGCCAAAGAGGAAAAGGACCATCCAAGCTGTTATCAGCATCAGGTCCAAAAGAAAGCGTCTGTTAGGGTATGGGGGTGTGTCAGCACCCATGGCATGGGTAACATGGACATCTGTGAGGGCAGCATTAATGCAGAAAGATATGTACACATTTTGGAGCAACATATGCTGCCATCCAGAGCAGAACAACACCGAACCACATTCTACCCGGATTACAAGCGTATGGTTGCTGCATGATGCGTAAGCAGAGAGTGCGGGTGCTAACATGGCCTGCCTGCAGTCCTGACCTGTCTCCCATTGAGAATGTGTTGCACATTATGAAGCGCAAAATAAGGCAATGAAGGCCCCGTACAGTTGTGCAGCTGAAGAAATGCATAATGGATGAATGGGGGGAAATTCTGCTTGCTAAACTTAACCAACCAGTGTCTTCCCTCAGCGCCAAAACACTTATTAAGTGTTATTAAAAGAAAAGGTGATGTTACGCAGTGGTAAACAGTCGACCGCCCCATCTTTTTTGGAGTGTGTTGCAGTCATCAGATTTGAAATGAGTGTATATTTTCAAAAATAAATTACATTCACAAAGCAAAGCATCAAATAATGTGTTAATAACGTGTTTTCGATATAGTACAGGGTGAACTGAATTTTCCAATGACTCTTTTTGTTTGTTTTTTTGCATTTTCCATACTGTCCCAACTTTTTCAGAATTGGCGTGGTAAAATCAGCTCCAAAGTTTGCATAAATCATTTATTTATCCTCTGAACAGCCTTTGGATCCTTGCATTTGTAATATTCAAACCTTCTATGGCCTAATCTCCGGCATGTTCATCTAAAAATATCTTTTATAACTCTTGGCATATCTTTGTCCATTCTTCTGGACATACCTTTGCCTTCAATAAAAAAAGATCTGAGTTTTATTTCTACAAAAAATATGAATATATTTTATCTTATAGTATTAATACAAAAGATGTCCTGCAACAAGAAAACAATACAAAATATAAGAAAAATAGAACATTATGTTGAAAAGACGTTTTCCTATTAACCTCTTGCTTTTCAGACCTGATTAGAAAAATGCCAAACCCGCAGGACATGCAACTTTTGCACTCAACTGTAGGCAGTAAGTAGAAGATATGGAAACAATTTCGCCTCTCATCACACCACCTCAGCCTCACTCATATTGAGAAGTGCTGTTCTACATGCCAAACCACACAACCCTTCCTGTTTGACTAGTACAAGAGACAGTATGGAGTCAAGAAAGGCCATTGCTTGAAATATGAATGGGGCGGAGTGTTAACGCTCAAAATGGCATCTTTATTACAAGTCCTTCTCTTACATAGCCAAAAAAAGCAACCTGCCTGGTTAGTTAAAAAATAAATAAGTAAATAATTGACAAGTAAAAAGACGGGTCTCTGCGTCGTCTTTGTGACTGCCCTGACTGGTTTTTGACATGTTATGAAAGTTCTCATAAGAGACACATTATTCTTTAGCTTTTGCTTCATGCTCTAAAAACAGCAGCCAAACTTAACTAACCTGTTGATGCAATAAGATGAAGATAATACAGAGAAAATAAGGCTTGTGGTCGATTAGCTACATGGCTGTATCTGTGTAAACAGATCAGATACATTCCATAGCATAGTCTATTTAAAAGCAGCACTCTGCCTGAGATGTTACTAATATGTCTTTTGCTTCATCTTAGAACCAAATCAAGATCAAGTGAAGTGAAGTGAATTGTACTGGAAATAATCTAACAGCCAGCTAAATTTCGCTGGAGATAGCTACCTACAAGGCTTCATGTTAGACATATAGTGCACTACATAAAGTGCAAAAGCCATTATTTAGAGCATGCTTGTAGGGACTAGGAAGCCATTTGGCATCAAGCTTCAGCTCTTGTCTGGTCTGGCAATCAGTTAGGTATAATCAGAAATGTGCATAACCCGAAAAGATGTTTGTGTGATGTTATGATACCACTAAATGTGAATTATTTACAAAAAAAATTGTCAGATTTTAATAGGGATTAAAATACGTGTTTAAAATATCGATCTGTTGCAGGTTTATGGGTCTCGCCCCACTCAAGTAAACAGAGGCCTGGTCTTGTATGACTGGAAATGACTACACAGGAAGCATTTCCAAGATGGCTGCCATGTGGACAGACTTTGCTACAAGAACACTGCTAATACATACCTGGCAAGAGTCGGCTTCTGTACTTATAGCTGGTTCTTGCTGCAAGTTATCATCTGTCTGTTCAGGCTCCTCGTCCAGTACCAGATCAATAATTTCCTCCTGGTTTAACAAATGCATGTCTGAGGATGGAGGAGTAACTACCCAGTCCATATTCAATCCATAACTCAAGTTAATCTCACTTGAGCCAGAGTCTTGGGATGGAGCATCTGAAGGAGTCTGTGGCATATCCCACTGTACTGAAGCACAGCTGAAATGCATGCTGGGAACCCTAACAGGGAACATTGTAATGGAAACCCCATGTTCTAAGGGTTCAGGACCGTCTTTCACCAATGGTTCATGGGTTCTGCCTCTGTGGTTTTCTTCCAGGCATAGGTTATTCTCTTGCTCCACCCTCTCTATGTACAGCTTGGCTTCCAAATATGGCTCTTCTGCCACAAAATCATCCGGTTCTGAATAGGCAGGCTGTGCAGAAAGAATGAGATCGCTCTCCATGGCTTCTTAGGCAACTGATTCTATGTGATGACTGTGAGTCGTGTGTCCATCTGTAGGCTACACAAACATTTAGTGGTGATTACTGGTAAATGAGACACTAAAAAGCTCTTAAGTATAGACATTGATATTATTACTGCGGAGATGAATTAATACAGGAACTATAGCAGTCCTTCATTTATAGCAGAGCCTCATTTATCAATCTCTAAGCAAAGTAGTGTTTAAATGTTTTCATAGGACAAACTGCACTACAAATTCCCAATTCCAGATATACAAACATTTCCATAACTATGATTTTTGTGCAGCTGATTTACATTTAGCCATGCCCACAAAACTCCATAAAAAGCAAATCTCACAGAGAGCTGAAAACAACAAAATGATGACTAAACGGTGAAAGCGCAGTGTGTGGCAAAAATCTTCCAGTACTGCAGCTCAGCCACTGTAGTGAGTCAGTTACCACAGATAAACTTTAACGCCTCCTCATTATAGGGGGCACCATTACTTTGTTCTTATTGAATAGTCTTATTTGTCCAAATTTATAGATTGCTTTCTCCCTTTCGTATATAAAATTGAACAAACTCAGACCATAGATACAGTTTCAAGCTGATTAAACGAGGTCTCCTTATATACAACTTTACACAAAGTCTTCATATTATATGAACGGGTTTTCTGAAATACCTGGATTTCAACGGATATCAAATTCCTTGTGCAAATGCTCCTGTGAAAAATGTACTGATAAATCCAATGGTATCCAGCTTGATAAATGAGGTCCACTGTCTGTACCAAATTCTTAACACACAGACATGACACTTTAAAGGGCAAAACCAACCTAACCCATGTGATTTGAATACCAAAATACCAACAGTGAAGTGGGACTACAGGAATGTAGAAAAACGTGCAGGCCAACAGAAGCACATCTTTTAACCGGCAGGTATCTTTGAACGTGCTGTTCTAAAATGATTAAATACTGAAGATCATATCACTTGTTTGCACACATAGCTTAAAACATAAGGCCAAAGTAAATACAATGGTAATTACAACAACAAACAGTATCATAAGTCCATAATATAATAATATATAGATAAATGTACATACATACGGACGTAAAAGTCTGATTAGTATGAAATTGAAGTCTGACTTGAAGTCTTATATTTGACTGTGATGCTGATAATGATCAATCGCTCCATCAGTCTAATCTAGTTAGGAATACCAAATCAAGATATTAATGAAGAAGATATTTTAATTTACCTTTTGACCATTTGTCTCCTCAACATGACATACATCTCATATCCAACACATTTCACGCCTAATGACTACTGCATTCACCACTGAATACACCCTATAACTGTGTATACTGTAACATAGCCATCATTGAAATAAACCATAACAACAACAACAAAAAAAACTTGTCTCAGACTCACCTTTTAAATATCTTGTTATTAACTTCAGTTAATGGCCATAACACAGCACCGTTATCTCAGAGATGTGCAAGGCGGATGTGCGTTGCAATGACTTTCTGTGCAGGCGTCACAGAGGCATAGTTCCACTTCCTGGCTGCAAATAAAAAACCACTACAGCAAGAGAATGAAAGAAGAAAAAAAAAAGGGGGTGGCAGATGAAGGTGAAAAATGGTGTTGGATTGAGTATGTGTGTATGAGTAGATTGTCAGAATCTTCTTCTCTCTATTGAAAATTCTCAAAAATCACTTCTAAGTTCAGTATTATTGGCTAGTTAACAATAAAACATTATTTATGGCACTCCTATAAACACATTTTGCAACAAGTCTTCATGCTCAGCTTACCTCATCTAACCCACATCCGGGTCCATCCCCACTTTATTTCCTGCTGGTGCTCACCTCAACTCTTCCTGTAGAGTGCACACAATTATGAGTTACAACGATCGGCCAACATCTCAGCCAGACAAGCGAGTTGGCGCGACTACGCATTTTTAGACCAGTCATTGATCTCGTCCTGACACATTACAATGCTCTTTGTGTGATTTCAAAACACGTCCTGTCAGGGGCCAGTCTCATAGCAGGCACTAATGTAGCATGTGCATTAGCAGAACGGGATAGTCAGGTTTAATCCTGTAGACATCTCTGATGACCTAACCTCATGTCTAGGAGCCTAAGAAGAAAGTTTTTTTGTTGTTAATTTTACATGTGTATTTTTAAAATGGTATTTTGAAGCAGTAATGAGTCATCATATTATGAGGAACTGAAAGTAAGGGAAAGACTAAAAGCTTGTAGCGCAAAACAAATGCATGTTGCGCAAAACAAATGCAGCTAACTTAAAGGTTTATTTTAAGATTCCCGTGCAATTGTAGCAGCAAGGACTTGAAAACAGAATGACACATAGATAGTTATGATCTGATGCTTAAAATCAGTCTCAGTGTTGATACTGTCCTGAAACTCTGGACCGGTATTAAAACAAATTTAACAGACTCACATATTCGATTAAATCTAGTGACTATTGATGATTGGTTGTGATATTAGATGGGAGGCTAAAATCTAATATCAGTCGCTCAACAATTAAACTAATAGGGTTGAGCAATACATTATGAGGTCTCATCAGTGACAAAATATCAATAAATAATAAAGTCGGTAAGGTTCTACTGAGTTCATACCAAGTTTCCGCAGAATAACAAATGTGGGCTGAAAACGATCACTAATAAGCTGCATGAATCTATAGACTGGGCTAGACAAAAATCAGCCCCAGCCTTGCTTCTTCATATTATTCTGTGTATTTTTCTTATAAACATTGTTTCCACAAATTTGTCAACAACAATTAATCTCAGGTGGACGCCAAACCTTATGAAACCTTATAGTGATGTTTTTAGAAAGGGGCGGCTTAGCCTTAATTCTAACATATTCATACCTGTTACTGACATCTATATATATGCCGTCCATATGTGTGATGATGACAGACATGACAGATCTTACACATAAGAAATAGGACACTCAGACTGTCTTAAAGGCTACTGCCCTCAGGCCTCTTATGTTTCACATTACTGCAGAACAGAAGTTTGCAGAGAGACGGCTAATTTATTGGGAGGATGTCAATATGGCACAGTTCCCTGGTTCAATCCTGAGCTCAGGTTACTATTTGTGTAGAGATCCTGGTACTCCATTTTCCACTCTCCTCTCAAAAACAGGTGTAGGTTTATTGACTACACTAGCTGTGAATTGTATGTGTGTATGGTGCCCTGCAAGGGACCGGCATCCCATCCAGGGTGTATTCCTGCCTCATGTCTGTGTTCATGGGATAAACTTTAGCTTCACCACAACATTTAGCCAGGATAGAACAATTACTAAATAAATAAATAATAAATAAATAAATAAATAAATAAATAAATAAATAAATGTCAATATCAGATCAGAATAACCCCAAACTTAGTGTCGTGATATTGCTATTGCATTGAAAATTGTGGGAACGGTGCATGTTTTATTATCAAAATCATCCTAATGTGCAGTCAACATTTGAGAAATAATGAATCTTATAGCAGTATTGCAATTAGAGTAGTTTCCACTTACCTCAGTCAACATGTGAGCATAAACTACACAAACAAAAGCAGACCAAAGTGACAGGAGTGATGTCAAGATCATCTGAACAGTCACTATTTGCCACTTATCCTTGTTTTGAATGCTTCTCAGTCATGGTGCAAATTCATTCAGCAGGTCATTAAGCTGTATCCTGAGACTCCTTTCAGAACTCAAACACACTCACTCAGCTGTCCAACCACCATCTTATCTGGATCTTCATCAGAAGGGCGTTTTTAAGAACTACACAGGAGCTTGATAAGAGAAATATGAGAGCATAAGATACACTCAAAACATCAGAAGAATCAAAGAAAACACCTGGCTGCACACTACCGTATTCAACCACTTATTAGTGCCTGAACTGCATCCGAAACAACAATCAGAATAAGCCTACTATATGGCAATACTATTCATTACGGTAGTTTGCGGGTTGGGACACGCCCTCACGGGCGCACCTACAGTATTAAAGTCGCAAAGCAACATGCATACTGAAACCACGCCCACTCTGAATTTCTCCCAATTGCTGCCACTAGAGGGAGACACGTGACTGATTCACTGTTTATGGCGGCGCAGTTTCAACCTTTACAACCTTTTTGCATAGTAGACAACACAATTTAAGATTTATTAACATTTGGGAGGTAAATTAAACAGCCAAACAAACAGCCACTCACATCACATTTAATTAGGAAACAATATATCAAAAATGAAATGATGTTACCTTCAAGTGCTCCTCCGATTTTCTTGTTTTCTTGACTTTTGAAAATCTACATTACACTAACAACTGTTACACATGTAACCTTAAGTTTAGTTGGTGGCTCAATTTGTTAATTGGCATTTTAGGCAAATATTTACCATCGTATTTATTTATTGGAGCAATTTTGGTATTAGATTAAAATGTGTTTATGCTATTTATTTATAGTAGGATATAAAATATAAGCATATTTCACTGGACACTTGGTTGTCTTTCTTATTATTCCTAATCTACATTTATATATCTATATAAATATTGTTTGCCTCATTCAAAAAGAATAATAATAAATAATTGCCACCCTGTGACCACAGTTTTAGAACTATTATTATAATGCCCAGCTTATCAAATGTATTAAATATTATAAAACAAAACAAAAAAATCTAAACTATGTGATCAAGTGGTCAGTTACGCTTATATCTATAATACTGTTTTTTTTTCAATTCCATGACAACTGTGATAATAGAATCAGAATAATTTTATTCGCCATATAGATTTACATTCAATTCAATTCAATTTTATTTGTATAGTGCTTTTTACAACAGTCATTTGCAGTCATCTCAAAGCAGCTTTACAGAAATATATGAACACAGGCTACAGATTTTAAATATGTGAATTTATCCCATGCATTAGGAATTTTTCTTGGTGTTTGGTCACAACATGATACATTCAATATACACACCTCGAACAACACAACACAACACAATTACCATCCTAATATACAAATACAAACATTGCACATAATATAAAAATATGCAAATATCAGTAGTTTATAGTGTTTATCTCATTAATAAAAGAACATATAAAATCGTACCACCTTATACCCACTTTGATAATCATGGGTATAGAGAGAACGTACACATTATCCTGTGTTTACTGAATGTGTTCATTAGGTTGTATTTTTGTTTTGCCTAATGTATTAATTACATTGTATATTTTGTTTTGTTTTGCCTAATGTATTACTTAGGTTGTTTTTTTCTGTTTGCTTGTTTGTTTTGTTTTGCCTACGGTATTAATTTAGGTTGCATTTCTTATCTAATGTATTAATTATGTTGTTTGTTTGTTTGTTTGTTTGTTTTACCTAAAGAATTATATAGGTTGAATTTTTTATGCTTAATGTATTCATTTAAGCTGTTTTTTTATCTTAAGTATTAATTAGGTTGTTTGTTTTTTGTTGCTTTGCGTAATGTTTTAAT
Organism: Ictalurus furcatus; assembly: GCF_023375685.1. NCBI lineage: Eukaryota > Metazoa > Chordata > Actinopteri > Siluriformes > Ictaluridae > Ictalurus > Ictalurus furcatus. The sequence goes on from NC_071282.1 coordinate 15,268,642, forward strand.
TTAGGTTGCATTTTAAAAATCTAATGTATTCATTTATGTTGCATTTTTATCTCATGTAATAATTTAGGTTGTATTTTTTGTCTAATGTGTTAATGTATGTTGTATTTTTATCCAATGTAATATTTTTTCTAATGTATTAAATAGGGTTTTGTTTTGGGGTTTTTTTTTGTTGTTGTTGTTGCCTAATGTAATATTTAAACTGTATGTTTCTTCTTTCATCTAATGTATTAGTTGTGTGTGTGTGTGTGTGTGTGTGTGTGTGTGTGTGTGTGTGTGTGTGGGTGTGTGGTTATAAAAATCACCAGAAAGACCATTCCTGTATTGGTCAGAAATGGAGTGCAGTAAGTCCTCCACACCGCAGGGGGCATAAGTATGATTGGAGCTCGTTTATGTATCCTAGAACCACAGAAATAGTCAGGCTTTCGAGACGCCTGCAGTTTATCAGATTTGTTCCGTTTATTCCACAAGCTAAGGTAAAAAATAAAATAAAAAAAACAATCCAAACAGATCCAGTATTCGGGTCTGAAACTTTGCCAAGTTTAACGTTGTTGTGGTTTTTGCATAACCATCTTTCTTTCCGCGTCACCAAAACGCAAACGTTTAGCTTAGTTAGCCAGCTAGCCAGTGAGACCAGAGAGCTCTGGAAGTGGCTGTGTGTGTGTTTAGGAGTCGTACATACCATAAAGGTTTACCGGTTTCCTTTTGTTTATGCATTTTCTTTAAGTTGCGACAATGAACTCGAAGAACCTGAAGGCTTTTCTGGAGTCCTCTCTAAACGAGATCTTCAAGGCGACTGTGGATAACATCCTGGATTCTGTAGATCAGACTCTGGCCGAGTATCAGGGACAAATTCGGCGGATTACATCTGAAAATGAGACACTGAGAGAAAAACTACGTTCTCAAGAGGCCATTACATGCCAGGTGAAAACAGGTATGTGAAATGAGACGCACAGAACGGTAATTATTTATTGTATTTACTTCTTAACGTTCACACATAAAAATACAAATTACCAAATTACCCCTTGAGCATCAATACATTACTTTCTATACTAAGAAATGAAACCGCGTTAAATGTAACTATAAATCGATTTAAAAAAAAAGCATGACAAGTAATTCATTCATAAATAAAGATGGTTAGCACTGGCAAATTGAAAGAAAATAAAAACTTCAAGACATGCTGTTGGCAAATAATCAACTACAGAGTGGTAAAAGTCCACTGTCCAGCCCTGTTGTTAATTGTTTTCCAATAACAACACATCCTGATAGGGCCAAGCAATATGACAAATATATCACATCACGATACTTGAGGACATTTCTACGATACACAATGTATATCACAATATATAATTTAGCTAACAAGCTGTCTGCAAAACAGTAGTAAAATATACAATAGTTAAACTGAGTTTGATGCTACTTGAATGCCTACAAAGACAAAGAAGATTAATTTTTATTTTATTTTTTGAAATTACATCAAATCACCAACATCTGTACCATCAGTACCATTTCATTTGTAATTCTTAAAAACACTGAGGTGTGATACACTCTGAAAAGTGTATCACGTAATTAGGGCTGGAACTAACGATTATTTTCATAATCGATTAGTCGGCCGATTATTTTTCCAATTAATCGGATGGGGCGGGGCAAACTCTCAGTGCCTTTTTTTGTTGTTGTTGTTTATTTAAAATAAAAATCCACAAACTGAGTGTTACAAATATAAATTCAGACTTAAACTTTACACAACTGTTTGTCTAAAACAGAAGAGAACCCAACACACACACAAGAATATATATTATTAATTTAGGACTGTAGTTTAATTCGATGCTTTTTGTGAATCCATAAAAAAAATAATGCATAAGTACTTATATATAAATATTAACTAAATAAGTGTGTGTGTATATATGTGTATATGTGTGTGTGTGTGTGTGTATATATATATATATGTATGTATGTATGTATGTATGTATGTATGTATGTATATATATGTATGTACATATATATGTGTGTGTGTGTGTGTATGTGTATGTATGTATGTATAATATGTATGTGTATATATTGACAATGATTTTCATAATCGATTATTATCGATTTTATCGATTAGTTATTGCAGCTGTACATGTGATCATTTATCACGACACTATTATATTGATATATCCGCCCAGCCCTACGTCCTGAAGAGTTTTATTCATCATATACCAAGGTAATTTGCCAATAGTTCAATTTTATTATTTATTAATGACCCACATGTCGTGCGTTTTATCCATTAATAAGTAACATATATACTTGTAAGTCACTTCGGATAAGGGCGTCTGCCGAATGCCATAAATCTAAATGTTAAATCAACATCTCCTTAGAGAATGCTTCACCGTATCAGTGATTATATGGTTTTGTTTAATAAACAACAGACATCTATTTATGCTTCGTCCTAGATTATATCAGGGCATATGAAAATGTGCATACAAATAGTCACCACATTAGAAACTTGCCTGTGTTTGCCAAAATAAACACACACAATGGTTAAAATTGTTGTGAACATCCATGGCCAGGAGACAAGCGAGCAAAACTGGCCATGTTCTTTGAGTTGGTATACTCCCTCTCTTCTGTCAATCACTAGCCAATCATGAGCGTCTGTGAGCCCGTGTATGCAGAAGAAGGCAGATAGCGCTTTCCTCCAAATGTGTTACTCTGCCCTGTGATGCAGCAGTTCGAAGAGATGCAGTTGGCTGGCTTCACGTGTCTTAGAGGAAGCATGTGTTCGCCTTCACCCTCCCTGGTTGGTAGCTGTCAGGATCAGGTCAGATAGGTGATGTCATCGGTCATCAGATGGAGTACATCCTCACCTGCCAACAACACCTGGAACTGATGTAAATCTTTTCTGGATGATCAAAATGCTTCAGCTTCACCAGAAGTAAGATGCTTGAAGAATCAGGAGACCAAGTGCCAGGGTATAGTCAAAGAGATGGTTTATTATGCGTGCAAAGACAGCCTGGGCTCTACATCGTTCCTTAGTCTTAGTCTAAACATAAGTTGGATAGAGTTGGCTTTTATACTCAAATGTACGTGCAAGCACCATACCCAAGGCTAGTAAGGAAAAACAAAAGACAAAACACCTTGACAAAACATAATCACGTACAGAAACCCAAAAACATAATGAGACCACGTGTAAGCAAAAATCACATTGAACTGATCTTAAATGATTGAATCATAATCATGGAAAATAAGGAAAAATATTTCACGTGACTGGGGAGAGATGGCGGGCAAATAATTGCAGTGAAATCTCTGCTCAAAGTACTTGGTATACTCAAGCTGCTAGGTGGCAGCATAGATCTCAGTAAAAAAAGAGTCATGTTAGTCTCAGCATTAAATGCTCCGCTGCCCACAAGCTTCCAAAATCTTGAAGGTTGCAGTTTGATTGACTGTTCACACTTCCATGTATGCAAACCTCCATGTGCCGGGTTCCAAAAGGGAAACAGATCTTTGGACACCATGACACAGTGAACTTTTCCAAAGCACAATATGTTCACTGAAATAGAAAATAGAAACTTTGCTGCGTTTTGTTGTTAAGTCATTCCAGAGATTTGTCTGAAAGTGTTAGTAGAAAGTAAACAAGATAATTTAAAAAGTTTGTTAATAAGCTGTGGCACAAGTTTGTGATTGGTCATTTTCCCTTTCAGTCAGGTAACCTGTTCCTGTGAAAGTAAGTGGTTTTTCGCCACATTCACTGACAAGGTATCAAGTTCTCTAGTGCTAGCTTGCAAGACTGCTGACACGTTGACTGTTTCAAACTCAATTTTTTTTGCTTTGCAGTGCATGACAATCTTGTTGTTGCTGATGGGGACTTAAGACCGACTTTTCTTCATCATCCGACTGTACCTGGACATAGGGGTCCAGGGAAAGCCTCTCAGAAACAGAGGGAAGATTGGAGCAAGACAGCAGGTAGCTCTAGATCTGCATTACTAAAACCAAGCCCCCTTCCAGCCAACAGCGGAGCACATCAGTTAGATGAAGAAGTGCAGAGTACCACAGTACCTTATGTAAAGATTGACCCAGACATTGAAGATGACAGCAGCCTGTTAAAGCATCAGTCCCCTGTTAACCTTACAACTAAGATCATTAAAGTAGAAGGGTCCGAGGAGAACTTTTCAGAATGTTACATTGGATCTCCAGCAGACCTCTCCAGAGACAGTGATGACGAGATTCAAGTAACCATGGTGTCCAATAAGCACATGAGCAGTACTATGAGTGAAGATGAAGCCAGCGATATGGGGCACCATGAATCGGAGAAGTCGGCACACAGCGTATCTGAGGAAGATATTGAAGATCCAACTGATGACGCCGTTCTTGGTGTCTGTTTTGATGATGATGGATTGGCTTTAGAACCAGACAAGGGGTTTATAGAAATTTTTCAATCAACGGAATCGCCAAACTCAAAAGAGCTGAAGGACAGCAAAACCTTCCACTGCGCACTTTGCGAGAAGAGCTTCGGTCGCATGGCGTCACTTAACATACACATGAGGACTCATAGCTCAGAGAGAGCTCACATCTGCAGCTACTGCGGCAAGGGTTTTAGCCGAGCTGACCTACTGAAGAACCATCAACGCACCCATACAGGCGAGAGACCCTATTCCTGTAATCTATGCGGAAAGAGTTATGGTCATCAGGGCCAACTCCGGATCCACAAACGAACCCACACGGGTGAGAAACCCTATGCCTGCCCGCATTGTGCCAAGCGCTTTACTGAACACAACCAGCTCAAAGTGCACCTCCGGACGCACACGGGCGAGCGACCGTACTCCTGTAGCGTCTGCACCAAGACCTTTGCCAGTGCGGGCAACCTGAGGATCCATCTACGGATTCACAGTGGAGAAAAACCTCATTGTTGTAGCCAGTGCGGAAAGAGGTTCAACAGCCAAGGCGACCTCAAAACGCATCTGCGTGTACACACGGGCGAGCGCCCGTACCACTGCGATCTCTGTGAAAAGACGTTCAGCCAGGCTGGCCACCTGAGCATCCACATGCGCATGCACACGGGCGAGAGGCCATACGAATGCGGAATATGTGGACGCACCTTCACTGTGGCCAGCAGCCTCAAGCTCCATCAGCTCACCCACACCGGAGAAAAGCTGCACACCTGCGTACGCTGTGAGAAAAGCTTCAGCAGGGCCAGCCATCTGAAAAGACATGAGCAGCTCCACGCCAAAGAGGAAACCGTACTAATGGGTACTGATCAATCGTTGTCGATGGAAGACCAAAAGCTTCATGGTGGAGATGAAGTACAAAATCTGGATGGGATGGAGTGAACGAAGCCTCCATCCCCACACATATTAGCCAGTTGGTCATGTAAACCTTCCATTTAGGCCACTTGGTATTATCAGTTTATCAACACCCCCACTACCCCATCCACCAATCCAATGGAAGGGGGCCGCTGTTGAGCGAATGTTATTTAGATGGTGGTCCATTGTCAGTACAGCAGTGCCATTGGCATGGTAGTGTGTGCGGTACTGCAGATTGTATCAGGAACATCAGGAAAGTTCTATCTACTATCTTTCACATACACAAGCTCGCAGAGGTGTATGATTTGCGATAGTATGCCATTCCGCCCACCCAAAAACCATGGCAAATTTTACTCCCTTGGCTTTCAGGCCATGGATGGCTGTGGCGTCTTCGAGATTCCAACTCACGATCCCCTGGGTTGGCACTTTTAGTAATGAGGTTTTAAAGACTTTTACTACGACACTTACTAGTCACTTGATTGCACAAGCCTACCTTGTTCATTCATCTTGTAGGTGTACAGTTGGAGAACAAAGATCGTCTTTTTACTGAGTACAACACTTTTGTTGGCTGGACATTTTTGCTTCAGAAATAGTCCACCAACTTGGTATAGAATGAGGGAGTAGGGAGAAACACTGCTGTATCTTATACATTCACTGTGGTCACTGGGATCACTGTGCTGAAAATGATCCACCACCCAAATAGTACTATGAGGGTCACTTTCAATGATGGGCAGGTGTGGAGGGCTTGACTGTAGTCAATCTTGACTAAGTAATTGTTCAACTACAAAGTGACCTGTATGGTAGTTCTACATGTTACAGTAGCCGATGAGTGCAGGTAGCTGTACCCAATGAAGTGGCACCATGTGTGATATTCATACATTTCATTTTGCTTTACAACTCTTTATTGCACAGTCAAAAAAAACTATTAAGAAATATCCAAATGTTTGGTTGTCAAACATAAGTTAATGACATTTATTTTACATCAAAAGTATTATGGTGGACATATGGAAGAAAGTTAGAATTAAATTAGTGGTTTGTGGTGTTGTTTTCAACGGTTAAAGAAAATGAGAAAGGCCTGGGAAAACCCTTCATGTAGCAGACTTTTGACTAGCAAACATTTTCCTTTATATGTAATTCTAAAAAAAACTATAGTCTTTTCTGAACTTAGAACTCTTTTGCGCATATCTCAATCGAGTGAAGTTTAAAAGTCTTGATTTATGTCCAAAAGTGAAAAGGAAGAAAAGTGTATTTAAAGATCCCGTTCCAAGTGCAGCACAGGAGCATCACGAACATTTAAACAGCTGATTACAAACTGAATTGATTAAGCTTATGTCAGTTACGGCACATAGCCATTCGACTTCATCAAACCTGATTTATTTATTTTTTTGGTTGTTTGCTGGAAATCTGCCATAGTGGCATCCAATTGGGTTTCCCAAATCTCCACACATATTGGCCAACTAGAACAGTAAGTACGGTGAATATAATGAAAATGCGCTTTGATAATACAGTGTAGAATGTGAGGTATTTTCTTGTAATTCCTATTATTTCTGATGCTAGAGATTGAAAACTGGGCTTTAAATTTATCTTTGATTCCCTGCTGAGGCCTTGATGCTGGCAACCCCTTCTCACTGGAAACTGAATTCCTTGTTTTGAATGCAATCTTTGTGCTTTCTGAGGAATCACATAAACAGTGTTATACTGTCATTAATCATAATAGAAGGATTTTTTTTTCAAATGGTGACTAATTGTAACATACTGATCAAAGATGCTGAATTAGTTTTTTGTTCTTATATCTTAATATGACTGTGTGATTTTTATATTAGCCAACACTTTTGTTCGATGTCTGTGTGCGCCAGAACCATTCAGTCCGACTGATTTATCCGCACTTGTAAAAGAGAGCAAATGTATGAAACATATTTGCATATATTTCCGTAGATATGGTTTCTTTCTTATTTTTAAAAATTCTACCACATCTTTTATGCATTTTAGGGCATGCATTATTTAGTATTCCTTACCGTTCCAGTTTGTGCGTCTTCTCTATCAGTGCATAAAGGAATCATGTAAACTAAACTACAGTCTTGAACTAAACTGATATTCAAAATCCATACTTGTGAAAATGACTGTAACCTTGTTAACGGTATTGACGAGATTAGCTTTGTGACCATAGCGCAGTATCAATTTAAAGTGCACACAATAACTGCAAATTCCCCTTGACAATAAAGGTTAGATGGTAATGTTAACTAAAAGTATGTACACGTTATAATGATTAATATTGTTTACTTAGTGGAAATGTAGTGGAAATTAAGCCATTCTTGCAATTGTCATTCCATCATAATAAATGAAATGAAAAATCAAATGTGTTTTTGCACATTACTGAAGTGAATTTCTGAAGTGTGCTTAAGTAATAACATTTATATTACTAGAATTGTTTGTAATGTATGCTTGTTTTTCTAGACTCTGATTGGTAGAGCAATCAAACCACTGTTATAGAAGTTTTGCAACCATTAAAATCCAGCATTTTATATAAAAGACCCCTTTACAGAAAAGCCACATGAACTTTACATTTATAATAGTGATTGATTTCTGTTTGTGTGTGATTTTACACGATTCGTTTACTTACACATTATTTTTGCACCATTTCTTTTCACATGCAATTTTTTTTCCATGACTAATTTTTCATGTTTTTCTCCCATGATTCATTCAGGTTATTTTCCATGATTAATTTTGTTTAAACATGTTAATTTTACCTCCGTGTACTCCGGTTTCCTCCCCCAGTCCAGAGACACGCATGGTAGGCTGATTGCCATGTCTAAAGTGTCCGTAGTGTATGAATGGGTGTGTGAATGTGTGTGTGAGTGTGTGCCCTGCGATGGACTGACACCCTGTCCAGGGTGTACCCCGCCTTGTGCCCGATGCTCCCTGGGATAGGCTCCAGATTCCCACACGACCCTGAAAAGGAGTAAGCGGTTGAAGATGGATGGATGGATGGATGTTAATTTTACTAATATTTTTCACATTAATAATTCATTTTCACATGATCACATTGTTCAAATGTTTACAGTGCCTTGCAAAAGAGTTTTTTTAAAGTTTTTTTTTTTAAATTCCTCTATAGGGTTGTCACGGTAACAAAAATTTCAGTAGTTGGTACCAATACCAGTAATATTCCACCGTACCAATTTCAGTATCAAAGTAAAACAAAAAAACATGTTAATTGAACAACACACTATTTTATTAAAGTTAAATATAGAATGTGTTTTTAAAAATGCCATTCTGTATACTTCAAGTACAACATTATTAAAGCTATTAGAGTTATCCAGCCAAGAGTAGAAATGTTTTTCTGACTGACTGATAAAGACATAAACAGTTCTAGATACACGTTATTTTCTAATGCATAAATTTCAGATATATCGGTCATCAAAAAGTCTCTGGTGTGTAAAATTAATAAATCCCATCACGTCCTCCCATTTATTTCACAACAATAAAAATTAAAGCATTAATTGGTTAATAAGGACTCCTGACCGTATTACTGTTAAACGCGCGTATGCTAAACATTAAGCAAAAACCAGGATTTTTACTTTTATTTTTTGCAATAATACACTCGAATTAAACTATTCTACATTTATAATATAACCGCTACCATAATCTGAAAGTCATTGAATAAATACTGCGGTTAAACAGCCGCTGTTCCTGAAAGTACGGTTAATATAACCGCACATCAATTTCAGGGGCGCGGCTTTTACACACATAGCGGTAACAGCACCGAAAGCGGAAAACTAACGTCCGAGAGTTCCTACACGACAAAAGCACATCAACAATGACTATTTAAAATAAAGAAGTAACAAAACCATAAATTAACATAAATCAGGGTGTAGGTATTTAAGGTGCTTTAATAGGTTAGATGTGTTTCCTCTTTTCGTCAAAAAAAAAAACTTTGCAAATCGGTTTGTGGTTATTGATGTTCCCTTTGTGATCTGTTCTGCCGGGCGCCATGGCTGCGGCCGAAACCGCATGTATTTCGCATGTACACGTATTTCGCCTACTATATAGTAGGTAAGTCCAGTTGCATTATGGGATTGTTAGACTCGTGCAGTGTCGATCGGTTGCATACTGCAAAATCTCACCGGAAATAGAACTCCATCCGGGTATTTCTCGCCTACTGTTTCTCGCATACTAAGAATTCGGACATACTACCCCTCTAACGTACTGCTTTTCGCCTACTATATAGTAGGTAAGTATGCGGTTTCGGACGCAACCAAAATGTCTTCTTGTTACACAGTGCACCCATGAAAAGTTTCCGACTGACTACCTGTAGGACAGCGCGTCAGTACCGGGTTGACTCGGTACTCGGTAATACCGGTAGTTTTGAAAATCTGGTACTGTCAACTTTTTTTTCTTTTTAGTACCGACATGGTACCGAAGTACCGGTACTTTTGATAACCCTATTCCTCTATGATTAATGTATTTACACATTAATATATGTTTTTTTCTATTATTTCTCAAATGAATCATTCTTTTTCACGTGATCAAGTGTTTACATGTTGAGTTCATATGTTCAATTTTAAAGTGTAATACTGTGTAATTCAACATCACAAGGTTATTGTTTTTCAAATATGAAACATTTGAACATTCCCTTAAGGCCCATCTATGCATTAATAGTGTACACCTTGGATGACTCAGGTTTTCTTCCTGTCTCTGTGTCTTTATTGCAGCAGCACTCACAGCACCACACTGGACATTGCGGCTTCTTATTGGACAGGTACAGGACAGGCTGAATGCTGCTGCTGATGTCTGTGAAGCCGAAAGCTATGTAATGGATATAACATTTAAACACATCAGGAGAGAAATAGCGCTGAAATGGGAAGAGAGCTACGGGAGGTAAGTAGTTAAAAACTATGATGGCTAAAATAATGAGCATCATCTTGAAAGCTCTTTTCCTGACCTGGTGCATGTCATCCGTTCCTGGAACGGATTGGCTCAGCACCCACAGGATGGAGATGTTGCAGAAGAGCATTAACGCAAATGTGGCCAGGATCATGACCGTGAACACTTTGTCGAATTTGGGGATGTTGTCCATGCACTTCAGTATGGCGTTCACCAGCGTGATGAACCACATGACACCGGCACATACGGGACGATGGCTCCGGTCCTTCAGAGTGTAGAAGACGATGGGATGGCACACGGCCATGTAGCGGTCCATGCAGATGCATGCCAGGAAGAGTGGCGACATGTCCTTGATGCCGTAGAAGAAGCGCAGTATGTAGCAGGTGCTGCTGGTGGTCAGGTACAGCAGGTTGGCTAGCTCCAGTGGCAGGATGAGGCAGAAGAAGGTATCCAGCACAGCCAGGTGCCAGACGAAGATGTCCGACGTAGACGAGTCGCTCCTGTTGCGGTGGATCAGCCACAGGACTATGAGGTTGGCCGGGATGCCCATGGACATGTTAATAATCTGCATGCCCAGGTAGAAGAGGATGACCACGGGCATGTGGCTGCACATCTCATACACTGTCTTTTCAGGCACCGAGACATTTCCGTTAAAGACCAGGGTGTTACTGGTGTCATTATGTATCTCCATCGCTCAAAAGCTGGTGCTGATCCAAACAAGAAACTCCAAAACTGAAATGAAAGATATACATATGTATTATAAAAGCTCATATAATATTGTTGCATTGGGTTGTGCACCATTTATGGTCACTGTACGGTTTGAGATAATGTTGAGTCTACATTAAATTTAACTTTTTAAACTTGACGGACGCGCCCCATCTCATCTCATCTGATCCAAACAGGAAACTACAAACAAAAAGCTGAAATGAAAGATATACATATGTATTATAAAAATGTATTTGAATTGTACAGCATCTATAGGTCACTTTCCAGTTTCCTGAAATAATACAATATCACGTCACCTTTCTGTTTTTCTTTCTTACTTTCTATTAAATTAACTAGATTTCATTAAACACCATATTTTAGGGGGTTTTTTGTTTGTTTTTGTTTTTTAAGAAGCAAGTGATCTGTTACTTGTAACTTTCTTTAATTACATTCAAACATTTCTCATTAACATCTAAGTTTTATGGAAAATGAATTTTTAATAACCTTTTGCGCATTTTTCCGCTTACAGACTAACAAAGAAGACATAAAGCAAACATCTAAGACAAAATGTATGTAATATATACATGTATTGTATATCTCTATAGATATGAGATCTATATATAAGAACTTAGAAACAGCAGCCAACAAGTTCATATGTGGAAACTCAGTTGGAAAAAGATCTCAGGAGATGGTTTCTGTTAAAGCTATTAAAAGAATGGCAGGAGGGTTGTTTTTTTTGTTTGTTTGTTTGTTTGTTTGTTTGTTTGTTTTTGTCAAATCAGGTTATTAATTCTTGATTAAGCATAAAAAAATTATGAACATTTAGTTGGTTAACATGTTTATGTAATGATGTATGTTAGCAGTGTACAGCATTTACTATTGAATGAAATATGGAGAGAGAAAATTGGTGGGAAAATTTTAAGCAGAAACAGAATATATATATATATGGGTTTCATACAAAAAAAAACTGAAACGGCTAAACAATCTTTAGGTAATTTTTAAAAGAGTTTTTAAGTAATAACTACTTAATAGCACTTTAAATAAGAAAAAAATGAGTAGACTCACATATATTCGTCCCAACTGTAGCTGTTTTCACTTGTGAATAATTATTCCTGCTCTTCTATACTATTTTCTGATATTGTTATTGTCATACAAAGTTGTATCAGTGTGCAGTGCCTGTACCTGGCCCTGTTATATATATATATATATGTATATAGTCAAATGTCATGCAAATATGAAATGACAAACCAACAGATGTATCTGCAACTGTACCGATGTTACTGGTAATTATTCCATTCCTCTCCAAAGTCCACAAACATGCATGTGAATCCGATGCTGACAGTCTAGAAAGAACACGCTCATCTGAGGATGTTTGACACAAGCACCCATGTACCCATGATTCAACAGAGAGCACGTTCTGGCAAGTCCTCATCATTCACACCGATTGACCATGATGCAATTTGCCATATGAGCCTGATGGAAATTTTGAAGTAAACAACTGGTTTCAACAACATGGTTCACTTGTGAAATTCAGTGTAACAAAGCGTAATTTGTTACATGGATGTAACGAAGCCTGGCAGCTGCCTGACTTCAAGTTTCAAAAGGAAAGGTGCTGATGATGGAGCAGATGCTGCTGCTGCTGCTGCTGCTGCTGCTGCTGCTGTTTTCACACATCTTCTTTTTAAGTTTCCCCTTAAAGCATTGCAGCCCAACATAAAACCCGATACCCGTTACTGAAAGCTTTAATAAATTTCACTCACGATTCATTCTTTTCAATAAAATCCGCTCATACCCATCTTAAAATCTGTGACTTTTCCTGGTACATGTTGAACCTTAGTCTTAATCTAATAAAGATACAGTATTTGCATGATGTTTATGAATTTATGTCTACACTCTTAGAAAAAAAGTTGTTTATCTCTGAGTGTTTCCCTCCAAGCTTTGATTTCAAGTAGAGGCCTCTTTCGTGAATGAAGCACCCTTAATTATCCAGTGAATCATTGAAGAACCCTTGAGGAACCCCTAAGAGTGTAGATTTTCCTTCTCTCACAAGTACACAACTTTTTAAAATTCGCGTCACTGTAGATAATATGAATATGTTCAAGCACATGTTCTTTGAGTAGTTAAAGGTTCTTAGGTTCATAAACACATGTACTTGGAACCTTTTGTGGTAGAAAAACTCACTGTTGTAGAATTGTACATAGGCACTCTAGCTTTCCCCAGTTGGAACAACTGATGAATCCCCAAAGTGCCCCAGAAATGAACATTGGTGTTTCCGTGCTTTTTTTTTGTACTCATCCCTTAGCCTTATGGACACTATACAATATTAGATGTTAGAAAAAAAATACCAAAAATAATTTTAGAGATAACCTTTTGATGATTCACATTTGTGCAAATCTCCATGGTCATCCAAATAAATGCTCTCTAAATGTTCTACATTTTAAGAGTAGTAGGTATTGAATGTTATGTTTTAACATAAATAAATAGTGAAAGTGAAATCTTAAATATTCGGGGGTGGGTGTGCACTTCTGGGGTTGGAGGTTCAAATCCCACCTCCGCCCTATGTGCACGGAGTTTGCATGTTCTCCCCATGCTTCGGGTGTTTCCTCCTCCAGGTACTCTGATTTCCTCCCCGAGTCTAAAGACGTGTTGTAGGCTGATTGGCATTTCCAAATCGTCTGTAGTGTGTGAATGTGTGTGCGGTTGTGCCCTGCGATGGGCTGGCCTCCCGTCCAGAGTATCCCCCACCTTGTGCCCCGAGTTCCCTGGGCTAGGCTCCAGGCTCCCTCACAACTCGATACAGAAAATGGATGGATGGATGGATCCTAAATACTATCCCAAGATAAATCCAAAGACACCCAAAACTATGACGTTTCAGAGAATGTACTAAAATCAGTTTATACATACCACAGAGTAATTCTGATTGGTCAGAAGGTTAGAAGGTGTTGATTAATTTTCTGTAACAGCGGCTCTGACAGTAGTGTAGCTGAAAATTACACACTAATATTAATATGCTCATTATAACCCGTCATTATTTTCATAGTAACAGCTAATTCACTTGTATGGCCGGCCTTTGACATAATCAAAGTCTAACAGTAACTTGATTTGAGAACTGTACGGAGACATTTACTTAACATTTATGGAAGGACTCTCCAGTGTCAGCACTTTCTAACTGTCAGAGGTAAAGCTGAAAATACTTCAGGACATTGCATTTGTGTTTTCAAAATAACATGATAATCTGGTTTGGGTTTTATATAGCTGCTTTTATAGCTGCTACAACATAAATGATAACAGGAATTAACTTTCTGAGGGTGTCAGCATGTAGTTTGGTTCAATGACAAATAAACAGAGGATCCAGAAACCTTCAGAATTTTTTTTTTCTGTGCTAAGCTCTAACTGTATTCTAAAGTAATATGCGTTGGTTGACATCTAATCCAGAAATATGAATAGTGTAAATATTAGCTGTGTGGATAAAATTCCACTCCAATATCTTTTTATCATCACATGTGCGCCAGTGCATATTTTGATTCCCTGAATCCCCAGATTAAATGATGAGCTGCTGCTTCTAGATAAAGGGATTGTCACCAACTTTTCTTTCATGGATTTGAAATATTCCACAAATCAGCAATAGAGAGAATCATTTCAACCTCCTGATGCAATTACATCAGGTCATTTGCAGGTGTAATTGACACCCGGTCAATTACAGAGAACCTTAACTTCAGGTTCCCTGGGTTTTATTAACAAACTCATGGAGATTACTGAGTTACTGAGTTACTGAGCAGGACAGCTGGTACAGATTAACAACAACTTCAAAATACCCTAAAATGAAAGCAAACGTTCTATAAAACTTTATACAATGTATTGGGATGCGGCATGAATGGAACTTTTTTTTTTTTTTAACAATTTCTCACCACATGCTCAGAAAAAGCCATGACCCTGAATATTTGAATACTTAAATTGAGAAATGAATATTGTCCTGAAATTTACATTCGTCCTTCTGATAAGAAAAGCACCTGGTTTCTCCATTTACATGTTGCAAAGAGGGCATAGTTGTCATCTGTGGCCTACAATTCTGCATGTCAAGTTTAATTAAGAAATCAACCAGATTTCTGCATTAAAAAGGAAAAAAAATCAGGTGTTGATTAATTGAAAGTTTCTTTGCAAAGAAAAATAAACTTAATTTTAAAACCCATTGTAAAAACATGTGATTTTAAATGTCATTAAATGTCATTCTGACATCTGAGGAAAAAGGTCATAAAACAACGTCAATACAAATTTTTACTGAAATCATTTTTACAATAAACAAATTGATCTTTGTGCTGTGATAGTGTTGGCATGTTGAACAAAGAGACAACCTTTAACTGGGTTTAACGTGTAAATAAATGAGTAATTTACAGGTAAATATGTAAATCTTTTAAACAAATGTTATATACTGAATACACAGAGGTATACAATAAAAGATGTATATCTTTATAAGCCATAACCTTGAAACGTCTCTACTTTATTTGAATATAAATCAGACCATTTCAAAAGTTAAAGAATGCCCAAACAATTTAATGGTTTTCAACCCTAAAACAATTTAGTTTTGTAGCAAAAATAAGAAAACATTTACATTATTTTGTGAACATAGAATTGTTTGTAATGTATGTTTATGTATTTCTAGACTGTAATTGGTGAATTATGCCACAATACACTTTTCTGAAATGTGGATATTGGGATTTTTAAAAATTAATTCTGATTAGAAGACGCTGAGATAATGTTAAATGTTTTCAGATTTAAACGTTTTTCTCCTTTTTCCTCTTGTATATATTTTAAATAATGTCATATATGAATGTCATTTTTTTATTTAAATGTATTTTTGTAGACCGTGCTCTTTTTTTAATGAAGCACTACTGTTTTACAGGTAGTTTGTAAGAAAACCTATGTATCGTAATACATATCGTGCATCATAGAATTGCCCTCAAGAATCATAGGATAATTTTATGTCACCCACCCCTACGAAAGGTCCTTTAGACTGTTTTTTTTTTTTTTTTTTCAGCTAGAGGATGGTTTGACTGATGGATATCAAACATTGGTAGGTGCCACAAAGAACAAAAATATTTCCATCAAAAGAAGAATCTTTGTGGTACAAATAATTATTCAGTCTGTTATGGCAACAACAACAACAATCATGAACCACAAGGTTCTTCTGGAAATTAAAAATGGTTACTTGCTAATGAGTTATTGTTTTTTTAATCCGAGTAATTGTGTTGTTTTTTTCAGTGTCTAAGTAACTAAGAAAAATATTACATATGTACATTCAGAAATGTTGGCCTAATTGAATTTTTGAGACTTCAAATAGCAAAGCTTTCCACCAAAGAAGGAAAGAGAAAGAAAAGTCTCCTTGCATGGTTTTGCAACCATTAAAATCCAACATTTTATATAAAAGACCCCTTTACAGAAAAGCCACATGGACTTTACATGTATAATAGTGATTGATTTCTTTTCACACGTGATTTTTTTACACACTTTTTTTTCTTTTACTTACGCATTATTTTTTGCACCATTTCTTTTCACATGATTTGTTCATTTTTCACGTTTATTTCCATGATTTATTCACATCTTTTATTTTCCACGAGTAATTTTGTTTAAACATGTTCATTTTAGTCATATAGATTTTCACATGAATAATTCTTTTTCACATGATCACGTTGTTCAAATGTCAAATGTTTACCCGAGTTCAGATGTTCGGTTCCAAGGCGTGTATTTAAATGCACTTTTGTATGTGACTTTGAATCATTTACGTGATTTGTTTATTTTCATGTTAATTTTGCACATATTTATTCATATTTTATCTTACATAAACAATTTTTTGCCCATATGATAACATTATATACATGATGTTACACATTTACTTTAGTTCAATGAGTCAATGTTTTGGTGATTTTATTCCTCTGTGATTCATTTATTTACACTTCAATATATGATTTTTTCTATTATTTATCAAATGAATCATTCTTTTTCACGTGATCAAATAGTGTTTACATGTTGAGTTCACATGTTCCATTTTAAAGTGTAATATTGTGCAATGCACCTTCACAAGTTTTTGTTTTTCAAATATGAAAAACTTTTGATCATATGTGAAATGTGATTTTTTTCCCCCCTTAAGGCCCATCTATGCATTAGTAGTGTACACCGTGGATGACTCAGGCCTTGTTCCAGTCTCTGTGTCTTTATTGCTGCAGCACTTACAGCACCACGCTGGACATTGCAGCTTCTTATTGGACAGGTACAGGACAGGCTGAATGCTGCTGCTGATGTCCATGAAGCCAAAAGCTATGTAATGGATATAACATTTAAACACATCGGGAGAGAAATAGGGCTGAAATGGGAAGAGAGCTACAGGAGGTAAGTAGTTAAAGACTATGATGGCTAAAATAATGAGCACCATCTTAAAAGCTCTTTTCTTGACCGGGTGCATGTCATCCCTTCCTTGACCCGATTGGCTCAGCGCCCACAGGATGGAGATGTTGCAGAAGAGCATGAATGCAAATGTGGCCAGGATCATGACCGTGAACACTTTGTCGAAGTTGGGGATGTTGCCCATGCACTTCAGTATGGCGTACACTAGCGTGATGAACCACACGACAACGGCACACACGGGACGATGGCGCTGGTCCTTCAAGTTGGAGAAGACGATGGGATGACACACGGCCATGTAGCGGTCCATGCAGATGCATGCCAGGAAGAGCGGCGACATGTCCTTGATGCCGTAAAAGAAGCGCAATATGTACCAGGTGCTGCTGGTGGTCAGGTACAGCAGGTTGGCCAGCTCCAGTGGCGGGATGAGGCAGAAGAAGGTGTCCAGCACAGCCAGGTGCCAGATGAAGATGTCCGACGTAGACGAGTCGCTCCTGTTGCGGTGGATTAGCCACAGGACTATGAGGTTGGTCGGGATGCCCATGAACATGTTAATAATCTGCATTCCCAGGTAGAAGAGGATGATCTCAGGCATGTGGCTGCACATCTCATACACTGTCTTTTCAGGCACCGAGACATTTCCGTTAAAGACCAGGGTGTTACTGGTGTCATTATGTATCTCCATCGCTCAAAAGCTGGTGCTGATCCAAACAAGAAACTCCAAAACTGAAATGAAAGATATACATATGTATTATAAAAGCATATAAAATATTATTGCATTTGTGTTGTGCACCATTTATAGATCACTGTACAGTCTACTGTACAGTCTACATTAAATTTAACTCTTTAAACTTGACAGACGCACCGCATCTCATCTCATCTGATCCAAACAAGAAACTACAAACAACAAGCTGAAATGAAAGATATACATATGTATTATAAAAATGTATATGAATTATACAGCATCTATAGGTCATTTTCCAGTTTCCTGAAATAGTACAATGTCAAGTCACCTTTCTTTCTATCTTTCTTACTTTTTACTAAATTGACTAGATTTCATTAGACATTTCTTTTTTATGTATATCAACATGGAAAAATCATACTCATGTATGCTATGTGGCACATATACTCATACTCACTCGCTTTCAGTAATCACATTATTCTGATCAGGGTCACAGTTGATCCAGAGCCTATCCCGGGAACATTGGGCGTGAGGCAGGAATACACCCTGGATGGGACGCCAGTCCATTGCAGGACACCATACACATAAAATGTACCCTTGATTGTACAACCCCAGCGACAAGGAAAGGTGTGTAGAACACACTCTCAGAAAAAATCTACTAAACTGTACTTCACCTTGGCGATGGTGAGGCTCTCTCAAGTGTATATTTTCTATAGCGTTAGTATGTTTCTTTTACTTAGAAAGATGCATGAAGTGTATCTTTAAGGCTTTAATTTTTTCTTCCTACTAAATTATTTGTACTTCATTAAAAACCTCTGTCTTTCTGACAGCAGCAAGAAATGGAATAATCATACTCATATATAGTATATGGCATATACAGGAAAATATTATTGCGTTTAGGTCGTAAGGCTCCCAAGTCACTGTCCAGTTTATGAGAATGTTTTGTCTACATAAAGTTAAATTACGAGTGTTTTTGAAGTTTGTATCTTTTACCCAGAAAGGTGCATGTAGTTGTACCTTGTGAAGCATTACACGAAAAACTTAAATTACGTTTCATATAATGTACATTCAAATCACTTATAAAAGTACATTATAGTCAGGGTTCCAGGTGAAAGATGCATATTAAAGGTAGAAAACAAAAACCTGTACGCTCTAGTATACAGTACTGTGCAAAAGTCTTAGGTAACCGATTTTTTTAGTACAAACTTTGTTTTAGATTTTTATTTTATGACTTCTACATTGAGTCAGTACAAAAATATTTTAGATTCCAAAATATTACTTTTCCAGCACAAAATTAAATGTTTGCATGTCAGTAAAGAAAGCAGCATATTACGAAAGAGACCAGTCAAAAAAAACATAATGAAGGCTGCTGGGTTTTTCTACAAAAATAAGACGTGAGTGCGACAGTCAAAGTCTGAAGAAGAACCGTGTCTGGTTCTGCAAGATGCTCAATAAAACTTGCAGCTCATCTCCTTATAAAACTGCACACCTGAGAAAGCAAAGGGTCATCACACCAAATACTGAATGTGTTTCATTTAATACTGTTTACTGCTTTTTATAGTATTTGTTTTTAATGTAGAATCATTTAATTTCATTATTTTTGAAGGAATATTTATAGTTCTATAGCAATTGTTTGTACTATATAATCAATCATTCTTTATTTCTTTATTTTTTTTCTAACCAATCATTACTAGATTTAATTAAAAGCCTCAGTCTATTTGAAAGCAGCAACACATGGTATAATCATACTCATATATATATATATATATATATATATATATATATATATATATATATATATATATATATATATATAGTAAAATAATATTGTGTTTGTGCCATGCCCTCCTACACCCTCAGAAAGGTATCGCACTGTACATTCCCTTGTTGCTGGTGTGCTACTATCAAATATGTGTTATTTTGTATCTAAAAACATCTGACAATCGTATGAATACAGTATAGCTTTAAAAGAATAATGTAAGGCGTTTGTATAATTGAACTTTAAGGATCACTGATGTTCCTTAAAATCTACCCCGCATGTACCCTCTTAGTTAAAAGATACACAATAATGTAACTTTTTAAACAAGAATATTGAGTCTACATAATGTAGAGCAGAAAAAAATTTCATTATAGCTTTCTACTAAACACTCTTTATTACATTTCATTAATACCCTGAAAGCAGGAACAAATAATCATACACATATAATAACTTAGAAATGTAATTAATTTTCATTCTTTAATTATCCATATCATAACTGCAGTGTATATATCTGTAATATATTATATTTGTATATAGATATAAGGTATGCATATAAAGAACAGCCATATGGAAATATATATGCATATGTGAAGAAAGTCCTTCAAACAGAGAAATGAAACACACACACACACATATATATATATATATATATATATATATATATATATATATATATATAGGACTATAAGGAGCAGTTAACAGTTCAAAAATAATAATGCATGTTTATATTTCATGAAAGCAATCTTTGGTTTTAAAACTGCATCAGTCTCACACAGTTTTAATGGCTCGTTAGTTTTTTTCCGTACATCAGGGAGAAGCTGCCACAATTCTTGTGGGCACTTCGGCTGGCGCACTTGCTTCTTGTTTCAATACAAGACACCATATTTTAAGTTTTTTGTTTGTTTTTTTAAGAAGCAAGTGATCTGTTACTTGTAACTTTCTTTAATTACATTCAACATTTCTCTGTAACAGCTAAGTTTTATGGAAATTGAATTTTCAGAAACCTGAAATTTGCTCTTTTGAACATTTTTCCACAGACAGACTAACAAAGAAGACATAAAGCAAACATCTAAGACAAAATGTATATAATATATACATGTAGTGTATATCTTTATAGCTATGAGATCTATATATAACAACTTAGAAACAACAGCCAACAAGTTCCTATGTGGAAACTCGATTGGAAAAAGATCTCAGGAGATAGTTCCTGTTAAAGCTATTAAAAGAATGGCAGGAAGTTTTTTTGTCAAATTCGCGGTTATTAATTCTTGATTAAGCATAAAAAATTACTAACATTTAGTTGGTTAACAGATGTTTATGAAATGATGTATGTTAGAAGTGTACCGGATTTACTGTTGAATGAAATATAGAGAGAGTCACAACTTGTTGAGAAAAATTGGGCGGAAATTTTAAGCAAAAACAGAATATACATATATAAAAAAATTTAAACAGCTAAAAGATATTTGGGTAACTTAAAAAAAAAGTTTTTTAAGTAATAACTACTTAATAGCACTTTAAATAAGAAAAAATTTAGTACACTCACATATATTCGTCCCAACTGTAGCTGTTTTCACTTGTGAATAATTATTCCTGATCTTCTGTACTATTTTCTTATATCATTATTGTCATACAAAGTTGTGTCAGTGTGCAGTGCCTGTACCTGGCCATGTTATATATATATATGTATATAGTCAAATGTCATGCAAATATGAAATGACAAACCAACAGAAGTATCTGCAACCTTACCGATGTTACTGATAATTATTCCCTTCCTCTCCAAAGTCCACACACATGCATGTGAATCCGACGCTGACAGTCTAGAAAGAACACGCTCATCTAAGGATGTTTGACACGAGCCAGGCCCAGGTACAGAGCACAGCCCAGTACCCATGATTCAACACCACAGGGATATTTTGCATCCAGTCACAGGGAGCGCGTTCTGGCAAGTCCTCATCATTCACACCGATTGACAATGATGCAATTTGCCATTGGAGCCTGACGGAAATTTTGAAGTAAACAACTGATGCAACAGTCCATTGGTTCACTCGTGAAATTCAGTGTAACAAAGTGTAATTTGTTACATGGATGTAACGAAGCCTGGCAGCTGCCTGACTCCAAGTTTCAAAAAGAAAGGTGCTGATGATGGAGCAGATGCTGCTGCTTCTGCTGCTGTTTTCACACATCTTCTTTTTAACAAGTTTCCCCTTACAGTATTGCAGCCAAATGTAAAACCCGATACCTGTTACCAAATGCTTTAATAAATTTCACTCACAATTCATTGTTTTCAATAAAATCCACTCATACTTATCTTAAAATCTGTGACTTTTCCTGGTACATGTTGAACCTTAGTCTTAATCTAACGAAGATACAGTATTTGCATGATGTTTATGAATTTATGTCTACACTCTTAGAAAAAAGTTGTTTATCTCTGAGTGTTTCCCTCCTAACTTTGATTCCAAGTAGAAGCCTCTTTTGTGAATGAAGCACCCTTAATTATCCAGTGAATCATTGAAGAACCCTTGAGGAACCCCTAAGAGTGTAGATTGTACTTCTCTCACAAGTACACAACTTTTTATAATTCGTGTCACTGTAGATAATATGAATATGTTCAATCACATCTTCTTTGAGTAATTAAAGGTTCTTAGCTTCATATACACATGTACTTGGAACCTTTTGTGGTAGAAAAACTCGCTGTTGTAGAATTCTACATAGGCACTCTAGCTCTCCCCAGTTGGAACAACTGATGAATCCCCAAAGTGCCCCAGATGTTACGATACCTTGTTAGAGGCAAGTGCGGACGAACAGGACTAGAGTGCGAGGATCAGGCGGAAGACAAAACACGGAAGACAGCAGTAGGTCAGGCGATCGGGCGAATAATCCAGACTGGGCTAGGCAGGGAAACATAATACAAATACAGGCAATAAATCCAAAAACCATAGAATTCCGAAACACAGACAAAGGCTTGGTGAACGTCAGAGGTAAGGCTGCTGGGCATTTACTTCACGAGGCGTGGAAGTTAACGTGGCCTTTTATAACCTATGATGAAGCACAGGTGTTAGCACTCAGTACTCCGAATCCTTCTGAGGCCTCCCTCTCCTCCGTGGTCTCGGTTTAGCTGGGTGAGCAGCATGGAAGTCCCTGCACAGGTTTGGGTCCAAAATGTCCTGGGACAGGATCCAGCACTGCTCCTCTCAGCCATAGCCCTCCCAGTCCACCAGATACTCGAGTTTACCTCTCCTATGTCTGGAGTTTAGGATGTTGCGGACACGGTAGGCTGGGTGGCCTTCAATCTCTAGCAGTTCCGGTGGAGAGTCACCTGGCACCGCCATGGCCAAGGGACCCGGTATCACTGGCTTAAGGAGAGAGACATTGGAATGACGGGGCGATGCGGCTGTGCTTGGGCAAGTCCAGGCAGTATGTGACCTCGTTAATTTGTTTCTGGATTCGAAAGGGGCCGATATACCTGGGGGTAAGTTTCCTGCCTGGGAGTGGCTGTTTTAGGTCTCTTGTGGAAAGCCACACCCTGTCCCCGGGTTGGTTGTTGGGATGATCGCTCCGGCGATGGTCCACCTTTTGTTTGGCAGTGTGGGAGATCTGTACCAAATGTTGATGTGTGCGTTCCCAGACCTGCTCACTCCGGTGGAACCATTCATCCACCGCTGGCAAGTTGGTGGGGTTGGCATTCCAGGGAAATAAAGGCAGCTGGTAGCCCAAGACACACTGGAAGGGGGTGAGCTGCATTGCGGAGTGTCGTAGGGAGTTCTGTGCATACTCCGCCCACGGGAGGAATTGGACACAGTCCTCCGGGTTGGTGGCACAAAAGGTTCGGAGGAATCTAGCGACTTCTTGGTTAGCCCGTTATACCTGTCCGTTGGCCTGGGGGTGGTAACCAGAGGTGAGATTAACAGTGACAACCATCTTCTCCATGAAGCTGGCCCAGACTCGAGACGTGAATTGCAGCCCCCTGTCACTCATGATCTCTTCCAGGATACCAAAGTATCTGAACACATGTTGGAATAGCAGCTCGGCCATAGCAAAGGCAGAAGGGATGGTGGGCAGTGGAATGAGGTGCAGGGATTTTGGAAAATGATCGATGATCACTAGTATCACGGTGTTCCCCTGTGACTCCGGCAAGTCCGTGATGAAGTCTAGCGCCAAGTGGGACCACGGGCATACGGGGATATATAGAGGCACCAGTTTACTGGCTGGTAGAGTACACGGTACCTTAGCCTGGGCGCATGTGGAGCATGAGGATACGATGCACTGTACTTCCCTAGACATGTGGGGCCACCAGTATTTCTAGGCCAGTAGTCGGTGGGTGCAATGTATTCATGGGTGGCCCATCGCTAGTGCTGTGTGGGCCCAGGTGATGAGCTCCAGTCAGTATCGCTTCGGAACAAATTGCGTGCCGGGAGGACATGCTGCCGGGATTCGTGACCTGGGGAAGCGTGCTAAGGCCTGGTCCAGAGTCCACTCTATGGCGCTAACAATACAGGAGGGGGGCAGGATATAATCTCCATGGTCCGCTCGGCTCTCAGGGCAGTGGATTTGTGACAGAGCGTCGGCCTTAGTGTTCTTTGCTCCTGGGCTATATGATAAGGTAAACTGGAACCTGGAGAAGAACAGGGACCAGTGGGCCTGGTGGGGCGTGAGACGTTTGGCCGTCCTCAGGTACTCCAGGTTTTTATGGCCTGTATAGATAAGGAACGGGTGGGTGGCACCCTCCAACCAGTGCCTCCACTCCTCCAGGGCCAGTTTAACTGCCAGGAGTTCTCAGTTCCCCACATCATAATTGTGTTCCGCTGTCGACAACTTCTGGGAGAAGAACGCTATGGGGTGCAGCTTGGGTTTATCTCGGAGCCTCTGAGAGAGAATGGCCCCTACCCCTGCCTCAGAGGCATTAACCTCCACGACGAAGGGTCTGGAGGGATCTGGGTGTATAAGGATGGGGGCCATGGTGAAGGCCTGCTTGAGGTTATCCAGCACCTCATGGGCGGTTGGGGTCCAAAGGAGCCACCTGGGCTTGCCACGCAGGAGGGACGTCAGGGGTTGTGCTATCTTACTGAAGTCTCAAATGAACCGTCGGTAAAGGTTCGCAAAGCCAATGAACCGTTGCAACTCCCTGACGGTTCGGGGGTGGGCCATTCCACCACCGCTTGTATCTTGCACCGGTCTATGGTAACCCCCTTCTGGCTAATGATGTATCCTAGGAAGGAGATCGTGTGTTGGTGGAACTCACACTTCTCGGACTTTACATAAAGTTGATGTTGCAACAGGCGCTGCAACACCTGCCAGACATGGTCGATATGCTCTTCCAGGGACGCCGAATACACCAGGATGTTGTCAATGTATGCAATGATGCTCCTCCCCAACATGTTTCTCAGGACATCATTAATTAGACTCTGGAACACCGAGGGGGCGTTAGAGAGCACACACCGCATGACCGAGTATTCGTAGTGCCCTGAGGTGGTGCTAAAAGCCATCTTCCACTCATCCCCCTCCCGGATGCGGACCAGGTTGTACGCACTACACAGGTCCAGCTTCGTGAAGATGGTCGCAGATCTTAACTGTTCAAGGGCTGCCGGAACTAGTGGCAGGGGTTACTGGTACTTGACTGTCACTTGGTTTAGGCCCCGGTAGTCAATACATGGTCGTAGGCCCCCTCCTTTCTTTTCCACAAAGAAGAACCTGGCGGATGTGGGGGACGTGGAGGGTCTAATGTACCCTTGTTGGAGGGCCTCCTTTATGTATTCTTCCATGGCTCGGTGTTCAGCTTGGGAGAGAGAGTATACATGACCCTGAGGTGGACTGGCTCCGGGAAGGAGGTCAATGGCGCAGTCGTAGGGTCGGTGTGCTTTCTCCTTGCTGAACACTTCACTGAGGTCGCGATATTCGGGAGGGACCGTGACTAGAACACAAGACATGGGGCTATCCACTATCGTAGCTGCCAAAGGGGCTGCGGGGCCATTTAGGCATTTGCTCAGGCAGTACGGGGACCATTGGGTAACCTGCTTGTCCGTCCAAGAGACCTGGGGGTTGTGAAGCTCCAGCCAAGGTAAGCCTAGAATGACAGGGTGCCAGGTGGAGACCGTGATGTACAGGACAATGGTTTCGTGGTGGAAGGCACTAACTTGCAGTCTTAGTGGCAGCGTGCAGTGGGATATGACTCCCCCCCATGGGAGACCCATCTATGGACTGGATTTGACTTGGCTGGAGCAGGGGACGTACGGGGAGGCTGAGGTTCTGCACCATCTTCTGATCTATGAAGTTCCCGGCCGCTCCTGAGTCGATTAGCGCTGAAAGCACAAAAGACTGGCCAGAATGCTCTATTTTAATGGGTAATATGAATATATGTGGAGTGTGTGTTCGGATTGAACTCCCCGTTTGGCGACGAGGTTGGCGGTCCGCACTCCCCTCGGCTGGTCGTGGCATCTTGTGGGGGCACTGACGGACAAGGTGGGTGCCCTTGCCGCAATAAAAGCAGCGAGACTCATGACGTCACCTCTCCCTCTCCTCCTAGCAGAGCCGGGTCTGGCCGAGCTGCATGGGCTTGGCTGGGGGTGCTGGCTATGGTGGCAGGGGACCCCACAGCGCGGGGCGGTTGGTTCGGCGCAGACGATATCTGGTCCTGCTGTACAGTTATCGCTCGATTCTGCTGTAGGATGTGGCATTGCCACTCTGGGGCATCTGCTGCCTCCATAGTAGGCGAAGTCCTCTGTTACGATACCTTGTTGGAGGCAAGCAGGACTAGAGTGCGAGGATCAGGTGGAAGACGAAACACGGAAGACAGCAGTAGGTCAGGCGATTGGGCGAACAATTCAGACTGGGCTTGGCAGGGAAACGTAATCCAAATACAGGCGATAAATCCAAAAACCGTAGAATTCCGAAACTCAGACAAAGGCTTGGTGAACGTCAGAGGTAAGGCTGCTGAGCGTTTACTTCGTGAGGCGCTGAAGTTAACAAGGCCTTTTATAACCTATGATGAAGCACAGGTGTTAGCACTCAGTACTCCGGCAAACGTGAGCACGTGCATGGCCGGGAAGTGTAGTTCTCGTCAGCCATGTTTGTGGTTGGCAGTACATTCTGGGAACTGTAGTTGCGAGTTTGCTGCGACGTTACAGAGCCCCCCCCACCAAAGGGCTCACTCCCGGAGCCGAATCCTTCTGAGGCTTCCTATAGGCTCTTCTATACTATTTTCTTATATCGTTATTGTCATACAAAGTTGTATCAGTGTGCAGTGCCTGTACCTGGCCATGTTATATATATGTATATAGTCAAATGTCATGCAAATATAAAATGACAAACCAACTTAATTATCTGCAACATAACCGATGCTAATGGTAATTATTCCCTTCCTCTCCAAAGTCCACACACATGCATGTGAATCCGACGCTGACAGTCTAGAAAGAACATACTCATCTGAGGATGTTTGACACGAGCCAGGCCCAGGTACAGAGCACAGCCCAGTACCCATGATTCAGCACCACAGGGATATTTTGCATCCAGTCACAGAGAGCGCGTTCTGGCAAGTCCTCATCAATCACACCGATTGACCATGATGCAATTTGCCATTGGTTCACTCGTGAAATTCAGTGTAACAAAGCATAATTTGTTACATGGATGTAACGAAGCCTGGCAGCTGCCTGACTCCAAGTTTCAAAAGCAAAGGTGCTGATGATGGAGCAGATGCTGCTGCTTCTTTTTAACAAGTTTCCCCTTAAAAGTTTCCCCCTTAAAGCATTGTAGCCCAACATAAAACCCAATACCTGTTACCGAATACAAATACAAAATAAAATCCGCTCATCATCCCTGGTACATGTTGAACCTTAGTCTTAATCTAATAAAGATACAGTATTTGCATGATGTTTATGAATTTATGACTACACTCTTAGAAAAAAAGTTGTTCTTTGATTGGTCCTGCTTGGTTGGTCCAATTTCTTTTTATCATCACATGTGCACTAGTGCACATTTTGATTCCCTGAATCCCCAGATTAAGTGATGAGCTGCTGCTTCTAGATAAAGGGATCGTCACCAACTCTTCTTTCATGGATTTTAAATATTGCACAAATCAGCAAGAGAGAGAATCATTGATATGATAGTCACATTACAACTTCCTGATGCAGGTTAATTACAAAGAACCTTTACTGCAAGTTTCCTGGGTCTTATTAACAAACTCATGGAGATTACTGAGTTACTGAGTTACTGAGCACGACAGCTGATCAGAACAGATTCAGAACAACTTCAAAATACCCTAAAATGAAAGCAAGCGTTCTATAAAACTTTATACAATGTACAGGGATGCAGTGTGAATATAACTTTGTTTATTTACAATTTCTCACCACATGCTCAGAAAAAGAATATTTCCATGAATATTTGAATACTTGAATTGAGGACTGAATATTCTCCTGAAATTTACATTTGTTCTTCTGATAAGAAAAGCACCTGGTTTCTACATTTACATGCTGCAAAGAGGGCATAGTTGTCATCTGCTCTATTAAAAAAAAACACATCTGTGGCCTACAATTCTGCATGTCAAGTTTAATTAAGAAATTAACCAGATTCCTGCATTAAAAAGTAAAAGAAAAATCAGGTGTTGATTAAATGAAAGCTGAACAATTTCTTTGAAAGAAAAATAAACTTAATTTTAAAACCCATTGTAAAAACATGCGATTTTAAATGTCATTAAATGTCATTCTGACATCTGAGGGAAAAGGTCATAAAATGACGTCAATACAAATTTTTACTGAAATCATTTTTACAATAAACAAATTGATCTTTGTGCTGTGATAGTGTTGGCATGTTGAAAAAAGAGACAAACTTTAACTGGGTTTAATGTAAATAAATCAGTAATTTACAGATAATTATGCAATTATGCAAATCTTTTAAGCAAATGTTATATACTGGATATATGAGGTATACAGTAAAGGATGTATATATTTATAAACCATAACCTTGAAACGTCTCTACTCTATTTTAATATAAATCAGACAATTTGAAAAATGCCCAAACAATTGAATGATTTTCAACCTTAAAAATTTTTGTTTTGTAGCAAAAATAAGGAAACATATACATTATTTTGTGCAATGCAATTCTGTTGTGAACTTTTTGTTGTGTCTTAAGGTAGTTTTCTGCCCCATGCAGCACTGTTGAATTCTTGATTCTGATTGGTCAGAAGGTGTTCTTTAATTTTCTATAACTGCATGTTTTCCACTATGGGAAAATCTTCAGGACATAGGGCTTTGCACTTTGCAGTTTCCTGATAACATGATAGGCTGTGGGGTGGGGGGTTTTTTTCTGTTGTTTTTTTTTTGTTGTTGTTGTTTTGTTTGATTGATTTCTATGAAGAGACTAAGATAGGCTGGTAAGACTTTTGAGGTTTCTCGGTATCATGACACACTGCAGGGTTTTTTTTTCTCATTTTAATAACTACAAGAGAGAGGGAACAAGCCTGGTAAGGAAACGACTGATTATAGCTGTTATAAAGTAAGCAATAAGAGGAACTTGCTTCATGGACGTTCTACATCATTAAAAGTATACTAATATTACAAATGTGTCTTTCTTTAATAATTCTAAATTTTTAATCCGTGGCAAAATTTCAGTAATATAAGAGAAATAAAACTCTTCAGGATTTGCGGTTATAGGAAAATGTCCTCTTCTTAATCACACCATCCAGTCAGTGATTTATTTTCCTATAATAACACCTCCAAGTGTTTTATTCCTCTCCTAACCCCAAGCAACACTTTTGAGACACTTTTACACTCACAATTTCTTTTAATTTGTCCTATAGCTTTTGTCAGTTTCTGACTATAGGACTGCTCTTGATTGGATATTTTTAGTTGGTGGACTGAATATTGACCTAAATTTCTACTATGTGTAGCTACATAGTAGTTGGATATCAGTTCACATTTAATCATTTTATATATTGTATAACCATAAATGAACTGATTCATTTCCAAAGACTTGTAACTTCTTAGGATAATGTAGTTAGAAAATGTAAAACAGGATTTCAAAGAGGATTTCAAATAATCTTTCACACTGCTCACTAAATTTAGCATAGCTTTTTTTTTTTTTTTAAGTATTTTGCCAACCATGTCCTGACTTATTTAATTAATTTATTAGTCATCAGGTTTCAGGTATCAAGTGTCAAATATCAGGTATGATTTGGATCTATATTTGTATCTTATGTAAGACAACCTGGTGTCAGGTATCAGCTGTCAAATGTTTGGTTCCAGTTGTCAGGTGTCAAGTTTAAAAGTGTAAATTAATGAGGTTACACAAGAAAAGGGCCAGTAACTAAAATATACTCAAATATACATTCACCAGCTATTTTATTAAGAACACCTATACACTCGCTCATTCATGCAAGTATTCGATCAGCACAATGCATAAAATCATGCAGAGACAGATCAAGAGCTTCAGTTAAAGCTCACTTCAAACATCCGAATGCAGAAACAGTGTGATCTCAGTCAATTTGACTGTGGCATGGTTGTGGTTGGTGTCAGATGCTCTGGTTTGAGTATTGCTGACCTCCTTGGATTTTCACACACACAGTCTGTAGAGTTTACACAGAATGGTGCAAAAAAAAAAAACCCAACTAAACATCCAGTGAGCACCAGTTCTTTGGGTGGAAACACCTTGATGAGGTGATCTCCTAGAGGAGAATGACCAGACTGGTTCAAGCTGACAGGAAGGCTACGGTAACTCAACTACCAACTGTTTCCGACCATGATGAGCAGAAAAATATCTCAGAAAGCACAACACGTCAGACCTTGAGGTGGATCTGCTACAACAGTAGAAGACCACATTGGGTTCCACTCCTGTCAGGTAAGAGGCTAACAGGCTCACCTGGTCTTTTTTCTAATCTTCAACTGTCTGTACTACTTGTGATCCATGAAGAAGTAATTCATGCCACCCAACACAATTCATTCTTCGCACAGATGATAGTTCTTCAAGCTATTTTTCAAACTTACATGCTTCTCACATGGCAAACACCACATCAAGTTGTTCGTGTACATTCAGAGAATACAGAGAAAATAAAACCGCTTTCCACCTTTGAGGATCTTTCACTATCAGAGCATTGCACTTGCTCAAAGTCTTTTCCACATGCAAATAACCTTCCTGCCTCGTCCATCTAAATTCCCTCTCCGTCTTAACTTTGGGACTGCCATGTCTGAAAAGAATGTTCTAGCATCAATGTGATTCTTAAGACTGAGATATCAGTGTCACACTGATTCCTCTAAAACAACATTTCTAATATTTTGGAGATGTTACAGTCGGTACTATTCTAGACCATTAGTGAAATATAGATTTTTGGATCCGACGTGCCATCTAGTTGATGTCACTTAATCCTCCAGATGTACGTAGATAAGCAGGCAAGGATGTGAACCAAATTTTGGATTTGTTTTGGATTGATTTCCATCGTGTCATTTTGACACAAAAGGTGGCAACATTCACACAAAAGTGGTTTAAGTCATACATAAACATAGAGTCGCTCTTGTGTGTGAAGAAATATGTGACACTTAACCTTTGCATGTTTGCATGCAGTCAAATGAAATCTCATCATTAAACCATGAAAGCAGTAGTCACAATCAAATCCCAGTCTGGTGTATTGAGGGAGTGTTTGCAGTCCTTGGGCTGAGTGAAAGTGGGATTTGGTTGTGGTTGTGGTCTGATCTGTCTGTTCATATGAAGGTTGAGTCAAGGACACTGCTGTCGTGAGCGCTACGAGCTCACGCTTCAAATAGTTGCTTAATCGGAGCTGACTTCTCCTGCTCCGACTGGGTAATGCGTTCACTCTTCTCCATCACCTCCCGAGACAAGAACAAGAACGGGAAAGTGAGTCATGATAAAATCATTTTGATAAAATAATTTTGTATTACTCACAGTCTCACAGTGTTCAAATCATATTTAATCATGTATTTGCAACATTCATAGCTTCACTTGCTTTGAGACAAGTTTGTAGCAAAACTGAGCATTTTTAGAATTTTAATAAAAAAGAACATTTTTGACATAACAGGTAAATATTCAATGGACCATTGATGTTCTACGGTGTGTGTGTGTGTGTGTGTGTGTGTGTGCGTGCTACTACTTGTAGCTACATGGTAGTTGGACCTAGTAAACAACTTATTGTATATCAGTTCCCATTTAATCATTTTATTTATTGCATGAACATAAATGAATTGATTCATTTCCAAAGGCTTATAACCTCTTGATGAAACATTTGTCTGTACTACTTATAATCCATCAAGAAGTAATTCATGCCACCCAACACAATTCACACCTCACACAGGTGATAGTCCTTCAAGCTATTTTTCAAACTTACATGGTTCTCGCATGCCAAACACCACATCAAGTTGTTCATGTACATTCAGAAAATACAGAGAAAATAAAACCGCTTTCCTCCTTTGAAAATCTTTCACTGTCAAAGCGTTGCACTTGCTCAAAGTCTTTTCCACATGCAAATAACCTTCCCTTCTCTTGCCTCTAAATTCCCTCTCCATCTTAACTTTGGGACTGCCATGTCTGAAAAGAATGTTCTAGCATCAATGTGATTCTTAAGACTGAGATAATATAACATTAAAAGCAGGATAATGAGAAACTAGTAGGAAATACAGTATGAATGTTTACAATGAGGCCTTGAACCCATTCAGGAAAGTAGACACAGAGGAAGACATGACTGTTCAGTCTTTGCAAATAAATCGCACTAGACTGAAAAGCTTACTGAGGACTGAATAAATATGTACTCCAGGTCAAACCTACAAGATCACCAGGTGCCAGGTGTGTTCATTTGGAAGACACCTTTAACAGTATGCAGAACACGGGATAGTGTTTGTGCAAATAATATTAATATGCAAGAGTTTGTGCAAGGGATGAGATTTACGGTCAGTCCCATTTTTCATCCATCTGCAAGTCTGCGGTTGAGTTAAATCCTTCATGTATCTTTTTTGGGAGGGATGTTCTGGAAAAAGTGTGTTTTGATGAACACTTTCATATTTGCTCCTCTGTAGGTCATGCAAGCACATAGGTGTTAGAAATAATAGAGATAGGTTAAGGTTACTATCAATTTCACACATACATTAATGCATGCTGAAATATCACAGAAACTGCAGAACAGCGGATGTCCATCATTCTGTCTGATTGTACTGTTGCAAACATGTAATCCTGTATCGGCTACTACGTTGTGTTAATAGATCTGAAATTGCCAATACAGAAAATGAAATCAATGTTACTATGGTTAATATGGTGAGGACTATCATTCTGTTGGACAAGCTGGAGCAAGACAACTTATTTTTGACAGACTAGGGTTCAATTGTTTGGAGCGCATGAGATGACTGACGAACTAACGAAAAGAAAAATCGTTCCATACCAAATAAGCCAGGTGTGAATGCGCTCTCAAGAGTCATTTTTGCATTCCAAGAGTAGTAGCTGGAAAGTTCATATAATGGCTAAAATCTAAGATGCACTAATCCATGGATTTTGGAATTTCATGTTAGAAGAGTGTTCAGCAAAAATGTGTTTTCCAGTTTTACACTTGCATGTTTGATTCATTTGTTCATTCAAAACGCACTTTAAAGATATATTTGAAACGGACAAACAAATCCTGGCATCTGTTGAAATTGTCAGTCCATGATTCTTAATCAGGGCTGAGTTTCTTAACGAATGAAGCATACGATTTTTTGTTAAATGGTAGAGCGGGCATCACAATGAACACTCTCTCCCAGTTCCGATCGTTACTTTTCAGTGCTTGGGAAAGCGAGTCCTGACATTTGCAACATTCATCATGCTAAGAATGGGCCTCATTTATCAATCGTTTTGTAAAATTGTGTGCAAATGTTTTTGTAGGCCATTACTGAGTGCATTCAAGGTACAGGTGATTTATATAGTGACACCCACAAAATTCCATAAAAGACAGGACACAGAAAGCTGAAAATGACAAAATTACGACTAAATATTAAAAGAATGCCTCCTAAAGGCATTGTGCACTAAAGGCTCAATTATACTTGCTTTTAATTATGCATGTGCAAGATGGATGTCACATGTATCCTGCGGCCGTTTGGCGTGTCAACTGCGCACATCCTCAGAAATGAAGGCGATGCAGGCACATGGTGCAATACCGGTGTAAACAGTGGGGGCAGTATAGCACCATGTGACACTGTATCTACAACTGAATAAACAAACTAATCCATTCATCCATCTTCTATACCGCTCGGGGGTACCTGGAACTATCCCAGGGAGCATCGGGCACAACCCTGGACAGGGTGCCAATTTGTCGCAGGGCACAATTATATACACATTCACACACTATGGACACTTTGGACATGCCAATTAGCCTACCATGCTTTGGACTGGGGAGGAAACCGGAGTACCCAGAGGAAACCCCCGCAGCACGGGGAGAACATGCAAACTCCGCACACACAGGCTTAAATCGAACCTCCAACCCTGGTGGTGTGAGGCGAACATGCTAACGACTAAGCCAACGTGCGCCCTTAAACACACTAATGTTGTGTCTCAAATCACAAACGTGTGTACTATTTTAATGGGATACAGATTTTTGGATCCAACATGCCATCTAGTGGATGTCACTTAATCCTCCAGATGTACATAGATAAGCA
The DNA here is from genome assembly GCF_023375685.1 of Ictalurus furcatus. Classification (NCBI taxonomy): domain Eukaryota; kingdom Metazoa; phylum Chordata; class Actinopteri; order Siluriformes; family Ictaluridae; genus Ictalurus; species Ictalurus furcatus. Next base: position 15,302,947 of record NC_071282.1, read on the forward strand.
GGCAAAGATGCGAACTCAATTTTGGAGTTCTTTCATGTCATTAATTTCAAGCAAGTTAATGATTTACACAAATATTTCAATGGAAATAAATTTAAACTTGACTGTGTAATCCCATATATAAACTTGCAAATGCCAGTTATGCGATTAGAAGCAGAATAATTAAGGTTTACATTAGTGATGTACATTTACTCAAACTTTCATAGTTTACGAACATTTCGTCCGAACTGAATGGATTTTCATGTATACTAAATTTCTTGTGTAAACGCTTGTGTGAACAATGTTTGTAGCCAGTTTGATAAATGAGGCCCAGTATGACAAAAGTTCATAATCTGAGAACACTAAATGTTTCTTTGTCTGACTAGTTATATGGTGGGTTCAGGAGTGTAAAGATAGGTGGCTAAGCCATAACATTCAGGTCCAGTCATAAAAATAAAAAAAAATTTAAGAAGAAGAAAAAAAAACTTGAAGGTTAAAGTACAATTCAAGCTCAGGCTAAAAGCCACTGATCTGTCAACATCTGTCAGTGCACAAAACGTGGCAGCATTCACACAAAAGTGGTTTAAGTCATACATAAACATAGAGTCGCTCTTGCGTGTGAAGAAATATGTGACATTTAACCTTTGCGTGTTTGCATGCAGTCAAATGAAATCTCATCATTACACCATGAAAGCAGTAGTCACAATCAAATCTCAGTCTGGTGTATTGAGGGAGTGTTTGCAGTCCTTGGGCTGAGTAAAAGTGGGATTTGGTTGTGGTTGTGGTCTGATCTGTCTGTTCATATGAAGGTTGAGTCGAGGACACTGTTGTCGTGAGCGCTACGAGCTCGGGCTTCAAATAGTTGCTTAATCAGAGCCGACTTCTCCTGCTCCAACTGGGTAATGCGTTCACTCTTCTCCGTCACCTCCTGAGACAAGAACAAGAACGGGAAAATGAGTCATGATCAAATCATTTTGTATTACTCACAGTCTCACAGTGCTCAGATCATACAGTCCCCTCCAGAAGTATTGGAACAGCAATGCCAATTCTATTGTTTTCGCTATACATTGAAGAAATTTGGTTTTCAAAATCAAAATATGACTATGAGACGATAGATCCGAATTTCATCTTTCATTTCCTGATATTTACATCTAGATGTGTTAACTTTTTTTAGAACAGTTTTTAGGTGAGCAAAAGTAGTGGAACAGATAAGTCTTGAAGTGAATTAAAGCAAATAACATTTAATATTTGGTTGCATATCCCTTGTTTGCAATAACCGCATCAAGCCGTTGACCCAGTGACATCACTGAACTGCTGCATTATTCCTTTGTGATGCTTTTCCAGGCTTTTACTGCAGCTTCATTCAGTTGTTGTTTGTTTGGAGGGGTTTCTCCCTTAAGTTTCCTCTTCAGGAGGTGAAATGCTGCTCAACAGGTTAAGGTCTGGTGATTGACTTGGCCAGTCTAGAACCTTCCACTTTTTCCTTCTGATGAAGTACTTTGTTGTGTTGGCAGTGCTTTTTGGGTCACTGTCTTGCTGCATGATGAAGTTGCTTCCAATCAGATTGGATGCATTTCTCTGTAAGCTGGAAGACTGGCTGTTTCTGCATTTTGACTTCTGTATTCATTCTGCTGCTATCATCATGAATGACAATATCAATAAAGATTAGTGAGCCTGTTCCAGAAGCAGAAATGCAAGCTCAAGCCATGACACTACCTCCACCATGCTTGAGTGATGAGTTTCTACGCTTTGGATCATGAGCAAATCCTTTCTTTTTCCACAATTTGGCCTTTCCATTAATTTGGTACAGGTTAATCTTGGTTGCAGAACCTTTGTGGCTCGTCTCTGCATTTCTTTGCAAATTCCAATCAGGCTTTCTGATTCTTACTGCTCATGAGTGGTTTGCATCCTGTGGTACGGCCTCTATATTTCTGCACTTGAAGTCTTCTTTGAATGGTGGATTGTGAAACTTCACCCCTGCCCTGTGAATGTTGTTGGTGAAGTCACTAACTGTTGTTTTTGGGTTTTTCTTCACAGCTCTCACAATGTTTCTTTCATCAACTGCTGTAGTTTTCCTTGGTTTACCTGTTCTATGTCTGTGTTGTTAGTACACCAGTGGTTTCTTTCTTTTTCAGAACATTCCAAATTGTTGTATTGGCTATGCCCAATGTTTGTGCAATGGCTCTGATAGATTTTCCCTTTCCTCAGCTTCAAAATGGCTTGCTTTTCTCCCATAGACAGCTCTCTGGACTTCATGTTGGTTTATCCTTTTTAACAACAAATGCAGTCTTCACAGGCAAAACCTAGGGCTCAAACCAAGGGTAGACATTCAGAGCTCTTAATTTGTAAACAAGTGATTTAACAGAGCACCTCTGGGCAAAAAGAAACACCACATCAGTCACATCAGGAAATGAAAGCTGAAATTCTGATCTATTGTCTCATTCATTTTTTGATCTCAAACCCAAATGTCTTTAATGTATAGCTAGAAAAAAGAATTGGCCATTTTGTTTCAATCTTTTGGAGGGGACTGTATTTAATCATTTATTTGCAACATTCATAGCTTCACTTGCTTGGAGTTTAGAGTTTGTAGCGAAACTGAACACAAATACTTGCAGCAACTATTAAGGGACAGTTGGATACTTGAAAAAGAAAAACACACGTAATTAATTACTCAATATGTAAGGAATAAAGTTCTTAAAGGCATGTTGTTATAGGAAAATAATCAGTGGTGTAGTTACTGTTACCACCCAGAGTTGATCATTTTCTTATAACAGCATGTTCTGAAGTGTTTTATTCCTCTTATACCACAGCAATGTGTCCAACTATTAAAATTTTTTATATATTTATTATCAAATTCATACTTTACATCCATTTATAGTTACATTTACTGTTGTTGGATGTCCATGAAACAAGTTAGTTCCTGTTATTACAATTAACGTGGCATTAATAAGAAAAAAACACAGTCCTCTCTCCTGAGTTGTTACTATACAACTGTTACTATACAAAATAATAACATACTAGAAGAAGAAATTTATTAATATAAAGTTGTGATTTGCAAGTACAATTCATCTTAGCAAACTAATTCATTCATCTTAGTTGACTTTAATACTCTTAAAAACTCTGCTTTGAACTGGCTTCATAGTGAATTGCTTTGAATAAATACTGGCAAATAACTGCATGAATGTGAATGTAAATCTTGTCTGAATTCCTACTTTCATATCTATCAAGCCTGATTTGTCCGGCTGAGACTTAAGCCAATAATTTTCTACGACATGGTGAAACATGTTAAGGGTTTAAACCTGTGTGAGAAGGTGGTTCTGGTCCTTCAGTCTCTGGATGGCCTGTGGAGGAGCAGGAACAGGCGGGACACTGGGGGAGAAGATAGAAGACTGTCCGTTCGGAGAGGGGAATGACTGCCAAAGAAGAGAAAAGATTACATATTTTTCATTCATTTACATACAATAAATGTCATGGCATTGGATATTGAATGCAATTTCAGCCAGGAATTTTCATTTTAGTTCATCACTAGTATTTAAAAAACACTTACAAAAAGCTAATGTCAGAATGCAATATTACAGTTAGAAATAATAACCAGACAGTGTCTCTGGATTAACTGCTTAAGTGTGAAAAAACTGCGACAAAATGGCACACGTGACTCCTCACTGATAAACTCAACTCTGAATACGGCCCATCCAACTCGTTCACCAAACTGTCCCAATAATTTGAATATAGTGAGATAAAGACAATAAACTAACCATTCCAGAGCAGGAAATGAGCTCATTAAGGCAGCGGTTCACTTCCTGTAGTTTGGGCAGGAGGACATTCAGGCGACATTGATTGGATTCTGTCAGAAAATCCTAATGACAGAAAGACATGGATACAAATTAAGCCACCATTAGACATCTGTTATATGGAAATGCTGGATTTATAGTGTACACTGTATTTATATTATTAATTACTATTATTAACCCTAATTCTATTTATTACATAAATTCAGTTTTATACCAATATAGCAATAATTTTTATAAATCTCAGTAATTGAAAATATTTACAATATTTATGGAAACCAGCACAAAAAGCCCTTTCACTTGATGGTGGTAAGAGATTAATAATTCTGCTGTATATTTTCAAATATATATATATTCATTGGCCCATTGATGTTCTACAGTGTGTGTGTGTGTGTGTGTGTGTGTGTTACGCACAGTGAGGTGGCCACTCTGCCCGACGAGCCTCTGTCTCTCGTTCACGCTGTGGATTTGGCTCTGGTACCACTCTCTCGCTCTCTCCACCACATCCAGTCCAGACAGCAGTGAGTCCTTCTCCTGTTCCAGCTCCTTCATCTGCTTTAGCTGTAGATCATGTATATTTCGCTGTATGACCATGTGGTTACCAGGCAAAGCATTTCACCAATTAGCTACGGGTTTCATAAATGAATCCTTCATAATAAAATAACAGCAGGATGATGACAACCCTGAATGGATTTATTCTGTAAGTCAAAAATACAATCCCTTAAACCTGGTACCAGGCTCTCTTTAACTGCAGTTGGTATTGGAGGAAAATATCTGATATGAATCCTTACTGTGACAAAGAAACATTTTGATCATTTTTTTTAGATACAAAAGCATCATCCTAATAAACGTTCTCATCATTAAGACTTGCTAAGCGATATAATTTTGTCTTAAACTGGCTTCTGCAAATTTAGTACCTGCTCTTCAGTCGTATTAATTTGTGCACACACAATAGCCATTCTCAAAGTCACTTTCAGGTTGCCTTTGCATAGACACCACTCTGTATTTCGCATTTTTAGATATAAACGCCCCACACTGGATATTCACTCAAAAGCAATCATGTAAAACTGCACAACATGTGCTATTTTGCTCACAGTGCAATCTCAAAGAAATCTTCAGTTACCTTTAGTAGGTTAAAGATTTTGCTGTTTTAGTAGAAAACAGCAAGTCTGAATTTGCTGCACAAATGCATACAAAGTGCAGTTCCCTTTTAACAGCCAACCCCTCACTTGAATTGGAGCAAAGGGATGTCATGAAGCACGAGCGAGAGAGAGAGAGAGAGAGAGAGAGAGCTCAAGGGGAGAGGTGTGGGTCAGACCATGTGTTTGTGTGTGGTCTAAATCCTCTTTGTAAAAGAGAAACAGAGCAGGGGGAGCTGTGCAGGCAACATTACAAACAATACAGACAGACAACATGAGCCAATCGCAGAGTTAAAGTGATACGGTATGACAGACCATGACATCACCTGACAGAGAGAAAGACAGACATGAAGTGACTCTGGTTCTGCATTAACAAAGCAGGATAATTTAAAAAAAACTTCAGAGTTAGTTTACATAGAGAAATTGCTAAGGCTGCAAAGCTTGCCATGATTTAAAGGGACGTTAAATGTGTATGTGGGTGGGTGGAAAAGAGAAACAGGTTTGGTTTGTTCCATTGTACAACCTTGAACTTGGAAATATGCCGTCAATAAAAAGGGAATACCAAATTGGAAACTAATGCAATATTTCCCAAGCTCATGAAATAAACACACCTAACGTTGTACTGTAAACATTCGTTTTGCATACTTTTTAAGACTTTTTTAAAACAATGTTTTAGTTGCCATTCAACATTTCCAGGTAATTTGTGTCTAATAATACTAAAATGCAGGGATCTACTAGCCCTCTTGCTAACGTCATTATTCCAAGAATTTCAAGATGGAAAAAGGTACTGCATCAGTGAATGACTTTTCTAGCACTCGATGCAGTCTAGGTGGACAGATAAAATGTTTAAAGGGCATGGGAACTGCCAAATATCACTCAAGGCGCTGTAATATGTCCTGTCAAATTCCACAGTTTGCCATACAACACACAAGTTTGCAGCAGACGTCCATGTTTTTCCCAAGTAAGAAGACAGGAGTATTGATCCAGAAATGTTCCACTTTCAAGTACGATGGAACGCAGCACCTCCTTAATCCTTCACACCAGTTAATCATCAACATGCTGACACACCTCATGGCTGTCAGTTTAACCGTTCCAGAGTGCTCCCACCACAGCACCGACTCCATATACCGCACCATTCTGCATCTATTTCACCCACTCGCTCCCTCACTCGTTCACTCACCCAGTAGAAAAAGTGCAAGGCTTTGCTGGAGTACAGGCTGCTGCTGAGGGGGATGAAGACAGTGGTGTAGGCAGCCCAAACTGCACCAGCTCCCAGGCCCGGGGGCCCGAGCCGGCTCACCACCATGGGGATGGAGAGAGAAAAGGAAGAGAAGGAAGGAGGGGGAAGAAGGACTGGAGACAACAGAAGACGCAAGAGTCGAGTGTCAGAGAGTAAGACGGACAGATAAGTAAAGAAAAGCAAACACAGAAAGATAGAGAGAGAAAAGAGAGAGGCAGAGACAGAGAAGGGCAAAAGGACAGAAATGAAAGTTAGCAGAGGGGGAGCAGCACACACCAGGGGTGGGACAAAAAGGGGGAACAAGGGGAGGGGCGATTGGTGTGAAGAGGGGGAGTGGTAAGTGGTGGTCATGGATAATGCAGCACACAGCTCTAGTCTTTTTTGTCCTTTTAGAAAAACAGTTAACACTTTGCACACCGTCACCCTAACCATCCTGCGTTCGTTACAGTGTAATGGCAGGATTATTAATATTCAGGTGTAACTCAAGTAAACTATAAAAGACCCAAAAGTTAAGGAAGAGTACAGATGGAAACCATATGGGTTTTCTAAATAAACAAAAACTTCCCAAATGAAAGCCCTCACTTATGTTTGTTGTTTTTGAAAGAAAAGAAGAAGAAAAAAAAAAAAGAAAAACACACAATTCTTGACAGTTACATAAGCCAAGCACAAGAAAACTACTTGGGTCCAAGCACTTCTTTGCAAGTAGTACCCCTGTAGCTAATTTGTGTAAGGTAAACATGGAAAACTAGAGGATAAGTAGATGGACATACCATTCAAGTGTCATGATAATCAGCCAATTCTAAACGTGTCAAATGCTTCCTAAAAGTGACTGGCCAATGGCAGCCAGGGCAAGCCAATTATAGACTAAAAGATGGCATAGTTTACATTATTTCAACATAATTTCAACAATTTTCAGAGAAACAGTTACTTGAATGTTATAGCACCCACATTATACCAACGTCAAAAATTGGTATCTCCACAATAATATTCATAGACCATATCTATAGATCATAATCCATTATCCCTCTGCAATCTCTGTGAGACAAAGTCTGAAGATGCTTTAAGCCAATGTTTGTGAAGATTTGATCAAATTGGTGACCAAAGAAGAGTAAAACAATCTTGCGTATTATGCAAATGAACTCAAAATCCAAGTAGACTGAGCGTAATAGACTTTTTGTGTTGTATGAGTTAAGGAATAAGAAAGACACCTCATGGTTTCTAAGATGTGAGTGAAAATACTCTCTTATAATGCCACAGGTTGATCACGCTTGCCTGAGTAGGGGAGGGCATAATACTTACTAAGCTTCATGTCCCCAAGATTTCCAGTTTGGTCTGCACAATTGGTGCTTGGACCCCTAAACTCAAAGGATTATACTTGGGGGAGGGAGCACTATACGGCTTCAAATGAAAAATATCTATGTTTTTACACTGCAAAATTATGAATAACTACTATGTTAAATATCTATCAATCAATCAATTAATCATTTAAAGTCTCAGCTTAATAAAGTTATTCATATTATTCAGTAACTACTGTTTTACTATATTCTACAGGAGTATAATTCTCGACCCACAGATGACTTGTGGGAGTTTAAGTCATTAAACATAGATTTAAGCTGTATCAAAGAGCAGCTTAGAGCAATTTTAGGGAGGGAACAGTTGCGTTTCAAACACATCGAAGTCAAGAAAAGCAAAGATTTGACATGCAGCAATTACTGTTGACTGATTTATTATATACTGTTCTACACAACCAAACCGGTTCTATTCAAACCCAAAGTGCACCATTTATTCCTGCTGAAGGCTACAATGGCACCTGGACGAGTTTGGCTTTGTTCGTTTCATACCATTCCATAGTCGAGCCCGTTAGTGATGGTGTGTCGTCTCGGCTCTTCCCGGCTCCTGCTGTGCCGCCTGGTCGCCGTGAACCCTGTAGTAGTCTCACTCTGTGACCGAGGCAGACCAACACGTTCACCCTGCTGCTGACCTGAGATTGAGGAAAAAAAGGAAGACGATAAGGAGAAGACGAGAAGATTTATTTTGGAATTTGAATTTAATAAACAGCTTCTGGATGGGGTGTTGATACACATCATAATAACGCTTCTAGCACTCAGTACCACAAGATGGAGCTAGTCTTGAATTAAGACGTATGGCTTTTTTTTTTTTTTTAAACTTGTTTTAGGGAAAATGTAAGCAGAGGTATGATTCTTATTTTACAAAATACACATCCTGAATTCACATGTACAAGTGTACAATCCTGTGCGGAAAAGAGCAGGTTAATTACTCATTGTAATTACAATGAGTCCTTAATACATTGTATTAAGTATTGATTACTCATACAAGCAACCTGTCGTATCCTCAGGCTCTTCCTCTGTAAAATCGAATTAAAACGCAACTGTACATAGCTACCAAATGGCTTTCAACTGAGCCGCTAAAGGACGTTTAGTTGTAAAAGTGAATGAGAGGAGCTGATTAAATAGCATCTAACCACACCTATTGCTAACGTATTCATTCAAAACCTGACCCTTTTTATAATTACTTATTTTCGTCATGTTTAGACCTGTAACAATGTCATCCCATCCATTCCACATACGGCTTATCCTACACAGGGTCGCGGGGAGCCTGGAGCCTATCCCAGGGATCTTGGGGCATAAGGCGGACAGGGTGCCAACCCATCGCAGGATAATCACACTCACACTCACACACTACGGACAATTTAGAGATGCCAATCAGCCTACAACACATGTCTTTGGACTGAGGGAGGAAACGAGAGCACCCGGAGTAAACCTCAAAGCACAGGGAGAACATGCAAACTCCACGCACACAGAGTGAAGGCGGGATTTGAACCCCCAACCCTCGAGGTGTGAGACAAACATGCTCTGCAACAATGTTCATGAACAAATCCAAAATATATTAGCCACACCCACTTCATGAAAAGCATCTGACGGTACAGTACTATAAATTTATTGTGCAATGACAAAAGTAGTTTAGTAGCAACTGTTGCCCAAACTCACTGTAATTTACAGTAAAATCTATGTTACATTTTTTATTTAATTACACAGCAGTAGCCCCGATACTCAGGACAAGCAGATTTTGCGCCTGAGCTAGTATTTTCTGGTTGGAATTACAATAAAGTATGTTCAGAAGGCCAGAGAAGGGAGAAGACATGTACACACAATCTTTTTAGAATCAGGCACACGGTGAAAAAGAAAAAAAAATAGAGTCAGCTCCAGAATTATTGCCACCCTTGGTAAAGATGAGTAAAAAATGTACGGTTAATTGCTCAATTTAAGCTTTTTAAGCAAAATTTAAGAAAGAAAAATGTTTCAATCCTGAACAAAACCATGTTTATTGTCAACCCTACATTTAGTTTGGTGTGCCAACATAACAGCACTGAGTCTTCTCTTAAAATATTTAACATAGAGGAATACTGAGCATGCAATCTGAGACCTCAATACAGGTGGAGGTGCCAATAATTCTGGAGCTGACTGCAAATCTCAAAAATAACCTGTATATGATCAGCATGATGGAAATCTGTTGTGGCAATAGGGAATTTAAATCTATGTGCAATATGACAACATCAAGTCACACCAGGGGCAAAAAAAAAAGAATGTTATTTTAACCAAAAGGCAGTGAGAGACAACACTTCTGTTTACTTTTGAGCTGAGGGAGAGAATATAATATCACTCAACTGCGACTTTTCATCCTGCAACTGCGAGTTGCGTGAAAATAACTTACAAAAAATTAATGAATTAATAAATGGCAAGATATAAAAGGCGCAGTTGAGTGATATTATCTCGGAAGCGCGAGATAAAAACTTGCAACCGTGCGATATTTATTCAAGTGATATAAAGTCATAAGTGCAAGACAAATCTGTCTAATATTTCCTCATAGGTGGTAGATTTAGGTTGCTCATTTTAAGATGAGTTTTTCCATAATTATGAAGAAATGAAATGTGTTGTTAATAAATTATTCATTATTAATTATCTTTAACAAGCCTTGTACAGTAACATTCTCAACATGTATTGTAACATCTTTCATCCACTTGGATCCAAAGCTTTAGCACCACCTTCCCTCATCATTTCTCTGAACAGTTAACACCTCAGGCCTGGGAAGTCTCTTCCTACGATAATTACACATACCAAATGCTTAACAGCGCAAATGTTAATCTCCAATGACAAATGGCTCAAGCCGGGGGAGTTCAGGGTGTGACTCTTCAGGAAAAAACAACTTGACTTACAAAGACTTTTCAAATGTCTATTACAAGATTGTTCAGGGTACTCCGGATCAGGCTCTAAGGTTCTCACCGGATGATATCATTTGTACAAGACAAGTGCCAACAAGCTCCAATGCCCAGCCCCTTGTGTGTCAAATCAAGATAGAGATGAAATGTAGGAGCATGGTGTTTGGGGGAAGTTTGGAGGAAAATAACTTTCTGGAATGGAAGTTCATGAGTTCATTGTTCCTGAATGCATATTTGTTGATTTGCCAAATAATACAGCTGAAGATTCTCTGTTTTTTTTCCATTCACATACATAGCATTCCATTCTGCTGTCATTTCTCCTGTCTTGAAAAGTATTTTGAAAATGACCCCTAGTCTACCAGGGGTTGGACAGGTTTCAATTCACCAGTTCAAGCAAGAAAAAAATGACATCACTCCAGACCTGATCTGCAGCCTCCCTGCTTGTGATGTAAGGGCCAAGGCATGGTATTACTGTACACCGCCCCTGGCAATGTCATGCTCATATTTCCAAATATTTGAGGAGGAGAGAGAAAATCGCAGAAGTGAAAAAATGTAGCCTGTAAGTCAAAACACGAAGCACTCACAAGCAGTGATCTGGAACGAGGATTCAAATCAAATCCAGTCAGACTTTTGCTAGAAGACTAACTGATCATGTGATACTGCCAAGTATGTTGGTTCTGGTGGCCTGGTATGATTAGCATAATTTTTTGTCCTAACTATCCTATTTAGTGTGAGTTAATTCAGTGCTGGAGGTGGCTGACTCAATCTGAGCTAGTTGTAGTGGCTCGGTGGTTACAGCTCAGAAGGTCATGTGTTCAAATCCCAGCACCACCAAACTGCTGTGGTTGGGTCCTTGAGCAAGACTATTAACCTTCAACTCAGTATGCTGCATCAATTGTAAGTTGCTTGTTTTTAAAAGCATCAGACAAATATGCAAATGTTCTGGATTATGTGTTCTTTTATACTATGTAAGATATTACAGGACTTTACTGTAAATATGTTTTACAGTTGTTTTTGCTGTCAATTTTATAGTTCTTTTCCAGCCATTATTTTTACAGCATGCATGATGCCTTGAGATGGACTGACATCCCATACGGACAATTTTGAGATGCCAATCTCTAAAGCCTACAGTGCATGACAATGGACTGGGGGAGGAAACCAGAGTACCTGAACCACAGGGAGAACATGCAAATTCTGTGCACACAGAGCGGAGACAGGACTCGAACCCAAACCCCAGAGGTACAAGGCAAATTAAACTAATCCACTGTGCCACCTGGGACTGACATCCCATTCACCCTCATACCCAGTGTTCCCAGGATAGGCTCCAGATCCACAATGACCCTCATCAGGAGGATCTTGATAACGAAGTTCCTTTTGATCTCTCATAAATAAATAAAAAATCACAGACCCCTTGCGGTCCCAGGGCCAAAGAACAACAGGTATAGGAAATGAATTAATGAATGCATATAATTAAGTAGTTTAGGTGTGTAGGCAACTGCAAAGAACTTACTTGTCTTGTGAAAAGACTCCACCGGGATTGATTCGACTGACTGCACGCGGGTGGGCTGCTGCTGCTGCTGCACCTTTTTCCCCACGCGATTCGAATCAGACCGGTTAGGCGCGCGCTCGGGCGCCACGGGAACGCGCTCCAGGCTCCTGCCGCTCCTCGTGCATGGCTGAGCACTGGGATTCGGGTACGACGAGGAACCGCTCGCGCAGTATTTGCTTGAATTGGTGCACGCACAGCCCCTGCTGTCGTACTGCTGTCGCGCGCGGTTCTGTAGCGTTGCGCTCGCGCGGCTGTGCTGAACATTAGTCCCGTTGCTCGGTCCGAGAGGTCGCACTTTATTATGCGGTTGCGCTTTGAAGCCGTTCGGATGCTGGAAGTGTTGCTTTTGAGTGTGGTTTGAAGCTTGTGCTTTGTCAGGATTCAGGACGGAAGATCGAAGTCCCGAGACGAAGCGCTCGAAGGTGAGGCAGCCGTGCGGTGGTGTGACGCGCCTCAGACTCTCCAACACACCGCCGGGGAGATCCTGCGTTTCCGCGCCCTGCCACCGACTTTCGATCTCCGAGATGTGCACGTAGCCTCGCTTTCCGTCGTCTAAAATATCGAACAAAGTCCGCAGGCTGTGCAGAAAAGCTTTGGGTAAACCCTCGGTGTTAAACTCTGCGCCTTGTGCTTGCATGCTGGAGTTTTTTAAAGCTTTTGTTTTATTGTCAGTGCACTCCTTTCTGACAGCGGTGCTGGTTAGTCCGGTCTGTATGCAGCTGGGATCTGTTGCGATCAAAGCCATGAGGCTCTAAAAACAGATCACGATGTATAAATTGTATAAATCACTATAATTGTGATCCATCCAGGAATTAAATCAAACGCATCATCTGGATACTTTTCTTCCCACCCAGTTCTCTCTCTCTCTCTCTCTCTCTCTCTCTCCCTTCCAGAAATTCCCTCTAAACCCGCACAACTTTCTCCACCACATTTCATTTTTCTTTTTTTTTCTTTCCAACAGATCCGCCCTTCGAACGGTTGCTTATCGACGCTCTCATTGGCTGCTCGCTGCACTGCTCCACGCTGATTGGCTGCTACAAAAGCAACAGGGTTTGAGTTTTGTTCTTTAGAGATTTGAATAGCAGTTTGCCAGGAGGTTGTTTAGTTCTATAGTCTCCAGATGGCTATGAAACATAATAGTTCTCTCCTCTTTTTTTTTTTCTTTTTTCTTCAAAGAAACACATTTTACACTATTTTAGCCTACTAATGGAGTGTGATCCAAGCAGGAGTTCCTGCAGTAAGAGTATATAGAGAAATTGCCACTTCATCATGCAATCTGTTGGACATCAACTGACCATTAATTACTTTCAGTGGATTCATTAATTCATTCAAGTACAGGAGATCTACTTTAACAATTCTATAGTGACAGTTGTAGCAGACAACTGTAACTTTTTTCTTATTCAATGATGATTTAATGCTGCCTGCAAGTGCTGTTAGAAGCACGACACAAGGCAAGGGATACCCTAGACGGGGTGCCAACTCATCGCACACCCATTCATACACTACGGACAATTTGGAAACGCCAATCACCCTACAGCACGTTTTTGGACTGGGGGAGTACCCAGAGGAAACCCCTGAAGCACGAGGAGAACATGCAGGTTCTGCACACACAGGGGTGGGATTCAAAGCCCCAAACCTAGAGGAGGAGACAAACATGATAACCTCTAAGCCACTGTGCCCCCCCCCCCCCCAATGCATGAGGTGCATGCATGTCTTTCCGAATTAAGGTACAAATTAGGTGATAATTCTGCAATGTTAAAATAAATTCCTTGTCATTGATGATCCAAAATGGTAATAAAAAAAAAGTTTTCTTACACAATTAAATTTTTTCTACAAAAAGCACTTGAACACACACCATGTCATAATCATGAGTTCTGAACTCGTACGTACAATCTTCAAAGGAGGACTTGAAGGAAACATGAATTACAGACTTCATATTTCCCACACAGCATCATACATGCTGTTACAGTTACATGCATGGATTTAGAGAAAACAAACGTGTTAGAATTGTGCCACTTTACAGTTGTGCTGGCTTTCCCTAACCGCCTCATCCTGGTCAGGGACGCAGTGGATCCACAGCCTGTCCCAGGAACACTAGGTGTGAAGCAGGAATACATCATGGATGGGACACCAGTGCACCATCCACACACATTCACACACTGGAAAACCCTGAGGAAACCCACTCATACACAGGGAGAACATGCAAAGGAACTCCACACAGACAGCAACCTGAGCTCAGGATTGAACTGGAGGCACTGGAGCTGTGAGGTGTCAACAATACACCGCTGCACAACATGCTATTTACTTTCAAAATATAAACCTAAATTAATATCCTGAAATCAGAAATAATAGCCTAGACTCTGTCTTTTTGTACTGTAGCTGAAAGGAAAAGCTCCTTGTCCCTTTCAGCTATGCTTGGCTCAGCTTATCCAGAACCAAATCAGAGCCAAACCTCTAAGCGCTTGTGCATACACTCTAAAATTTTGCAAAGGAAAATAAGGTTTAAGTTAAACAGTCTGGAAGCAAAAAAAAAAAAAAAAAAAGGTCTGTTGATTCAAAGAAATGATGATGGTCATAAAAGATATAACAACAAATATTCATGTACACTCATTAGAGGCACAAAACATGAAGGAATAGCAAACATCGACAGAGGATGTTTTTAATTTTCCAATATAGAAAGAACAGCAGGGCAAAATTCCCTACTTGACCCACTCCATTTTGAATAGTGTATTAGAAATGAAATTCACTGTCATGATGGCAGATTTGATGCTGGAAACAAACACTGTAGGATGACGTAGGGTAATGATTCTAGCACACAGCTCCAGGGTCTGGAGTTCGATCCTGAGCTGTGGATCCATCGTGACCTGACCAGGATAAAGCAGTTCCTAAAAAACAAATTAACAAATGAACAAAGACACAAGACTAGAAAGAGTCCAGTAAGTGTTGCACTAGTGTTTTAGTTGTAGGACTTAAGTTCCTCAGGAGAAAAAAGGCTGACCATTAAATAGTCCTCATGCATGATCACTCTTCTTGTATGTTGAGGTCCTCTCACTGTATGTTTCACAATCATGCAATCAAACATACACTTTTTAATTGAAGTTCTGAACTACCTACAATGCTAAATCATGCATAAGTATTCATATTCTAACCTCAGTTGTCTTTCCTTTTTAGATCTTTCGAGGTTCAAAATACACTGATACTGGGCCACTAAGTTTTATTTTAAAAGAAATGTTTCAAAGCTTTTGTATAATATGAATTACTCTGGATTAGTGTATATATTAGGGCTGACAAAACAAGTTACATGAAATGTCTGAAATTATTTTACAAATTATGTCCCCAGACTTAACTTTAAGTTTGTTTGGCATTAACCCATCAAAATCCTATTTTAATATTTACTTATTAGTTTTACAGTCAGGTCTGTAAGTATTTGGAAAGTGACACAATTTTCATATTTTTGCCTCTGTACACCACCACAATGGATTTGAAATGGTGCAATCAAGATGTGATTGAAGTGTCGATGGTGAGATTTAATTCAAAGGTTTTAGCAAAAATGAAAAAATTATTGCATTAGCAATTACAGCCATTTTTTCTCTCCAGTTTCACAGGCTCAAACGTAATTGGACGTAAACGTAAACGAACATAATCATAAATAGTAGGGTTATTTTTAATACTTGGATGCAAATCCTTTACAGTGACTGCCTGAAATCAAGGAAATACTTCTGTGATCATCCACTTTAGTTGTCTTCCATGGCCTTCCAGGCCTTTTGGTGTTGCTGAGCTCACCAGTGCATTCCTTCTTTTTAAGAATGTACCGAATTGTTGATTTGGCCACTCCTAAAGTTAGCTATCTCTCTGATAGGCCTGTTTTGAATTTTTCAGTCTCATGATGACCTCTTTGGAGTGCATATTGAGGGTTCCCATGAACAGCTACCAAATTCAACGCTTGGAACCATCTCCAGACGTTTTATCTCCTTAATTTGTTATGAAATAATGATGAAACAGGCCACACCTGTAAAAGGTTTCTAATCACTGTTACAGACTGAACTTTGGTCTCTCTGCTTAACCAGACTGAATTACAGCCTTTGTTTTCCCAAATCTTTTCATTCAACCACCTTGCACTAAGCTCACAGATATCAGACTTACTGTGAAATTAGGTCAAGATAGATACTTGTTTGGATTTGAACCGATGGTGGATTTTTCAGACTCTGTACTGACAGTCAGGATTCATCTGGATTACTCTACGTAGGCTAGATTAAAGTGTATTTTCCATTAGTACTAAATGAGTGGGTTCTCCACATGACTGTTTATTTCCTTTCCTAACTTGACCATAAAATGAAATTCTAGCGCATATTTTAACCTCTTAAACGCAGTACCTGTAGGTCCAAATTTAGCCTATTACCTGAAGACACTTAACATAGAAACAGATCCTCACATATTCAATTGGAGAAAGAAAAATAAGACACCAGCCGCGAGTGAGAAGAAGCAAGGGTCCAGGTTTATTCGTTCCGTTCCACCACACGAGATCCACACAGTTTGAGACGTCCCAAAATGCGATCTAAAAAAAACCCAGAGCTGAAGCTCTTCTATTTATACAGTTTTCTTAGGGTCAGGATGACCCAGACATCAATATGTTTTAGAAAGAGCCTTCCCACAATACCATTATGTTTTAGAAAGAGCCTTCCCCGAACACCATTAGGTTTTCGAAAGGACCTTCCCATAATACCAATAGGTACGAGACTCAACATTTTGGAGAGACCTTGGTCTCACGGGGTCCGTTGTTCCCATCGACGGTTATCTTGCGGCCCTAGCCATTCCCATCGACGGTTATCTCGCAGCCCTAGCCGTTCCCATCGACGGTTATCTCACAGGTGCAACTTGGCTCAACTACCCTTATAAACGGCCCGTCTGGGTTCTCTCTTAAAAATTAAGGCCTTCGTCTGTGTTACTCCTGACTTTTTCTCGTGAGAAAAGAATCCTCCACACCTTCAAGTGCATTATGAGTAAGTTTCTTTCACATTTTTCTGTATTTCTGTTTTATAATGCTTTTTTCTTTTCATATTTGCTCTACATTTCTGTTTTATATCTGGTTATACTGCTTGCAAGTATTTTACCCCCTTTTCTGTACTCCATACTTCACAATATCATTATAATATCCTTATAATCCTTATATTATCCTTATAATATCCTAATACTCCTTTTATTATTCTTATGTTCTATTTTCCTTCTGTATGCGTGTGCGTGGCAGCATAGGCCTCTGTGTGTGTGTGTCTCTCTCTTAGTTGACCGTCCACCTACGCTCTGAGGCCTGCCGCACTAATCAAATACATGTATGGTTTGCGCCTTGCTTATCTGTGTGTGTTGTGTCTTAGGTGAACGTCAGCCCAGTGAATTTTCAATAAAATTACATACTACTCATACTAGGTCTCCCTCGTGTTTATTTCATGTATATTTTATATACAACATACCTATCTTTCATACTTACATTCCTCACCTTATAACTGCACACCTATAGAGTCACTGTAATTACTGAATAACTCTTACAAGTAATTAACAATATGTTTTACAAACACATTTTAACTACTGAGTAATAATGATATGATTATTACAGGTCTACAAACACATTACAAACTGCATCTCTACTGCAAGGTCAACAAAATAAATGTTTAAATACAGTATGATGGATATTGCTAAGTGGTGAGTATATTTCTGCAAAAAGGATCATTTTATTTAAAAATAATAACAATAAATTATCTTAGTGTGCATGTCTGTCCTTTATCTTCCACTCACTGTGCTCAAGAAAATCTCAAAAGGTCACATCGAAACTCTTGTGCATTTGATTTGATTCAACAAATTCATTTGATTTCGAATTGTATTCAACAAATTACTATTAGGTTTTTTTTGATGTAAAGATTTAGATGTCTTCAGCCTCGAGTTTTCTCACAGCTCTAAGCTCACAGCCAAACATTCGTTTAATACATAGATTAGTCTTAAAATATTACCTTATGTTACATAACATAACTATTTGGACAAATTTTAGAAATATGAACAATATTTGGAAATGTATAAGTACAATAAGTCAAATTTGTTTCTACAATACTCTGCATTTAACATGTTTAAGTTTAAAACCTACAATTTGTACCACAAAATTCTACGATCCATAAATTACACACGACAACCTTGACATCTCGGGTCATACCCTGACATTTTCTACTTTCCAACATTTTCTTAATCAGTGCATGCTCTAACCCCAATCCCAGACAAACAATGTGTATAAATAACAATATTAAAGAAAGTGCAAATGAAAACCCATCATATGTCCAGGTTTGTACATTTATTAACATTTTTGATCAGAAGAAAGTAAAAAATAAACAATATACAGTTCGAATACCCTCCAACATGGACTCAATTCAAAATTCCTAAAACACACATTCTGTTCGCTGAACTTGCAGCAATACTGACAGTTACCACTTACTCCATTGCATCTCCGTATTTTGTGACTTTGGGAGCTGCAGATGTTAGAAGCTCACCCTCTGAAATAGAAAATTACATAGTTAGGGTTCGTGAAAAATCATTACTAGCAAAACAGAGCTGTAAAGAGTTGTAAAAAAAAAAATAGGAATAGAAACTCATTAAAAAAAATAACAACAACAACATTATTATGTTATGTTATGTATACATGAGTTGTGTATTCATGTGATATCAAATCATGCCATTTTCACAAAGTAACATAACCAGGAAGTGTAGAGACACGATTTCAAATCTGCTGTTCAAAGTAATGAACCATAAATTAAAACAGACTTTGGATTAAAATGATATAACATGTGGAGTTATTGTGAAACCAGTCAGTCCTTTTCAATTCATATGCGTGAAACATGAGTACAGCTTAAATGTTGAATTTCCCAACAAACATCACTGCGAAAGACCGTGCAAAACAGTTTCGCCAAGTCAAGTAGTTTTCTGCAAAAAAAAAAAAAAAGAATACCCACAAAAAAGTCGCATCACAAATTTTGAAAAAAAGCCGCAGCAAAATCAAGCATTTGTGGCTGCAACAATCACAAAAAAACTCAGCGGAATCTTGTACGGAATGAATATTCTTTGAAATGGCATCTTGTTCAGAGTCTCACTGTTTTGTTTAAGGGAACAGATGAAGTGAACAGATGAAGACTTACTTGGTGGACTGGAATCAGGTACTTCTCCTTTTTCCAAGAAAACCCACAGCTCTGTGCACTTCATCGTCTCCCAACGTGTTACTGTGTAGCTGAACACTGAGGACGCCACTGCCAGAGAAAGTTCCAGAAAAAGGACAGACATTCACCTTATATAGCGGGTCCAAAAGTCTGAGACCATATTGAAAATCTGGATTTTTATTTATGTATTTAAAACTGGAAATAAACAGTTTTAGAATTTCAAAAAATACAACAACATAAAAAAATGAAATGGGCAACATTGTAACTATTCAATACTGAAGATGTTGCACTGTTTCTAGGTCACTATTTAAATGTAAGCAAACGTGTGATATTGACCATGTTCACTCCTTTGTACGAAAGGTCAGATTGTCAGTGAGTCTCATCTCTTCTGTTGGATTTGATTTAAACTGGATCATCAGGTTTTACGCAAACGTGTGTAGTCTGTCAGCTAGAGTACACACTGTGATTAAAGCAGAAATGGAACTATACTACAGTAAGCTTTGCTCAAAAAGCTTCCTTTATGCATGTTCTGTTTAAAACATTACATTCAGAACAATTGGCACAAAAGGTGATTTTTGCATACATGGAGGAACAAGACATTAACATGTAATAGGGAACAATACCTTACCAATAGACACTAGAAGGTTCCACTGGAGCGGATATTTCAGTCTTTTCTGTAGTGCTTGCTGTGCTAAGAACATGCTTATTGTACCTGGTTAATAGACAGAAGCAACATGAGAAAGGAAATACAATAAAATCTCCAAATTGTTGAGTGTTTCACAGATCATGCACTAATCAATTCTTAGTCGAGCTGTAGGAGTCTTATTACAGCAGCTGTAAAATGAGTTGTGATTAGGGGTGAAACAGTATTTTATTTTAATCACTGTATTAATACAAACAATCCAATAGCATGGTTTTCAAAATATCACAATATCAATTTTCAAAGAGAATGACATTAAAGGTATAGTCTGTTAAGAATATCAGATTTTTTTTTTGGTGGAATTTTTAAAAACAGTAATGTGTTCAACTACTAATGTGTTAAACTCTAATACAAACCAAAATATTATTGTAGACACTTAAGTAATGGGCCTGATATACAAATAGTAAAATAATCTATAATGAGGGGCTCCTTGCAATATATATATATATATATATATATTTTTTTTTTTTTTTTTTACAGTTAAAGGCCCAGGCTGTTAAAAGTTTGTGGACCCCTGCTATATAACACTGCAGCAATAGGGTAAGACTGAAACATGTTTATAATGGAATATGCTAGAATATTTTTAAATTAACATTGATCTCATGGGAAAATTAATATAAGGCCTATGTATTTTCATACTCCTATATATTTCATGATCCACACAACACTTATATATAATGTGTGTCGTTCTAACTTATACCAGTGGACTATTTTAATGGTGCTCAAAGTGTGGTCTGGGGATTCCCAAGGGTTTATGTGGTATAGCCATGAGGTCCATGAAATATGGAATAAACCACTTGAGGGCATGCTGTTATAGGAGAATAATCAACGACAGGGTGGTGTGAGTTACTGTTACCACCCCAATGTTGATTATTTTTCTATTATACTATAGCACAGCCCTTAGTATTGTATACCTCAACATAAAATATCCTCTTATCCCGCAAGATTTTCTGAACGATTGCATTTTTTTATTTACTAATTAAAGCACAATAAGTTGTACTTTGTATTACATTTCATTTACTACATACTACTACAGTACTACATTTAATGCAATGGAACATCCTTGAAACAACTTAGTTCCTGTTATCACATAAGTTATGGCACCTATAAACAGTCATTCCCTCACCAGCCTTTTTTCTCTCTTGAATTTAATAAGACAAAAAACAAAACCACACAGCTTTTCATGTTACCAACAAGCTGCAAACCTTAAAGGCCTCTGTCCTGTTGGAAAGATTTAAGTTACAGCTTTACCTCTGACACTGGAGACTCCTTCCAAAAATATTAACAGTCTCCTGACAGAAAACGTCACCATCTTAACAACCACAAGTTTTCAAATCTGGAGTGACCGCCATGTCATTCCCTACATAAGTTGTTACTATAGAAATGATAACATATCAAACTGAGCGCATTAATATAAGCCAGTGATTTGCCTCAGAGCCAGAGCTACTGTCCAAGCCGCTGTTGTAGACCAATCAGAATCTATGCTGCGCTGTGGCATAATAATGTGATATATGATCTTGTTTTAATTAGATATGTGGATTGTGATCATAAAATAGACCTGAATTCCAATAACAAGAATGTCCATGAATTTTAATAAACTTTTTTAAAATATATTATATTTAAAATATTATTGCTCAGATACCAACCAATTATGAAGCTTCCTGTTCCTTTCATAAATGCACGGGACTGGCAGGCAGCATACTGCTGCAACCCCTGTGTAAAAGGAGTTTTCAGTAATTATGTTATTAAATGATGCATTATTAGGTCATTTGTATGTTTGTAAACGATATATTACAGAATAAAACTAAAGCAGCGTACCGGATGTTTCTCCACGAGCGCGTCATCGACCTTCCTGAGTCCGATGTTGACCATCGCGTTTAGATTTAATCCTGGGCTAAAACTCTTTAACTTTATACATGAATAAAGTGCAACTGACAGCTGGTCTGACTTTGTTCTTGTTTACTTCCGTGAAACAGCGAAGGAAACTCAAAAGACGACTCAGAAACGGTATTATTTTTCTTCTTACGTGTCCACTGCGCCCTCTAGCGACCTGGAGTCGTTACTGCATTCATATTGGCCCAAACTTGGATGAACCCTTTTTAATTATAAAGCATGGTCTTTTTTTACGTCTCATTTCTTTGATTGCTTTTTAAAAATATATATATATTTCTGTACAACATAATGTTTCTGAATATCAAAAACCAGAGGTGAAAGAAAGTATATTTTGTATTATGTCGGAAATCTGGATCATAAACCTAATTATTTAATTGTTGCGTCTTTAATTTTTTTATTACCCATTGTAATAAGATTTCATATTCATAAATTAACTCCTATCCAATTCGAGATTCAACTTGATATCTATATACACTGAGTAGATCCAAGAAGAGAGAATTTTTCTTAATTTTTTCTTAAACTTAATTTTTTCTTAGTTATTATTTGTATACGATGTGTCACATACTTTACATACTGTATATAGCTTTAGTTATTTTTTTATTCTGATTTTATTCTAAATGCTTCTACATTTCTGAAGAATCCTTAATCTTGCTTCCTTGCTTACCTTACTCACATTTTAGCCACTCCCACTTAAGCATTAGCCCCTCCCCTGTGTTTTAGTCCATCTCTCTGTTTCACAGCCTTCGCATTTCCTCTGAATCCTAGCTTCTTTTTCTGTGCTAATCATGGACCTTTCTTCAGCTTCTTGGCTCCTCCTGTATATTTTAGCTCCTCTCCTGTCATGTAGCCCCTCCCACTGAGGCTTAGCCACTCCCACTGAATATTACCTGATTAAAAAGGTTGCACAGAGAGCCTCAGGGCTGAAGCCAAATATCAAAACAAGAAACACTATGCATTAATGCCACTGTCAAACCAACGCATCTCCCTTTTGCTCTTTTTTGTATTACGATTTCCATCCTGCATTGCATTTTAGATCAGAAAAATAAGAAAAAGAAGAAGAAAATGAAGCAGAAGACGCATCCTAACAAAAACCAAGAACCAGCACACTTGAACTAATAAAAGGTGTTATAGTCGCATTGAGATTATTTTTTTCTTTTCCTATGATCCTTTTAAATGACAAAACATTTTGCCCCAAGACATAAAAATCCCTTTCATTGCGTCTGAAAAGGAATATTTTATGGCAAAATTACAGAGTAAATTATAAAGTCTTTAGGAAAACTTTGTTCCACACTGTGAAATGCTCAGTCAAAGTCCTCCTTTTCTCCGACTGTTCACTCTTGACCCCATCACGAGCCTAACAATGGAGAGGGGGGATAAAAACACACAAGTTAGAACATGCAGAACAGGTCATTCCAATCCAAAACTGAATTCAACGTCAGATATTTAAGATGTACTTTAGTTCTCCAGGACTGAAAATGTGCAGCCCTGATTTAAGCCATACCTTTTTCTGTGTATGTTATGGTGATGATCTGTACTATTAAGATCAGACCAGTTATAAGAAACTGGCTGGAGGAGTCGGACATTCTCAGCTTAACCAAGAACAACAAAGAACAAAACAATTACTGTTTGCACTTTTAATATTATTTCCAAATATTCCTCTAGCTGTATATGTGCATGTGTATAAATACAAGTGATGAGTTTGTAATGAATAAAAAGTAATGCTGTTATAGGAAAATAATCAAAGTGACACAAAACGGAGTTAATATTACCATCCCAAAGTTAATTATTTTCGAATAACATCACATCACAACGTGTTTTATTTTACTTATACCGCAGCTGATTTTGTAGCTGGAACTACTTTCAGAGCTGCTGTTATAGAAACTTAATCAACATTAACTTACTTATCTGTTGGTTGATGAGGGGAAGCCTCCCTTTGTCTGATGTTGTTTTTTCAGCTCGACAGTCTAACAATACAACTTCAGCATTGAAAATATATATATATATATTAGATCTAAAAATATAAAATATATATATTTTTAAAAAGGACTCACAGACTTTTACAGCCTTAATGCACATAGTTTATTGACAGCAAATGTTCGAAATCATTGCTTTAACATAGAGAAAGTTGTACCTGGGTTGATCTTTGGTCTGGGATGTATGGGGTGTGAAGATGACCGAAGTGTGTGTTCGTTACAGCCTCGTCGCTGCATGATGAGGCGCTCAGATGGAACCATACCCACATCTGAACTTCCTTTCATATTGCTTAATTGTACATCAGCATCCAACTCAGAAACAAGGCCCACTGACTTCTAAAAAAAAAAAAAAAAAGAAGAGGCATTTCACATTAAAATCACTCAACAATCATGTATAATATTTAATATAATATCAGATATTTCAAGGTAGTAAGAATTAAATCTCAAGGTTCACAGCAAATATTTGCAGTAGCTGACATTCCTTGACGTACTACATTAAGGAGGGAATAAATCATAACCGGGCATTCTGCTTTGGGAAGATAATCAACAAGGGGTTGGTGCAATTATTTTCCTATAAAAGCACATCCTAAAGTGTGTTCTTATACTACAGCAAGTTGCCAATTTGCTAATGATTGCCAATTTTTAAATATCAAAGAACGCCATAATACCATATCAACAATTATTTGTTCATGTATTTAGATGAACAATTAGTTGATCATTTAACTTAGATTATAATCTTTGGTATAATATTTCAGAATGAGATATTATATTGTAATAGGTGTACCTCCTCAGATGTCACTCTGGAAGATTTGTTTTTCCCAGGAACATGTGATTGCACCATCACAGATGGCAACCTGTTAAACAAAACCAACAATAAGACTATTTTTCTGCAAAAACTCATAGAAACAAAGAAGAAATAAATGAAGAAAAAAAAAAAACATTTTGTAAGCCAATGAAGCCCAAATATTTGAATTCAATTAGGACCTGTTCTTGTTTTTTCTGAGGTCAGAGTCAGAGGTCGGTGTGGATAACAGCTTCCTGGTCCTGTTTTTGACGTCGCTCTTTTCCCTTGCTGGAAGAGGTGCTAAATCCTGACGTTTAGGAGAACAGAAACCCCTGCAAATGTGAGGAAAGAGCATTAAAATCAAATGTCAAGTTATGTTTTTCATCTCAAATGTATATTGGAGCTCATATACTTGTGGAATCTTGTCTGAGAGTCTTACATGCAGGTACCATATACACTATATGGCCAAGCCAAAAGTATTTGAACACCTGACCATCACACCTATATGTGCTTTTTGAACATCTCGTTCCAGATGCGGTTCCCCTTCTGCTCTTATAATAACTTCCACTAGGTTTTGGAGCGTTGGCTGTGGAGATTTGTGTTCATTCAGCTACAAGAGCATTAGTGAGGTCAGGAACCGACGTCGGGCGAGGAGGTCTGGGGTGCCGTCGGCGTTCCAGTTCATCCCAAAGGTGTTCAGTAGGGTTGAGGTCAGGGATCTGTGCAGGACACTTGAGTTCCTCCATTCCAACCTCAGCAAACCATGTCTTCATGGAGCTCACTTTATGCACATCATTATGCATAGGTTTGGATCTATTAGTTCCAGTAAAGTGAAATCTTAATGCTACAGCATCCAAGGACATTCGAGTCAAACGTGCGCTTCCAAGTTTATGCCAACAGTTTGGGAAGAACCAAATATGGGTGTGATGGTCAGGTGTCCACTTTTGACCATATACTTTAGTTATTAGTAACCACTTCAGACACTCCACCCACTAAATCTCATACTTATTCCACGCTTGCCTGGCTACAGTGTTCAGAATTTTGACAGGAAGTATAACTGAATACTGTTACTCTGTGAGCTTTTCGAAGCAAAAAAAATCTGTCAACTTCCACAGTTCCACAGTTCTGTTTGAAGAATGTAGTTGTTTAATAGTTTGTGATTTATTTGGTAACTTGTCTAACATTATCTATCATGATGATGCAGTTCTGTATCATTCTCCTCAGATGAGGTGAAACTGAATTATGCCCATCAAAACTAATACCTGTTGAAGATCATCATTTTATTTGAACAGACAACGTAGACTGTTTTCTGTTTATTACCCGCCCCCTTGTTTGATCAGCACCTTAAAATAAGACAGGATACTCCTACTTTTTTGTAAAAAAAAAAAAAAAAAAAAAAAAAAAAACATACAAAGAGATTTCAGACATTTCAATTTTTCTGATTAAGCATAAATAGGTTCATTTTGGAAACCTAAAGAATTTAGCTGAAATTGAGCTGGCCTTATATTGTGTACTTTTAATAAAGCCTTAATCACCTTAACTTACAACTGCTGGATATTTTCAAATGGCCTGAACAGGACAAAAATCTATCAGAGTTCTCAGATTCAAGTAAATGTTATTTCTCTCTCCAAAATTCGGAAATTCATTCTGAAATATTACATAATTTCTTAACTCGCCTGTTTGTGTTCAGGTATTCATCCTTGGTCGTGCGTTTGGTGACAGCCCGGCTCTGATAGCGCCCCCTGGAGGTGACGGCTGTCACCGTGCAGATGTATGGTGTGTTGGCGGTAAGATGGCATGCTGTGTGCATGCGCTTTCTGCCCAAGTACACCACACACCCGTTCAGACGTAGCTCGTATGAGAAGAGGCGGCCGATTGGCACCGCTGGAGCATCCCAGATGATTTGGAGCTTATGGCATCCCAGTACAGAAACCTCCAGGCCACTGGGAGCATGATCGTGACCATCTGCAGTGTGAATAAGAACACTACACCGAGAACTGCTTGTGTGTCCTGGGCCCAGTGCACAAATGCTTATCGTGTACGTAGTGCCGGGAGACAGCGAGCTCACTGTAGCCCTGATGGAGAGTGAAGAGTGAAGAGTCCTGAGGATGTGTTATCAATCACTGGTTCCAGCATGAAAAGTTCTTCAAACCTGTCATAAGACAGCTCACATGTGTAATAACAAGTGTAAGAACATCTAAAATATTACAAGGATGCTCATCCTACAGCCGACCCGATCTTTTAAAATGTGAACAAAAGCAGTCATGTTAAAAAGTGCCAGAAAAAAAAACATACGTAAATCTCAGTATATTAATATTACTCGGCTATGTTTGAACATACCCCAGCTCTCTGGTGGTCTCCAGGAGCACATCATCACAGTAAACCTGGAATGATAGGGGCTTGACGTCCCCCTCTGGCCCTGCCCATTTCAGTCGCACCTCAGTAGCTGTGCAGGAGATAAAACGCAAGTCCTTTGGAGGCCTCGGCCTAAGCTCCACCCCCTCCACTCTTATCTCCACGTGTTCGCTAAAGGGACTCGTGTCACCATCTGACGTAGAGAGATTAAGCCGTAGAGACAGCGATGGTTTGTGCTGGAAATGGGAATGAGGTAAAGTGATTTCACACCGTGGGCCACGGTATATCAGGGTATCTCCATCAAAGAGGCTAGCAAAGACAAAAAAGTAGGGGAAAGGCATCATCAGCAATAATAATGATCAGAATTGTCACAAGCTTTTCTGAAGCATATACGATGATCCATCCTTCAACAAAGTAGTCTTACTTATAGGTAACTTCCAGGCCACTTTCAGGCTCCAATCTCTCCCATGATGCAATGCAGGCCATTGATCGGTGTTGGACATTAACAGGGGATGGTTTAGGCAGGCGCTTCAGCTTCCTCAGGCATGCACTAAGCTCCTCCTGCAGCTCCGAGCCCGTTGATGGCGAGACAGAGAGACGCTGGAGATGAATGTAAAAGATCGAGAAGAGTGAACTTGGCTTTAAAACTGAAAAGTTTGAACGCACCTGATTTGATGAAGAATTTAGCTTGTAAAAGTGGCAATAAAGTCTTGAAGGGAGATTGATGACCTTGGTCACAATATATAACAGATTTAAAAAAAAAAAAAGTTAGCTGGAACTTGGATGAGTCACAAATGTGAGTTTCACTTAGGATCGGCATTATATTAAGAACATACGAATATGTTAAAAAATTTAGTAAGGTGTGTCATCAAAAAATAAAAAATTACCAATAGATATGTATTATGGCACATGAGTTTAATAAAAAAAAAAAAAACACCTTAAGTTGTTCCTCCAAAGCGCTGTGCTCTCTAACTCGAGTTACTCCATTTGGTCGAGACACAAACACTCTCACTGTCCTGAGAGAAAGCAACGGTGAAAAGCCAAAATAACAATGTGGAAATGACTTGTAAGACCAGGTCTACTTCACAGCACAGAATCAGATCTTGAGGCACACAAACTAAATGAATCAAGTATTCCAAAGGAACTCACATTGCAGCAAACCAAGTGCTGTCTGGGTCTCCACTTTTCAGCAACCTTACTAGACCATCCAACAAACCAGGTAAGGACGGGCTCTCCATTAACAAGGCATGTCCATCATCCTTAGATGCCAGACAGCTCAATGCAAAGCAAGCCGTTTGCCCCGGCTCCGACTGCGCCCCATTGGACAATAGCGTTTCCAGACCACTCACCTGGGGGTAAATGATATAAACTCAATGATTGAATACTGAGATCAAATACACTGTAGGAGTTGAAGCAGCAGTACGTAACTTTGTTATTTGTTATTTATAAACATGTGGTTTTTAGTCACAAATCAATTCACATGCAAAGACTATTGAAAGTTTGTAGAATTACATGTCTTCTAATGATGTAATTATGTATCTGCTGCTTTTAATCTACTACAGCTTCCTCCTTGTCCGCCTATCGCACTCTCTTTCTGTTAGCCGGCTTCTTAGAGGTTGTTTTTTTTTTTTAACTGACCACTGCTAATGCCCACTTTCTCTAATAATGTCTATGGTTTATCAATGTTATCCCTATGCTGTTACTTATTCATACCTTCTGTCATTATGAAGGTTGTTGTGATGTTATGTGACGTATGAACTAAACACACACCGGATCTAACAGAACAGCTCTGAATTTAAATGAATATCATAGCTTTTATGTTTTTGAAACAACAAAAAATGACCTCTATTGACATAATACTTCTTTAATTTTGGACAAAAATGTTACATACTGCAGCTTTAAGTTTTACACTCTACTTCTCTGAGCCTGACATAAGCATAAGCATGTATTCCTTAGCGATGTCAAGTGGCAAAAAATATTGCTCTCTCACCAGCTTTTGCTCTTTGGCTTCAGCCAGGATGAGGCATCTGCTTTGCTCACTCCCACACAAGCAGCCAATAGTGAAGGATGCATTCATAGCAGTGTCTAAAAGCACATCGTACAATAAACAGAATTTAAAAAAAGCCCACAATACATCTAAAGGCATGACTCGGCTTAGAGCCTGGTTCTCAAACTGCAGTAAATGATTTTGTTCATACTGAAATTGTAGCTTTGTTTAAGGCCTGTCTTATACCTGATCCACTGTTTACAGTTTATTCCCATTAACATTAGCACCTGAAATCGCTTGAGTTTTTCTGCCATGTTCCTAGGGGCACAATATTTCATCCCCCAGTACATATGTATATAGTATGCAGCTTTGTACATCAATAATATTTCCAGCACTTTCAAGGTGGTCATAAATTAATATTTAAACTCATTGTGCATCACATGGATTTGGTACAAATAGAAGCATTTTTGAGGAAAAGGTAGTAGCTAAATTTCGAACTGAAAGGCATTAAATAATGACCTTGTTCTGAAAGCGCCTCTAAACAATCCTAGCTAGTTAGCTAACGTTATGCTGAATGTCAGTGTGTAATTTATATCGTTTTGAACACATTGAAACAATACTAGCTAGAGAGCTAACATTATGATAATTATCAGTTTGTAATTTATATCATTCTGATTCTGCTGGCTAGTTAGCGAACTTTATGCTAACTGTGAGTTTGTAATTTATATCATTCTAAACACTGTGATAATACTTTCAAGTTGCTTAATATTTGGTTTCAGTTTGTAATTTATAGAATTCTGAACATCTTAAAACAATTCGGCAAATTAGCTAACATTATGCTAACTTACTTTAAGTTTGTAACTTAAATCAACTTTATGTAATGCTTAAAAGTGTTACAATGATCCCAATATTATGAAATATGGATGTTTGGGGGTTTATTTATTTATTTATTTATTACACTTTTGGACTCTCTCTTGACTCTGATCAAGGTCTTTGTGAATACAGAGCCTATGCTGGGAACACTGAGTGAGTATACACCCGAGATATGACACCAGCTTGTATGGAGGAAGTCTGTTCACATAGTTTTAAAGCAAGTATGATGATAACTTTTGTAATGTAAGTCTTCAAGCACCCTCTCCCCTTTATAAGTATGTCAAACTGTCCTGCACCCCTCTCCTGCACTCACATGTATTACAGAATCCTCACTTGTTGTTTCTATGAGCTGAGATTCTTCATGATTGGGACTAACCTGTTCGGCTGTGGGTCAGGCACTGAACTAAACGCCCAAAAATCATTGAGGCTGAAGGGTGACATAGAAGCCTTTGGCAGGCCGGTTCATACAGAGAGAGCCGTGCTAGAATAAGAGCAGCCACATTAACCACTCTCTCGCGCTCATGGTTCAGAAGACAGGTGACTCTTTCAAGGACTTGACTGAACATGGCATGGTCCTGAAGCAGCCACTGGAGTCCTGATGGGGTCTCAACCTATTGTAGGTAGAAAACACACAGAATTCAGGATTACTTTGGAGTAGCTTATATCTGGGTGTAAGACCAGAAAACTGATGACACACCAAACACACTATGGTGAAGCTCTAGTCAATCAAAAACTATTGCCCCAATAGTTGCACTCAATCACATACCTTGAAGATGAGAGCTGACAGCATACAACAAAATAACTCCCCACATTACACTCTCAGAAATAAATGTACCAAACAGTACTTTTCCTTGTTGCTAGGTACGTACTGTACTTTTCTGTATGTATCTTTCATCGACCATCTGAACAAACATATAAATAGTAATACCTTTAAAACTCAGACTTAAAGTTCCAGTGATTAAAGGTACCCCATATACACCTTCTAAAAAGGGAGCTGGTTTAAAAACCTTGGTTATTCCTTTCTAACCCTTTAGATGAACCACCGAAGCAGCATGCAGGCTCTCATCTCTAAACGCTAAATCAGTGTGATACATTTCAGGATGTGTAATTGTTACCAGTGATGCCACGGCTCCAGCAGCATTCAATACAACGTCAGGCTCATCTTTTGACAGGAGTTGTCCTATTGCCTGGCAAAGTTCGCCGTCCCCCTTAGTCCACTCCTGAAGTTTCTGCAGCACAGCTTCATTCTCAGACAGCATCGCAAAGATGTAAACGGCTGAAGCGACAGCCACAGAGAAAGTCACAGAGTGGACTCAGCACACACCACACTCAGAAAGGTTTGCTTATCAACCCTGCATCCCCCCACAGAGTCTCTGTGCCTGGTCAAAGGCAATAAAAGACTACCCTACTTGTCGTAGCTGACAGTTTTATGGGCAGTATTTTTTGTGCTAGCTGGAGTTCAACTGCAGGACACCGTGAGATTGTAAAAAAACAAAAGCCAGTGCCTTGAAAGCCTTTACAGCTCACTGCTGGGAGAGATAACTTTCATTGTGAGCAGGCTTCTCTATGTTCATCTATGGTCGTGCTGTGCAGCAGAATGAACCTCGTAATTAAACACAAAGGTTGAATTTTTGTCATGAACTTAAACTTGCCGTACATTTGATATTTTCATTGTCACACTGGTGGAGCAATGCAATGGTCACCACTAAAGCAATGAAATCTCTTCCACAAGTTTGCATCTGAATTATCATTATGTATAGACCACAAATGAGAGTTATATGTAATAATTTATTCATTTGCTTATACTTGGCTTTCTTTAATGTTTACATTGCCATTTAACACACTTGTATCTAACAGCTGATGACATATTATAGAGTACTTCGCGTATCTGTAAGGATTTATAAACCAAAGCGTCATAGGTTAATGCTGTTTCATATAAGTGCTGGAGTGGGTTAAACAATAAATGGACAAAGAGTAAGCAAAACTGAATGGTTATGTATATGCATATATACTTACCATCCACTTTATTAGGAACACCTGTAGACAAAACTGCATATTCATTCAGTTGTCTAATCAGCCAGTGCAAAAACATCATGCAGATACAGGTCAAGAGCTTCTGTTAATGTTCACATCAAACAATAGAATAAAGAGAAAGTGTGGCTGTGGCTTTGACTGTGGTATGGATGTTGGTACCAGAAGGGCTGGATTGAGTCTTTCATAAATTGCTGATCTCCTGGGAATTTCACACAAAACAGTATGTTTGACAGTATGAGTTTACAGAGAATGGTGTGGAAGAACAAAAAACATTAAGTGAGCAACAGTTCTTATTGATAAGAGAGACCAGAGGAGAATGGGCAGATTGGTTTGAACTGCCAGGAAGGATATAGTAACTCAAATAATCACTCTTTATAACCGTGGTGAGCAGAAAAGCATCTCAGCATGCACAAGACATCAAACCTTGAGGTGGATGGGCTACAACGGCAGGAGACCACATCAGGTTTCATGTCTGTCAGCTACAAATAGGAATCTGAGGCTATACACAGGTTTGGGCTCTTTAATTCCAGTGAAGAGACATTGTAACGCTACAACATACATAAACATCTTATACAATTGTGTGCTTACAAATTTGCGGCAACAGTTCGGTGACAGACCACATACTGTAAGGGTGTGGTGGTCAGGTGTCCACAAAATTTTGGCCATAGTGTATTGTAATAGGCTGCACTCTGTAACATTTACTATTTTAAAAAAAATTCCATCACACAAGGAGTGGTGTACAACCCCAATTCCCAAAAAGTTGGGATGCTGTGTAAAATGTAAATAAAAACAGAATGCATTGATTTGCAAATCTCAAAAAAAAACAAAAAAACATGCTATTCACAATAGAACATAGAAAACATAACATATATCATATCTGCCTCTCATCGATTCTCTGTTTATACCCAATCATGTTACTGACCTTTTGCCAATTAACCTCCAGCTGTTGCCACCCTCCCAAATTGTGAGAGGTGTTGCGGCCATCAAATTAAAAATTACCTTATATTTTCCTTAAAATGGTACATTTCCTCCGTTTAAACGTTTGATGTTTTGTATGTTCTATTGTGAATAACATGGGTTTTTTGAGATTTGCAAATCATTGCATTCTGTTTTTATTTAGTTTACACAGCGTCCCAACTTTTTTGGAATTGGGTTTGTATAAGAAATCCTACAGGGCTCCCAACTGGTGAAACAGAAAAGTGTTCACCCTAAGATTGCAAGTTGAAATACTGACGATGCCACAGTGATCCAAGGCCCAGGAGTCTATAGAGCACACAATAGGGATAGCTGTCGTACGGTAGGGGAGACGTGAGCCAAGCTGGAGCTTTAATCACCATAGCTATATTTCAAGTTACCCATAGTGCATTGCATTGCCGTCATTTTTCCCACCGTTCACTTACTTATAGTATGCAAATATAATATAAAGCAAATGTACAGGTTCAAAGATGTAAGGCACAAACATATTAAGATAAGACAGGGGCTTAAACCTTTAACTGTAGATCAGTGTCAGACTTTTATTTAAGACAGCGGATTAAACTCATTAGCTAAAGTTTCATAATTCTCATTTGGAGCAACGCTTATTTACTTTGGACTTGTAAATGAAGGAGAATCCAGTCTAATAAGTTTAAGTGCCTTGTTCAGATTTGCTGCTGTGGCATCCTGGGGATTTAACTCTCAACCTTCTAACCATTAACACAGAACCTCAATCAGTGCGCTAATCATTGCCACTAAACCATATGATGCAGATCAAACATCAAAAGCGTTGAGACGACACCCTGTCCATTTTCCACAAAAAAATTAATACATTAAAGAGACGTTTGCAATTATTTTAAATTTTAAAACTGTTGTGAATTTAGGTTAAAAGAAATTGTGTGTGCATATGATGCTGCTTTTATTCAAATCAAGATTTTTATGCAACACCTGTCAAAACTTATGAATCACCACACTTAGAGGATGCTCACCTGGATTTTTATTTACTTTAGAGCAAATAAACAAAGCACAGATATGAAACAAAACTATTTTTGTTTAATAGCTGAACATTCCGGCTTCATGAAACATACCTAAAACTAATTAAATTAAATTTTTTAATTAATGGCATATTTTTTTTCTAAATCAAGAAGTGAAAAAAACCCCATATGGAATCATTTCGTAATTTGCGTTTCTAAAACAAATACCAGCACCAGTCTAAAAATGCAAATGAGTCTGCAGTTAAAAGAGAGTGCTTACAGAATGTAACAAGCTGTTGGACTTGGCTATTTGAAAGCAAACGTAGCCCCAACATGAGCTGTCAATTGAAACAATGGAAAGGATTATAAAACTCCTTCAAGAAGCAAATGCAACACAGCAAAATTGTGGCGAAAGATGTTGGTTGTTCACAGTCAGCTGTGTCCAAATAAATAAATAAACAAAATGGGAAGGTTATAAAAGGAAAAAAAAAAATACAGGTTTACAAAGGAAGATGGCAAACATCAGGATAGAAAACACAAAGCAATATGCCTTGACAATAGAAAATGCACAACAAAACAAATTAAAAACAAATGGGCGGAAACAGGAGTCAACATTTGTGACTGAACTATAAGAAATCGGCTGAATGAAATGGGATTTACGTATAGAAAAGCCAAATGAAACCAGCACTAACACCTAAACAGAAGAAAACAAGGTTACAGTGGGCTAAAGAGAAACAGTCATGGAGAGTGGATGATTGAATGAAAGTGATATTCAGTGATGAATCATGAATCTGCATTGGCCAAAGGAGATGATGCAGGAACTTTTGACTGGTGCTGTTGTAATGAAACATATAAAGATGACTGCCTGAAGAAAACAATCATTTATGACATGCGAGGTAAAGGACCAGGGGAGACCTCAACAGATAATGCACAGGTGTACATTCAAAAGTTTGCCACTTTTCAATCCATCGATAGAAAGTAGGCATGTTTCATGAAGCCAGAATGTTCACCTATTAAACAAAAATTGTTTTGCGTCATATGTGATTTGGTTATTTGCTACGAAGTAAAAGAGCCAGGTAAACATCCCATTTTATCCCCCAGAGGTTGTATATCTAATAAAAATTCCACCCTTTTGGACACACTTCTCTGGTGTAAACATACTTTTCGCACATCATACTTTATTTATTTTACAGTGACAATAGAATATGGCGAACATTATGTCCCCTCATGTAGATTTATTTATTTTACATATTTTAAAGCATATTGAAATTCATATATTTAATAAAATTAAAAAATAAGACAAAAAAAAAAACCTGCCCCAAACGCAATCATTCTGTAATCTCCCGGACAAAGATGAAAGTGAGGATATTCAGTGCACAGTGTTCAACCCTATCTGGATAAATAAACACATTGGTACACAACTGTCAACAAATAGCATGTATACCTGCAATACATGCAAGATTTGTGTGCATGTCCGTGCGCATCATTACATACCACATTACAGTTCGGTAAAGTTGCCTTACATTTAAGAGGAAGACACACTTTAAACATGTGTGCAGGTATGCCTGTGTCCTTTTTTTTTTTTTTCCTTTTTCTTTTTTTTAAAAAGGTTTGGGTTTATACGAAACACAAAGAGAGAAAAGGTACAGATGTTACACTGGACAAGAAGGATTGACAAACGAAATAACCCAAGCATCAACTTGCAGAAAGATGACTGCGGATGTTGAACATGGACAACTTTGTGTGCATTTTCAAGTTTTTTTCTTTAGCCCAGGACATCCGTTGAATCCAAATGCTAGTGATTGAGCTTGAACATTATTTAATGGAAGGCGACTGGAATTTTTTTTTAATGCAGCACTGAGAGCAATTTCAGAAACTCGCCACAGGAGAACAAAAAAAAAAAAAAAAAAAAAAGTGACAACATCCCTAGATTCAAGAATAACTTTCCTACCCAGTCCATCCACCCATGCTTGGAATAGAGAAAAATTCTATTACTTCAGTCGATAATGGCATGGCACGCACGCACATACACACACACACACACACACACACACACACACACAATACTGGTAGTGTGAATTTGCAAAGTCCTTTGCTGCACACCCGGGGAAGGATACGGCAGGTAAGCAGGCGTGTGCACGTTTGTGTGTACAGGAAGTCCGACTGGGAGAGGAAAAGTACAGTGAAGAGGTCCGTTATTCCGTCTCTTTCTACAGCAGGCGTGTTCCTCGAGACCAGCGGCTAACACTTCACGACGGGCGTGAGAATGGAAGGAAGGAGTGAGCTAATGAACTCTCGAAAATGTCCATACCGAAGAAGTCATGATGGGGTGGTGTTTTTCTTCACAAAACACACATCCATAGCAGCAGCCTTTTAATGATCTCCCTCTAAAAGAAAAATCCCCCCATAACAAGCCAAGGAAATGCCAAAGTTTGGGAAGAAAAAAAAGGTTTTTCATGCCCCTCCCACCCTGCACTCAACAGGCCTGCCTCACCTACCAACATAATCGCCCATTCGGTTAGTCAGTCAGTAGATTTTTTTTTTCCCCCATTGTCATTTTTGCATTTCTTTGCAAGTCCCGTCCCACAGTCCCCCCTCTGACCCCATTTGTGAGTGATGGGGGCTCAGGGGATCACCGCTCAGGCTCAGACTCCAAGGCCAGGACCCTCTTGCGTTCGCGGCACTGCTTCTTATGGGCCGGCCAATCCCTCTGCTGACACTGTGAGCCACAGTAGCGTGCCACCTGACAGCGACCACAGATGTTGAACTCTCGCAGCTGGAGCGGGGATAAATAAATAATAAAAAAATCAGAAAAGTACACAAATGCATACAATAAAAACAAGCAATAATATATACAACTGTCCAAATGTCTTTTAGTGATGGGATTTAGGGGGCTTTTGTATGCCAGTATTGAAAAACAAGTAAAATGAATGTGTGAATATGTCTGGGGGTTTTTTTTTAATCAGACTAAAACAAGAAATGTTTCTATGTTGAAAAGATTTAGCAGCTGACTGGATAACTTTAGTATTTGAATGCATTTGAACGTCAAGGAGTATATGATTTTACTAATCTTAATCCCAGGAAAGATGACTGGGGAAAACTGTCCATGTCATAAAGAACTTGATGTTACTATTCTTAGGAACACCATATCCATACAAAAATCTAGAAAAACGTGTTGGAGAATGTTTTAAGGACAAAGTAACCTCGTTCAAGATCTAGTTCAAGTGCGTTCACACTTGGCTTTGCTTGGGTCAATAAGATAGATAAGCAGAGAGAAGTGATGTAATGACACTGCAGATACAACAGCTGATTTTTTTCCCCCTTCCAATGTATTTTTTAAAAATTTAATTAAAAATAAATAAATAAATAAATAAATAAATAAATCAGGAAGCATACCCATTCACACTTCAATTCAAACCCCCACCCCCAGTGTTCTAGGTAGTAAAAAAAAAAAAAAAAAAGCCCGATTTGGGATTTTTGTTTTTCTTTCCAGTTACGATTACCATGATATTAAAAACTCAAGCGATACTGAAACTAAATGCAAACTAAAAGTAACGATTTTCTAAAGATTAAAACGGAATCAAAACTATTTACGCAGCATTACAACTAACTGAAACGGAACAGAAACCCAACATAAACAAAATAAAAATAAAAACTAGCAATATTTTTACTTTGTAGTGTGAAACGATACAGTATTAAAATGTTAAGGCTAGATCCTTAACAACAGACACCTACTCAGAAACTGAACAGTGCATGCCTCATATCAAGTGCTTTGTACAGGTCACAGAAACCCTGTGTGTTGTGTAAACAGCAGTTGCAGCATTTGAGGGGGGAAAATAAATAAAATAAATAAATAAAGTATGTCAAATTGTAACAGAAAACAAGTCTCTCCAGGCGCAAAAGGAATTCTTTTGTCTTCGTTTTCTTGCCTTGTGCGTCTCAGGAGGCTTAAAACAACCGAAGAGGCTTTATGTGGCAACTTTTTTCCCCTCACTGATACAAAAGCGCGAGGCAAGCAGTTATTTAAACTGTACGTATCCAATCATGGTTGTTGCTACCGCAAATATGCAAATACGACCGTTAACCCAGGGTTTAGGAAATGTACAGTGTGAAACATCAGATTATGAATACCCAGGATTTATAGTTAACCCCGGGTAAAGTATGAGCAAACAAGATAACCCAGGATTCCTTTCACCCGGGGTTTAGAATGACCCAGGGTTAACTATTTCAAGTGTGAAAAACCCTAAAGTGAGAAAGCATCTAAATGTAGCTGAAGACCTGGTCACTTTACAAGGCTTCTCCTAAATTTCTCACCACTACCTGACCTCTAAAACCAAATATTTAGTAGACCTGTTTTTCAGTGTTCTCTCATGAGCATGTTTATGTCTCATAAAACCAGCACGACGGTGGATATGGACAGAGTGGGAACGAGTATGCCTGCTCCCTGTATGGAGCTGATTTGACATTTTCTAGAAACTTGTACAATACACAAGACCAACATGACAGTACTGACCCTCCTCTCAATGAGTGAGCAAGGGGGATAGTGACACTCGTAGTAAGTGCAGGAACACTCCTCCTCCTCCACCAGCTCTCCATTGGCGTTGTAGTAACGTGTGCGGCCCAGCTCCAGGTACTGCTCCTCCACCGGATCAGCTGGTACCTGCTGGATGGCCAGCCAATAAAGTGACTGCTCCCTGCAGAAGTAAGTATCACAGGTACACTAAGTCTCAAAGTATAGACATGAGCAGACAAGAACAGCATGAACAAGGCTTACATGTGATTGATATGGCGCATCAAGACTATAGCACAGAGCCGTGTAAAGTTTACCTTTGTTTGCTAGACAGCTCCTCCGGTTTGGGAGTCCAGCCAACAGGAACGAGGCGCAAATTGTCTAGACGGTTGTCCACCGTGACCGAGTTTATGTGGACAACTTGGAAGCTAGGAGCAATGCCGCCTCTGTGCTTCTCCCTGCTCACACACATTCAAAATGAAACACAAAAACTAAATGTAACGGAGATGTATTAACTCTTATAAAAAGAGTAAGATGGTGCTTGTTGAGAACGCGCCACTAACCAGAGTAACTCGTGCAGAGGTCGACCTGCCCACCGGCCTTTGCTTATATCAAAGGCGTATGCAAAGATCTTTGCTCCGTTGCCGTCAGCGTCAACCTCCATGCGTGCCTGGAAGTCAGTAAGAGAATTTCAGAAAATTTAACAAAGGACAAATCGCCTTGCAATACACAATCATTAGCTGAAATTAGGGCTGCACGATTATATCCAAAATGATAAGCTAGATTATTTTGATCAATATCGAGATCTCAATTATTTAATCACGATTATTCATTGATCTTAGGGACAACATTTTTATTGCACTTTCACTTTTAAAAAAAACAGACCGCTGCTTTCACCTCCATGTTTTGCTACATTCCTGCTAATGTAGAAATCTTTGCATCAAATTAGACTGATCCTTAAAGTGCATCATCTCGTAGAAGCAAAATATAAATAAAATAGTATCCAAAATATAGAATAAGTAAAAATAAAAATGCCATCAACCAAATGAAAAAATGTATCAAATATAACAATATGCAACCAAATGAAAACAATTCAGGCCTATGCAGAAAAGGCAATAACAGTGTTTACAGGACGAGAGACGCAAGACAGTTTCTTTTAGGAGCACTTGTGAACCTAAGTTTTTTTATCTTATTATTATTATTTTTTTTTTTTTTTAGAGATGGTAACATTAATGTGCCACAATATAACACACAAGTAGGCATGAGAAAACTTGAGCTGGTCAATTATGACAAAATTTAGGAACATTGTGTGAGCCATGACAAATTAATTTACCTTCTGATAAACTAAATGTAATATTTTCAGTTAATTTTACAGACTGTATGCAAAAAACAACCGTTAACCTGTTCCACCTTGTAAACAAATACAATAAACATCAATGTTCAGTGTTTGAAGTCTGCTCCTCTTAAATATATTTAAAGCTACACTATTAGACATTTTCCACTGTCATGGTTCTGGGTTGGAGTCAGTTCTTGACCCGCTCTGTGTATATCGTGTATATATCTGAATAATATCATATAGGATGTGATTGGGTGAGTTCATTTACCCACCAGATCAAAAGCGCTTTAGTTTAATGGTGTTCATTAGGGATGCACCGATCAGGATTTTTACGACTGAAACCGATCCAGATACCAATCTTTTTTTGTTTAAACTTTAATCAGGAGGTCTATCATAAACAGTTAAATGTAAGCTCTCTGCTCATGGTCACTCTTAATTGAATTAAAATAAAAGCAATGAGAAATACTCTTGGTTAATTGATCAATAAACAAGCATAAAATATTTATTTTTAAATACCTTAAACAATAAAGAGTCCTAATTAAAAGTAGACTAACACAGGCATGATCCATATTAGGAAAAAGGCTAATAGCTTTCTAAGGAAATAGCGAACTAGGCTTAATGTCAAATTGATATTAAATGCAGCCCATAGTAATTAAACATTATTTCATTTCGAATTTTATTTATATTTTATGAAGTTATTGTAATATCTATTTTTTATCTATATTTGTAGATGCATTTTGGACTTCCTGTAGTTTTATTCTGATTGTATTATACAACTCCGAACAGGTCACTCGCACCGGTGTGAATAAATATTCATTCAGTCGCACAAAGTACTGTTCAGTCGCAAACGCGAGTGAAATGGTCGCACTGTAGAGCCCTGAGTTTATCTGCAAAGTTTTTTTCTGTTCGGTGTGATGAGGTTTAATGTCCCCGACAACCTCTGTAGTGCCATTTAGCATCATGATTTCCCCTCGCGCAAACACTGGAGCTCGCAGCGAAACTGGCTTCTCGAGCGCTGAAATGCTAACCCCATTTCCGGGTTTGGCATTACAAAATGACATCATCCCTGCGCCGCTCTATGTGATTGGCTGTAAGTTTAGGAAGCGCTTGATTTGACCTGCAGCGGAGTTTTCTATGAGCGGAGGACGAACTTTAAACGTCAATGTCACAGTCGATCATGTTCATTTAATCGTGGGCAGTCAAAATCGTAATCGCAATCAATATTCAATTAATTGTGCAGCCCTAGCTGAAATGCAGACTCCAAATTAACTATACATCAAACATTTGCCTTGTGTATTATGTATTAATGTAATTTATTCACTTCCATAAGTTTCTACAACTTGTTACCACATGTTGAATATTAGCTCCAATACACATAAACGTGCTCATTGAGAAAATTAAGTTGGCTGAAAAGTCAGAAAAGCATCTTAAAGCAGTCAGCCAATCAAAGTCAAATGTTCTTACCTCAAAGGCATAGTTCTCCACCAGAGGTATATCCTGCTCATCAATGAGGGTGTATTTTGTCTACAAAAAAAGAAAATTTAATTAAAAACCTACATGTAAACACATATGACTGACCGCATTCTTTACCACAAAACACACAACTAATTTCTCACTCAACAGCAAATACAATCATCCCAAAGTTCCAGGGACCCCTATCTATCTATCTATCTATATCTATCTAATTTTGTTTTTTTAGAATGATGGTACAGAGATTAAACCCATTATTAACCATTACTATGGCTGTTCTAGCCATTACTAAATCATTAGACTTATTCATCTAACTTAATTGAATTTAAAGGATTTGATCCAAACCATAATAACTTATTATTAAGGGGTTAAGGTGTAAGTTAATATTATTTGTTATTAACATGAATTCCTTTGGAGTTGTAATAAAACTACAACAAGTTGCTAATATGATAGAAACGATTTCATGTCTACATTGTAACAGTGTAACTGGCTTAGGTTTGACTGAAACGTTCCAATATAAAAATGTATGCTATTTTGCGGCAAAGATTTAGAATGTTATTAAAAATACACAACGCAATACAATATACAAAATATAAGAGGCACAAAGGGTGGAAAAAAACTTGACAATTTAAATCCGTGGTTACAGGCCTTACACTGTTACTCTTATTGACGTGCAACACATCATGAAGCAAAAAGTAGACTGACGACATTACAATTTGTACGTTATACAAACAGGAAATAAATTACAAACGTAATGAAAGACGTATTGAGACGGGACCGGACTAGCTCTCCTTTCTCTCAACACCTCTCTTATTGAGTGTAGGCGTGCCACTCCTGAAGAGTGTTATGGTGTATGATCGGTTGACTACCTGAACATTAACTTTTCATAATACAGATTTAAATGCATTTCCATCCATCTGCTCAGTAAAAAAAATAATAAAATTTAAATAAATAAATAAATAATTTTTTTAAAGTCACTTAATCCAGTGATTCATCACTTTTGTGTCCAGCTCAGCTTATAACATTATAAGTAAAGCTGTTGCAAGATTTTATATACACAAAGTTGTTTACAAAATAATAATAACTTTTTTAAAAAGAACAAGAAAAAATTTTTATAAAAAAAAAAAAAAAAAAAGATTTGAATGAGATTCGCTTTGGGTTTTTGGTTCACACCCAAGGATGTGCAAGGATTTGAGGCTTTCGTGCAAAGATTTCATAATAAAGTGTTTCATTTTCACCACTGGCTTGCTTTGAACGTTTTTAAATGGCATATTAGTACTGCGAAACAATGATATTTTTAGACAACACTATCATCCTGCGGACATTTCAAACACCCTTACTCCGGAAATAAACCTCACGACAAATCTGACCTCACATGACATTTCTGGTTTACTACAGAACTGTAAAAGGAGTTAGGATGTGACTATTTTGCATTGATGGGAGGGAAAAAACAAAGATGATCGGAAACTTTATCCTGCGCTCCTGACCAAAAAACGGCAGAATATTAAGCTTTTAATTGTCTCAACAACAAATTTCCAGTCAGAAAATTAGCAAGACAAACAAATGCACTCGAGACCTCCTCCATTTTCTCGTTTACTTTCACTGGAGTGAACTGTTCGGGGAAAAGTCTTGTATCTTGTAACTTGCTATCCCATACCAGTATACCATACCCAACCCCCCCCCCAAAGAGTGTACACACCCCTCAACATGCCCCTGCTCCACTTCCATGACAATATGAAATATATACTAAAAAACGTATTTCCTTTTTATTATTATTATTCCCCACGCTTATCTTCAGTCATAAACAAGCCCAGGGGATGAGTCCCAGGCCCACACCTTGTCTCTGAGCTGCGTTTACCGGATGCCCTCTAGTGTTCCGCCATGAAGCGGCCTGGCACGCGCGCGCACGCGCACACACACAGAAGATCTGCTTCTAAAGAGGTGTACAGCTGGATGGATGCTGGTGAACACAAACAAACCCAGTTTCGCCCATTTAAACACAGTACACTGTCAACACAACACATACCGCATTCAAGCAAATAACCCTCATCTTAGTTAGCTCTTCTTTGTATTCTAATGCTCAGGATAATCGCGTTAGTGAGCTGGTTAGTTAGCTAGCTAGTATTATTCCTCAGCACCGCCGACATGCCGGTTGGAGTCACGCCGCAAATGTTGCTGTTTTTTATTTCTTACTCCTAATCTTCGAATTAAACCGGTTTCTTCGAAAACGGACGACTACGAGTATACCAAACCCGCTTTAAAACGTTTTAAACCGGAACGTATCCTCTTGCCGGGTCCGTTTTAGACGTCGCTCATCTATTTCGTTTAAAACGCTAGCCTTGTTAGCATGTTAGCTAGCACGGCAAAGCAGGCGGCTCGCGCACCAGAACGAGTCCGGATTTCTTTATTTAAAGGAAACCCAAAAACACACTAGCAAAGTGCTAATTTAATTTAAACAACAAAACAGACACGCGCTGCAGTGTAATAAGTCACCGTCTTCAGAAAACGTCCTCTGTTTAGAAAAACTAAGCTATCTAATGTTTTTTTTGTGACCCTCCCCTCGGCGTCGCACATGGCAGTCCCGAGGCTCACCTTCCCGGCCACACGGCCCAGGCGAACAATCCCGAGCTTGAAATCCGACATTAGACGAGCTTGTCCAGCACGGACTGACACGGAATGAGCGGCCGCGGCGGTGTACAGGTGTAGGAGGCTAGCTCGGGCAACCCCTAACCCCGAGTTTAATCCAAGTTTTTTTTTTTCCTGGATATTAGGGTCAGCCGTTGCCCAACTCTTCCCCGCCCGCCGCTACCAAACCACCGCGATGCGAAACGCCGCTAAGTGGCGCTGGAAAATCTGCCAGTTTTCGGAGCGAGGATTAACCAATCAGTGAAGAGGGCTAGCCGCTCTCGTCCAATAGGAGCATGAGATATTTGACAGTGACTGACGTTGCGCCTTACGGATACTAGAACGTTACAACACAAACCGTTTGCGTCGTGGTATTTAATCAGCACGGCCAATCAGAACGCGGAGTTCAACTACAAGTCCCGCCTACTCACTTCTCCACACAGCGCCATTGGACGGTTCTTGTCGTGACGTAGTTATCTCGTGTCATTTTAGCGCGAACCTGATG
This sequence comes from Ictalurus furcatus, assembly GCF_023375685.1. Taxonomy (NCBI): domain Eukaryota; kingdom Metazoa; phylum Chordata; class Actinopteri; order Siluriformes; family Ictaluridae; genus Ictalurus; species Ictalurus furcatus. The sequence goes on from NC_071282.1 coordinate 15,347,054, forward strand.
GATCAGTCAGAGTTAAGATACCAAAATCTGTGTACAGTGCATTTAGTGCAGATGTTTGTGATAAAAAACAATGTATGTGTTTATACTTATACGTAATAAAAATCAAGCCAAATAAATCTTTTGGGGTTAAAAAAATATTGTATTTTAATAATCACGTGTTATATCTTGCCAAAAACTTGGTTTTCTGTTTGGGATTCCAAGACACACTTTGGATAGCATTTGATTAATATTTTCATAGATGGCTTAGGGTCAGGGCGAGTGTGCGATTATCTTTTCCTGGGATTGTATATAGTGTTTGTATGTGTTTTTGGAACTCCAGGGTTGTGAGTTCGATTCCCAGAGTTTGCATGTTCTACCCGAGCTTTAGCGGTTTCCTCCAGGTTTCCTCCCCGGTCCAAAGACATGTGCAGTGCAATCTGTAGTGAATCCACTCTCTGAACCCACTGAAGTAACACACACCTTGCTCATATTTTCCCTCCTCTAACTCACTGTGGAGGTGAATTTTTATTTTATTTTATTTATTTATTTTTACATTGTACTCAAATGTAGTCCCATCTTAAATCTTCTTATTTATTTGTCCCTACTTACCCCTGTCCAAGTTGGCATATCCATTGCATTGTATGGAGCTTTAGTGCCTCCTAGTGCATAGCATAGTTTACTGCATGTAGCACCCACCTACTTCTTCTTCCCTGTGTGAAACTTGTCATTGGCTTGCTGTGTGTACAGTAGAGGAGTGTGTTGTGGTGTGGTTTATGTGGTATGCTCCAGACATTTCTGTGTCCCCGTGGCAGTCTGCAGCCCTGCTTGGTAGTGTCTTCTGGCTCCTTGCATTTGTTTGTTCTTTTTACATTTACATCCAAAGCAATTTACAAATGAGTTTGTTCTTTTGGTTTTGTTCTTTTGTGCTTGATCTTGCCATAATCTGCTCAGTGTGTATATTGTGTTTCATGTCTGTTTTGATGACTGGTGGTTGCCTGCAGTTCAACAGTTATTTCCAATTCCCTTTTTATGGGAACCACATCCTATGCATCTTGTTATAACAATCCTGGGTGTCTTAAATAAGTTGGTAGTAATTATTTAATATTTCCCTGGGTGAAAGTCTCAAGGTGCTGTAGTAACAAACTCAGTCTATTGTTGCAGCTCTTAACGTGATACCATTGCACGATATTCTGGCATAGCCAGTCATAGCTCACTTTGTACTTGCAACCCTTAATACCATCACACTTCAAGTCCACAAATGCTTATGATTCTGCATTTAAAGAAATGATTATCTAGTAGCAGTCTCTAATAATGTCTGTCTATTCATGCTGAAAAAACTTATAAGCATCTTTGAAATATGGACAACTTTATTGTGCATACTTATACACATTTGTTGTCACATGCTTGTTTTTTTATTGTGTACTCATTTTGCATACTTGTTTATAAGTATGCATACTAATAAGAACTACGTCTCCCTTTACCTTCTCCCTCACAAAACCAACAAAGTCACAAAAATAATTTTGAAAAATCCAAATGCCCTTTACAGACTTTATTGGAAAGGGTTTAAACGATGTTTTCCATGCTTGTTCAGTGAACCATTAATAATTATTGCACATGCACTTGTGGAACAGTCCTTAAGACTCTAACAGTTTACAGGCGGTATGTGATTAAGGTCACAGTTACAATAACTTAGGACACTAAAGAGACCTTTCTACTGACTCTGAAAAACACCAGAAGAAAGATGCCTTGGGTGCCTGCTCACCTGCGTGAACATACCATAGGCCTACTGCAGGGAGACATGAGGACTGCAGATGTGGCCAGAGCAATAAACTGCAATGTCTGTAATGTAAGACGCTTAAGATGGTGCTACAGGGAGACAGGAAGGACAGCTGATCATACTTGCAGAGGAAAATTACATATAACCATATGTCCCCCCTCCAAATGTGATCGAGAACTAACAAATGCCTTGGTAGAAGAGTGGGGGTAACATCTCACAGCAAGAACGGACAAATCTGGTGCAGTCCATGAGGATGAGATGCACTGTAGTACTTAAAGCAGCTGGAGGCCACCAGACACTGACTGTTCTTTTTAATATTGACTCCCGCTTTGTTCAGGGACTCATTATTCCATTTCTGTTCGTTGGATGTCTGTGAAACACGTTCAGTTTATGTCTCAGTTGATGTGTGTTTTTATGTTAATACAAATATATACACATGTTAAGAAATTTGCTGGAAATAAAAGCAGTTGAATGTGAGAGGACGTTTCTTTTCTTGCTGAGTATATATAGATAGATAGATAGATAGATAGATAACACACACTGAAATTACATCTACATGCAGTAGACTAGTCTGTGCACTGAGAGGCATTCAAGCTCGATACACTGGAAAGGATATGCCTTAGCCAACTTGGCCAGGGGCAAGGAGGAACAAATAAAATTGCAGTGCAACTGACACATATATTACAGAGGGCAAAGCCAAACAAAACCAAAAGAACACCACTCACAGGAGAACAAAGAAAAGTAACTCAACAGGGAGACAAAACAAATGAAATGCATATTCAACAAGAACACTAGAGGGAATGATCAACACTGACCATACACATTCAATAAACAAAAGAAATAAACACGGCCAAATCACATGAAAGCATAAGTGAGCAAAATCTAAATCATTTTACAGACTGTTATTGACTAGTGGACCTAGCGAGCCCAAACATACATCTCCAAATTAAACAGTATAATTCACAGCAATGAGAATAAGACAGACTGTTCACTCCAAGCTTCACAGTGGGCTTCTTATTGCAGTACAGTGATATAGAGGCCAAACAGCACTACAAACAGGGCCACTAGTGGATACTTCAAGCAAACTACCAAAGGACTTTGGCCTACCAGTACTGGAACAGCTGGTGGTCCCAACACAAAAGACTGAAGCTCCTCCCCTGATAATAAACTGCTAACCATGCTAATGACACACACGGTACATGCTCAAAAATAAGGCATAATATTGAGGTATTGTATATTTCTATACACTAAAGTGTGCAGGACAGGGGGTACACCAAGGTTGAGAACCTGCGTATTATTTAGTAATAAATACATTTATTGATCCACATTCCATTTTTATCTAAACAGTAGCCTGTCTATTGTAAATTCTATTTAAATGTTTATCTAAATTAAAACCCTTGGGGCACTTCAAGAACTGGACGTTACAGGAAAGTTCCCTGAATGTTAGTTTGTAGCCACAAAGCTGATACACATTTGGCAAACTTCCTGTTATGAGACCATGAAAGAACATTACAGGAATGTTCCCATAACATTCCTTATATATATATATATATATATATATATATATATATATATATATATATATATATATATACACACACTATAAAAACAGTTACAGGATACATTACAATTTGGCAAACTTCCAGTTATGAAAATGTGAAAGAACGTTACTGGAACATTCACGGGAGGTTAGTAAGTAGGTTAGTCTGTAGTAGTTGCAAATATACTACACACTGGTAAACTTCCAGTTATGAGACCATTAAAGAATGTTATGCGAACATTCCTGGAAGGTTAGTTTGTAGTTACAAAAAATAAAAACTATAAGCAACTTTTGTCAAACGTTCTTTGTCACTTGTCATATAAACATAAGAGAATATTTTACTTTAAAGGTCCCAAAAAATTTGTTTGTAATTACAAATATACAACACATTTGGTAAATGTCCTGTTATCAGAACGTGAAAGAACATTATGGGAACATTCCTGAAAGGTTTATTTGTAGTTGCAGAAAAAATAGTACTTATAAATTATCTTTGGCAAACGCTCCTTGTCAGAGAACGTTGTTTTGAAGTTTCCAGAACATTTTGGGAACAATTCTGACTTTGTGAACCAAAATAGAATGTTCCCAGAACATTATGAAATAGCTTCCAAAGAAATAAGGAAATTACTAATGGTACTAATGGTATCATTAGGCAAATGTTGTGTTTCCTGTATTGGACTGCAACATCCAAAACATACCAGTAAGAATTAAACAGTTTGGCAAAGGTTAGCCTACACTCTTAAAAATAAAGGTTCTTAAATGGTTCTTTACAGCACCATGGGTTCTGCAAAAAGGAAACTTCTTCTTGTCAAGAACAAATTTTCATTGTATAGGGTTCTTGAGTTGCACTATATGGTTCTTTGGAGATTAAAGTAGTTCTTTATATTTCATTATAGAGCAGTGTATTGGTTCTTCAAGGTATCATCCCTTAACTAGTATAGGGATCAGGTTGGTGAATCATTTCAAGACCTGATTAACCTGTGTACTATATTTGTAATTACAAACTAATGTTCTGGGAACTTTCAAGCACAAGGTTCTCTTATGGTTATATAACAAGGAACGTTTGCCAAAAGTTGCTTAAAAGTTTTATTTTTATTAACTACAAACTAAACTTCCAGGAACGTTCCCATGACATTCATTAATGCGAGCACAATGGCTACTTGTATAACATTACTTACTGCCAGGCCAGACACCCACAGTAAGTCAGGGGAAGCTTGATAGTTTAAAACCGTACCATATACACGCTTAAAAATAAAGGCTCCCAATTAGAACCAAAAAGGCTTTTTCAGCCATAGGATGCCATAGGAGAACCCTTTTAAGTTGTACAGAGAACATTTTACTCTCAAGTTATTTAAAAAACCATCTATTTACGGGTGCTTTAAAAAACAGTTCTTCACAGCAGTGCCACAAGGAACCATGTCAGCTTAAGTTCTTTAAACACCCTTAGATCAGTGGTTCCCACACTTTTCCAGGGCAAGGCCCCCCAAATGGCATCAAAATTTGACCGGGGCCCCCCTTTTGCACGATATCTTTAAAACACATTAAAAATACAGACTTCTGAATATATCTCCCTTTTTTTTTTTTTTTTAATAATTACATCTTACATCTTTACATTACATTAGGAATTGATTGTGTGTGTGTGTGTGTGTGTCTGAGAGTGAGAAAGAAAAAACATACATTTATTTATTTTTCACACCAAATCGTTGAGGCCCCCCGGGCGCCCCCTGACGGCCCCCACTTTGAAAACCACTGCCTTAGATCACTGTAAGGAACCAAAATAAGATTCTTAATAGTGATACCAGGAGAAACTTTTCCAGTTCCAGTCCCACAAAGAGCCTTATAGGGTTCGCTTTAACCTGTTATTGGATTGGTAGTAAGTTGTTGTATATAAAATATACATGAAATAAACACGAGGGAGACCTAGTATGAGTAGTGTGTAATTTTATTGAAAATTCACTGGGCTGGCGTTCACCTAAGACACAACACACACAGATAAGCAGGCCTCAGAGCGTAGGTGGACGGTCAACTAAGAGACACACACACACACACACAGAGGCCTATGCCGCCACGCACACACATACAGAAGGAAAACAGAACATTATAAGAATAATAAAAGGAGTATTAGGATATTATAAGGATAATATAAGGATTATAAGGATATTATAATGATATTGTGAAGTATGGAGTACAGAAAAGGGGGTAAAATACTTGCAAGCAGTATAACCAGATATAAAACAGAAATGTAGAGCAAACATGAAAAGAAAAAAGCATTATAAAACAGAAATACAGAAAAATGTGAAATAAACTTACTCATAATGCACTTGAAGGTGTGGAGGATTCTTTTCTCACGAGAAAAAGTCAGGAGTAACACAGACGAAGGCCTTAATTTTTAAGAGAGAACCCAGACGGGCCGTTTATAAGGGTAGTTGAGCCAAGTTGCACCTGTGAGATAACCGTCGATGGGAACGGCTAGGGCTGCGAGATAACCGTCGATGGGAATGGCTAGGGCCGCAAGATAACCGTCGATGGGAACAATGGACCCCGTGAGACCAAGGTCTCTCCAAAATGTTGAGTCTCGTACCTATTGGTATTATGGGAAGGTCCTTTCGAAAACCTAATGGTGTTCGGGGAAGGCTCTTTCTAAAACATAATGGTATTGTGGGAAGGCTCTTTCTAAAACATATTGATGTCTGGGTCATCCTGACCCTAAGAAAACTGTATAAATAGAAGAGCTTCAGCTCTGGGTTTTTTTTAGATCGCATTTTGGGACGTCTCAAACTGTGTGGATCTCGTGTGGTGGAACGGAACGAATAAACCTGGACCCTTGCTTCTTCTCACTCACGGCTGGTGTCTTATTTTTCTTTCTCCAGTTGAATATGTGAGTATCTGTTTCTATGTTAAGTGTCTTCAGGTAATAGGCAAAATTTGGACCTACAAAGTAATGCTATAGAAGTCATTGTACTCCTATTCCAAGTAGGAATTGGGACAGGGATCAGGCTGGTGAGTCGTTTCAAGACCTGATTAACTGGACCTTGCTGAGACACTGACACATCGAGAGTCATTGTCTTTCATTCTGCGTTAATCTCTCTCTCTCTCTCACTCACACACACACACACACACACACACTCTCTCTCACTCTCTCGGTGAAACAAACTGTTGTCACAACGGCTGAAAACTGGCTGTGCGACTCGGCGCAACACTTCCGCGTTACACACCTGCAGCAGGTAGGGCTCGGCCTCAGAACTGGATGCACCTGCAGCGCAGAGCGCGAGACCAGAGCCGACCGTCTCCACCTCGAAGAAAGCTCAGGAGTTCTTTTCTAGTCTAAAGTGCTGAAAAGCGGCTTGTCTGGCCTGGAAAAGGGCAGTCATGAGTGAGGATTATGGACTTTGTGAATTGGCCGTGGTGTCGTTACGGGACAACGAGCATGAACCGGATTATGGAATTCAGCTCACTCAAGATGGACACACAAACACCATGGACTTGAGCTCAAAACCCACTGTCGAGAGCACATTTCGTAGCACGAATGGCACAGCGAATATGGGGTCTAACGTAGAAGCGTCCAGTACGGGTGAGCTGACTGTGTGCCCGGCGCATGAGCTAGAGGTGGACCGGTACTGTAGGACGGAAGGGAGACCGGTGTGCCAGAAGTGCGTTAGCCAAGGAGCTTGTCGAAATCATACAGTGATACAGCTGCGTTTACGAGCGACTGCTGTAAGGGTGAGTCATGAAACCCTCAGAGCTTACAGGAACTCAGTCTTTCTTATGTAGCCTATATAGCCACTACTACACAGTGTAGGTGTTATTATGCTGCCTTCATAAGCGTCACAACCTCCCAATAAGTGCATAAGGGTTGCACAGTGTTAACATTTGGTTCCTGTTTGCTTTATTTATTTAATAAATAAAGGTTTCATAACGTTCAGGGAACGTTGTATTTTAGTTCGCATTGTAGCCAAACCTTCTGGGAACTTTTCTGCCATGCATAAACGAAACTATTTGAAAACACAGATGTATGAGGTATGTATTTTGTCTGGATTGTCCAGGTGTAGGAGGAATGCGTTGCAGGGGGAGCCTGGAGCCAATCTCAAGGCGGGGGACACCCTGGGCGGGCCATCACAGGGCCCTGTCGCACACCCATTCACACACTGGGGACAATTTGCAAATGCCAATAAGTCTACAATGCATGTCTTTAGACTGGGGGAGGAAAGCGTAGTACCAGGAGGAAACCCTCAAAGCACAGGGAGAACATCTCTGTGAATACACAGTGGAGGCGTGTATATATATATATATATATATATATATATATATATATATATATATAAACATGACACATGACACATGACACAAACATCATCAGAAGTCCAAAAATCAGACAGTGAGAACCCAGTTCAACAAATAAGACTAAAATATTATACTCTGTCATTTATTTATTTAGGAAATGGTCCAATATTACACATCTTTCACTGGCAAAAGTATGTGAACCATTGCTTTCAGTATCTGGTGTGACCCCCTTGTGCATCGATAACTGCAGCTAAATGTTTTTAGTAACTGTTGATCAGTCCTGCATATCAGCATGGAGGAATTTTAGCCCATTCCTCAGTGCAGTCAGCTTCAACTCTAGGATTTTGGGGGGTTTCCTCAGTGAACTGCTGGCTTCAGGTCCTTCCACAACATTTCTATTGGAAAATTCTATTTGGAATTCTATTGGAAACATTTCTATTGGAAAATAGAAATATCACGTGTATGACACGTGACATGATAAACTGACCAGACAACTGCACAGACTATTAACAATGTTCTATAAAGAAGCCATTGTGAAAGTAACCAAAAGATGAAGAAGTGTAAATGTGTACATGTAGGGTCTGAGGAAACAGAAATAAACAGGACTCTGTTTACAGTATGTTACAGAATGATATGAACACATAATGACATGAAACTGCCTTAAATTGACTATCCATAAGTGTGGATGCACATTGTGCACAAAGGAGTTAAACACATCATTCTCTTATGGTTATAGGAGAGCTGACAAGGAACATTCTGGAAAGGTTGCTTTAAAGTGCTATTTTTTGCCATTACAATGATCGTGTAACATTCTTTCATGGTGTCAAAACAGGAAGTTTGCCAGATTAACAGCACTGTTCCCAGAACGTTAGAACCAAATGCTTCTGTCCGGGAAACAGTCTGTGTTTGCCGAGATGTTATAGGAGCAGTCGTAACATTTACTCAGGGTAAATGTTCACATGTAGGCTAGTTTTTCTTTAGCCTATATCTTATGTTGTCTTTCAAATTCCTTTCAAGTGTGTTGGAGTCATATGTTGACATTTGAACAACACGTTGTTCAGTATGTTGACATTTCAAGGAAACCTCCACCCTGAAACACATTAGGTATATTTATATTGAAATATCTGTGCTTAGCATTTCTGGTGCTAATTTGTTGGTTGGTTCTGTATCGTAATTCCAGTGAGAAGTTATATACAGTGGTCAGCGTCCAATTAATGAGAAATACAGTGTAGAGGTAGTGGTGACAGCACTTAAAGTGGACTCAAAGTTTTAAAAAGCAATGCAGCTATACAGAGTAGTTGCACTGAGTTACAGCAGAGATGGTGGTATTAGCATGAACATTGAAGCTTTGGAAGCTGATCTGTTTGAGCAGTTTGTACAGATGAGAAGTTGAGAGAGCTGGACAGACTAAAGGACTAAAGCACTGCTGCATCACTCTCTATAGGTACGCATGAATTCTCATTTGTGCCACTCAAGCAGCATTGTCAGTAGGAAGCTGTTAACCAAAGTGAAATTGACCAACATGCCGAGGAAAGAATTTTAAAATAAAAGCATCGACTTAGATTTTCATTACAAAATAAATCTTGGACTAGTGACGATCATGTTAATTATCACGTTTAATTCAGGGGTTCAGGATGAATTTTTCCTTTAATGACATTTCAAAACAGTGACATGGGACAGCCTTCTTCATCATTTAAGTTAAACTATAGTTTTATAGTGTGTTCTCAAATAAATGCGCTTCCTTTTAACAAAATTATCCAGCTCACACAAACAGGTGAGTCACTGCATATGTGATCTCTTTCAGAATCAGCTGGTGGACATCTGTGAGAAAATGCAGCTGCAAGCCCTACAGATAGAGCGCTTCATAAACAACACGCTGACTGCAAAAGAGAAGGCCTTGCAGGTGATTAGTGAGCTTAAATACATGCACACACACATACACAGAAACATACAGTTTGTCCCAAAAGTCTCCATACATAGGGGACTATGTTTGGCAGCACCACATCGGTTGTGCCTTCGTCAGTGGTTGTTCCTGGGCGTCCACTTCTCGGTCGGTCCGCAACACTTCCAGTCTTTTCGAATTTGTTAATAAGTTTGGCGACACTGTCATGTGTGATGTGCCCACCATGTTTCCTGTTAAAGTCCATCGCAACCTTGCGAAAGCTTCCCGATCCAGCCATGAGAAGGATTTCAATATGTTCTTCTTTTGTCAAAGGTATTCTTAAAGGCTATCTGGACAAAAAAATCTATAATATAAAAGTATGAAAAATTTTGGAAGACATTTTGGTAAGACTTTTGCGACACCCTGTAGTAACCTATAGTAGCCTGTGCTAACTATCCTTGTCCCAAGGATATTTTTGTTTAGCTTATAAACAAAACATTGTATTTATTCAGCTAATCACAGCCCTAAGGGTTATTTGATACGCAGAATGTGTGATGGTTAATACTCAAGAAGTGTTACATGCTCAAGATTTATTGAAAAAATTTTTTTCCAATGTTCTCCCTGATTTGGTCTTGTCAAATACTACCACTAACTCTCTACTATCACATAACATATGCATCTTCTCACAGGGCAGCATAACATTCTTAGTTCTTAGAGGAAAGCGCTATCTGCCCTCTTCTACATACACAAGCTCACAGATGCCCACGATTGGCTAGTGTCACTGTGATTGACAGGGGAGAGAAAGTATGCCATCACTCCCACCAATATAGTATGGCCAAGTTTGCTTTCTTGGCTATGACATCATCAGGATTCGAACTTGTGATTTCCAGACAATAGAGAAACACTTTGCTGTTGCACCTCTAGGAAGCCAACATATTACTATTTCTACACTTCTAAATCATATACAGCCTGACACTCAATCAAGGATTTTGTTGGTGCAAAAAAAGAAGAAATTTTTAGTTTGAAGCATTTGTCATTATCCATTTTTTACATAAATCATACACTTAAAAAATGAATTGTTCAACAGTTCTTTTGACAGATTGTACATTTTCATTTCAGTTGTCCTACTGGGGGAACCTTTTTGTTCTATGTATGTAGAACTGTACAACTGAGTGTTTCCCTATCAGTGTGTACACAATACACAAAGATCTGGCTACTCAATGGACCATCAAATCTGAGGGATCATTGCACTGATTGTAAACAATACACTCTTAGAATAAATGCTCCACCCTTAAGGGCTTGTCCCGTCGGGAAAGACCTCAAAGGTTATATGTAGAGCCCTTCAGATGAAGAAAGGTTTTTTTCTTCTTCTAAGAGTGCATGTACAGAGTATTTGTGTTACTGGAATTAGATTTAAAAGTCTACTGCATGAATTATTGCATTTACATAAAAATATAAGACGTGTTTGGATCTAATTTTTGCATGTATTTTGAGTGAGTAAATCCATACATATACTTTTTACAACTGTAATTCTTTTCTAGAAGGTATAACTTTTACATTTTTAAATCTTGAATCATAAAATTTAGAAAATAAGGTGCAATTGCAAAATGTCTGAATTTAAAAGTTCTTCTTAGTTTGAATGTGAAAAGATGTAAATATACAATTAGAGAAGCCTAGTGTCTTTTTTGCTATGTAAGCCTGTTTCAATTCATGAATGCATATACCACAATTCTATTATCGCATGTTGTTGCCATATGGCAACAATAGAATTTTACCATTTAACAAAATACTCTAAATATATAAATTTGTTTAAATGACAAAAAAATTAATGTTAGATTACCTCAGATAGTGTTTAAAAAAAATTTCTTTAAGTAGTTTTGCCTAAATATTGAGAAATGTATAAAATTTTGAGAGCCCTCCGATGACGACCTTTATGCCATGCCATGTGATTGCAGTAAAGTAAGTGCAAACAGCACATCCTGGTCATCTGACATGGCATTTTTTGTTATGTCAAAGTTAAAGCCCCCTTTTTTCCAGTTACATAGGAAATTAGTAGTTTTGTATTATTACCTATAAAAAATTGGAGATAAATGAATTGTTGCCATATGGCAACACCATGCAGTAAAGGGTTAATGTTATCTGCATGCTTAGTGTTTTTTGAATTGAATGTATATACAGTACATACAGTTGAGTGCATAGGTCATACCTCATGGCTTCTCAGTGAAATAAGGAAAATGTACTTCTGAATTACAGTGAATGTACACGAAAAAAGAATTTCAAAATGTTCAAGTTAAAGTCAAGTGGGTTTTTATTTTATTGTCTGGAAAAAGGCATTGTATGATTTTTTTTTGTGAAGAGGAATGAGCAAAACTTGGCTAACCAAAGAAAAAGAGAGGCTGGTTAGGGAACAACAGTTTATAGCGGCTATAATTTAAAGGATAACAGGAACTACCTTTTTTGGCAGACATTCCACAACAATGCATCTCACTGATAAATATGTCTGACATATTGCTGTGATATAAGAGGAATTAAACATTTCAGGTAGTAACAATAACTCCCCTTTGTGTTGGGCCACCCATCAAATCACCACTGATTATTGATTATTTTCCTATAGCAGTGCTCCATGAAATGTTTGAATGCTTATTAATCATTACAGAGGAATCGTCTATATAATAATATTATATTTATAACACTCTAATATCGGTGTGTAGGTGGACGCGAGTAGTGCCCGTGAGCGAGTCGTGGCTCAGGTGAACGCCGTGCGTGAAGCTCTGGATGAAGAGGAGCAGCGTCTTCTGGAGGCTGTACAGAGGGAGGAAGAGCGAATCGAGCAGTGTCTCCTCACACAGCGGGCACACTGGTCCAAGTCACTGAACACCCTCACACATGCCCGCACCAGCCTGGTGCACAAGCTCACACACGCGACAGACACCATAATTGTGGTGAGGACTGAAGGAAAAAAGGGGGGGGGGGGTTTGGAGTTGGGGGAAACAACCAGGGCTGGCCTGGGTGGTGTCTGAAATAATTTCCCTACTAAAACACTCACAGAATCTATGACATGATGAATAATTGCATTTTATTCATTTGCCAGCCAGCTAATAAGTATAGAGTGTAATTATTGTGCTAGCAACTGTGCAACTAGCTCATGACCTAACATTAACTAGTCACTATAAGGTATGAAATCCCAGATAATTTGAATGCTGCATTTAGAAAGAAATATGAAAGATATGCCCTCTCTTTGTCAAATCCTAGACCTAGTACAAGTTTACAAATAGTGCTACTGTAGCAAGCACTAAAAAAAGGTAGCTAAGCTAGCTTCCTAGGACACTGTCACATTAAGCTAACACTTAAACCACACCGAACTGTGTTTTAGAGACCAACACTAATGATTGATATTAATATTTCTTTAAGTATAGTTGTTACAAGTACTGATGTTGTGAGTATTGTTATATTTTTCAGTAGTCAGATTGTAGCATCTCTACTTTTTAAATCAAGTAGCTTCATACTACAGTGATACTGGATTCTCGTACACTTGAGGATGTGCTGCCACAGGAAAATAATTCCTTACTTGTGGATGAAGTTAATTCAGTTTATCTGTACGTACTTAATTAATCATTGCACAATTTATATTTAATCTATCATGTAATCTATCATTTCATCTGTTGTTTGGAAGCACGGTTGACTCAAGGTTATTAGCTCCTGAGTCTAATTACCGGTCAATATTTATCTGGGAGTTTTCACAGTGCAACTTATAAGTTGCACATACTAGCCATCTTTGTTGATCCTAAAACAGAGATTAGGGTCTTTTTTCTCTCTCTGGTTTCTCTCTTTGGTCATTTGTGCACCTGCACATGTATTTGTGTGGATAAACAAGCAAATTGACAGTTAAATAAGCCAGTTTTTAAAAGCTGTGGTAATTGTTCATTGTGGTGTCATGTCACATGATTTACTGTAAGTCTAATGTCCATTTTTGGGAGAGACGTTGTCTAAGGAGCATTGCATTTTTTCCTAGGTTCAGACATGATCAAAATAAGACATCAATATTCTTAACTCAGTCCAAATCTTAGAGAATTAGCAATAAATATTGTTCAAAAAGGCCAACGTTAACGCTGTAAGCAGTCGCCTAAATAGCCTAATGGATGGACCAGCTCTTGGTATAACCAAGCTCGTGTTTGATTGTGATATATTTTGATAGTGGTAACATTAACAAATTGTACTGACCATTGTGTTTCTAATTCTCACTTTGCAGAGTTCAAACTCAGAAATATCAGACAGGTAATTCCTCAGATTTACATCTAAGACAACACAAAGTACAAAATGGATGGTGTCTGAGAGGCAGTATTGAAATTGCGTGTTTGTGTGTTTGTGTCAGGATTGAGGAGGCAGAAGGTGTTGGGGAGCCCAAAGACTCAGAGCACCTGAACCTGAATAGGGACTGCGGTGACAGTAAACTCATGCTGGGCATGTGGGCTAGTGCGCTGCTGCTAGGACCGACCGGTGAGTCCACATCACACATCACTACACAATACAGCTTTATTCTGAATAGTACCCAGATCTGAGATATTCTGAGAAATTGTATTAGAAAGACCAGACCTGTAGATAAGTCAAATCTCTATCTAACACATTTTAGTGTATATGAGATTACTATTCACAAGGAACTACTGACTAAATTAGATGCTACACCTGAAGCATGATTATTCAATTAGCTGTTTGAGTTCTAATCATTACCAGCAGGTGGTGCCTTTTAGCTACCAATCTACTATTTAATACAGAGCTGTTTTAGTGTCCAACCCACCCTCATTATGGGTATATTGATGGGATAACAATAACTATTTAATTAAATTGGAACAGTATGGGGTTTTTTTCTGCATGTGAATTTACACTCACTTGCCAATCCAAATGTTTCTGGGATGTTTAATTAAGGTGTACTAACCACAAATGTACAACCAGTAGCAATCCTGTGGCCAGAATATATGATATGATATGATGTGTTAATAATGTGATATAGTTTTATGTATAATTAACACACACTGTACATGGAAAACGTGAGCTATGGTCTTTACTGTACAAATACCAAGCTCACTCGTAACATGGCGTGGCTAATAAACGGAATACATTGTTTAAAAAGGATGCACTCGTACTACCTTTGCTGAGAACGATCCACCAACCAGATAGTATCTGGTCATTTGTGGTCATCTGGAGGTCCCTTTCCAGTGATGGATGGGGTAAAATGTTGACACAATGTTTAGTAGTGCAGTCAGTATTTATATACTGTATTTACACTAACAAAATGACTTATATTGTTGGTTAGCTTAATCAAATGGCCAATGAGTGTAGCTACAAATACTTAATACTTGTACAATCTACAATACATGATAAAGTGGGTGCTGTATGTATGTTGCTGCTCCACCCTTTTTCCAAATCTTAATCATGGAGTATTTTATGCTTTCAGGACCATGCTGCAAGATAGCCTGTTTAGCCTGTTTATTACAGGTTCATCTGCCTCCGCAGTTTGTATTACGTCTCACAAGAACGGCTGGTATAAATGGGCTGGCGGGGCTAACCTCCCTCTGTCTTTCAAAGATTAAAAATTATTAACATTATGTTACATTTGTGGCACCCACATCAAATTATTTTGCAGCTAACAAGGTGTAAGGTGGATTAAGGGCCTTAAGATTATATGTGGACTCTAAAGCAACAGCACTAATAATGGTCATAATAAAAATACGCAGATCGATATAAAGTAGTGAGGATGGGCTACGTTTATTTTTCCTCTGTTCTCTCATTGACGTGTTTTCTCTCCTCCCTCTCCAGCTACAGCTCGGATGTACTTTGATGAACGCACCGTCAGCCATCTCCTTCTGCTCTCCTCTGACCAGCTCACCCTCACTTACCGCCCGAAACGCCAGAAGAAGGGTCTTCCATATGACCCGGCGCGTTTTGACAACTGGCCCAATGCCCTCTGCCTCGATCCCATCAGTTCGGGCACGCATGCCTGGGTGCTGTACGTGGGTGACAGCGCCGCCTTTAAAGTGGGCGTCTGCTACCGCAGCATGGAGCGCAAAGGCTCGACAAACGAATCCCGTCTAGGCTTCAATGCCAAATCCTGGGTGCTCTCGCACTATGAAGGAAACTTTTCCTACTGCCACAACGCGCAGGTCGTCAACGTGGTCGTAGTGAAGAGTCCCAAGAAAGTGGGCGTGCTGCTGGACTGGACCACACAAACACTGCTGTTCTACGATCCAGACTCAAAGTGTGTGTTGCACGCTGTAAGACACACTTTTACCGAACCACTGCTGCCTGCTTGTGCTGTGGCTGATCAAAGAGTGTCTATTGTGCACAGCTAATATGTATGTAATTCCTGTTTACTGATTCCTGTCAGAAATTTTATATGAAGACAAACATTACCTGGTTCTGCCATCACCAGGGTCTCTCTCTGCAGTGCAAGTGTGGCAGTGCTGGTGTGTAAAAATATTTAAAGGATGAGATTTGAATATGTAGCATTAGTACATAGAAATAGAAACAGAAATATATTCAAACAAAACTTGTGTGAGTGACTGGGATAAAGACTAAAGGAGAATTTGGTGTAACTTTCGAAGGTATTAAAATGTCTAAAAAATCTTACATATGTTCTAATTGGGTATGAAGTATATTGTGCCAGTGTAATATTTCAACGGAAATATTTTGGATATTTTTTGGAAACAGTTACTTTGAAGAATTGTCTGTATTAGTACAGATTTGAATAAATAGTTCTCAGTCATGATAATTATGTAATTATATATATATATAAAAAAACAACTTATGAAACGATTGAGATGTATCAGTTTTGGGAAATTTACCAAAGTGACCCAAAATGAAGCGATAAAATATTTGTGCCTGATGTCGTTTATGTTTGTTCTTGATTTTAACATAAAGCTGGTCAAAAAGTGTAAAATGCACAATTTTTTCCTATTTATTGCCTTATTTGAATGTAGACAGGTAATGATTGTAGTCTTCTGTATTGTTTTAACAAACATAAATGAATTGATTGTATTATTTGCTGAATTTTGTTGCTGGTATGTGGACATTTTTATGATATGATACAGTATATATCTTAAGATATATTTTTATTGCATCAACATTGCACATGATTACAAGGAAAGCTTACTAAGCATGCATTACGTTTATTTTCTATCCAAAATTATTTCTGTCAACTTTTTTATAAATGAATACAGTCATTCTAGCTCTAAAATAAGGTAATAAAACCTTACAAGAGGTGATTGTGCAATACCATTAAGGATTCTGCATTTTCCTTTCGTGCGTCACATGATTCTCATCAAATTCTAGCAGACTTAAGAGACAATTCTGAAAAATGCCATCATGATGTTTAGTTATATAGCATGTTCATAATGCTCAAATAAATTAGTGTCAGGATTGTATCATAGATTGCATTGTGTATATATGTGTTTGTTTTATGTGTTATGGGGTTTTCTTCTGCTGCCCAGGGACAGTAGATGAAAATGAGCCATTTGGCTAAATCCGAAATATCATAAATCCTGATGTCGATGAATATGTATTGTCCTTGTTAAATAAATTAATTAATAAAGTAAAATTAAATTTAATATCAGCACATCTCCTTCCCTGAGCTATTTGACTCATGTGTCTCTTATTGTTTTAACTGCCACGGTTCCACCTCTCTATAGCTTTTGTTTACTGGTGTCTGATGGGTGTGTGAGCTGGTTATACATTCCTGCAATTACTTCCAGTGAACATGCTCACATTATGACAATTGCAAATTTTCCATTAAATATATTTGTACAATCTAGCTTTACATTTATTTTGATACACCCATGATTATTTCATTAATTCACCTTTATCGTCTTTATCATCTATCAAATATTAGTCTTTTAACAAGATAGACAAAATGCCATTACGTAGATGTGCACATTCAACTCTAGAACTATTGGCAACCTTCGAGAAGCCGAGCAAAAATAATTTTTTTGCCCATTAAAGCCTTGGGAGAAAATACAAGGCCGAGCTCTCTGACAAGCACATAGGGAAGCGCGTACTAAAAGTGCTTTCTGATGGTCTGGCAAGGATCAACCAAAAGCCAGCTTCCAGGAAAGTACAAGGTTTGGTGCTACTGTACACACTACACACTGTATTAGAGGATAATGTGACCGTTGAAATTACGGGAAATTCCATTATTCAAGGTAAGCAAGATGGATGGGAAATCCAACTCTTTCATCTGAATGTGGCTGGGCTTGCCTGAAACTGGTCTCTTTGGTGAGAACATCTTACAGCTGGGAGGCACGGTGGCTTAGTGATTAGCATGCTTGCCTCACACCTCCAGGGTTGGGGGTTCACTGTGTGTTCCGAGCTTACGTGTTTCCTCCAGGTACTCCGGTTCCAAAGACCTCCTCCAGGTCCAAAGACATGCGTTGTAGGCTGATTGGCATCTCTAAATTGTCCGTAGTGGGTGAATGGGTGTGCGAGTGTGTGTGAGATTGTGCCCTGTGATGGGTTGGCACCCCTTCCAGGGTGTCCCCTACCTTGTGCCCCAAGTCCCCTGAGATAAACTCCAGGCTTTCCAGGACCCTGTGTGGGATAAGCGGTACAGAAAATAGATGGATGGATATTACAGCTTTTTTTAAAAAGTTTTCCAACACCTATCATCAGTGTGAAAAACTAATTGCCCCCTTAAACTTAAAACCTGGTTGTGCCAACTTTAGCAGCAATAACTACAACCAAACGCTTCTGATAACTGGAGATCAGTCTTTCACTTACTTCTAGGACTAGGACTTACTCCTATGCTTTGGATCGTTGTCTTGCTGCATAATCCAGTTGTGCTTGAGTTTCAACTTACAGAGTGAAGACCGGACATTCTCCTTTAGGATTTTCTGGCAGAGAGCAGAATTCATGTTTCCCTCAATTACTGTAAGTTGCCCAGTTTCATAACTTTTTTGCTTCAATAAATAACATTATCCTTTAAAAGCTGTATTTTGTGTTTACTCAGGTTGCCTTGGTTTTATCTTAGATTTTGTTTTACATTCGGAAACAATTTATTATGAGATATACACAAAAACAGAAGAAATCAGGAATACTTTTAAAATACATTTTCACAGCACTGTATAACACTGCCCACTGAAGCTGCACCAGTGGTTTGGCCAGGAAGAATGTTGTCCCCTGTGCAGCAGTCCAAACACAAGTCTGCAGCACATCGTGTCAGGTTGCAAGATTGTTCTCTCCCAAGGGCACTACAGGTGGTCACATGATAAAGTCCTATGCATATTGGCCAAGGTGCTGGAGGGGCATAGACAGGTCATGAGTAGAGGTCATCATCCAATTCTTCAGAGAAGGTGGGAGAAACACAAGTGCCATGCCAAGAGTTCCATCAAGGTTAGTTCCTTACACCCAGGACTGGAGAATGAGAGTAGATCTTGGCAGGAAGCTCCAGTTCCCTAGTGAGATCACCAACACAAGTCTCCGCCCTGATATAGTGATGTGGTCCAGCGCCAACAAGAAGGTGCTCCTCATCGAGCTAACTGTGACATGGGAGGAGTGAGTAGTAGCTACCTTTCAGAGGAACAGGCTGAAGTACTCAGATTTCATCGTTGAGTGCAAGGAGGCTGGCTGTAGAACCAACATCTAATACAAAAAATGTATGTGGCAAAATTATTGGCACTTGTAAAAAGTATTTACAATAAATGCAAATCATCATCCATGAAAAATTCTTTACACAACTTTCAGTCTTCAAGAGCTCTGTTGTTGCCTTTGGTCATTTCCTGTTTCCCTACAGTAAAAACCTGAGGTTACACACATTTGAAAGCCTCTTTTCTTCCTTCAAAATGAATTTGAACTCAAACAGGAAACCTGCAGAAGATATACCCACACGAGCAGTTTAAAAAAAAATACCAAGAGGGCTAATTAGGGCAGTAATAAAATGTTGAAGAGCGAAGATGTTTAGTTTTTACTCTTTGATGCACACCATCAGGGTTTTTGGCAAAAAAATAACAACCAAAGACTGGATACATTCACACCAAGGGACACGCCCCTGGTATGTTAAGCTACTAATCTCTAGTGCACAGTTCTAGTCCTGGAGTTCAGGATTAGACACAATTTTTTCCTAAACCTGCTAATTAATTATATGCTGATTACAGTGTCTTTGATCAGATGAACCAAGCTGTACTGATCTCCAGTCCTCCAATTGTGCAGCCTCACCACAGGAACGGAAATATTTGCATTCTTTGATAATATACTGAAATCGAAAGAAAGAAAGGGTTCACAAGCTGCTCGCAAACATTCAGGATAAGAGTTTTTTTTTTTAATGTTCCATTATTTCTCAGAAAAAAAAATGTTTAATGATGGGTACAAAAGCAGTCAAATAACAGAAAATAAAAGAATTTGAGTTCATCATAAATCTTCAGTAACCAGTTCATCCTGGTCAGGGTCACTATGAATCAGATGCCTTTCACCCCCACTGAAAACAAAATAAAATAAAAAAATAAAAACAATAGAAACCACAGAAATTCTAATGGATTCTACTACAAATACCATTATAAACCATCAGCTAACCATTAAAACCATCACCATTGTTGGTTCTTGATGGTATCCACTAGAAATAACATGATACCAACAGAAGGCAAAAAATTACCAGTACAGACCCATAGGGACCATTACAGTTTCCATTAAAACCAATACAGTTCACATACACCATTCCAACCTCGCTCCCAAGGTTCCTGAGATAGGATCTGGATTCACAATGACCCTGATCAGGATAAAGCAGTTACTGAAGATGAAGAATTGGATGGATGGGTAGATGGATGTGTGAACGCACATGGAGGTTTGGGCCAAGTAAAGGCATCCCTGCCCAATTATACTTATACCATCATTTCAGTAGAGGGAGCCACAGTACAAACATCTTGTCACTTGTAGACACATTTATTATTATTATTTATTTCTCATATAGTAATATACAGACAGCACGGTGCTCCTTCATATTCCAGTATATATTGGAGACAGAAAGAGATCCAAAAGAAATATAAGAGCTAGGCCTAATAAGTTATGGAGCAGTGCATACAAATTTTGGGGTTAACATTTAGCAACTGCCCAAGGTCAAGATGATCAACGACCATGGACTGGTACTTTACAGACCTTCAATTTATGAAGAAGAAACACTTAAGGGAATTTAAGGGAAAAACATGTCGGGTGAGTGACTTCAGGCATAGTATGGCTTAGACTTTCATTTTGAACCATTATCAAATCAGTATGCAAATCAGGGAGTATCAAGGAGTTTCCTTTAAAAAAGAAACTAGAGTATTTTTTAAAAGGGAAATTTGACAAAGTTCATAAAATAAATAATTACTCAGGGGGAGAATTTCTGTTACAGTTGAAGGGCTTCCTTACGGAAAAAAGTCTATGGGACGAAAGGGGTTACAGTAAAAGGGAGTCCACCTGTTTCTGCCTGATTTGCTCCGCGCATGCGCACCTTTCTTCATGGCAATCGCTAATCTCTACCGCACATATCATTTTTTAAATTATTTTTTTATTATTATTATTATTATTTTTTACCACAAATTCTATTTTAGTAGCCTAAGAGGCAAAAATTATTTATTTTTTTTATCAGTTAATCAGATTTTTTTTCAATAAAGCAAAGTCTAGGACGGTTAGACCACCATACCATTGATATTATTAACGTTGTGTACGCATGCGCGCTACAGATAGGGTGACGAGTAAGGGACTGTCGTAAAAGTGCGCATCATTAAACGCCAAAGCAGTTTCTCTATATTGGCAGATCTGCTGCAAAAGCCTTAAACGAGAGATTAATCTTTAAAAAAGTGTTTAGTTTTTAATGCAATCATTCCAAAAGATTCTTAACTTTAGAATATATACATGTTGAAACAAGCACCTTCCAGGAACTTTTCATTCAATTTACAACAAATATGAAGTATTTGTTGAAGACCCTTTAACAACCCTGCTGAAAATTTGTTATGGTTTTAATGGTTATAATTTGAATTGTATCGGTTTTTATTGGAAACTGTAATGTCCCCGTGGGTCTGTACTGGTAATATGTTGCCTTCTATTGGTGGCATGTTATGTCTACCATTAAGGACCAATTATGGTAATGGTTTTAATGGTTAGCTGTTGGTTTATAATGGTATTTGTAGTAGAAACCATTAGAATTTCTGTGATGGTTTCCATTGGGGGTTTTTCAGCAGAGAATAAATGAACTTTAGGAGGTATATACTGTATATATTAAACCAAAGGCATTGTAGGACAGATTTTCTTTTCTTTTTTTTTGCAGGTAACTACAACTATATTTTGTTTTGTTAATTCTTAATGATAACGGTGACCAAAATCAAAATTGATATGTTTTTAAAGTGATGGTGCTACACGTGTTAAATAAAATACACTGCAGAAAGCCCTCATATTGCAATACAACAATTAGATTTGTTGTAGCTCCCTAGTCCATAGCAACTTCCAGCACAAGACTGAGTTGACCTCAAAACCTTTTTTGAATGTTTCAGTTTGCATGAGAGTCATACTTCATTAAACTGTCTACTCTTTGATGTTGTGTGTATTGTCTGATTATGGTATTGTTGCATTGTCTGTTGTAGTTGCTATACTGTATGTTTTGATGTATTGTATACTGTTACACACTGACACCAAACTGAAGACAATTCCATAGTCAGTGAAGTGATTCAGATTTTATTGTCTAAGTTCTAAGTCCCAATAATCATCTGGTTTTACATGTTTTGATCCTATAGTTAAAACCTCATAAAATTTTGTTTGAGGAAAAAACACATAAAAATGCAAACTTTTTTTTAATCTCAGAGAACTGTATATCCTTCTAAGTTATTTTGCAACCTTTGTAGATAGATTACTGCAGTAACAGGTTTGTAATAATATGCACTTTTACGACAGTCTCTTACTCATTTACGGAAGTAGCAGTGAGAGGCGGTTTACTGGTTATTGATGCAGTTAAAGCCGGGAGCGCGTCTTTTGAAAATACAAGAATAAAAGTCAAAGGAGGGTTGACAGGAAAAGCTGGTTTGCTGATAAGTTCGATTTAAATGAACCATTTTCACAGCCTTTCCTTAAATACCATTGACAATGCTCATGCATAGTAAATAAATATACATAGTATACGTAATTATAAGTATACATAATTAAGCTGTGATACTGGAATAAAGCACAGTCAATAGCGATGTTTACTGTGTAAAAACTTCTTTTAGTCCAGGGCTAAAAAAAATAAAATACACAAACAAATAAATAAATAAGCAATATACCCTTTTTTAAAAAACCAAAAAACGAGTAGTTATAAGTTAGAAAGTTAAAGAGCAGCTAGATTTCACACAAAACAAATCTCTGTATTCTCAAGTCTTTAACAATTAAAGGTGCTATAGACAATATTTTTCATTTCATACTAATACAAATCAGGTGATAAATTATGTAGAACTTATCAAGAAATAGTTTACGCCATTGTCTCAGATCAAGTATATTATATTGCTGGGGGAGGGGGGTGGAACAGGTCCCCAGACCTGCCTTTGGGGACCTATTGTCAGTCATTTTATCGCCACACCCCCAAAGCCCCTTCGCATCCTCATAAATCTTTATGTGGCGAAGTCACATGTTTTATAGAATTGTAACTTGGGTGTCAAGAAATTGAATGTCAGAGTGCTCTTGAAAGCGATGTCATGACAGCCTTTGCTAATGGCAATTCTAGTTAGCATGCGGTGGTTTAGCTCTTGTTGAAACAAATTTTGGGGTGGAGGTTTGTATACGAGGTGGCTTAGTGGCTTAGTGGTTAGCACCTCTGAATACTGCCTCCGCCCTGTGTGTGCGGAGTTTGCATGCTCTCCTCCTGGTACTCAGGTTTCCCCCCCAATCGAGGGAGTGTGTAAATGTGTGTGTGATTGTGACCCCTGCCTTGTGCCACAAGTTCCCTGGGATAGGCTCCAGGTTCCCCATGACCCCTAAGAGGTACAGAAAATGGATGGATGGATGGATGGTTTGTGTGAAAATGGGGCTGGCTCAATGAGTTTATAAAGCATTTAAATCTTCTTCAACTCCATCCATTTAACTATTAGAGACATTTCCCCCCTCTTCAAATCTACTACTACTACTGCTGCTACGATTATTATTAATAATAATAATAATAATAATAATAATAATAATAATGAGAACTGTGACTAAGCATTTAAATTGTATTTATTGTCCAAAAATACTCTGTAAAATTCTACGAAAATATCCAAGAACAATTGATTATAAATTTCCCACGTTGTCAATCTAGGACCTGATGCATAGTTGACAATACTGCTGACTCCACCATGATTAAATGGTTGTTTGTCCCTGCACAATAAAATCTCTATTGACTGTGTTTTATTCAAGTATTTCAACATGTGTCTTGAGAAAACTAGTTCACAAGGATAGTCAACATTTTCTGAGCGTGACTGTTGATCATGTGAAAGCATGACTGTATAATTATACACAGAAGCAGGAAATGCCTAGAACATTCCACAGAGAAGAGTACACATGGTGTGTATCAACAGGAAATGTGTAAATATATGACACAACTATAAATCTACATATTGAAAAATCTCAAGATAAAGCAGCTCTTATGGACTTTTATCCAACTTTCCAACAATGAGGCAATACAGTATGTGGAATCCATCACACAGCCCACAGACCCTATTTACAGTCTATGACACAAGTATGCTCCTTACCCAACCAAAGGTTCTCATTTTCCCTCTTCCACCTGAAAGTGTCTGTGAAAGGACAACATTAGAATATTTTGTCCCCTTTTGTACACAAAATTGTCGCATTATTAGACCCAAGATTTCCTCCAATAACTTTAATCCCACTTCTCAGAATGAATGACCATCAAAAGTTAGATAATATAATTACAAAATTCACACATTCAAGTTGCTACACGGATATCCTCTCCTCAGACAGTAATCTTTCCGCCATTAAAAGGGCAAGTATGAAAGTCTGCTAGGATTCTCAGGCTGTTTTCTTGCTCTTTGTAGGCATGATGAGAGGTGGAGGCTCGATGTTCAGCTCTTCTCGGAGCTCCTCCAGGTTCTGGTCCCAGCGGCGCTCGTAGAAAACACTCAAAATGCAGCGTGCGCGACTGCCGCTCCGCAAAGCCCACGGCCCGAGAGACATCGCCAGCTTCTGCATACGTCTGAAGCAGAGACAAAAAAAAAAAATGTCTGGATTAAGGTTAATGTCAATTTATTTATCTACACATATACACGATGGACACACGGTGGCTTAGTGGTTAGCATGTTCACCTCACACCTCCAGGGTTGGGGGCTCGATTCCCGCCACGCCCTGTGTGGGTGGAGTTTGCACGCTGGGGTTCCCTCTGGAAAGTCCAAAGTCCCCCAGTCCAAAGACATGCATGGTAGGCTGATTGGCATGTCCAAAGTGTCCGTAATTTGTGAATGGGTGTGTGTATGTGTATGTGATTGTGCCCTGCAATGGATTGGCACCCTGTCCAGGGTGTACCCCGCCTTGTGCCCCATGCGTATCCTGCACTCGGCCTCAGAAGTTAGTGCTATGTCAGCAGCAGACTAAACAAACATTAGCTCTCTTAAACCAAATACTCATGTAGTACTCGAGTTTGATTTACATCCTATGCATTTTAAGTGTTTCAATTGAACAATCTTACGTGTGAACCCTAAAAGTAGGTTCTACATAGTAATATTCTAGATTACTAGACTAGGTAACAAGTAAAACACAAAGAGATGTGTTGCTATAGAAAAAAATATTCAAAGATGGGGTGGTGTAATGATGTTATCACCCGAAAGTTAATTATTTCCTAATAACAGTGTTTCATGATATGTTTATTCCCCTTATAGTCCAGCAATTTGGCAACAATTAAAATGTTTCAAATTATTTATAAATGACACATTGTATTCTTTCAGTTTATAGTGAAATTTATTGTTGAGGAACTTAATAGGAACTAATAGATCTCTCATATCACTGATATTAGAGCAGCTATAGACAGCTTTTCCCTCACCAGCCTATCTTTTTTTCTCTTTAAGTTAATAATATGATAAAAATCATTCCATAATTGTTAAATCTTACAGAAAACTTCACCATACCAACAACAATACTAGTTTCTTTGTTCAATAACAACACGTTTTTAAAAATCTGTTTATTATTAGCCTGAG
Organism: Ictalurus furcatus; assembly: GCF_023375685.1. NCBI lineage: Eukaryota > Metazoa > Chordata > Actinopteri > Siluriformes > Ictaluridae > Ictalurus > Ictalurus furcatus. Next base: position 15,372,670 of record NC_071282.1, read on the forward strand.
ATGATTGTGGAACTTCTGCCACACCGGTCCCTGTGTGCGAGCTGTTAGTATAGGAACGATAACCCATTAGAACGAGCACATTAATATAAACCTGTGATTTGAATTATGGCATTATTGTCAGAGCTGCTGTTATAGAAAACAAATCTTCTGATCAATCAGAATGGAGAATTCGACATCACAGGTATAAATAGTATACAGTTCAAAATATATGGTCTTTGTAGATACAAATGTGTTCCAGAATAGTTGCACAAAATGTTTCTCACGTGAATGTGTGAACAATGTTGCTCACGCAAAACCAAAAATATCACAGGGTAAAGTCTATTGTAATGACTAATGAAACAATGACTAATGTGGTTGTGATATATATAAAAACCTACAGTGAAAATTCCAGAGGAAGCACAGCCAGACAACAATGCAAGGACGTGATTGGTGATTTACAGTAAATCTCAATTAAGTAATTTCCTTATCTTTAAATCAGTGCAACCGTTCCTCCTATCCTTTCTCTTTAAATGTTGATTGAAACTTCAATTCCTAAATTCAGTTATTCAACTCTGGGTCATTCCATCTCAAGTGGTCCAGTAAGTGCAAAGTTGCTTTCTTGACCGTTTTTAATTTAGAAAAAAAAAAGAGAGAATACCTCTATGTATTTGTATTGCAAAACCACCATTTAAAAAAAGGTTTTACTACGTTTAACTACAACAGCCATCTTTGTGTCATGGCACACAACAAATTTTGGTTATACAGTTGTTTATGGAAACCTCAACATCTCGGCTCAGGATGGCTCAGGCTGATCTCTAGAGCACGTTACAAGGTACAAGAACATTTTGCACATTCGTGTTCGTTAGACTTAGAACTTAAGTCCAAATTTAAGATTCAAGATTGCTCACAGTTCCACTTTTAGGGTCAAATTATAATGGGAAAGGATCGAGTCTCAAGGCTTAATTTTTTAGGGGGTATTCAGGCAAGTATAATGTGGATGCAGAACATTTCAGTTTTGAGACTTCTCTTTTGTTCATGGGGGTGAGAAAGTGCAATTTTTTAAAATTCCCCTCACTTTCAGGTTGAATATCTCTGGTGGGGGACCAGATATGCACATGACATTTTCACATAAATAAGTCCTCTATAGTACCATTCAGCTGTAATGAGTGAGTTTGAGACTAGAAGTAAACTCTGCAGGACAGTTTCTGGACGTTCCACAACATTAAATCAAATTATAAACCATTAAAATGCTTGTCATGTTGATCATTAATAAATACTTTTTTTTATTATTAATTTCTCATTAATAACAAAAAAAAAAGATGAATCATTTGCTCTCGTTTTGTGCTCTCCGATATTAACTGTTACAATCTGGAAACCCCGCCCCCTTCCGCCATCTCACATGACCTCAAGATTACAGGGACTTTTTGGTGTTTACAATTTTGTGTACCGTTAAATTTTTGTGCTTTTCATATTGAGTAAACTGATATAGGGGAATCTCACCTCTTTGATAGCCGGAGTGGACCAAGGACCGCTCCCATAATGCACATGGGCAGACCTGTCTGAGCAGCCTCAAACCATTTAACAGCTACTTCTCCTACAACAGAGGACTCCTATTAGGCTTTAAGAATAATCGATGTAGATTTAAAAAGCACAGTAGTTAATTACTCAAGAGTCTTATAATATTAATATTAAACAATAAACAATTACAAGAACCATCTAAAAGACCGGCTAACTCACCAAGCATATTAGTAGGCATTCCTAGTATTGTATGTATTAAATCATGCACTTCTCTATAGCGCTGCATGACATACGCTAGCTCTTCGTCGTCAACGAATTTAACGTCTGCACGTGTGTCTGGTGTCACTTTCTGTAAAAGAAGCAAGAAATATATTTCAGGATCCCGAAATGCATCCAAAATACATAAAAAAAAAGTCAATGTCTTAACATTAGGTCATTTACATTGTCTTCCAGAAAACGCAGATATTCCCTCCCTAAGGAGCCTTCCGGAAGTGTTGACATCTGGGAAAGGTCCAGTGTGGACAGGCGTATCCTCGGACGCTCTCTGAGGACATTGTAACCAATGATACAATAATAAATAAAGAACTAATTCCAATTTGAATGGCTATATGTGTGGATATGAGAATTAGAGATTCTGGGCCTCATTCATCAAACTTTGAGTAAAGTTGTGTGTAAATGTTGGTATATAAAAATTTTATTAATTTTTTTAAATTAAAATGTTTGGGGTTTCACAAACACTGTTTTTCTTCACATTTGTGTGTGTAAGTTGATATATGTCTAAGTTACCACCAATCCCTTTGCTTTTGGCGACGCCCACAAAACTCCATAAAAGATCAAATTCAGAGTAGAAAGTGCTAAATAGCCAAAAAAGGAGAAGAATTTCCCTAAAGCAGAGGTTGAAGTACTTTTATATCTATGAGACTAAAAAAAAATTATATTTAGCAGCATATGCTGCAGAGTCACAGCGCCTTAAAAGACCAAAATATTTAGAGAAATTATTCGGTGTCGTCCAACCAGCACAATATAAGTGATTTATAAGCCAGCTTTTACGTTCTGAAAGAAAAAAGAAAATCATACCATGTCTCTAAATATCCGTTGCCTCCTAAAGGCTTCATGTGATAACTCTTCCAGTAATTTGCACCGCCCTGGCTTATGGCCACCATCTGCACAGACTACACAGACATTTCATCTCAACTGAATTAACATTAGTAAAATTGACAGTTAGACTTGTGTGAAACGATTTAATGTTTGTGTATTTGAAATAAATAAGTGATTTGAACTTGATAGAGTAATCTATATTATATATAAATATATAGTTTATATATATGTTTAGTAACAAGGTTTACATTAGTTAGTCTTTCAGAATTTGCGGGATTTTCATGAATACAATTATTTTTTCTGTAAATGCTCATAGGAACAATTTACACAGAAAACTGTTCGTATCCAGCTTGATGAATGATGGCCACGGTTAACTGAAAGGACAGGGAATATCAGTGAAAGAGAAGGCAAAAAGTTTTCCTACGTGAGAACGGTGTAACCTTCAGGGTAATTGCTCATTCTGTGCTTTAGTTTTAACAAGGCGAGGTGCCCTGTAGTCTCCCCCAGCACGGCAACCATGTCTGTGTGAATAATATAAAGTCTATCAGCTATGTGGTATGATGAGAAAGTTCCATTATTTACATATAACGTGATTCAAAAGAACATTTAATGTCACTTTCAAGTCTGTTGTTGTTTTGTTTTGTTTTTTTGGTTAAATGGCTACCAGATGGCGAAAAAAGAAAGGTCCATACAGTAATTACCCCCAATTACCCTAACCTCCTCCTGTCATAAAGTTACCATTACAGTGTAAACATTTTTTAAAATCATACTGTATTTCACTTATCCACATATCCATATTAGAGGCTTTCATTTTGAAATGACTGAAACAGTTCCTTTTATTTGCTCAATTTGAATCAAATACTTCCAAAAGCTTCTCACAAAACTTTGCTGGAATTTTTGCCCATTCTTCCATACAGAACTCAGTCAGGTTTGTGGGCTTTGCTCAGACACGTCTTCTTAGTTCAGTCCAAAAAATTTTCCATGGGTGTAATTTCAAATCCTCTTTCTTCATGATGACATCTATTTTCTAAAGTGCACCAACTCCTTTTCAAGCAAAAGCCCCTCATAACATGATGCTGCCACCCCCATGCTTTACAGTTTGCATGGTGTACTTCCTTGGGATAAAACCCCTCACCATTTCTTGTTCATACATCATTAATGATCACTGTGGCCCAACAGAGAGACCAGAGAACACTCCTCCAAAGGACTAGCTCTTTGTCATGGTGATTGTGATCACCTGCAAACTTCAGTGTGGATTTTTTTACGCCGGTCTTGGACTATTCCTGATGTAGGACTCTCTTAATGGCGGATGTAAGTACTTTGCTACCTGATGCCTCCAAATCCTTCACCAGGTGCCTTGCTGTTGTCTTGGGGTTCAATTGAACCTTTCATACCAGAGTTATTTCATCCATGGGAGTTCATTTGTGCTTCCACCCACAAGCCGCATTAGATTTATTTTTAAAAAAATTAGTTATTAAAACGCCAGCTGTTTAAATGAAATGTCTAAAACCGTCACTGATTTGGAGCCTCACCATGTCTATAGGGATTCTGCAGAGCAGCGACTCCTGACCCCACAGCCAGCAGGGCTTTTTGAACGGGGTTCGTCCGAATATGACTGGGATATAATTGGCCATAGAGCACCGAATCCGTGAACGTGTGCTGCTTCCTGATCAACACTGCAACAAGGAGAGAACATGTCAAAAACCAAACTAGGCTCAGAGCTGACTGAATACTTAACCCATTGATGATACCCATTTTTGGTCAAAAAAATTTGACAGGAAGTAAGGAAACCAATTACAAGATTGTGTGCAAGATTAGTCATTCGAGTCTGGCGGTTTATTTGAACCCACTCAAGTGTGAGGTTAAAAAAATGTGTTCCACAGGCAACTTCAATTCTGCAGTGAATGAACTGAGCGATAAAGCCTGCAGGGCGTTTTATGCCATCAAAAGACAATGTCGTTTAGAGATTACTGTTAGAATTTAGCTGAAAATACAGAAACAGGCAATCAAATTCTGGGAACACCTAAAACTCAGTGACCCCCAATCATATCATTACAAAGCCCTGCAACACCAAGAGCTGATCAAAGCAAACAGCCCTCTCTCTCAGCTGGTCCAAAGCTCTTGCCCTGAAGGATCACCATCACCTACTAATGCCCACCACACTGACACGCCAGACCAGAACAACCCAGTCAAACACGTCAAATTAGACCAAATCACAAAACAAATGAAACAAAACATCATCAACAATTGGGAAACCCAAACACAACAACAGAGTAAAATGCAATGCTATTTGGTCCTGAAAAGACAGTACAACATGGCAGATGTACAACATCTGTTCACAGTTAGATTAAAAAAATAATAAAATGAGAAGGACCCTGACAAGATACAGACTCAGTAGACACGCCATAGCTATAGAAACAGGCAGACACAGGAAAACATGGCTCCCACAGGAAGAAAGGTCACACCTACATTTTAACCAAAACACAACTGAACTACTAGGAGAATATAAAGACTGCTGTGTAATAGCAGCACAATACGTGCCAGCCTGCCAAAATATTAGGGACAGAGTAATCTGTGTCACTCTTCTGTTTCATGTAATTGTTGTGATCGCTCTACTTTATTATTATTATTATTTCTTACCTTTATTAGTAAATTCACTTTTATCCTGTAATTTTACACATTTTATCCTTCTTCTTGTCAATTATTCTGTATATAGTAAATTTATTTTGTGCTTAATTTGTACATTTATGTACATTGCACTATTCTGTATTATTATTTTTTTATTATTCTTATTTTATTCAACAACCACAAATAAATAAGTGCTCACACACAACCTACCTGAAACATTCTAAAGCAATACACATCATAAAACACTGCAATGTACTATAGCTTATTTTTAAGATACTTTAATGTACACAAACCTTTTGAAACATCGTTCTACGATCATATATGCATTAATGTCTTATAAATGATTAAATGTATGCGTGTATTATTTAAAACATTTTTTTTTGCACCATACATCTTTTAATAACGTTAGAACTCCTAGATAGTTTCAACATTAGCCCTATATAATCCCATCTACAATGTTCGCAAAAAAAATACTGTAAAACATCCTTTAAACAGTGTTTACTCGGTTTTAAATGATTAAAAACATTACCTACTGGTATTAAAATATATGCCACAAATGTTTAAGGAAACATGTTCTGAAAGTAAGACATTGACCATTTCAAGAGTTTTAACGGCGTATAGCTACACCTTCGTGTATATGAAGCTTAAGTAGACATTAAAACACATTTTATAAAAAATAAACAGATTATTTGACTGAGGAGACATAATGTATTAAAAAAAACATCAGAATATAAATTATAGAGATTATTTAATTCCCCACCTACAAAAACGACGTATTTGTGTAGCATTAGCTAAACACACCTCGAGTAAAACTCGCCTCATGTCGTGTGGCATTGTTGGGGCTAGATATTACTCCACGGATTTATTAAACCAGACTCGTATAAAATATATATATATATATATATTCGTGTTCTGAAATTAGTATGGAAAACCGAACCATTACTTATGTTCACATGCCAATACCGCGAAGCAAATGAAAGGCTGTGTGTGTATATATATACACCTTACCTCTACACAACGCCCATCTACAGCGGGGCATGTTTAAAACTGAGCACATCCTGACTCATATAAAGTCTGTTTCACTGAGGATTGCTTGCAGAACTGGGTGAGTCTTTCAGAAGAGCTTCTTAGCAGATTCCTTTTTTACCACCAGTGTCTGTGAACACGTCCAGTCCAGAGTTTCTGAGCAAATTTTGTTGTTGCTAACATGGCTATCACGCAATGTTCCTCGCGCGCGCGGCTCTGCAAGGTTATTAGCTCACTAGCTTGCCTTACAACGCTTTGTTGTTTTATTTTAGTTTTTTACTAATTTTACAGCAGTTCTAGTGTGGGGTTTTTTTCACATTGTAGTGTCGTATCGTTTGCTGTAGAACATACTTAATGATGGGATGGGATTATTTTAGCATTTAGTGCTTTCTGTAAGGAGGTTTTAAGTTTATACGCTAACAACAACAACACTGGTTCATTTTTTTAAAGCGGATATAAAGAGGCAGTTTCTCACCTAGCCGTGTTTATGTCTGTCTCCATTAGTCGTTTGTGCATATGTTGTGTTTTTATAGGCAGGAAAATGTTTTCGCGAAACATTATTATTCGAGACCTTTTTGTGGTTGTAATGATATGTTTGTGTCAGGGTGACATTGCAGCTTGCAGCAACTCGAGCAAGGCCTACACTTTTAATTCCCTCTAAACTGGACACTTTAGACTGCATAATAATGATAATACTGTTTGGATTGATCATTTTCTGACTGTTGTTTACTAAGCAATCTTTTAATCCTGTTACCTGACTAATAAATTACACTTAGAGAAACATTTTCAGACCATGTTGTGCTTTTATATTTCTCTGAATCTCTCTGGCCTAAAATACAGCTTGATTTCTCTTTTATAAGTAGTAGCAGTCCTTCAGGAACATTTTCTCCTCTAAATGTCATTATAAAACACTTAACTATGTCCCAGTACATTAGAACATGCTGTACATTTTGTACAAAAAAAAGCAGTTATTTTTATTCTTTTGTTATAATGTGATGAATTTGAATGTTTGTACAGCTGCTGTGGTTGGATCAGCTGCTGTTGTAGTGATAAATGTACTTGATTTGAATACATGTCTCTGTGGAAACCAATTAAACAGGTCTTACAAGTCTAACTGCTAACTGATGATCAGTCTAGGTTACACTGGAACGTTTAGTTTTTGTTTCCTGGAGTTACACCACAAGCCAGCTTCACTAAGTGACCTGGCAAAAGTAGCTAAACTAACCTACATCAAGAGTTAATCACCTCTTTTGTTATGTAAGATACATGACAATGTGTGATTTTCTAGGAAATTAATCAATGACTAGGTGGTGTGATATCGATCCTTTCCAATAATAGTATGTCCCAATGTGCTTTATTACTCTCATATCACAGCAGTTTACCAGCAGTCATATGTTTGATCAGTTTATAGTTATGTTTGATGTTGGGCGAAACATGTTGGTTCCTGTTAACACTTGTGTTATAGCAGCTTTAAAAAAAAAAAAAAAAAGGTTGTTCCTTCTACAGTGTCTCTCAAAATGCAGCTTATGTTACCGAAAATCGACCATTCAACAGTCCTGTGGTATAATTACGAATAATAGCTAGGGAAAAGAAGCAGGCCAGCAGTTTCGTCTCATAAAACTTTTGGACTTGTTAGCTGATAGTTGACTGCTTCATTTGACGGGTTTCAAATCAACAGGCAAGCAGCTTCATAATGTGTTGGATAAAAATATTTATTGCTAATACTGTTATTTATTTATTATATATTTCATTATATTTATTGCTAACACTGAAATAGATTGATTTTAAAAAGTAGCTAAGCTTTGTTAAGCTACCCAGCTACCGCAACACTTTTCAGAGCAAGAACAAAGGGACTGTGTTCTCATCATTAGGGTTTACTTTGACATTCTCACCTTACACCTTCAAATAAGGGTGTGGTGCTGAGTCATTCTTTAAATGCTAACAAGGAAAATGTAAAATAATTGCTTAGGTATGTTGGTCTACTCTTGGTTTGAGCCTTAGGTTTTGCTTGTAAAGACTGCATTTGTTAAAAAGGATAAACCAACATGAAGACCAGAAAGCTGTCTATGGGAGAAAAGCCAGCCATTATGAAGCTGACAAAAGAGAGAAAATCGGTCCGAGCCACTGCACAAGCATTGGGCATAGCCAATACAACAATTTGGGATATCCTGAAAAAGAAATCACTGGTGTAGTAACAACCAAATGTGGAACAGATAAAACCAAGGAAAACTACAGCAGTTGATGACTGAAACATTGTGAGAGCTGTGAGGAAAAAACCCAAGAGTTCATGATATCGCCAACAACCTTCACAAGGCAGGGGTGAAAGTATCGCAATGCACAGTTTGAAGAAGACTTCATGTGCAGAAATGTAGAGGCCATACAAGAAGATGCAAACCACTCATGAGCAGTATAATCAGAAGGCCAGATTGAAATTTGCAAAAAGAAATGCAGAGATGAGCCACAAAAGTTCTGCAACCAAGATTAACCTCTACCAAATCTCATCATTCAAGCATGGTGGAGGTAGTGTCATTGTAATCAGGGGCTTGTATGTCAAATGCTTGCAAAGGATTGCGGGAGGTCCGGAGAACAATGGGTGGTCACTACAAAAAAATGATGTATACATTCATGTATGTTAAGTCCTGTCGCTATAGTACAATAAACCTGAAACTCCTAAACCCCATTGGGTTTATCATTACTCAAATGCGACAGAAGTTTCGTTCTCCGTCTTCACACATATTGCACCTGAATGTGACAGGTTTACAAGCTTAAGAAAACCACAGTAAGAAAAACCATAGACCTAATAACTTGCAATATGACTAAAAATGCAGACACCACACAGTTTATTCACACAGGAACATCTTAGTAATGCTCAGAGATTAGGAGGGTTTCTTCTAGAGCGGGAGTGTGCAATCTTATCCGGAAAGGGCTGATGTGCGTGGAGGTTTTCATTCCAACCATGCAGAAGCCACACCTGAGTCTATTGAAAGCCAAGATCAACTGATTAAACAGGTGGAATCAGGTGTGGTTCCTGCTTGGTTGCAATGAAAACCTGCACCCACACCAGATCTTTCTGGATAAGATTGGACACCCCTGTTCTATAGCATGCAGAGAGGTTAGGGAAATTTAGGGTTGTTTGCATAGCAATGTGAGTTTGTGACCTTCGTCATATGTAAATGATTTAAAATCCACAGTGAAATGAACATACAAATACAAATGAAATATGCATCATAGTTGGAATGTGCGATTCGAATCATGGGAATCAGCAGTCTGTTAATTATCCATCTAATGCCATTGCATTGTTTCAACACCAAAGGTCCCATTCTGTGCAACTCGGAGTTAAAATATAATGAGCCAACATGCATTGTACGTTATAAGGTTACACTATCACATTATAATAGTTAGAGCTCATCAGTAGGTTTCACATTACACCAGCCCCGTGCCACTGTGATCTACGGTGCCTGAGAAAGAGGATGTATGTTAATGCACTTGTTCTAATCTGTTATTGTTTCTATAGTAACAAATTGTACACGTTTCTCTGCATAACATAAGGCTAAAAAAAAATATGTTAGCAGCCATCCATGGCTGGGACCCCAAGAGATCTGGGAGGGAGGAATGGCATACTCTCTCTCCTATCAGTCACAGCGACACTAGCCAATCGCGGGCATCTGTCAGATCGTGTATGCAGAAGAGGGCAGATAGAGCATTTCTCCAATGGTGTTACTCTGCTCTGTGACACGGCACGAGCAGCAGTATGAAAAGAAGCGATTGGCTGGCTTCACATGTTTCGTAGGAAGCACGTGTTAGCCTTTCCCCTCCCCGGTTGGTAGCTGTCGTATGAAAGCGGAGAGCTGGATGGCTGGAGAAAACAATCAACGTGCCATTTATTTAACAAAGAAAAAAGTATGATCATATGGCATTTTCAGAAGGAGTCTCCAGTGTCGGTACTTTTTAACAGTAAAACGATTCCTTTCGTTTTTACTCCTCTGTAAGGTCTACGGACGAACCGCTTTGTGATTTCTTTAACAGGCTGCGTTTTTATGTTTGTTTATTCATTCATTTATTTGAGCTTGAAGAGAAAGTTTATAGCTGTTGTAAAAGAATTGATAACAGAAACCGACTAGTTTCATGGAAGTTCCCTAACAATAAATGGACATGAAAAATGTACAACGTGTCATTCTTCCCAGAAGTGTTTAAAATTTATTATTAGCAAATTGCTGTGATATAAAATGAATTAATCAAATGCATCAGGACACCATGCATCATTCCCACCCACCCTTTGTTAATTATTTTCATGTAATGGAACACCTTGTGATGTTTCTTACCTTACGTACCACTTCTACAATAACCTTGGCTTTTCATTTCCCTGATAGCAGAAGTGCAAGCGAAAGACCAGGTGTTTCCTTATCATTTCTCACCCTAAAAACATTTCCTCGTCTGCTACCTTGGCGTAGGATGGCCTCAATTTTAGCAGATGTTTGGCTGGTATCTAATATTGTTTTACATTCTAATGTCGACCTCACCTGGCCGTTTTCCCTTTGGGGGGAAATCCCAATGAAAATACGGTTATCTAAACCCTTACCAGAACACACAAGTTTTTGTGAGAAAAGCCATGGAGGCCTGGGGGTATGACTTTTCCCAGAAGGCATTGTAATCTGATGTGTTTCTAAATATTTACAGAAGTAATAAAACATATAGACATTTGGGGGTTGGGGGAAGGTTACATTTGATTTGCTGTGTTTTTAATTTTAATGTCGTCATCTGCTCCATCTTTCGCTAGCTAGCAAGCTAGCTCATTTTCACACTAGCTAGCTACAACACTAGCTAGTTAGAGGGGTGAACTATCTATAAAAATTTGTTTCCTTGTGTACTTCCAGGTCATCAAGGGAACTCGATGAGTGCACGTTCATGTTTCCAGCGACCGCTTGAGTTTTTACAATAGCACCACCACTGAGGGGAAAAAAACTCTATTGGGCATCTTTAAAGGCACTTTACTTCTAATTATTTGGCTTTTTCTGAGATTTGAGAGGGGGTTTTTTTTCTTATTAAGGGCAATTCTCCTATTTGTTAATTTTGTATGCGGAAGTAAGCAAGGAAATCACTCATTTGTATTGTTCCTGTTTTCTCTTTCTCAAAGATGATCAGCATTGAGGATAAATGGAAGGGAATGGCACGTCCATCTTTGCCCTCGTCGATGGACTCCACTTTACCAGGAATATCCCGGCAGGTCCTGTCCGTGTCCATGGAACATAAATATCAGTGCCAGAAGTGTAAAGAAGTTCTGAGGAAGCCTTTCCAGGCGCAATGCGGACATCGCTTTTGCGTGTACTGTTTTAAACAACTCACCAGGTACTCGAGGTGCTCCTGGCCTCCTTTTGGACTTTCCCCCTCCATTTCCCATCCACTTTTCCTCCACCTGCTTGGGGGAAAAAAAAAATCTCCTCATCCTTGGGTTGTAACTGAACATGTCATGACTCTCTATTGTTCTTTGATGAACTGTAACTTTGGACACTTCCCATTACAGTTGCCTGAGAAACGGAACAAAACTGTTAGATTTGTTGCTTCTGTTTTCTTATGGTTGTTGTAATTGGTTGAACCGAGCACAACCGAAACTGGGCATGAAAGCATCTGTTGAAAAATGGGATGTTTCGGGGCCAGCTTTAACTTCTATTTCTGTAAAATGATGTTAGCTTCTGCTTTACTGCAGGGTGTGATCATTTTAAATACTAAAGTTGAAATAGTTTGATTAGACCGGTTCCTATTAGAGGCTACTGTTTTTGTGATCGTGGTGCAAGCAGAAATATAAAACTTAAGGTTATATCTCTTTGGAACTTTCAGGACCGTCGGCACAAGCAGTAATCTGACTAAGTGAAGTGCGAATATAAAAAGGGGCTTGGTTAAATTGATCCTCGAATTTCCGCGAAAGTAATTCAGTAGCGTCGTCGTTTTTATTAGAAGGTATCCTTCGAAATCCTTCAAATGACTGTATTGTCACAACATGTTCGTGTGTGTGTTGAGAACACTGCTGCATGCAGTACTACTGAGTAACTGTTATTGTTTCTGACCATAATACTGGGCGTAAACAAAAACAGTTTCGCCCAACTAATTTAGCAACACAATGGCAAAATCTGCATGTGCATGACAACACAAAAACAGAGCCTTAAATTTTAGTGTTTTTAACTGTGTATTAATTTTGTATTTGTTACCATTTAAGACATGAACGGTTGTGATCAGATTCTCTTCCATGGCAGACGTTGCATCGTTCAGAGCAGTTTAAATGCTTCTCTTTTATCGCTCCCAGCTCCGGGCCCATCCCTTGTGAAGCCTGCCGTGACGAGGGAATATTTGAAGAAGAGCACTCGATACTCGACTTTGCTGTGGTAAGTGAATCTCTGAACGAGTCCTTGTGTTTGAATGAAAAGCTTTCTGTTCGCATATAATCCCATGAAATTCCCTGCCTGTGAATGCGTCAATGAAATGAATGAAGCAGGAAATGCACACGCACGCAAAAAAATGGTAATGGGAAAGGAGACTTTTATCAAGTGTCAGGAAGTCCTATCAGTTTGTTTTTCCCCTGTAGGCTTTTCCAGACAATGCGGCGCGAAGAGAAATCGATGGTCTGCCTGCGAAATGCCCGAACGATGGCTGCACCTGGTCAGGAACATTGAAAGATTATGAGGTAGATATAAATATTTTTAAATGTAATTTTTTTACAAATATTTCTCTCGTCCTTGCTTAAAAGTTTGTGAATGCAAAGGAAAGATATAAGTATAGGACTGAAAGCGGTTTGTCAGTCAGCCTCTAAAGGTTTTGGTTTTGTGTTTATAAAAACACATGGAGGATGTGAGGCGTAATTTAAGCCTTTGGGGGAGGGTGGAAAGTACCGAACTCTTCGCTTTGACAACAGGGTTGGAAAGTACCTTCTACGCACACACACACTCATACCCTCACATTCTTGATGGTCTAAATCGTCTAGATTCATGACTAGATTTAGTGTTCTTCTTGTGGATAAAGCTAAAAGAAATCGGTCAAGTTAAATTACAAGAGAGAGTAAATGAGAGTAAATTACAAGACAAAACCAGGACAAGGACTTGTGCGTGCGTGTGCGTGCGTGTGTGCGCGTGCGTGCGTGTGTGCGTGCGTGTGTGCGTGCGTGTGTGCGTGCGTGTGTGCGTGCGTGTGTGCGTGCGTGCTGCCCATAAGGAGGAAATATGAATGACTTTGTGTCTGCTTGCTTAAGATTAATCATGCTGACTTCATACAAATAAAGACGCCAAAGCAATTCCACGAGCTATGATGTGGTTCAGTGACTAACAGGATTAATTGAATGACTATTTTGGGTAGTGGTAAATGACTCCGGTAGTGATAAATGAATCATTTTCTTTTCTGAATTTAAAATGCCCCCATATGCTTTACATATTGACCAGATACATACAGTGGGGGAAATAAGTATTGAACGAGTCAACATTTTGTTTCAGTAAATATATTTCCAATGATTCGATTCACATGAAATTTTCACCAGACATCAGTATTAACTCAAGAAAGCTGGAAATATAAAGAATTCATAACATTAAAGTCCATAAATATAGTTGTATACAGTTCATGCAGGAATTTCTTCATACAGGAAGCGTCTTGAAGCTGTCATTACAAAACAAAGGCTTCTCCACGAAGTATTAAATAAATTTCGGTTAGCATGTTCAATACTTTTTTTCCTGTGTCATTCTGCTTTATTACACACAACTTTATTTATGGACTTTAATGTGTGGATTTCTTGAGTTAATACCAAAGCCGGGGAAAAATTTCACATGAATAGACTCATTGTTTTCAGTAAATATATTTCCAATGTTGACTCGTCCAATACTTATTTCCCCCACTGTATGTACTGTGTAAATCTTTATTAGTCAGTAATCAACTGATAAGGAGGAATATTTTCACTGACCTCAAAGGTTAAGAAAAAAAGGTTTTGTACTTTCCTACAGCCGTGTTGACCACGAATAAAGTTGATAAGCTAGCTAAGCCCCCTGTGCCAGTTCACTGTGTGGGCTCAGTCAGATTTGCTTATGTGGGTCTAATGTATATGAGCTTTTGAGTAGGGAAATTCTTTTTCCTTGTCTTTTCATGCTTGTAGGTGAGCATGATCCAGCATGTATACGGTGAAATTGTAGATTGCTCTTTCAACAGAGTTCTTGCAAAACATTAACCTTTATTACACACACACCCGTATGAAACACTTTGAAAGAGGAAGCACATTCAATTGTTCTGTGTTCCCATCATCTCTCTTGTCCTGTTTCAGCGGTTTTAAATTGAGTTCAAGAACTTTTGTTGATTCAAGTACTTTTTTTAAAAAATTTGCATCGCTTTAAATTTTAACGTCAAACACAACGAACTTTCATCTGGATGCTGCCCTTCCTGTTTTCTTTGGTTGTTTTTGGGGTTTTTTGGCAGTTGCTCTAAGGAGTAGGCTGCAAGCCAAACTTTAGTAGTTCATTAAACTTTAAAGTTTATTAGTTCGACACTCCGAGCGATTTGACATGTAAGCAAATTAACGTCTGATTTTTGTCTATGACGATTTTCATGAGAAGTTAGCATTACACCTTCATTCAAGCCCTCTGTGTCATTTAATTTCTTAAAAAGTACAGGTTTACTGAATTCCCAGCAAAGGGGTTGAAACTACTGACCTATAAAACTTGAAAAGGGCAGACAGCTGAGAAACTGAAGCACTTCCAGATTGCAGACTTCCGGATGTCGGTCATGAGATGTGTTTTGCCGTGTACACAAAATGTTCTCTCTCGCTAACCCCTGCTACACGCTTTGTCAGCTAATAACATGTTTACGTGCTGCTTTTGGCTCTGGATAGCTTGTTCAGGACAGGTTCCCACAATGATGTAAGGGTGGATTTGGAGACCATTGTGTGCATGAATTCCTGAAGTAAAGCAACCAATCGGATGACCAGCAGTCTAGGTTGATTCTTGATGTACTTATTTATTTTTTCTATACTGCATAGTGTTAGGCCCATGAAGTGCACCATTACTCAGTTTTCCACGCTAGTTTTTCTGGGGTTTGGTCTCATTACTGCATGCATCCTGGAGATCATGTGTAATTAATGCTGCGTCCATTGTGCCTTGTAAGCGGTAAGTTGTAATATCGTCATTCCACACCTCGGCATGTTCGATGAACTCCAAACATGCATACAACAGAGAACAATAACGAGCAGCATTAGTAACAAGCTACCCAGTTAATCATAGTGATAACTTTAATATTGATATTTACCTTCTCAAAACAGCGATTAGTTTGGTCAGTTTTATAGATTTAACCAAGTACTCCGTTTATATACGAACTGATCTAAAGCCAATACTGTTATAAACACCGTGCACAGCCATGTTGGTTTGAAAACCGGGGAGGAACTGGTAGTCGAAGACAACTACCAAGTTGACTAGTTGAAACTGCAAGTTGAAGGGGTGTCTTCGGTGGTTTTATTTATTTATTTTTTGAAACCAGTTGTAGGTGGGGGATTTCAAGTTGGAACTTTTCTGTGAAAACAACATAATCTGCATATAAACAAGTCAGTGGACCATTAAAAGCTTGTGATGTTAGAGGTTTGCTGGTGTGTATGTGTGTGTGTGTGTGTGTGTGTGTGTGTGTGTGTGTGTGTGTATAAAGGTGATATTGATGAACATAAAACCTCTAAGTTATAAGTTATAAAAAGAATATCAGCGTGCACACAGTGAATTCAGAAAAGTGTCATTTTGATATAATTTGTCACGATATCAGTAATTTATGTACTCCGATCAGCCATAACATTAAAACCACTGACCGGTGAAGTGAACAACATTTGATTATCTCGTGACAATGGCACCTGTCAAGGGGTGGGTTATATTAGGCAAGTGAACATTCCGTTCTGAAAGTTGATGTGTTGGAAGCAGGGAAAATGGGCACACGTAAGGATCTGAGTGACTTTGACAAGGGCCATATTGTGATGGTGTAGGAGCCTATGAAATATTTAGTTAAAATGTTTGTATTTATGTGTTTATGTGATGATGTGGGCTTGTCCTATCATGCATTTTATTCAGGCAGCAGACAAATGAGTGGGAAGGGACACAGTATTGAGGCCACGTTCAGTTTCTTTTAGAATTGTTTTTAATACGGAATGAAGTCCTCAAAACACGCGTCTACTGCAATTCCTCTGCGGAAGTAAAGCCATTCGTGGCATCGAGTCCAAGACTGTAAAATCGCAGGCATCTGTGAGTACGTGTAGGTGGAAGAGGGTAGATAGCACTTCTTCTTAGAATGTATTATGCTGACCTGTGATAAAATCATGCAGATACAGGTCAAGAGCTTCAGGTAATGTTGACATAAGACCTCAGAATGGGGGGGGAAATGTGATCTCTGTGACTTTAACCGTAGCACGGTTCTTCTTGTTGTTCCAGTTGGACTGGTTTGAGTATCTCAGAAACGGTTGATCTCCTGGGATTTTCATGCACAATGGTCTTTCTGTAACAGAGTTTCTATAAAGAGCACTTACCCGTGTTTAAGTTCAAAACTTGCACCTTATTCAACCTTTTTCAGTCCTGATGCTAAACTTTGCCAAGCCTGAAATTTCCGCGAACAGGTATCAATAAATAGTAATCTCCACTATTCTTGTCGCGCTTCCTCAGGGGCAACACGAAGGCCGTTGTGAATTTGAGCGTGTAACGTGTGAAGCGTGTCAACTCCTCATCCTTCTCAGCGAGAAAGACCGCCACAACGAGAGAGAGTGTGAAGCCAGAACCCTTAACTGCAAATACTGCAAAGTCTCCTTCAGCTTCAAAGATATTAAGGTGAGCAGCGCACTTCAAATGAAGTCCAAA
Source organism: Ictalurus furcatus (assembly GCF_023375685.1). Lineage (NCBI taxonomy): Eukaryota > Metazoa > Chordata > Actinopteri > Siluriformes > Ictaluridae > Ictalurus > Ictalurus furcatus. The sequence continues at coordinate 15,389,763 of NC_071282.1, forward strand.
ATGATGCATACGTTTGTTAATTCGAAGTCAATATAAAAACCTGAACGCTGTCCTGTGGTGACAAAGTGCCGACACTGGAGATTCCTTCCATTAAAAATGATCCATTAATGTCGGTATCTCACAGAAAGCATGACCCTATTACAACGTTTAACTCTTATCTGCTAGACCTCTTGTAAAATTCTTGGTAGTGCAGTAAAGCTTATCATCAGCGTGTTTTCCGAGTATGAAGTTGGCCAAAGGGTTTCTCAAGAAAAAATGATGCAAGAGTTCTTTGGTTCACAAGTATGTGGTAACTTAACGGTATCTGTTTCAGGCGCATGATGAAATCTGCCAAAAATTCCCAATGCAGTGCAAAGACTGTGGTAAAAAGAAGATCCCTAGAGAAAAGGTTAGTATTACTTTCAAACATCAGTTTTGTTCTGGTTTTTTTTTTTTTGGTGCACTTTTGAAACTGTCACATGTTCCCACCACATTGTGTGCTTAAGATAACCACATGTGTAGGAACAAAATGTTCAGGGCTGTATTATAATCAAATTTCATAAACCAAGCATGCTTTGTTACGTGATACACTGGTATACTTAACACTTTACCTGCATCCATAATCTTTCCACACCCTTTTGTAGCGTAGGTTTTTATTGTTGTTGTTGTTGTTTAAGACCTCCTGTACATGTATATATTTTTCTTTCATTACAGTTTCAAGAGCATAGCAAATCATGTGCAAAGTCCAAGTCGGCCTGCCAGTTCAGTGAAATTGGCTGCAGAGTCGTGGTATGTATGCACATTCATGCAGTCCATGGAAATTTTCAAGCGACAGAAAGTTCATGGCAGAAGATAACAGTCTGATAAAATCACTGATGTTCATCTCGTAGTCAAAGCACTCGGCCAACTAGCGTGTATTCATGTCATTCTTATCTAATTTTTTGTGGGTTAAAAGCATCTGAACATTAAGCCTGCTCTGGAAAGTACTAGTAGTATTTGAATACTTAGCACATTAATCATAACCAGAGTGCATAGTTAAATTTAGAGGTGTAGATTATTACACTCACCCACTTCCTAAACTGAGCTGGAAAAGTCCCCCGCCTAATCTTTCATTAACACATGCCATGTTTAAAATATATTAAGACTGACGCATGTTTTGAATATTTTCCTATGTATTTACTGAGACGTACGGAGATGACGGTTTCCCCAAAACGACGGGGGAAACCGTCATCTCCGTACATCTCAGTAAATAGCGATCAGGAAACAAGAAGCACATGCTGTACGTGTTGATCTCGAGAATCCGCATGGCCTACTTCCTTTTTTTTTCTTTTCCTTCTTCTCCTTTCTGTGAAACCCCAACTTGTGCTCATTGAAAGGATAGCACCCCTGTTTTAATGTATTTAATGAACAAAAATCTGTGGTGACCTAATCAATTTGAAATTAACGATGGTGAAGTTATGCAGAATATAGATCCTGCAAAACATGAGGAGGAGGAGGATGATGTGTGTTCATTAACTTTGTCCTTCACAAATGCACAACTTGAGACCTTAGAAATGCATAAGAACTGCAACAAGACTGTACTATAAGTGCAGCTCGAGTTCAAGACTTGAAGATCATTAACGAGGTAAATAAAATTACCCGCACTTCATCGAAACACTGTTTTAACACTGCAGGTGGACAACGGAAAACAGCAGGAGCATGAACAGAACAGCGTGATGGAGCACTTGCGTCTCATGCTGGCCGTGCTCTCGTCGGTGCGCGTGCGCTCTGATGCGGCCGCAGGAGAATGGCAGGAGGACTCAGGTTTCGGCCTGTATCGTGGCCCCGAAGACGCCGCTCTTCCCGGCGGCGCCCAGGCCGCCGCTGGAGCCCCCGGAATGCAGCAGAAAATGACGGCGCTCGAGAACATTGTGTGTGTGCTGAACAGAGAGGTGGAGCGCACGGCTCTCACGCTCGAAGCTCTCGGACGCCAGCACCGGCTCGACCAGGAGAAGATCGAAAACTTATCCAACAAGGTACAGACTTTCCACGAGGGCAGAAAGGGCCGTACACAGCAGACAAATCTAAGACGGTTTTGCTAAGCCGGCTCGTTAAGTTTGACTTTTCTTTTCGTGCAGCTGAGATGATTTTTCCCTCGTGTTCCTCGTGTCTTTTGGCCGCTCCTGACGGGTCTTTCTATAGGTAACACTCGAGACGACATTTAATGAAAACTAAGAATTGGTTGAAATGCTTCACTACATTTTAGATAGCAACAACGGGCAGGTAATAAAAAAAAATCGAAACACCAGTAGGCCCTTTTCAGCGCCATCAACAGCTCTAGCGTTTGGCTTTCGGTCTAAGCGCAGATCCTTTTTGGGTGGAGTTTAGTTTCCGACACGTCGTGACATTCTTAGAAATCCGGCATGTTGATGCGAGGCGCTTTCATGATCGGCAGAAGAGCCAGTGCTGTCTCTGCCAAACATTTCTTCCACCCCATCTTCTTCATCCTTAACAGGTGTTTCTATTTTTTTGTTATTGTTGCTGTGTTCCATGTTCTCTGCAAAGGAATATTATCTACACCAGTGTTTCCCAGCCGGGGTGACGTGTAAAAATCCTTCAAACATTTCTAAAATGCTAAAAATGTGTATAAAACATTTTAATATATATGATCAGTACATGATGTCTGAAATTATAACACAGAAATACACACAAGCATAATAAATAAATAAATAAATAAATAATCCCCCCCCCCCCCCCGAGTGACCTGTCAGCAGCACGTCAACATCAGTATGCGTAACGTATGCGTGGGTTTTATTCTAATCATTAGCGTGTGACGATGCGTGTGTCGTACAAAAGAATATGGACAGATTTCTTAAAAGAAACGCTCCAGATACTTCTGGACCATCAACTCCACCCTCATGTAGCTAGAGCCTTGTTTATACTTCCGCCTGGCTTTGCAGCGGGAGCCTCCACTGACTGCGTGCACACCTCCCCAAACGGACGAGGCGTTTATACTTGACACGCTCACGGTTGTAATATTCTTAGAAACGAAAGGGGGCGACTCTGAGTAATCGTCCTATAAACCAACAGGAAGTGGCTGAGGGAGGAAGTAGTTTGTCGGAACAACCATAGCAGCGCTTACAAACAAGGCGTCTCGTGTAGAGTTGCTGTTTGTATGGTTTGTTGTTGACGATGTTTTTTTTTTTCGGTACACTTCCCTAAAACCCACAGTATGAAAAAAGATCAAAGAATCATATATGCAGCAAGTTACAAAGAACACCACGTGGAATGAAGCCTCGCGCACTCATCACGCTCAACCACTCCGCGTTGACGTCATTTATGCCGCGCGCTCCCTCGCGCTATTGCGGACGCGTCGAATATAAACCGAGCTTAATGCTCTCTAGTATTAGTCTTTGTGTAGGGTGCAACAGATTTTTAATTTTTTTTAATTTCCAAAGGGTGCCGTGTCTGAAAAAGGTTGGGAAACACTGATCTACACTATTCTAAACAGTTTATAAAGTGTATACCAGGATCCAAAAAAACTAATAAACCATGTAAAGCCTTAAACCTGGTGCAGAAAGGCTTGAACATATTACCCGGTTTACTTTATGTATTACAGAACAACGTTGTGTAAATCTATACATCTTACTTATATTACCTATCGATTCATTTATAGATGATTTAAGCAATTTTGCAAAGAATCATGCAAAATGATGGACAGGTTCCAAGGGTCCAAGTAGGAATTTATTTATTTATTTTTTAAGGAAGCTACAAACCCTTTAGGGAAGCCTTTTGTCTAAGATTATAATGTATTATAGTGATTATATATATTTTGTGTGTGTGTGTAATGGTGTGCAGGTGCGCATGTTGGAGCGGACGTTAAACATGCGAGATCTACAACTGGCCGAATCGGAACAGAATTTACGAGAGCTGCAGTTTTGCACTTACGACGGAGTGTTCATTTGGAAAATTTCGGACTTCTCACGCCGCAGGCAAGATGCGCTGGCTGGTCGAGCGCCTGCCATGTTCTCACCAGGTACATGCATCGTTTTATTGAATTAACCACACGAGGTTGTTGGGGGTTTTTGTCATCGTCCCCCCCGATTCTTAAAATAAACATTTTTGTCTAGTTTTTACTTTTACTTTCGTTTTAACTGCAAGGTAAATTACTCGTCATTCCCAACATAGCACTTTCTCTTTCAAAATGCCAGTGTTTTGTCATCAAATGACCCCATCATGTCTTGGCCTGAAGTAGACCTTTTGCTGTGCTGCTTCTGCAGTTATTTATTTGAAACTGCCTGGAAAAGATTCGATTGAACTCCTTGAAGTCCATGCCCCCAAAATATGAACCGTAATGGAAAACCCGGTTCGATTTCAGTGGCAGCATTTAGGCTTTGTTTTGGACGCAGACTGATTTGTGAATAAAACTTCCATGCCAAAAAAAGCCAGTTTACTTAAATGCACAGAGGAATCTTCTTCCAGCAGATTTAAATTGCCCTTTAAACCACATCGATCTAGATCAGGGGTGACCAGACTTGTCCGCAAAGGGCCGGCGTGGGTGCAGGTTTTCATTCCAGACAGTACGAGCCACACCTGATTCCACCTGTTTAATCAGACGAGCTTGATATCTTTTTAATCATTTATGATTTCTCTCTGTGTCTGTGTGCGTTCCAGCGTTCTACTCCAGTAAGTACGGCTATAAGATGTGTTTGAGGCTGTACCTGAACGGTGACGGTTCGGGCAGAGGCACTCACCTCTCCCTGTTCTTTGTGGTGATGAGAGGGAAATATGACGCTCTGCTCAAGTGGCCCTTCAGCCAGAAGGTGAGCATGTGTTCTTTTCCTTTCACCTGCATTCTCACCGCTCACGTCTTTCTTTCACGTTCACCCGAAATCGTCTCCCTCGTCACCGTCCTTCACTCAGAGCAGACACCACCTGCACTTACTCCATTCTCACTCAATTATAATTTAAGTACACGATGAAATGAGTTATTAACTGAATCATCAGCACATATAGTGAGTAATTACTGTCATTATGTTGTTAAAGCAACTTTGAATTCCCAAAACTACGGGAGTAACGTAGTCGCCCATATAATTGGCTTATGAACTTGCTAGTTTAGAAATTAATTTCATTTTTATTTTATTAAAGCTGAGGGCATAAGAACATTCCCAGCCCTGGTTAAAAGAGTCAAATGGAGTCCTTATAGCATGCACACACTTGTATGTAATTAAGTAAAGGTGTATGGGTTGTGTTGTAGTTTTTAAAAAAAACAAAAAAACATTTTATGAATCATTTCCTCCATAAATCATTTACTATTCAGACATGTTTCCAGAAGCGTATATTCTGATTCATCTGAAGTTTTGGAACCGCAGAATTATTATTGTTTCAAAACTCATTCATAGGGACTTGTATGACGGAAGCTGCGCATAACCTATGGCTAATAATAAATGGATTTAAAAAAAAATGTTGCTGTTTAACAAAGCAAAAACATGTCATTAAAAATAGTTGATATGGTGACGTTTTTCTGTGAGCAGACTTTTATGTAGCATTGATGGAAGGAGTCTCCAGTGTCCTTCCAAAATATGTTTAAAAGATCGAAAACGTGTTCACGTTCCGCAGTAGGCTGTCTGTCACCGTAGTAACTGTCTGTTTCGCTAAACACTGTTTCCAACCAAGCCTTACTTACTTTATTTAAAGACGGTCATTTGAGGAATGTTCCTGTAATCCATTCAGAATACAGAATATGTGCATATGACACTTAAAATAACGAAACGTTAGCGATACTGAGTCAGCACTCGCTAACGTGGGGTTAACTCTGTATCGCTCGAAGGAGATCCCGTTTAGGAGGAATGCCGCCCCACCCCACCCACAGCTAAACTGGAGGTTTTCATTGGGTTTTTCAAGCGTCTGACCTGTCTGTTATTGCCTGATGTGTTGGGTCACCACCCCAGTAATTTGTAAAGCACCCGGTCAAAAGCCAGCTCGCCCTCGTTGCTCTGGTGGCCCTGGCTTGCATGAAAGAAAAAAAAAATATATATATCTTGAGATTTTTACAAAATATAAACTGTGCTATTTAAGGCAACTTCTACATATTCCACCATTTTGAGCAGGTAATGAACATTTTTTTTTTTTTTTTTTTTGTTCTTCTTTCTCTCAGGTAACTCTGATGCTTTTGGACCAGAATAACCGGGAGCACATCATCGACGCTTTCAGACCTGACATCAGCTCCACGTCTTTCCAAAGACCCATCAGTGAGATGAACATCGCCAGCGGCTGCCCACTCTTCTGCCCCCTGGCCAAGCTGGCAGGAAAGAGCTCCTACGTCAGAGATGATACAATTTTTATTAAAGCGATCGTAGATCTCACTGGGCTTTAAACACGCATAAAATATATAAGCCAGGCTACAGCTTTGTGATTATAGTAGACCTGTATACTAACCAGGTCCTGCTTTGAGTCTTGGGCTCTTTCTCCCAGCTTATCTTATATATCTAGTTTATCTAGTCTATCTATATGAGCACTAATCAATCTATATGAGAACATCAATAGCATAAATCACAAGAAGATAGCTGTATTAATAATTATTTTTATTTAATATGACAATTACTAGGTCTGTCTGTGAAAGACGATTTGATGTAATTGGTCATGCATATGTAATTTTTTTATATATAAAAATAATTAATATATTATATATAATTTAAAATACGTTAATACAGCAAACTATTATTAATAGATTATATAACTATATATAAAATAGCACTGTAGAAAAATGATCATAGATCTGCAGTGTGAAATAAAACAACATACACTTTAGTTTTGTGGTTATTATTTACAACATGCACTGTACAGGTTTCGCTCAACATATTCCCGTCGGTTCCTGACTTTTCCAGTCCCTACACGATCGTGGAAATGAACACAAAATCGAGCACAAAATATTCAGAGGAGCTGGCAATTTTTCACATTTACAGCAGATTTTCCGCCGATCTGGGCAAAGACGCATCATGTGACATGGTCACATTCAGAAGATTCGCGTGCGTCGAACATCAGTGCACTTAAAAGGTCTCATTTACTGACAAACATCACTGTGAAAGGACCAAAAAAAAAAAAACCCACTCTTGGTTGCAAAAATCCCCCCCCCAAAAAAAACCCTCTGCAAAAACCTGTAAGGACTGCTTTTTATATATGCTGTATACTTATACACCTAAAACGGATGAATAAAATACGAATTAATAAAATAGATTTTTTTTTTTTTTTTTTTAAAAAGAGGGAAGATGGAAAATCTTATCAATCCAACATGCTTGTATTGTACTTTTTTTTATATTCAAAAGTGATTTTTATTTAATACAGGCTTGGGCATTGCAGGAATGCACAATTATGAGAATTGCAGAGCTGTTAATGTCTCCCAAACCTGTAGAAAATAAATCTGCATGATTGGGATGATTTATACTAACATCTAATCCTATGTTCTCATTGTTAAAGTGCATAGGGTGTGGGAATGTTCACTGAACATGGTGACCGTAGCATGATCAGAATGGTTGAGTGGCTACTATAATGTAGTTTAATTAACTCCGCTTCTTATTTAACTGCTGAGTAGGCAATATGTATTGGGTAAAATAACCTATAAGCAAGGCTATTAATTTGTATTTTACATAATCTTACTTTTCATCCATCTAGTTACAGATGAACTTGCGTTACGGTCAACTTCAGGACTCTCCATACCCCTTGTGAGCACAAAAAAGAATGAAATATTGCACACATTGATTTTATATTACTGGATTTACAGGCTAGTAATATTATAATGACGTTACTCGTAGCTGTGAATGTGTTGTGTTGTCGCACTTTTATTTTGGCGACTGTGGCTAGAATAAAGAAATTTATAATATTTTGAGATACTGGATTGATTTGATTTGTATGACCTGTAAGCTGTAATCGAGATTCAAACAAACAAACAAACAAACAGGCTTGGAATATTACACTTTATGTGTAATGAATTTAGAATGTATGAAAGTTCCACTTTTTGAATTAAATTACGGGAAAAATGAAGCTTTCCACGATGTTCAAATTTTTTTGAGATGTTTTATGATTTCTTGTCGTAGTATGATACCATGATAGTAGATCGTTCGAGTTTGCCGTATACAGGTATATTTAAAGGAAACGTCAGACATTATAGGTGCATATTCACTGACAGGCTGGGGTATGCGAAGAAAACAATTTCATAGTGCTCTACTGTATATGGAAACAAAGACTCAAAGGATTAAATGGGGCGGTGCTGGCTTAAATGTCCAATCCCCAGCACCACCCTTGTGTAAGGCTTTAAACCCTTTAGTGATATTAGTGTGTTTGTATGGATATCAGTTGTGGTTTGTATATGTGTAGTGAATTTTGTGTGTGTGAACAGTTTGAAAGACAGAAATGATTTTGTACTGGGAATCACAAATCCCATACGAGTCAAAGAAGGTTACTGCACTTTGAAGGTTTGGTAGTTATGATGCTGGTAAAAAAAAAAACAAAATCCAAGTCAGTGAAAGTGGAAAAAAAAATATGAATATATAATATTTCAGTGACCCTAGATTGGTAGTTTTTGTTTTTTTTTTTGTTAAATTTTGATGCCATGTCAGATTTAATGTTAATCACTGACCTATCAAAGACTGTAATAATAAGAAGGAAAGATCGATGTATGATGTGCTAAAGCCGCTGACTCACCTTTTACTAGGTGAATGACTGATTAATTATTAAACGTAGATATTCACATGTTCCTTGTTTCTGTGACATTTATTAAAGTAAATGAAGGTGTGATACGGACTCGACGTTTGTCGTTGAATGGAAAACGAATGGCGAATGGCGTCCATGTGGTGTGCTGAATTTCCAATGAAATGAATGACTGGGAAAAGGCTAGGACTGTAAGACAAAGGTAATATGCACAAATACGAAATGTTAAACTGCATGGCTTGTGATGGGAAAACTTTTAATGGGTTAAATGTCACATTGTACACACACTCAACTCACTCAGACATTGTGGAGAACTCATTCTAGAGAACATGACAAATCCATGACGAACAAGCAGCACTAGAGGGCATAAAACTCAATCTGGATCAGCAAATACAGTGTACTATTAGGTCATATTACTGTTCAAAACACCACCTGAAGTCTACACGACACCACAGTGGCATTCTTTATTAAAACTACAAAGTTCACTGGAACCTGAGGTTACGACTTCAAGATACATAAGCACCCTGAATAAAACATCCACCAACATGTTTTAAAATCCACATTTGTAAATGCTTCTTTTAAGCAATTAAGAAAATTATTTATTTATTTTTTTAAAAAGAATGTGTTTTTAAGGTGTTTTTAAATTTCTGCAGGATATTTCTGCTGCTCAACATGTACAACTCAAAATAAGGCGATTGCACCATACACTGGATACGACGTTTCTTTAATTAAAAAGACAATAAAGGGATTCAATGTATATAGCTTCATTCTGCACCTACAGTCAACTCCAGAAATACTGGCGCCCATCATGAGGACAGCAAAAATGAATGTCTAAAATATTACATACGATTCCTCTGCTCTAGGGAAAATCTCTCTTTTTTTTTTTGTTGACCCATACGTGCCGAAATTGACTTCGAAACTATTTTAAATAAACGTCATTCCAAAAGTTCTATAAATAAAATGTTCAGAGTCTGCAGAGATTCTACTTCTGTCTTTGAACAATAAGAGATTGCACACATGTAACATTTAAGCTCAGTACAAGAGACAGAGAGATGATTGTTCATATGTACAAGTCAGGAAGTAGATTGGAAAACGTGCAAACGTTGACATGCGTACTAAGATTTGCTTACAATTGTACACAACAGCTGAGGAAGTCAAAGAAGAATGCCACCTCAATAACAAAAGCTGCTTTCCTGACCCTTTCCAAATTTAACTGGAACTGCAATTGTGCACTGTATTCAGAGTTACGTCTTTAGCCATGAACGCCATCAGTATGTTTGGGGAAAACGGAAAAGAAAAAAGCAGCCGAACCCACTCAAAAGTTAAACTGATGGCATCCTGAATTCTGCCAAGTACATGTATTCGCTAACGCAAAACCCGCTTGCCTCCGCCGGGAGGTTCTGACTTGACCTTAATAAGATAATTTCCACAAACATACATCTAGATCAACACGGGAGCATAACATCAGTCATCCCATCATCTCGATCTTTGGATTTGAACCCTACTGACAACTTTCATCCTGAAACAAAGATGGCAGCCATACACAAAGTAAAGAATAAAAGACGCTTAAATGGACATTACAAGAAGAGTATGTTAACGTTTCCATACAGTAAACGTAGGGGTGCCGATAATTCTGCATTAAAACGGACACGTTTATGTTTGGATAACAATACATTATCCGGATACTTTTGCACTCGTTTTCATGGAGGGTGCCAATACTTCTGGAGCTGAATGGACATATTTTATATCATTTTGTTACATGTTAAAAAAAATTTTTTAAAAAAGGTCTGGTTTCCAACAAAACATGCTTACAGAGGACCAACCCACAGCAAATACGACACACTGGTGAGCTTTTTTTTTTGTTTTGTTTTTTAAATGCAGACACATTTTCCTTTTTTAATTTGTTTAACAAAAATGGCAGCACAAGAGCTGATTTTCCTATGAAGTCGTCTACTGGAGGTTCTTTTTGTGCCCCTAGAGTGCGTCTTTCCTTTCACAAAGACCCTCTCGTCACGCCCGAGACATGCCAACTCGTAACGGTATTAGAAACGTGGTCGTTTTTGTGAAAGTGAGACCAAGCAATCGTGATCTTAGAAGCTGGAGTGTTTTTCACCGTGTCCCTGCTCTCCGTGCGCGTTCTCAAGGTGATTTTCCTGTTCGGAGTTTGCCATTCAAATTAGCGTTAGCATTCCGGCGGGCTCGAAGGGAAGCGAGAAGGTCACGGGCTCGAGTCGGGCGCCGTGCCAGCCGCACCATGCGTGGAGAGCGCCACACTTTGATGGTGGAGTCATCGCTGGCCGAGAGCAGGAGCTCCTGATCAGTGGGGCTGAAGGCCACGGAGTTCACCACGTCGTCATGCTGCAGGCGGGCCAGACAGATGTTGTAATGGCGGTCCCAGATGTAGCCGTGCTTGTCTTCAGCACCGCTGCAGAAGAAGAGAGGTGGAAGAAGAGGGGCGAATACGAGGTTAAGATATTTTTGAATATTTGAAAAAAGTTTTTTGAAACAGTATGTGGGGGTGGAGCTACATATGGGCATAGTTTGTGATGTCACAAATTAACCGCTATGCACCAATCACTGCCAAGATTGCACTGGTGGATAGAGGTCAAGCGATTGATCAGTTTTGCAGATTAATCAGCAAACAATCCACACCGGTTGTGTCCCTTGCGTGAGCAGCAGAGAAGGGTCCACTGTCGTTATACAGTACGAGAGCGACCTCTAGAGGTGAAATAAAAACTATCGCTGACAAATTTTGTTGCGTTATTTGAAGTATTTTTTGTGATTTCTTTCGGATCTCTCGATTTTTATTTGTTATTTGTGAGTGTTGCTTTTTGGTTCAGTTTGGATGTATATTTATTTATATCTATTGTTATATATATATATATATATATATATATATATATATATATATATATATATATATATATATATTTCATTCGAAAAAGTCAGTACATTTTCATAGTACAGTCAGTACTGTTTATTTTCGTGATAAAGTTCAGCAATATTTTTACTTTGAATGTTGTGTTTTCATTCAGCATCAATTTTAAAAACTATAATTGGTTGATTAATCGGTTACTGGCAGGTACCGCACAACTTAGTAATCAGTATCGGTGAAATCCGCTATCAGTTGCCCTCTAGTGGTGGGCAATATAAAATAACAACATCACAATACATTTGAAGACATTTCTATGATACACGTTCATATAGGTTTGGTAACAAACAGCCAAAAAGGCCAGGATATATTTCCCAACAGCTTACTTGACAGCATTGTGTTTATTCTGGAATTAATAATACACAACAAATGTTCGGACCTGCAACTCTTGAGATTATGTATTTCATGTGTACGCTCACATGAGTGCTAATTACATACATCAACTCTCCCGTTACTTGTCTGAAATATGACAATAATACACACAGAGAAATGTAAAAGTTGTCATTGTACACAGTAAACAGTACTTTGTATGAGTGATGTAAGAAATAAACATGTTTAATGTTGCTCTATTTGGCCCCCTAGTGGAATAACAGAGATTTGCTCTTCTTTTGAACCAATTCAATTCTGGCTTGAAGACGATTTGAATTTAGAACAGAGATTTTTTCTATTATTTAGCGCATCAGCACAACGGATTAAATCCTTTATCAACCTGGTCCCGCCCGTATGTTTTGACACCCCGGCCTTCAAGAATTGAGACTTCAACAGTATTGTGGTAATACATTAGAAGTTTCTCTAATGAGAATCAGAAGTGAGGTTTGCTTTGAGAGGACAAATAAAGCTCATTTACCTGGCCACAAAGTCACGGCTGACGTCGAGGAAAATAAAGAAGCATTCGTCGTTGGGGGTGAAGGCTCGGTGTGCACGGAGGCTGCGCCGCTCCTCTCGCAGGCTCTTCAGATCGATCACGTGCATGTCAATCTCTTCAGCTATGGGCGGAGGAGACATGGGGTCTGAAATCACGCAGCCCGTTGGCCATGCACGACTGTTCACGTACAGGTACCTGATAAAAACCAAAATACGTACACGGCACGTTTACATACACGTCTGTATTGTGTTTATACTAGGTTTTAAGGCTAAAATATGTTCAAGATGCACCCTAGTGGCTTTATTGTGTCAATAGATACAGCAGTAAAAAAACAAACAAACAAAAGAACTGTTATTTTTATATATTATACATTATTATATATATATTATATTCTTGTTGCAAAGAAAACAAAACAAAACAACTGAACTGAGATCAATTAAATAATCAATGTGCGCTCTGTGGCCTCAGGACGCACCTGTGGTCAGGTGACAAGCCCATGCCAATAATGTGGCCGTGAATATCAATCACATGATCTAGCGAATCAAAAAATTCCTCAGCGCTGCGCTCTTCCCCTAGTACAGGTCCACACGTGGTCATCTGATCAGGCATGATCCGTTTAATACCTGAAACACACACACACAGTGCATGTAAACTTAAAAGAAGTAACCATGGCTAATTATCCGACACACGTGCATGCAGATACACAAACACACACACTCACGTCTGAAAATGCACCCAAAAATAAAAAGACAAAAACACACAAAGAGAAAAAAGAAACCCCCCCCCACACACCTATCTGATGAGGTGAGTATGTTAGGCTGCCTGTGGTAAACAGTAAGTATGTCTTGTCCTCTCCCTCCCCAGGGGCAGAAGGTGCTACCAGGCTAGGATCGGACGCTTTGGTGCGACGGCTACCCATGAGCCGAGCCACTCGCGCCTCCAGTTCACGCTCGTGAGCACTTCCACTCTGAAGACTCTGGGGAAAAACAACATGAAAACAACAAAAGAACGCAATGAACGTGTTTATACTCGAAGGCAGAATCTGCAGCACAGATTCTAGAAGTTTCCCCAAACCGAATAATATATAATCATTGCCCTCACTGTTATTCCCAGTTACAACGGGAGAAAAACTCAATACCCACATGTCTGATGTGCTCCGGTCTGGATGGGTTGACATGGGGCACGTGGACAGAGTGCCTCGTTTCAGCATGCTCTTCGCCTTCTTCGTCTCTCTCGTAGTCATCTTCCTCGCTGTCCGACGCTCCCAAGTTGAAAAGCAGTGGCTGGTGGTGTTGGGATTCTCCGTTGTGTTGTTGCTGGGCTCGCGCTTGGGCCTGAGATTGCGCCTCGTAGTCGAGCAGCAGGTCGGGCGTGTCGTGCCGTCGGCAGTGGGCCACCATCACCGTGCGAATGGTGCTGGCGTTGACGTTCTGGATCTTGAAGAGTCGCTTGACCACGTTGACGTTTTCAGACTCGATGTCCTGGAGAGACAGACAGCAAACTGTCTATATTTTATTTATAAATCAACATTTAACCTACGTACATAATAAGCAGATATGGAACAGGGGCGGCTGTGGCTCAGGTGGTAGAGCGGGTTATCCACTAATCGTAGGGTTGGCGGTTCGATTCCCGGCCCACATGACTCCACATGCCAAAGTGTCCTTGGGCAAGACACTGAACCCCAAGTTGCTCCCAATGGCAAGTTAGTGCCTTGCATGGCAGCTCTGCTACCATTGGTGTGTGAGTGTGTGTGTGAATGGGTGAATGAGACACAGTGTAAAGCGCTTTGGATAAAAGCGCTATGTAAGTGCACACCATTTACCATTTAGGTATCACATGCTGGACACATGATTGTATTGCACAAGCCAATAAAGAGTAGATTTTTTTTTTTATTTTCCATTGTTAAACAATGTTAATCTTACTTGTCCCTCAAACAAAAAAAAAAAAACAAATAGCCTGGGCATGAAAAATCTACTCATTCCGATTAGCACCGCAGCTTTACTCTCTTCAGTAGATCATAACCTTGGTGAAAATGTGCTTGACATTGTGAAAGTACACATACAGTACAAGATTTGAAGGTCAGACCTGGAAAGCTTTGTTGAGCCAAAGCACGGTGCACGAGGTCATGTTGCCGATCCAATGCAGGTTGCCAGAAATCAGATGAGTCTCGTTTAGCCAGCACCCAAAAACATCATAGGGCTTGTTCCTCACTCGCGAGAGCAACGTGTAGTTCTCTACAGAATCAAACATAACATCAGGTGCATTAATAAAGGGTGAAAATACATACATCGATTAGCCGGAACATTAAAACCACCGACGTGTGATGTGGCCTGAATGTTAAACATGTGACCAGGTCTGATGAATGATGTTTTGTTTACGTCATGTGGACGGCACCAGGATGCACTATGGGAAGAAGGCAAGCCGGCGGAGGCAGTGTGATGATCTGGGTAATGTTCTGCTGGGAAACTCTGAGTCTTGGCATTCATGTGGATGTTACTTTGACACGTACCACCTACCTAAACACTGTTGCAGATCAAGTACACCCCTTCCTGGCAACGGTGTTCCCTAATGACAGTGGGCTCTTTCAGCAGGATAATGCGCCCTACTACACTGCTAAATATTGTCCAGGGACGGTTTGAGGAACAAGACAAAGAGTTCAAGGTGTTGACTCGGCCTCCAAATTCAACAGATCTCAATCCGATCATTCATATGTGGAATGTCATGGACAAACAAGTCGGATCCATGGAGGCCTCACCTCTCAAAGCTAAACCTCTGTTGCTAACATCTTGTTATCATCCATATACCGCAGCACACCTTCAGAGGTCTTGTGGAGTCCAAGCCTCGACTGATCAGAGCTGATTTGGAGGCACAAGGAGGGCCTACACAATATCCGTCAGGTGGTTTTAATGTTATGGCTGATCGGTGTATAGTACAGAAAGCATTTGAGAGAAAGCGCTGGTTGAGATGATTCTTGAGGTCGTTAAAATATACTCATTATTTACACGTCTTCGTTTTACACACTGTTCTGAGCGATAATTACTAGCCAATACTTTCTCCGTTCCCAAGAGTTGGATATTTTTTTTTGGTAGGGACCGTGTTGGGTTAAGACCAGGGTTTAATAGAAGAACAGCTGTTAATAGTTAACTAGCATTAGATTAAAGAGTGTGTTGAGCGTTGAGGGTTTCTCACCTAAACTGATGACTGCGATCTCTCCAGAGGAGGAGTGGTGTGGTCCCAGGTAGACCCCCGAAACCAGCAGCAGAGTGTCATCGCTGTTGAACTGGGAGAACTGCGTGTAGCCCCAGTTAAACTTACGCATGCTGGAGCTGTGCACCAGAGAGATGGTGCCATCGGGGCGCTCGGTGTCCCAAAGCTAGCACAGCAAAGGGAAAGAACTGTGTATAAATATTAATGCCCTGTTGCCTAGTAAGTGTCACAAGAAGCTAGGAAAATCTGTGAGGTGTGCTTCTTTCCCTCCTGCATTTTAAAACAGAATGGAGCCGGATGTTAATTTCCTTATGAAACTAGTAAGTTCTCAAAATGAGTCTAAATATTTGGTGTGGAATAACTTTTATTATTTCTTAGCCAAGTCGGCAAAGTTTTCTGGCTTTTACTTTAGCGATAAACTAATCCAACACGGTCTATCGGTACTTGGAGTCAATATTTGCGTAAAGCAGATCTACTGAGGAGATCGGTATAAAGAGGGGTAGCTTTTGTAAAGTAAGACGTCATTTTCCCCTATTACTACCATGTTATTTTAACCATTTTACAGTGAAAATGTCACAAAGGTATGAATGCACAATAATGTTACCGATATGGTGAAATCGGTAAAGGGTAGATAAGTCATTAAACGACTGATTTAATTTCTGAATTCCACCACTGCCTCTACAGCCATAGGGCATCCTTCCAAAACGGATGACTGTGTCACACAGTATTACATCAAGCAGTAATTTTATTTAGCATATTTCCTCTTCCCTACTGAAATTCATTCCTGGCTACACCACTGTCATTATCGGATCAGCATCGGCCCATGCTCAGAATATCGACTGTGCATTAAAAATGAGTGTGTACCCCCATGTAATGATTTATAATTTATTTTCTGTCATGTAGTGTATTTTCTGTCGCAGAGATTGAATCTCACCTTGACGGTGCAATCTTTGGAGCAGGACGAGAAGCGATGTCCGCTATGAGAGAAGGCCAAATGCAGAACCTGGTCATGGTGCTCCCTCAGAGTCTGTACCTCCACACAGGGAATGCAGTCATAGAGCCGTTTAAACTCCCTGTACCAAGACACGGCCGCTGCCGAGCACAAATACATTTCATAGCGTTACGACCTTGAACTGAAACGGACGTAATACCTGTTATTGCGTATATAAGTATTCATCCCGTATTGCTATGAAACCCTTAATATAGTGGTGACTTTTGGGACAATCTGTATATATGATCTTAATGAAGATATCCATGTATGTGAATAGTTTTGTACATTGTGCTCCAAAATGTGTACATTTTTTCTTTTTTTTCTTGTATACTGCACCAGGGTCGTAGAATCTGACTGTATTTGTTAATATGCTTGTTATGATAATAAAAATGGTCTCAATGACCAATAGGCCCAAATGAAGGATGCAGTTTGTTTGAATGCTCATTTGGCATACTCTGCCTGGCTGCAGTACCTGGGTGGCGAGGTACAGCGCGTGGGATACGGTAGTAGCTATAGAACAGCTCCCTCCACAGGAACTCGTCTCTAGAGACAGCGAACCACTGGCGACACGTCAGGCCGGCGTTCAGCACCGTCGCATGGGGGAGACGCAGGAAGATCTCCAGCACCAGGCTGTCCGGCAGGTGTCCGGCAACGCTCGCCATCCTGACATCCTGAAACAGCAGCATGCCACCATTCGTTATGCTCCACTAGGATTTAATAAAAGGTGCTGTGCCGGTTATCGAATTGAAATGTTACATTAATATAGCTTAACTTTATTGTCCATTCTGTTTGTCACAGGGCGGAAATTTGTTGGTATCATACCTATATCCATAAAAACATCCACATAGATGGTTACACATTGACAAAAACACAGACTTGAATAAAATTACACTGACTACATAATATCCATATGGATTCAGTTAAACTGCCCACTGTTCTTCAGAAAAATCCTCCAGGTCCTGCACATTGTTTGCTTTTCCAGCATTTTCTACACATTTGACTGCTTTCCATCCGTGGCTATATAATGTTGAGATCCATCGTTTCACACTGAGGACAACCGAGGGACACGTACATGACTATTACAAAAGGTGCAGACATTCACTGATGCTCAAGAAGGCAACACGATATATTAAGAGCCAGGGGGGTGTAAACTTTTGAACAGGATGATCGGTGTAAATTGTTATTATTTTGTTTAAAGATGTTATTTTTTTCATTTAGTTCTGCCCTTCAGAAGCTACATAAGATATTAGATTGTCTTCTGGAAAACATGTAAATAACAATATACACCGATCATCCTGTTCAAAAGTTTACACCCCCTGGCTCTTAATGTATCGTGTTGCCTTCTTGAGCATCAGTGAATGTTTGCGCCTGTGGACTGGATACTGATAGACAAGCACAAAGATGCCTTTTAACAGCTTGTTGAGCAAATTGACCTTGCCATAGCTCATGGTCACATTGTGGCCTGTAACGTAAATCCAGCATCAACCCACAGCTTTTTGTTTGTTTGTTTATGAGATCTACTCATACATGAAACATTATTTTTGCTTAGAATCATACTCAATTAGAATAAAACATCAAGTTTTCCAACCCTTGTAGTCATGTTGCTTTGGAAGGGAATACTAATAATTAATTATTTTTATTCTGGGCTTCTTTAGCAGACCTGGCAACACTGCTGAAGAATTGAATCAGCAATATCTCAGTGTTTATTATAAAACAAAGTTTTGGGGGGGGGTGCAGCTAGTAATGGCACTCATTAAAAAACATGGTGGAAAAAGAACTTGAGCGACATGCTAACTAGTTATACAGTAATCTAGACAGCACAATACTTTGTTGTGTACTTCGTTTATACTAGATAAATAAAAGACGTGTTATAAATAACGAGGCTCCTATCACATTAGATAGGAGCAACTAGCTAGCATAACCAGTTAAGGCTACAGCGGTCCAAATCATGTGCGCGTATATATGGATTTTTACGGTACAGGAGAAAAACCAGAACCTGTGGTCGGTGACTGTGTTTCATTTTGACATGATCATCCCTACTCCCTACTCCCTTCAAAGCCTATACAGCCTTCATAAAGAGAACTACGAGAGTCACTTTGTAGGGGTCGAAATTAATGGCCATTTGGGATGCGTTTAAAACGTCATTTAATAAACCGGAAGCTTGGGTTTTATCGTAACAAACACCGACTCTAATGTAAACAAGAATCCCAAATTAATAATGAAGAAATTATAAGTTTTTAATGAACATTAAATGCAAGAAAACACTGTATTTTGCATTTCCTTAAGTTTGCTTTTTTATAAAATTACAAAGTGACTTCCTTTTCCTTAACATACAATTTATTATTTCTACTTAACGTTATTTGTTTTTTATTGACCTCAGTGTTTAATATCTGAGATTTACTTCCATATGATGAGTTGATATTATATTAAGAAGCACATATTAAGAGAGGACAAGCAAAAAAAATAATCGTTCATTGATACTTTTGAGTCCGTGATTGATTCACTCATTGTTTCATTCATTAATTCATCGAATCCGTGATCGATTCACTCATTGTTTGATTCATTAATTCATCGAGTCCGTGATCGATTCATTCATTGTTTGATTCATTAATTCATCGAGTCCGTGATCGATTCATTCATTGTTTGATTCATTAATTCATCGAGTCCGTCATTGATTCATTGATCGATTTGATTCATTGAGTGCATAGCATGCCTTATATGGCTTTGCAATAGTTTGTGCGCGTTGACTAAACTCGCATACTAACATCATAGTGCAAAATAGGCATTTCATTCTACGGGAGGAAAAAAGTTACATACAGTACTGAATAAGAAAATATATGCAAGTATTATAGTAGACGAGTGAGACTTTTCCCCTTCCCTGTTACCGTAAAATCTCGTATATAGGCTCACCACTTTAAGGTTGCTGTGTACCGTTAGCTAGCGACACCACCTAACTAGCTAAAACAACACACTGTATACAAATTTTTGAAAAAGTGCATAAAATATCAACATATTTTAAAGAACCAAATCTACAACACGCATACAAACGCCCAATTCATCCTATTTAGCGCCGCGTTTTCTCACAGCCAAAACTATCATGTTAGCTACATGCTAAAAACACCGCTAACCCGCTACAATATTACGCTAGGTAGTTAGTTTATTAGGTAGTACACAATAACCATATTTAAGATATATACATATTAACGTATTGATTGGTCAGATAGTCTGTCAATAATGTTACTGTCTTACCTGTCAAACGCCGGTTACTGTACCAATAATGTGTAATATCTCTTTACTCCGCCGCTCCCAGGCCAAACAAGTCGAACATGGAAACCTGCTAATGTTATATTCAGGATGGTCTAATCTACCGACGACTCATCAAACAGAGCTCACTTTATTCATTAAAAATGCTTCATAATTAAAATATAAAGTGCAAATTTTTACCATATCTCTCCGCAAAGGTCCTGCACGAACTTAAAAAAAAAAGATGATGATGGATTTACTTCATTTATAATTTTGTTTTCCACACAAACACAATCTGTGATTATGGAAGTAAAGAAAATTGCCAAATCACATTATTACATATTTATTTCCTGCTTGATCATGGTTATAACTAAATGGAAAAGGCAAGATTGAAAAGTTAATGCTTTTACTTTGCACTTTTATGCTTGCAAACTGAATAGGGTCCAAAAAAAAAAAAAAAAAAGCACCACCAAAAGTAACACCATACCCACAGTGAAGCATGGTGGTGGCAGCATCATGTGTTAGGGCTGCTTTTCTTTTCTTTCCAGAACTGGAGCTTTTATCAAGGTGGAAGGAATCATGAATAGCTGTTTTAGAGCACAACATTCAGGTGTCCGCTAATAAGCTGAAGATAAAAATAAATTTCACCTTTCAGCATGAGCATGACCCAAAGCATACATCCAAATCAACAAAAGAATGGCTAAACCAAAATGTCAATGTTTTGACCTAGCCAGAACCCAGACTTGAATCCAACAAATGCTCCCACAATTTGACAGATCTGGAATGTTTTCGCAAATAAGAGTGGAAAAATACTGGCACGTCAAAGATGTGCCACACTGATAGATTCTTACCCAAAAAGACTGAGTGGTGTAATAAAATCAAAAGGTACTTCAACAAAGGGGTGTGCATACTTACGCAACCAGGCTATTGTAACTGTTTCCCAACTATTTTTTCCCTGAAATATTTGATTGTTTTTCAGTTAATTTTTATGCATTGTAATTGCACATTGAGGGTGGAAAAAGTTCTTTACCTTGGTTTCATTTTTTTTTTTTACATCACAAAAACCTGCCATTTTAACAGGGGTGTGTAGACTTTTTATATCCATTGTAAGCTTAATTGGTCATTTGAATTTGAATGGTAGTCTCACTAATTTTTAACTAAGTTAAAAACAAGCATAAGTAATGTTAACTTGTTCTGTACATGCTGCCAGTTTCATCTGACCAAGAAAACGAATGCCCTATATCTATAATTACAACATAGATCAATAAAATGTGACACGAGGCAGTAAGACAGTGAATAAACAGCCTATTTGCCTTTTTTTTCTTGTTTTCCATGAGTATGACTACCATACAAACATTTGCAAGTGTCTACGAATATGATATATTTGTAGATTATCATTTACAATATAGAATAGAGTCTTTGTGGTGTAATTGTGGGATTTCCATTGATCTCTATTGGGTTTATGCCTTATTTGGGCAAAGAAAAAAATAGAGACGAAGAGTAAAACAATGGCAGCCGTGTGAACTGACGTTCTGTGTTAAATTGTGTACAGCAACACATGGACTACAGTTACTGCATGCATATATGGTAAGTTTACCCAAAAGAATGGTTAAAGTGTGTAGCTACAAAGTAGCTGTCCATAATAAAAGTGCTACCGAGTGTATAATCCATACTGGATCCAAACTTGTAGATGTATCTATGAATATCCCATGCTACTTTATCACATTACAAAACAAAACAGTGTTTATTCCAGTGACAGAACTGACATGAAAGCAACCGAACCCGTAATTTCACATTTAAATATAATTTGTGAACTGTATATAGATTTTAGAAAGCGGAAAGTACTCATAAAAAGAAAAAGAAAGAAATCGGCAAAAGCATCAAATAAGTATCATCAGTGTTACGATAGCGAGCTGTCATAGCTGAATGAGTTCATTTGCTATATTTACGTTTTTTTAATCGACGTGGCTAAATGATGATACACAGGATTTACATTGTATGTTTTTCCTTCAAAGTACTAGAATGTAAAAATAATCATCTCTCTGCATCATCGACTCTTAATGCCCTTTGGAATAAATCAGAACCAATCCACGAGAGCCGGGCGGCACGTCACTCTGTAAGCCACGTGAGCAGCTGAGGAGTGTAGTAAGTGATGATGATGTCCGCTCCTGGAAATAAATAAATAAATAAAAACCAGAAGTATTCAAATTTAAGAAAAGCATTTGGCTATTTTGTACACAGATACAACATGACTGTGGTCATCTTAACAAATTACCTCCAGACAGCGAGGTACGGCATAGTAACAAATCAACCATCCGACATTTTGTCGTTATTTCCATTGCTGAGTGACACATACTGTAAATAAGTGCTGAACTAAGCTTTATCTCGGACACCCATGACTCCCATAAAACGCCTGCTTGTACATGGTCCTGCATAGAAGTTTACATGTAAGCTGTTGCTATAGAAACAACATCTTAAAACGAGTGCAGTGATATAACCCTTTGATTTGCCTCGCACCCTTCTGACCAATCACAATCAAGAATTCAACCTCGCTGTGGTATAAAATCCATTAAAGCAGGGAATTTCATGTAAATAAACACGTAACACTCGCATCAGCTAAATCTGAGAATTAAACTGGTGAGATCTGACACCTCAGGCGTTTTGTTCCCTACATGGGGTTTCATACAACGTGAGATGGTGTTCTTCTTGGCAGCATGTAGCCGAAACAAATCAGACGAAGTAGTAATCTGTGGTTATGGAGGAAATTAGATGATCTGAACCATTCTGATACATTGAAATGAATACAGCTCTTCCAGTCAGGGTTCCTGTAATATTTGGTGAAGTCCGGACAGATCACAAATGTTTTAGGCTCTGTGTTCATTCTATCACATAGACTGAACAGTGTAAAAGTGTAGCTCTTAGTCTCACCTGCCCGACGGAAAGCGGTCATGGATTCCAGGACGGCCGTACGCAGGTCAAAAGCGCCGGCCTGTGCTCCATGCCACAGCATCGCAAACTCTCCGGACACGTTGTACACCGCCAGCGGGTGTGTAGGGTGCTGGACAGGAGGACCGCAATATAAATAAATGTCAGAAAATTCTTTAGTGCAACGTGAATGGAAACATGTGCCCTGCAAGTCTAAAATGTAAACTCTACATCCTTTCTTAACCAATGAAACCAAAGAAACTCATACTCTGCATATTGCACTTATTAAAGGAATACTCCAAAGTTATTCAACTTGATCACACCTGTAAGGTACGCGTGATTACTACAGATAAGAACCGACATATTTCTCTGTATTAAGAAAAGAACAGAAACCCGTTTACTCCGAGCTTACCTTATAATGGAAGTCTAAGGGCAGTCGTTAAATTGTGTCAAACATTTATTTAAAATATATTTTTGTTGAATTAAAAAAAAAAAAAAGAAAGAAATCTGTACACTAAGTCACTTTTTCCAGAGAGAAGAATGAGTGGTTACATTGTTGTGTGCATCTGATGCTGCAAAACCTTTGGAAAAACATGACTAATTAGAATTTATTTACTATAATTCTCCAGGAGAAAAAAAACAACCCCACAAAAACAGATTTGGCAAGATATTTTCCTAATTCCTAATCTTTTCAGTGTTAGAGTGTAAGACGTTTAGATTTGAATTTGGTACATATTCATATATTAACTGTTTATTGACACATTTCGACAACTGCCCTTAGATTTCTATTACAAGTGAGATTGTAGTAAGCGTTTTGTTTTTTCCCCCCACAATACAGGGGATGCAGTAGATACAGGCTGAATTGAAAAACACTAGAGTTCCCCTTTAATCACTTTGTAACATAACTTCCAGAATTCAATTCGAGATCGATATAAAAATGAAACTGAAAACAACTTCAGCTGAAGAATTATCCATAAATAGTCTTCATGCTTGTGATTAGTGTCTGCCAGAAATACACACCTTATCCTTAACCTCCCTCAGAATATCAAGATAAGGCAGTCCAGGTTTCACCATCAGCATATCGGCTCCCTCTTTTACGTCTCGCTCCTAGAGAATCATGAAAACAGTGAGTCTAGTTACATAGTATTTGCACATTGCATACTTGATCATCCTAAACCTATTCAAAGACGTTTTATTTTTTATCAAATTTTACGTACACAGGCTCGCAGAGCAAGCCCTCGGGCACCAGGGGGCAGCTGATAGCATCGCCTGTCTCCGAAAGCTGGCTTGGACTGAGCGGCATCCCTGTAACAATTATATTTGATTTCTAAATAAACTATATCACACAAAAACAGTTGAAACATTCAGTTAGATCAGAGGTATTCAAGCTGTGGGGAAGAAATGAAATTGAAGGGGCATGTGTGTGTGTGTGTGTGTGTGTGTGTGAGATTGACCAATAAAAATACTGAAATGAGCATTTCAGACCTGCTAAACATTAAAGATCAGCCATAACATTAAAACCACCTGCTTAACATGTGTAGGTCAACACCTTGAACTCTGTGTCATGTTCCTCAAACCGTTCCTGAACAATGTTTGCAGTGTGACAGGGTGCATTATCCTGCTGAAAGAAGCCACTGTCGTTAGGGAACACTGTTACCATGAAGGGGTGTACTTGTTCTGCAGCAATGTTTAGGTAGGTGGTACGTCTCAAAGTAACATCCACATGAATGCCAGGACCCAAGATTTCCAAGCAGAACATTCCCCAGAGCATCACACTGCCTCCACCGGCTTGCCTTCTTCCTATAGTGCATCCTGGTGCCATCTCTTCCCCTCAAAAGAGAAAGGGATCCATCAGACCAGGCCACCTTCTTGCATTGCTCCATGATCCTGTTCAGATGCTCACATGCCCATTGTAGGCTCTTTCATTAGTGGCGAGAGGTCAGCATGTGCATTGTCAAAGTCGCTTAGATCAGTACTCTTGCCCACTTTTCCTGCTTCCAACACATCAACTTTGAGAACGGACTCTTCACTTGCTGCTGAATATATCCCACTGCTCGAAAGGTGCCACTGTAGCAATATAATCAATGTTTTTCCCTTCTGTGGTTTTAATGTTATGGCTGATCGGTGTATAAGTGTTAAGACTTGCTGGAGGAGCATGAGATCTCACAAAACTGGGAAGTGTGGAAAGAGTTAGTTGATGATACAGAATCAGAGCGCAAAATTAGAGGTAGAATACGTGAGATACCTGAAAGGGCCGTAATAACAGGAAGCAAACTTTGCACTGTAGCTCAGCACCGAAACCTACGGAGGAGATGCGATTTCATCAGCTGCATTTTGCCATGCGTGCAACTAATAAAATATTCGTGCGAGTTCTTTAACACCTGTACACTGGCTATAGTATTGTGGATTGTTTTATTAATATTATTTATTAACTGTTGTACTAACACCTTTAATCAAGTTTGTTTTGATCCATTATCTTTTTAACTTCTTCAACCGAAGGGCAGGCGACGTCACAAAAATATCATATCATAATTCTCAAAAGGAATTTCTACGGTATCACGATATGTAGTTTTGCTCACAAAACGGCCAGTAATTAAAAGCAAAATAAAATATAAAATAAATAAATGAGATCTGTTCAATGATACTTTTAATTAATGTCTACAAAAATGTTATTCATTTTTATATTAAAAAAATAAAAAATGTAAACGTATTTACAAAAAACTAAATAAAAAATATTTAACACTCATAAGAAGAAAATCTATTTAAAATAAATAAATAAATAAAATTTACAGTAAGTTACATCAGCAGCTTCTAATCGGTTATTTTAAAAAGATTTCCACGATAACTCGTGACACAATTTATTACAATATCGATATTATATCATAGTAGTTATTGTGTGTACATAGTAGTTATTGTTTTATTCTTAGTATAATTTTTTTTTACTTTTATGCAAAGCATTCCAAGATTTTTAGTCAAAACAGAAATAGATCACTAGAGACAAAATATGTAAAGGGTGGATCTGGTAACTAGATCTCTAGAACAGCTACCTTGTTGCCAAGATCGTTGGATATGAGTGCTTGCTTAATGGCTGCAATCCGTCCGTCCATCATGTCAGACGGAGCGATAATGTGGCAACCTGGATAGACAGAGAGGTACGGATGTAGTAAGAATAATAGTAGAGTTCCAGGTATAACAGTTCCAACGCTTTGAAAACTAACCAGCACGTGCGTACGCCAACGCCACCTCTGCCAGCCTCATACAACTCGCTGCGTTATCCAGGGTGCCATCGTCACGTAGGATCCCTTTAGAGGAAAAATGAGAGAGAGATCAGATCTTCTACAATTGCAACACAGGGACAGTCCATCACACTGTTCACACGATGAAGAAAAGCACGCTGACCACAATGACCGTGTGACGTGTAAGGACAGAGACACACGTCACAAGCCAGCAGCAGATTAGGGAACAGAGCTCGAAGTTTCTTCACAGCTTGAACAGCAGGAGTGTCGTCGGTGTCAGCCCCAGAGCCTCGCTCATCCTGAAAGAAAAAACAGATCAGATGTATCAGGATCTTTAGAAATGGTATAAAATCCTGCTAGTGCAATGGAAAAGTCTTACTTTACGCACCTTTGCGATTTTGGCAGGAACTCCAAAAATCAGCACGCATTTCAAGCCTTTTTCCACAAGCGGACGCAGCATACCTTCTAGCTTATTAATACCGTATCTGCAAGCGGTGACATGTAACACAGGGTTATCACTAGAAATCATAATGCTTCATAATTTCATTTATTCCCTGCTCAGGCACACTGCCTTTTACCTACAGTAGAAAACTATATCCTGAAATAAAATATAATAAAAAATATACATTCAATAGGCCTCCTTTATCAAGTCGGATACGTACAGATTTATTCGTAAATTGTTCATATGAGCGTTTACACAAGAAATCCGGTATTACCAAAAAAAGTTCAATATCCTACTCGTGCTATTTAGTGTGCGTAAATTAACGCATTAGAAGACCGCACTTTTATATTTGGAATATACTGTCGAGTTTAAATCGCGTATTTTTATGCTGTTTACAGCATTTAGCAGACGCCCTTATCCAGAGTGACTTATAGAAGCTTTGTCTCGGTCAAAAACACATACTCATGCTAGTTCACTCGGTCAGGAACTAAGAACACCAGTGAGATTATTTTGTGACAACCAGTCATTTCATATTATTGGCATTAATAAAGGATATATTTTTTTAAAAAAAGAAAGAAAGAAAGTGAGCCGACACAAAACCATAAATTAAGACGAATAAAACAAATCATTCCGTATAGACGGAGGACGGGCGGGTCTGTATGTGCTAGGGCTGGGCGATATGACAATATCGCGATATTTGAGGACATTTCTACGATACACGATGAGTATCACGATATATAATTTAGCTAACAATCTGTCTGCAAAACAGCAGTAAAGAAACAAAAAACATTAAATGGAGGTTGACGATAGTTTTCTTCAATACCTTCAAAAACAAAGGAGAGTATGTTGATTTTTTTTTGTAAATCACGTCAAATCAACGGCATCCATTGAGTAGCGTTTAATTTGTAATTATTAACAACGTAAAAAAAAACATACATCACCATACCGACGATATCTTAGAAAAGTGTATCACGTAATCATTTATCAATATCGATATATCGCCCAGCCCTAGTCTGCGCGTAGTCGTAAACCATAAACAAATGCCTCAGCTGATGAAGGATCTCTTATTATTATTTAATACGATACATTATTAAATATTGTTATTGGTATAGAAGTGAGTCAAAATAACTTCCACTTCTGTTTTTCAGTCTTTACGCTCATTGCTCATTTCGTGCTCCCAGCTGGCTGTGCACTTCACCTTGTATGGAGTTTTGTAGATGCCACTACATGCAATTGAGCTGTGTCAGGAACACGCTTGGAACGTTATAGCTGATCAACACACGTACGCAAGTACAGTGGAAATCGGCGTTTCTGAAACGTTTGGAAATCCGGCGAAACATTTGAGTTCAGTTTGGCTTCAACATTTACATACAACTTTACTAAAAAACTTTACTTTCTGGCGTTTGATTAAACTCCTGTCTAGTAAAAACAAACACAAATCTCAAACTCACTATAAAGCAGTCTACTTTCTAGAATTACGAAGGAAGAGAAGCCATTGGACTGACAGGGAGTCACATGACTATAAATATCATCTCTCTCGTACTCATATTATTGGAATGACAGAATGGATTTAGTTTGGCTGTTGAAACGTGGATGTAATAAACAGGGTGTGTTCTTTAAAAACGAAGAACAAAAAGAATCTCTTTTATTTTTTTTTATTATCTTCGTCTCACAAGGGCTGGCACGGGATCCACCCAGCGTCCAGCTTATCTACACTCTCCAGCCTGGACCTATACTCAACCTTAACCTACTCTACAACTATAACATCTATAACGCATTAATAAAGATAAACAACAACAACAACAAAAAAAACACATTTGTGCACGATAAATTTTATTTCTGAATGACAACCAACAAACTTTACTATGCTACAAATTCTAATCAGTGGTTCGCACTTTTTAAAATGTTCTATCAAACTAAAGTCATCAGGACGTGACAATAAATAAAAAAAGACAATACGAGGAAATAACTAGTATTTTCAGCGACGACGAACGTTACCTTGCTTGACCTGGCAGGCTTGCAATAGGTTCCACTGCATCAGGACTGTCACTGTGTAAAGACAACACTCGTTTAGCACAAATGCGTTTTAATGTAGCGTGTAAGCGGCATGCTGTTATAGGAAATAATCGCCAAGGAGGTCGTGTGATGTGGCCCAATGCACAGCAGACTTATTCTTACCACCCTGAAGGTGATTTATTCCTCTTATACCTCAGCAACTGATCAACTATTACAACTTCTTAAAGAATATTAAACCACGCCATTAAAGCAGTTATGTTATATTTAATATTATGGAACGTCAGACAGGTTAGTTCTTGTTATCACTTACGTTATAGCAGATATAAACAGTGGTTTGCACACGAGACGCTTTTTAAGACAAAAAAAAAAATGCAGCTTCTGAGAACATATATACTATGCACACATATAGAAGCAGGACTGTGTTACGTTATGAAGATGGGGTAGATGAGATTGTCAGGCCTGAGATCTGATGCACACGTCTGCCAATATCTGAGAGTGGGGTGGAAGTAGCCGCTGTGCAGGATGGAGTCCGCCGCCTGCGCCATTGTCCTGAAGATAAAAACAGGAGAGTTATCGTTTACTAAACATCCTGCAAAAACCTTCTCAGCAAAAATTTGTCAAAATAAATGCTTATAACCGACACCGAAATCTTTTTTTTTTCCTCCACCAAAACTATAAATCCTACTTGTAAAAGATCCTTAAGCCCAGAACGGAGTTGTATCTGTTCTTTCAAATTCCATGTGCATGCATGCGAGACGGCTTTACTAATCAAGCATTCCTCCCATCACACATTTGCTCACTGAGCCTTAAAGCAAACCTTCTCACATTTTTTACACCCCTTTCATTGTACAAACATTCACAACCCCTTTTAATAATGGCAGCACAGAATAATTCTAGAAATTACGAAAAAATAGTTTTTAAAAATTGGCACATTAGCCATAAAAGTACCATCATATTTATATATCAGAAACCAAAGCGGTTCTTTTAAAATGTAGATTTAATGCATTCTTTACTAGTTTTGTAGATTGATTCAACTTGGAAAATATTGATAGATATATTTATATTTGGAAATAAACAACTTCCTAGGGGTAAGGCTTTCTCTCGATTTCAATCCAACACACCACAATGTTTAATAATAATAATAATAATAATAATAATAATAATAATAATAATAATACAGCAACTCCATACAATATATCCTACATAACATTACTGATGAAAAATAATTACACTATTTAAAAAAAAAAAGCGTTTTCCATGATGGATGACAATACCTCTAGTGTTAACACTTCCTGTTTTTATTGATTTTTCATCAGAAATATTTGGGACTGTTGACATTTTCAGTAAAACAAACAAACAAACAAACAAACAAACATAAATAAATAAATAAAAGTACAGTCCAGTGCAAAAGACTTACTGTAGAGTATGATTTTATGGGTTTAACATATAACCCAAAACTTTATATCTATTAACGTTAATACTTGACCTAATTTTTCTAGCTGAAGTCTTCTAGTAATGGCGCTGATTTTGCGAAACGCCAAACAAAACAAAACTGCACGAAACAGTAACACATATTATTCCTGTGTCAATGAAACATAAATAATAGATAAATAAATAACACTGAAATGTGGCCTTACTCTAGCGTCTGGTCTTGTCTTCTGTGGTCTTTTCTCAAAAGTGTGCACTCGTGCAAGCAGCAAGCTCGCGTGAATTGTGCCAGTAGGCGGGGTTAACTTTTAGATTTAAGGTTTATGGTCACGTCGGCTACCGTAAAACGTCATCTCTCCGCGACGGCGCGTAATAATTAGTCACAACGCTATAGTGATTATTCTACCTGGTTTTTTTTCATATCTCATGTATCTACGTTGACGCATTGATCGAAAATGTAAAAAAATAAAAAATAAAAATATCGTTCGCGTTTTTTAGGATGCACTACCTCGTTAGGTAAGACTGTCTTATTGCTAACGTGGTCGCTTTTATGGGCGATTTCCGCTGCTATAGCTAGCTTAGCTTCACTAATTCCAATATATGTGCATTAAAGTAGCATAGATACAGCTGTGTTATTAAAGAAAAGCGCCCAGATGTGCAGGGTATGTGTTACAGCCTGGGAGGTTTTATAGCGTTTTGGTTATTGAGGATTTTTTTTTTTTTAAAAATGCCATAAAATGAATTTAATACTAAGACAAAGGCTGAACGGAGGGGCCACATTTAGCTAAAGTCGATATACCTTACGCTGGATAAAAAGATAATCAAGATTATTGTTAATTACTGAGGACACCAAGGTTGTAAATGTGTTGTCTTTATTTAATATCAGGATTTCTCTTGTCCTTATACAGTTAGTGATTTAAAATGTCTTTTTTTTTCTTTCTTTTTTTTCTTTTTTTTTTCAAAGCATACTGGATGCAGAAAATCTAGTAGGTTTAAGAAAAAACAGTCTTTAAAAATAGTTTTGAAAAACTTTGCTAGAATAAAAAGACTATGGTAATGTTAATAAGATAAAAATGAATTGGATTTCAGAGTGGCAGAAGGTTGTGTTCCTGCTTCATAGCTTCAGGGTCCCAGGTTCGAGATGTAGTGTATTATAAGGAGAAGATTCTGTGCCAGAGACCAAAGCGAGCACATCAGGAAAAAAACGTAAACAGACAGTATTTCTGTTTGTATATGTGACATGAGGACAACGTGCCGCACTGAAAAGCAAAAGCAAATCCGTTTTCAGTGAAAAACAAGCTGTTAAGAATTAAATGCTGACTTTGCAGTTCCCCGTCACGTTGAATTTCACTTTCATCAGTGTGTTGCAGTCATGAGGCACTGAAATGCAGTCGCTGTCCAATCATAGCTGGAACTCACACTCATGGCTGGGCTTGTAATCAAATAAGGGCCTGCAATTGCTCTTTTACAGGAGGGATTGCTTTTCATATTAAGGAATGCACTTTACAGGCTCATTAGTCCTCGTTGATCAAGCTGGATATGAACAGATTTATTTGTAATTTGTTAGTCTGAGCGTTAGACAAGAAATTTGGTGTTCATGAAAATCCTGTAAATTCTGAAAAATGTTTGTATCCTACTCGTGCTCCTGAATGCGTGTAAATTTAAGCATGAAGACCAACTAATGTAAACCTCGCCTTGATCGACGTCAAATCATATCATTTACTTGGATTACTGCACGTTTATATCTGGAATATACGTCTGCGCTTATTTTTATTATGTTTACAGTATTTAGCAATCGCCCTTATCCAGAGCGTCCTATTGAAGTGCTTTGGAGTCACTTATTATTTAGTACTCTTTTATTATTATTATTATTACTAAATATTGTTATTGGCATAGAAGTGAGTCAAAATAACTTCTTTTTGCCTTTTATCCTCATCGTTCATTTTTTGCTCCCAGCTGTCTGTGTGTTTGACCTTTTATGGAGTTTTGTGGGCGTCACCAAATGCAAATGAGCTGTGTCAGGAACGATAAACATACACACGCAGGTACAACAAAAATCAGAGTTTTCGAAACATTTGTAAATGGCAAATTTTAGTTCACTTTGGCTTATGCAAGTATTTACACACAACTTTTAGCATTAAAAGATTGATAAATGAGGCCTATTGTTTCATCATTCCTGCTCAATTGATTGTTGAGTGCTTAATCATTAAGCCTTTCAGAATTACTATTAAAACATGAACATTTTAATATGATAATAAAAATAAAAAAACAACTCACAACAGGACTTATCAAAATTTTTAGTCTTCCTTTCAGTGAGGAGAAGGATCAACATTTATCAACAAAATGAGACCACATTATTGCTTTTTTATCTGGCATGGAATCTTCTTAATAGTAATAGACAATACATCCATTGTGGACCTGAACGTGGTGTCTTTAACTAACCCGTTATAAATGATTTCTTCTGTCCTTTTATCATTTCAGAATGCAAAAAGCAAAATAATGATCCAGTCTTCATGACCTGCTGGCCTAACATCCCCTAAAGCAGTACAAGTCCCATCACACCATGCTTTTCTCTCTGCGTGAGCTGGTCCAATGGCTCGGCTTTGCCACCTTCGAGCTCTTCCTCCATCTTGCCGCGCTGCTCGCATTCAGCGTGTTTGTGGCTCTCCGTGTGGACCTGCTGACCACCGTGAGCTGGTGGCTGGTGTTCGTGCCGCTGTTCGCCGCGGACGGCCTCAGCACCTACTTTACGGCCATCGTCTCCATCCGGCTGTATCAGGAAGGCGAGGAACGGCTGGCCGTGCTGCGTCTGCTCTGGGTGCTCACCGTGCTCAGCCTCAAGCTGGTGTGTGAGGTGCTGCTTTGCCAGAAACTAGCCGAGCAGACGCGTGACCCGCTTTTCGGCCTCATAGTCTCGCCACTTTTCGTCCTCCTGCAGCTGCTCATGATCCGCGCATGCCGTGTTAATTAACGAGACCATGACGGATCGTTGCCATTTTAACTGTTTGGCTCCACCCACGTGAACTCGAACGAACATTTCCGAGCAGTTATTTGCTCACATGTACATTGTTTCAATCAGAGAGAGATTTGCTTACAATTCAGAGTTGCAGAGTAAATGACATCCATATGTTTTTTTTAATGGTCTTGGCTCAAGTGTATAAACATGGTGTCGTTGTAACCATTAAAGCAAAATCTGTGTGTGTGTGTGTGTGTGTGTGTGTGTGTTTTTATTTATGTATTTCTGATGTCCTAAATGCTGAATGACATTAGCTTTCATTTCTGTTTCTCAGAATGATGTTAATCCTATTCTGCCTGTGTAATGACAACACTTTGTTTGTACATATTGTAAATAAACCAACATACATACACTTTAATTTGTCCTGTGTTATCTCTTATAAATTCTGTGTCTTCAGTGACTCTATGCAACTTTGTTCTAGTGATTTAATTCATACTTGACTTTGTCTTTTGAATGTGATCCAATCAGACACATGGACTGATCTTAAATCCTGCATCTTCTTTAGAGTAAATACTGCCGATACTTGCTTAAATGAATATGGTTAAATGCTGCCTAAAATTACATCGATTTGGAGCAAAAATGTGATCTAAATGTAGTTTATTTTAGTGAATTTGGGATTGTAGCTAGAAGTTAGTTAATATGTAATTCATTATAGAAAATATTTAACTTGAATTAAGCCGTTTCAGATTTTGGAAACAAACAAAAAAAAACACTGAGTATAGTAATTAGTTAGTCAGTCTGAGGTAGAAGGTTAAATACACATACAATATGATCTAGAAAAGGCCTGTCGTGTCGGGTCACCAAACAATCCGCATATGTTGTGAGCTTGTGCTGACCGCGAGATGGCGCTGCTGTGCAACATAACAAATGACTCAAAAGATTCACTATTTTATGAATCATCTGCAGTTGATTCGGTTCTTTGAAACGTCTATTTATCCATCAGTATTACAAAATCAGTTCGTTGCTGATTCTTACAGTCATAAATGTATGTACGTCCCCTAACACACACAGACACACACACACAAACGACGACAGAAAGGATTTAAAAGCACATTGAGACTGCTTAAAATCCAGTTATGACCAGCGCAAAACATTATTATTATTATTATTATTATTATTACAAAGTACGTTGAAGCTGATCAAAATTCAATTATGACCAGCTGGTAGCACAACGCATATAATAATAATAATAATAATAATAATAATAATAATTAATAATTAATAATGATAATAATAATAACTATTATTATTACTTTTTGTAAAAAATTATTATTATTATTATATGTAAGGGGTGTGCTATAACAGTTTATTTTTAATCATTATAAAACAATAACAACCAGGACAATGACAAAAACACAACACCTACAGCAATAATCATAATCATAATCATAATAATAACAGTTACTGTTGTTTTTGTTGACATTGTTGTTATTGTTGTAATGATATAAAATAAACAGTTATAGCACACCTTTAACATGCCAAAGGGCTTTATACTTTACAAGAGTAAAAGGACACTGTAAAACATCACAACACACCAAAACAAATTCACAATGATGACCTGATCTGATTTATTCAACAAATATTCACATTTATTTAACGTCATCAGTGTTTATTTGTATGAGACATCACGTGTCAATTGTCAGCTTTTTTATTTATTTATGTTTTAGTGTAAATGTTTTCCAGATCTGAATAATCCTGAGATTCTGACATTAAACACAGACCCAGTGTAGGCTATTACAGAAATTTCCATGAACAATTTCCTGTGTTTGGTGTTACACAATCATTAAGGACTCTGAGGTGCCTCACATTTTATTGTAACTGAACTTTGGCTAGGCTCTATTTATGGTCATGGTCATGTTGTAGACCTACAGCCCATTGTGTAAAACCCACAGCTGTATAAATCCACTTTACCACACCCACAACATAGAATAGACTCTCTCTCTCTCTCTCTCTCTCTCTCTCTCTCTCTCTCTCTCACTCTCTCTCTCTCTCATTTCCTGACATTAGTCAGGTTTAAAAGCCTATTTAAATCATTTTATGTCGTTAGAAATGCTACTAGACGTATGTCAAGCTAAAGCATAAGCCAGTTCCTAATAGCGTATCTGTATTTACCTTGCCTTAATTAATCTTATTACAGCTGGATCATGTGAGACGTTTTTTTTCCTCCCACCAGCTCTTTGGGCTATTCCGTTGGACAGACAATGAAATGTTCTCATTTACAAGAGGTTTAGACTATTTTATTTACAAAGCTCAATGTGTTTGATCACTCACTGGTTCTTTATGTGCTTTGCGTTACACACTGCTAAAACATAGGCCTATAAATCGCCTCGGTTTTATTGATCTTTTTGTGTTATTTTGTTTGTAAATAAAAAAACCGCAT
This sequence comes from Ictalurus furcatus, assembly GCF_023375685.1. Taxonomy (NCBI): domain Eukaryota; kingdom Metazoa; phylum Chordata; class Actinopteri; order Siluriformes; family Ictaluridae; genus Ictalurus; species Ictalurus furcatus. The sequence continues at coordinate 15,425,108 of NC_071282.1, forward strand.
TTACTGAAGAGGGTGTGGCTGAGGGGGGATGTGCCGGACTGGCCTCGCGTTGTTATTTATAATAGAGAATGAAAGAGATTAATAAAGTGGGCGTGGCGATATGTAAATATTAGGCGTGTCTCAAAGCGCCAAGACGAAACAAGGACCAGCTTTGGAGACTAAAGAATGACGTCAGTGATTACAGGTGCAGGGGGCGGGGCCAGGCTTTACAGGCAGGCAGCAGCATCACGCGAGAATCAGCAAAGGGACGAGAAAGATGTGCGAATAACAGCGCCGCTGGTCGCTTCTTTTCAGCGCTGAACGCTTTCGTGGCTCCGAGTCCCCTGCTATCGGTTATCCCTCGTTGTTTAACACTCGTCATGTCGGCCGGGGACGTCGGTGTGCTCCGCCAAGAGGCCGGCAAGGAGGGCTCGAGAATGCCGGCCTGGAAACGAGAGCTGCTCGAGCGGAGGAAAGCGAAGGGCGGCGGGTCTGGGCCAGGTGTCGACTCTGTCTCTTCTCGGGTTAATGGCGAGCTAACGGGAAGTGGCAGCGATGAGGTTACCGGAGCGCATTCTAACCGGACGTACACCATTACCCCTGCGGGAAAACGTAGCGGAGCCACCGCCGCATCCCCGGACATGTCACCGGTGAAAACAAAAGACCCTTGGTCGGCCATGGACCCTAACGACAGAGCGACATCAGCGGAGAAAACAATAACGGACAACGGCGTGCTTCAAGAGAGCTTGGGTCCCATAAAGGAGAACCCGTTTATTAAACTGGAGAAAGAGCGCAAGAAACGACGGGAGCGAGAGAGCGCCTCTCGGCCGCTGCAGCATATTTTAGAAATGTACGGCTCCGTGCCCGGGATACGGACCATCCGCGCCGAGAACATCATCATCATCGAGTCCGACCCAGAATACTTTCCTGCATCCGGAACGCAGCAGAACGGCACCGTTAGCGGATACAGCTCTCTCAGTGACCTGCTGGACCGCAGAGGTAGTCCGGTTACTGAGATCCGCGCGAAGGAAGTGGTGATCTACGATACGGCGCTCAGTAAAAGCGAGGAGAACCTGAGCACGCTGGGTCGCACGAGCTGTGAGCTCTCCGACCTGGCGCAGGGCACGGTGAGTCGCATGCTGCAGAAATTCGACCGGAAGTACGGCAAGTTGCACGTGAAGTCTCGCAGCTCGGAGAACCTCCTCGACTTAGACACGAGTCCTGTCCTGTCAGGTCCACGAGCCAGATTCCATCATCCAGATGTGGTGCCAAAATGTGCGCCGTGCCCACAACCTGGCTCTCCTGTTCACAGCCCAGCGTGCTATAGCCATTCAGTCTTCCATGGTAGCCAGTCTTCCGAGCGGAAATATCACGAGTCTCCTAACGGTTCTGAAAGTAGCAGCCCTGTTCCAGGATCCCCTCAGTCAGTGTCTTCCTTCCGGCGTCACTTTGAGGTTGTAGGTGGAGTGTCGCGCAGTGTCACCGTCAACCCTAGAGAGGAGACCGAGAGGAACCATTCCAAGCTTGTGAGGGAGCGGGACTGGGACAGCGCTGATGGGGTGTCCAAAGCCAAGGTGCCATGCTCTCCGGAGAGCCACTGTGCCCGTGCCGAGTCCTTGGCAAGCCCCACGCTGCCCCTTATTTCACCCAGATTTGAGATCCGGCCTTCGCCGCGCCCGGATCTGTCTGCGTTGCCTGCCAGTGACGTCCAGGCTCGTGCCCTCGCCAACCTGCGCCTCCAGTCCCGCAATTCCTTCACCGTCATCCCCAAGCGGCTCGGGGTCCCATCGGCGCCTGGCAACACCGCGCCCTCCAGCCCCGTTCTGTCTCCTGCTTGCCCACACGTTGAGCTTTCAGTGCCCTCAGTGCCAACGCCTGCCCTACCCATTCCAGCTTCCCCATCTCCAGAAAAAATTGTTGTTGCCCCAGTGCCACCTGTGCCAGACAAAACAGAACTGACGCGTCCCGAAAGGCCCAGCTTGCCCACCTCATCCTGTGACTTATCAATCCTTTCGCCTGATTCACTCAAAAAAACGACATCGCTCCCTATTCCCGAGCCGGCTCTCGAGAAGCTGCCCGTTACTAATATTGACGACTTAGTAGTGGAGCCCTCACCGCCCTTTCCCAGCCCTGTGGTGCAGAGGAGGAAAGGAAACACATTTACAGTCGTCCCAAAACGCAGGACTGAGCCCCAGCCTAGCACTCCTGCTGTCCAGGAGCCTGTTCAGGAGCCTGTCCAGGAGCCTGCCGCAGTGCCACAGGGGTCGCCGTCCTCTACGGAGGCTCCTTATGCCCAGCTAGGAACGCTACTGAAAAAGCGTTACCCGGCAGTTGAGGACATCGAGGTGATCGGTGGATACCTTTCACTGGGCCGATCCTGTTTGTCCAAGACTGGCTCCACAGGAAAGAAGGTAAAAATATTATTTTAGAAAGCTTGCATGCATTTATCAAGGCTTTAAGGCAACACAAGCATGTCTGTCACCTCGTAATTAAATCATACAGACTATGCATCTCAGTGATTTTATTTTTGTATTATTTTACTGTATATTAGTCATAGATGAACATGAGATGTGTGGGCTTCAGCTCAAGTAGATCACAATTCCACATAAATCTCTATATGTTTCCAAACATAGTAACCCCTACTGAGGGTTTGCCATGCGTTCGTATACCATATTAGGTTATTTGTATAGACTGCTGCCTCACTCGGGTATAGTATTATTCTTAGGTTAGCTGGAACATGAGGCCTATTGTCCTGACAGTCTCATCAGAGATTTACTCAAGTCCTGGTATTTAGTTTGGAAACCTTGACTCAATCTGTGTTTTCTCAGAGTCTGAGGAATTTGTTTGTTCTTGTTGTTTGTCGTTTGCCAGTAGCTAATGTTGTTTTTTTTTAAACCAGGTTGCCCAGTCTCATTCCTCGAGGTCTACCACCCTGCTAAGGGATGCAACTATTAAACATCTCCATTTTAAAATACTCTATCGATTTAATATCTCTCAACCATGTATTATACAATGATAAGAACTATCTAATTATTTGATATGATATAATATGGACATTGTAATCCCCACAGCATCTCCATAAAAGTGTATCTTCATTACTTTTAATAACATTGACTCCTATCTTTGTTACTCACTGTTAAATGTAGCTGACTGGGAACCATTTTTGTCCCAAATGTTACATTTCCCCCTTTTTCTCCAACTTAAATGTATTCGTCTTTAATTGATATAACTACTGAATGCTTTGCTAGTTTAGCTCTGTTAGCAAACTTATAGAAATTTGGCTTCTATGATATTTTTCCCATAATCACAAGAAGAATGCCATAATGCAATAAATAATACGTAATACAAACACTTAATAAACTGAGAGCATGCTAACTGGCTAGTAGTTCATAATATTAGGCAACTTATTTAGACCGAACCTAGCATTAAGACCGAAACGTTAAAAAAAAAAACAAAAAAAAAAAACATTAAAATAGAGCTTTAAGACAGATAGCTAGAAATAAACATTGCTTTAGAAACCTACAGAATTTCCAAAAGCTGACTTGGATAAAAACCTAAATAAAACTAAAACTTATTTTCTTACTAGTGTTACATATTAAGTCTCTAAAAGTAGACTAGAGACAGAGTTTGTTGCTGTAGTTCAGCCTACTTGGCTCTAATAATCAGATGGCACTGAAGGCCTTGATTACCTGGATTAAGGTGTCAGATTCAGACTGGAACTACATTCCTCTGGGCGGTAGATTAAGATGGGTGATGCAGCCATGATGGTAAAGCTGTGGTCATCAACATGGATCAGAGAGTTATTGCTGACTTAGTAGTAGTCATCATGGAGGCTCATATGCTGTTCAGGTTATTTCTACTTGAACAGAAAAGAAAGGTCTTGCTCTGTGGAGTCAGGTGAGAAGTCATGTGCTATGAAGTGTTGCAGTTCTGCAAGGGCAAAACAAATCTACTAATTGACTGCTAGATGTTTTATAGGTTCACACATTGTAAATCTAATTGAATCCATGTTGTTGTGAATTATAAGTGAGTAGATCCAAGCTATTGGTTCAGACTAGTCACATGTAGTTTTCCGTTTGTATGCTTGTATAAATACAGTTGTTTGTGGCAGGTAAAAGTTAGCCACTTAGCTAGCTAGTAAAATGGATTATGTTTTAAATAAGCACAAAGTCACAGTTCTGAAGATTCAGTACAACAATAAACCTTGAGTTTTGTGTATGCCATGTTTGTTTTTGCTGTAACTGTGGGTACTACGGTTAGCAGAGGTTCTTCTCTAACCCTTCATTATGCGGGTTTTACTCCCATGTTGTTGTATTTGTTGTTAAATAACTTTGACTCATTAAACATATCCAGAATGGGATTTGAATCTAATTTAAGACTTATAAATATTATAAATGTTCCTAACTTCTACTGCTAACACCATCCAGCTAACTACCAAGCTAAACTGACAGGTTTCTGAGAGGAATTTTAAGTCCTATTCATCGATATTGACCATCTTTACTGCTTAAACTATTTAGCTAGCCAACATTAAGCTAACCCGACAGCATTCTGACAGGATTTTATTTCTAAAATGGTATACATGGTGAGTCTTCACTGGTAAACTAGCCAGGTGAGCTATCCTGACAGTTCTTGAGAGAATGTTTATGTCATATTCATAACCATGTTATAATCCTAGCTGGCTAACCTGAGGGGATATCTAGAGAACCCTTAATCATAAATCTAATTCTATTCAAATGTAAAATCTTGTGCAAAATAAGAGATTTGGGTTCGAGTTGCAGCTCAGAACACAGCCAAAAAGCATCTATTTTACACAGTTAACACTTTTAAATGGCCGTTGATTGGCTGCAGTTGCAGTAAAATGTATACGCGATTAACTACAACGCAGTCTTGAATGTCAAAATTATGAAACGTCCGTACTTTTTATAGGCTTATAAGATGAACGCACGTGATTTTACTATGACTGTCCCTCCTTACAGTACACTTGTATTGGCTTTTATACATATCAAGATCAAGTGTCGCAACAGAGCGGATCTTGTTTCACACCGTGACAGATTTAGACGGCTTCCTTTTTAAATCCCAGTTAGCCATAAATTCCCATGACCTCTTTTCTCTTTACCTCTCCGTGGTGTGTGTCACGCCTAGACAGGTACAACATGTCTCTCTCTGAAGTCTGACCACAGCAGCCTGGCTTCTTGTCCCTAGACTCAGCTGGAATTAGGTCTTTTCTTCTCATTCTGCCAAGATCACTTCTCCGCTTTGAAGCTTTTGGCTGGAACTGGGAAATTGTGGCAACTTTAACAACATGCAATTTGTGTGGAATCTGGGAATGGAGGCCATGTGGGTTTTTTTTCTTCTTTTCTTTCATTCTTTCTTTCTTTTTGTAGACTAGTTGTGTTTTTCAAGTTGTTTCCTAGAGTGGTTTAAGAGGCCGATCTTCCACGCTTTCCTTCTTCTGTAAGTTTATGGCCTGATTACTTCACATGCTATTTGCTTTCAGGAGTTTAGGTTGGACTTTGCAGCTCCTGCTTATACATTTTATGATTTGTGGGTGGAAAAAGTTCAACTGTTCCATGAAAAAATGTTGGAGGGGAAAGATTTGGATAGACACTGAGTCGAAATGAAAAGGTGCCAAAAAAGGAAAGTAGGAAAGGCCTGTTGGAAGCTCCAGATGTTCTGAGACAAACAGAGACCATCTCTGTTTGTGCTCTTACACTATTATACTATTATTATTAAGCAAGGGTTATTAAAATGAGCTGGACACAGTATACAAGCCCAATAATGCATTCGTATTGGTTATTTACATTTTCTGGTCTGTTCTGGTTAAGGAGAAATTGATTCTATAAGTTTGGAGTCTGTTGTCATTTTAAAGCAAAATGTCACCGACATTGACATGACACTGTATGCGCTTTCAGGAATGCACTATAAATGTGAATTCACTACCTTGGTTTGGACAAGCTGGAATGCCACTCACCATCCACTTTATCATTAACATCTGTACACCTGCTCATTCATGCAATTATCCAATCAATCAATCATGTGGCATCAGTGCAATATATAAACCCATGCAGATACATGTCAAGAGGATCATGTATTAACATTCACTTTCTATCAAGTAACAGAAGGGGGAGGGGTGTGTGATCTCAGTGACTTTGATTGTGGCGTGGTTGTTGGTGCTAGAGGGGCTGGTTTGAATAATTCAGAAACTGCTGACCTCCTGGGATTTTCACACACAAAAGTCTTTAGAGTTTACACAGGATGGTGCTAGGGGGAAAAAAATCAGAAAACATCCAGTGAGCGGTAATTCTGTGGGCAGACATGCCTTGTCGACGAGAGAGGGCGGAGGAGAATGGCCAGACTGATTCAAGCTGACAGGAAGGCTGTGGTAGCTCAAATAACTACTCTTTACAACCGTGGTGAGCCGAAAAGCATTTGAGAACATTGAGGCAGGTGGGCTACAACAGCAGAAGACCACATCAGGTTCCACTCCTGTCAATCAAGAACAGGAATCTGAGGCTACATTGGGCACATAATTGCACGAATGAGCAGGTGTGCAGGTGTTTGTTCTTAATGAAGTTGACAGTGAGTTTATATATCTTTTTACTTTTATAGTGCACTACATTCGTTCTTGGGTGCTACTATATTATACCCTGTGTAGTGAGCATGTATAGTTAATGGATTGCCATTGAGCCTAATGTAAAGATGATTCATTTAAAGGATTCATGGGATCATGTGCACCTAACATGAGTACAGCTAAAAGGTCTCATTTACTAACAAACATCACTGTGAAAGACTACGCAAAACAATTTCGGGCCATTGCGATTTCGACGATTCAAGTAGTTTTCCGCAAAAAAGCACAAAAAACTTTTTTTGTAAAAGGGCACACCAAAATCTACTTTGAAGATGCTAAAAACTAAATTATTTTGATTTATTTTGATTTTTTTTTTTCTTTTCACAAAATTCACATAGTTCCATTTGTGTTACTCCAGAGTTTTGATGACTTGATTATTATTCTAAAATGTGTGGGGTGAGAAATAAAAATAAAGAATGTGTGCTTCTAAACGTTTCATCTCAGTAGCACATACTGTCCTGTCAGCCTGTGATATTTATAAGTGCTTCATTTGAGCACTCAGTAATTAGCGTTAAGTGTTCAGATGATGCTTTTGAGCTATAATTAGACGCCCACGTTTTAATCGAATGCTTTTAATGAGTAATACAGTGCGGTACTCAGTGCTACTAATTGCTTTATAGTACTGTGTTGGAATGCTGAAGGACTTTTGAACCTGAGATCATGAAGAAATAATAATAAACGTGTCACGTTTTGTAGATTCAGACGTGAGGTGAGCAGTGACGTGTCCGTGACTGTTCTCTTTGACTGTCTGTTTGCTTACAGCGATGGATTAGGTGTGGCTCTGATGTAGCATCTCATCACATCAGTCGTAGGCAATGTGCTTAGAATGTGTGTGTGTGTGTGTGTGTGTGTGTTTGAACTTGATCTCCACTGTTTGATCTTGCTTTTCATAGCATTCATTACTGTCTTTTTTTTTTTCTATAACCCCTTTATTGCTTTTATAGCATAACGTTTACCCATCATGAAAAAACACTCATGTTTGACTTTATTCACGTAAAGTAAGTCTGTTAAACATGTCTCCGAATTATGTCTTAACTTTCTAATCAAATATTTTTTTAAAAAGGGATGAAAAATGAGCCTCACTGTTTCCATGGCTGAATTTAAAATGGTGTCCTATTAGGCATAGTGGACAGCATGGTCTATAGAACCATTGTGACCCTGTGTAGTGAGCATCTTTAGTGAGTTATAGTTAGGGGATGTGCGCACTTCGAGGTAAATATCATCAGCAGGAAAACATTCCTTAGGATAAACAACTTTTTGTTGCTTAAGAAATCAAAGCACTACTCGTAATGCTGTCTCCCTGTCTGGCATTATAGAATCCTAGGTTGATTAATAAAATGCAATTTATTGAAAGCCGTTCGTAAATGAATTTAACAGCCGTAGATGGAGATATTTCATTAGGATTGTTAGTAGGGCCCAAAGTAGATACGAACAAATTTATTCGTAAATTGTTCGTACGATCGTTCCCGTACGAAATGCGGTGTTCAGGTTAGTTAGGAAAAAAGTTCGCATCCTGTGAGAGCTCCCGAGTTTGCGTAAAATTCACGTAGAAGGAAACGCGTTAACGTAAACCTCGATCGATCGCCTTCAGATCATATAATTGTCACGAGTTATTGCAATTTTATACACGACTTGCGGTGTCATGTTTAAACAGAAAAATGTAACACACATGTTCTGAGAATTTTGTGAGACTCGGATGTTTCATGTTTGTCGTTTTCAGCTCACCGTGAGCATCGCCTTTTCTGGAGTTTTGTGGGCGTCACCGAACGCAAGTCAGCTAGCATGTAAACGCGCTCGGTAAGCTACGACTGACTGGCGTTTTATCAACACGCACGCGTGCACGAGTACGAAATAAAATCAGCGTCTACAAAAAAAAACAAAAACGTTTACACACAGCTTTAGTAACAGACCGATGCCTGAGGCCTGTTGCGTGTGTTGATGAAGAGTCATTCAAAATCTATCGTAGTTCCATCCCACACTTTCCCACCAGAGGACGTAGGACAGTTAGCCACACACAGGAAGTTGGCCTGGATGCTCCTGCAGCCAGCTTCCTGTCTGTTTGTCCAGTCCGTACAGGACTTCGTGAGAGTTTTTTTGGTGATCGTTGCGGCCAAAAATGATATATATATTGCGGCTTTTTTTTCCCTCAAAATCTGCGATGCAACTATGTTTTTTGTGGAAAACTACTCGAATTGACCAAATCGCATTTGGCGGAGTTGTTTTGCACGCCCTTTAGTGGTGATGTTTGTTGGTAAATGTTGGTGACCTTTTAAGCTGCACTCATGTTCGCCGCATGTGAATCGAAGAGGGCTTTGACGCAATGTGCGTTGTAGTGATGTCACAGGACACGTCTCGGCCCAAATTTGAGGAAGTCTGTGGTAAATGTTGAAAATTTCGCTTGAGTTTGCGTTCGTTTCTTCGATCGCAAAATGGTGAAATCCTGGAGGGACTGAAGGTTTGACTTTTTCCCAGGTGTGAAAGTGCATCCTCTTTAATAATTCACCACCCAATTATTAGCTTGTCTCCGCCCTGATCCCACCATCCTAATGATACTGTCCCCTAAATAGACATCCTCGACTTTTGCTCCTGTCTTACATCACTTCCTCTTCCTCCTCTCTCGGTCTGCTCCTGACCTCTAGTGTAGCACCAAGCTTACAGGAAGGGCAGACTTAGACACACACGTATGCTGGTACTGCTGGTGTGTGGGTGTGTGTGTGTTTTCTTTGTCTTCTCTTTGTTGTATCTGGCATTGTGACACAGATTTCGAGCTGAAAGTGATCTTATGTCTTACGTGCCTGCTATTGTATGAGTCCATGTCAGCGTTGTGTGTGTGTGTCTGTCATGTCCCGCACGCCTGCATGGCTTCCACAAAGGAGTCAATGTAATTAGAATTCAGCCTCTACAGTGCCACTATCATTGTCATGTTTAATTCACGAAGTGTGTGTGTGTGTGTGTGTGTGTGTGAAACATCATGAGTTACAGTATAGAGAGCAGGAGAAGAAAACGTTGCGAGCAGTGAACGTGATGGAGTGTGTAACGTCTAGACGCTGATCTTTGAGTGTGTATAACTTTTCAGGGAAAAACAATAAAGGACAATTCGGACCTCAGAATGGAAAGGTTTCGCGCCGGAGTTTCACTGTCGCAGTATCGACTGTGCCTGCCTGGTCTCTAGGGAAATTTGTTTTGTAGGTGCATTTAAAATAAAATGCAAACCGTATTCAAATAAACGCTGCTTCCCGTGTGCGTCATATTCAAGGAGAAACAATTTGCTCTAGTCACATGCTGTGGTGAATCATGACTCTGTGTGTATGTGTAACTTTGTGTGTGTGTGTGTGTGTGTGTGTGTGTGTGTGTGTGTGTGTGTGTGTGTCACCCCCCCCCCCCAAAAAAAGGTGTGTTTTATTACTTTGAAGCTTTAGATTTTAACCTCTAGTTTGAGTATTTGATTTTGAGCATTCAGTGAATGCAGTTTTTGATGATTTTGAGTGTTAAGCTTACCGCTTACTATTCTGATCGCTAAGCTCATGATTTTATGTGTAAAGCCTCCAGTATTGAGTGCGAAGCTTACATTTGTGCGACTGAATCGTATGATTTCAAACATTAAGATAACGATCGTGAAAAAAATCATTTGGAGATTTTGAACTTGTGATTTTGAGCCTCGGCGACATGGTGGCTTCGTCGTTAGCACGTTTGTGTCATACCTCCAGGGTTGGGGGTTCAAATCCTGTGTTCTCTCTCTCACTCTCTCTCTTTCTGTGTCTGTGTCTCATTCCCTCTGCCTGTCTCTCTCTCTCTCTCTTTCTCTCCCTCTTTGTCTTGGTCAGGGTTTGTTTCCCTCTCTCTGTTCCTCTATGTCTCTCTATCCCTCTGTCTGTCTGTCTCATACTCTCTCTTGCTGTCTCTGTGTCTCTCTCTGTCTCTCTTTCTGTCTGACTTTCTTGCTGTCTGTGTGTCTCTGCCTCTCTCACTCCAACTATTTGTATCTCGTTTCTCTGCCATCTCTCTCTCTCTCTCTCTCTCTCTTGTGAAGGCCAGTGTTCTCTCCAGTTCTTGTCTTTTCATAGTGTCCTGCTCTCTCTCTTTCTCTCTCTCTTTCTTTCTTTCTAATGTCTCTCATCCCTCCCCCACTCTACACCCATGCTCACTCTCTCTTTCATATATCCATGGTGCCTGTTGCTGAGCAACCGAGGTCAACAGCCATTCCATCCCGTAATTAGAAATTCTCTCTCTCTTTCTCTCTCTCTTCTAAACTAGTGTAAACACTTATTAATAAACATGGGAAAAAAAAAAACTTGTTTCTCGATGCGCAAAATGTCATAATTGGACTTTTTATATAGGTTTAATCTTAATATGTTTTGTTTAAATTTATGAAATTTATAAAATGTCAACTTCTATTATGTTTAAAAAAAAATTGTTTAGGTGAGAAGATTTTTACTATAGGACCAAAAATTTTTTTAGCAAGTAACAATCACATCCTGGCACCTTGAATTGAAACTGAATTGAATCATGAGGACCCTAGAGACCCCACCCCTACTTCAGTTTTGTCTTCGTCACCTTGTGTGACTGAAACTTCCCTGCCTTTAAATCCATCCTTGAGGTGAGGATGTTGGTCAGACCGCACACATTTTGCCCAGTAACTGTAACGAAGTCACCAGCTTCCTCCAAACAAAACACATGACTCATTCTTTTGAGTCAGATGGTATATTTGGGTGGGAAGAATGTAAAATGTCACTCTTTGGGATGTGATTTGAGTCAGTAATGGAGGACTACATACTTCTTGCACTGTCAGTGCACTGGTGTCAGCACAAGCTGACTCAACATTTTCTGTTTGAGTATAACCGTGTGTGAGACAGGGGAAACGCCACAAGACAGATTTTTGCTTTTTTTAAGCCCTTATCCAAGTGCACGTTGACAGCATCAAAAATCTGAGGTCATTTTAAGTCACTGAACTTTAGTGGTTACTGAGAAAGAAGAATTTGTGCTGTAAGTGGTTATTATGACTTAGGCATGTCACGATACCAAAAATCTAGTAGTCGGTACCGATACCACCAAAAGTACACGATACTTCTGCGTTCGCAAGATCACAAAATCCTGGAGGGATTGACAGTGGTTGGCTGGCTTCTTGTGTCTTGAAAGTAGCACTTGCTAGCCCTCAGTCTTCATGGTTGCTAGATGGCTAGTGCTAGCTAAAGACCAAACTTGGGAGAAAATGTGTGTGGGGGAGGGGGGGGGGGGCGGCACAAACATGATGTACTACAAACCTTATTGAGGCAAAATAGGAGGAATGTTTCAAACCAGTTCATGTCCTGAATTCATGTGCATGATCTGGGTCATGTCAGTCAACATAACAGGTGTACACAGATTTCTGCATAACACACTACAATTACAGTACGTTCTTAAGACTGACACACAGCATGGGCGGAATTGTTGATGTTGCTTCTAGGCAGAATTTGTCAGACACACCCTGAGGTAACTGATGTGATTATTGCCTCAAGTGTCTGGGCTCGAGTGTAAACCTTCTTTTGTTTGCTCGGTTTAATTGCCACAGGCCTCATGGTTACACAAGTGTGAAATAGATAATTGGAGCAGTTTTAAGGTGTTATGTAGGTTACAGATGCTTTGGAGGTCATGTGGACACGTTTAGCACAATATCAGACGTGTAAAATGTAAAAAGCATGCATTTCACTGCACTGGTGTACTGTGTATGGTTGTGTATGTGACCAATAAAATCTGAATTGGTTTTATTCAGTAGTTTATTCGGCGCATCCTGTATTGGGTAAGTTCTCTATGATGGATGGTTCTGAATATATATTTTGGTGTTTGTTTAGTGGTTGTTTTAGTGGTTAGCCTCGCACCTCTGGGGTTGGGGGTTCGATTCCCGCCTCTGATCTGCGTACGTGGAGTTTGCATGCTCTCCCTGTGCTTCAGGGGTTTCTTCCGGGTACTGCAGTTTCCTCCGCCAGTCCAAAGATACGCATTGTAGGCTGGTTGGCGTTTCCAAATTGTCCGTAGTGTGTGAATGGGTATGCGAGCATGTGTGTGTCTGTGTGTGTGATCGTGCCCAGCGATGGGTTGACACCCTGTCCAGGGTGTCCCACACCTTGTGCCACAAGTCCCCTGAGATAGGCTCCAGACTCCCCATGACCCTGTGTAGGATAAGCGGTAAAGTAAATGGATGGATGGATTTAACTCTCATTCATATAAAACCGATTAAAGGGCGGGGTTATGAGTTCAGTTTGTGATGTCACAAATAGGAAACTTTTAGCATCTACATAGGTAATGTTAGTGATGAACAAAATAAATTAGAATTTTTTAAAAGAATATTTTAGTATGAACTGTTATGTAACAGTGCAAATCGAGACTTGTAGAGTTTTTCCCTAAAATCCCTAGCTAGTGTCTGCCTAGCTAGTTTGCGAGCGTTAAGCTATCTTGCTAGATATTATGAATGGCAGGAGAACATGGTGGGGGTTAAACTTGCATTTTTGAAAATCTCGGCAGAGAAAAGATGAAATATTTCCTGTTTCATAGGAAAATGTCTCGAATCAACCATTTATTCTATGCATGTATATTAATTATTTACAGTTCAAACCTGCAAATGAATCTCTGTTTTGATTCGTAGCTGGAATATGATGGATCATATTCGATGGATCATAAATGATATTTTTGCGTACCTGCTTACAGTAACAACATACAACTACTTGGAAAACTAAGGACCAGTATCACCCTCGCCACCTCACGCTACTTTACATACAGGCCTCTTGTTCCTCTATGTATAATGGACTTACTGTGTGTCTCTAGTTATTATTTAACTCCACACGTGTGTTCGTTGCTGACATCCTTATATAAAACACCCTGGCGGTGTTTCCCTACAAGGAGTCGTATTTCACACTAAAGCAGATTTAGTGAAATGGTTATTTCTGTCTCGGCACTTCTGGGTTTTACTGACGCATCGTGATGCTACATAAACCCAGACTTCTAAACACAGCAACAGCCATTTTGTAAAACAGAGTCAGTCTGGGCCACTGAATCATCATGATTATCTGTCTGTCTGTCTGTCTGCCTATCTGTCTGTCTGTCTATCTATCTATCTATCTATCTATCTCTATCTATCTATCGGTCTATCTGTCTGTCTATCTGTCGGTCTATCTGTCTGTCTATCTGTCGGTCTATCTGTCTATCTATCTGTCGGTCTATCTATCTGTCTATCTATCTATCTATCTATCTGTCTCTATTTATCTGTAGGTCTATCTATCTGTCTATCTGTCTGTCTATCTATCCATCTATCTCTATCTATCTGTCGGTCTATCTGTCTATCTATCTGTCGGTCTATCTATCTATCTATCTGTCGGTCTGTCTATCTGTCTATCTATCTATCTATCTATCTATCTCTATTTATCTGTAGGTCTATCTATCTGTCTATCTATCTATCCATCTATCTCTATCTGTCGGTCTATCTGTCTATCTATCTGTCGGTCTATCTGTCGGTCTGTCTATCTATCTATCTATCTGTCGGTCTGTCTATCTGTCTATCTATCTATATATCTATCTGTCGGTCTGTCTATCTGTCTATCTATCTATCTATCTATCTATCTGTCGGTCTGTCTATCTGTCTATCTATCTATATATCTATCTGTCGGTCTATCTATCTGTCTGTCTATCTATCTATCTATCTCTATTTATCTATAGGTCTATCTATCTGTCTATCTGTCTATCTATATATCTATCCATCTATCTCTATCTATCTGTCGGTCTATCTGTCTATCTATCTGTCGGTCTATCTATCTGTCTATCTGTCTATCTATCTATCTATCTATCTGTCGGTCTATCTGTCTATCTATCTGTCGGTCTCTCTGTCTATGTATCTATCTATCTATCTATCTGTCGGTCTATCTATCTATCTATCTATCTGTCGGTCTGTCTATCTGTCTATCTATCTATCTCTATTTATCTGTAGGTCTATCTATCTGTCTATCTGTCTATCTGTGTATCTCTATTTATCTGTAGGTCTATCTATCTGTCTATCTGTCTATCTATCTATCTATCTATCCATCTATCTCTATCTATCTGTCGGTCTATCTATCTATCTGTCGGTTGGTCTATCTATCTATCTGTCGGTCTGTGTCTATCTGTCTATCTTTTGGTCTGTCTATCTGTCTATCTATCTATCTGTCTGTCAGTCTGTCTATCTGTCTGTCGATCTATCTACCTATCTGTCTGTCTATCTATCTATCTATCTATCTCTATCTATATCTATCTGTCTATCTATCTATCTATCTATCTGTCAGTCTATCTGTCTATTTATCTGTCGGTCTGTCTATCTGTCTATCTATCAATCTGTCGGTCTGTCTATCTGTCTATCTATCTATCTATCTATCTATCTATCTATCACAAATAACTCTTTTAACAAGCTTTCCCAGCCTCTCACACACACACACACACGCACTCCAGACTGACCTCGAATCTTGTGTTCACTTGCCAGCTTCCGCATCACAGTGTACTGCCAAGTGGAGGCCATAATTCAGGGAGGTGCCCCCCCTTCGCATGTGTGTGTGTGTGTGTGTGTATGTGTGTGTGTGTGTGTGTGTGTGTGTGTGCGCGTGTGTAGGGGGAAGTGCATGAAGACACAGTCTCAGCCTTGTCCAAGTCCTCTAATTAGGGCAGAGCAATGGAGTAAGCCTGCCCTATCTGGCTCCCTGTCTCCAAAAGGGTGTCCTACTCCTTATTCACTACAAACAGCAAAGTGCATTATGGGTATCCTGTACCATGTGGTGCACCAATTAGCACTCTCTGCATGATATACATGCCGGCCACTTTATTAGGAACATCTGTACACACGCTCATTCGGGCAGTTATCCAGTCAGCCAATCAGGTGGCAGCAGCGCAATGCATAAAACCATGCAGATAAATAAGCGGGATCATAAAAATTGCATTTTGTTTTTTTATTTAGTACTGCCCTGAATAAGCTATTTCACATAACAGATTTGTACGTACAGATGCATCTAAAAAAAAAAAAAATTATATTGTGGAAAAGTTCGTTTTTCCCCGTCATTTAATTTTAAAAATGTGGAACTTTCATTGATTCTATATTCATTACACATAAAGTGAAATATTCGAAGCCTTTTTTTGTTGTTGTTTTAATTTCAATGATTACGGCTTACAGCTCACGGAAATCAAAAATCCAGTATCTCAAAATATATATAACATTTCCACGATATTCAAATTTTTTGAGATGCACCTGTATAATTCACAAGACACAATAATAACTGAATTTACCCAAATGAACCAGTTCAAAAGTTCACACACGCTCGATTCTTAATCCCGCGCGTCGTTACCTGGATGATCAGCGACTGTTTATATGTTCTGTGAGAGTTGTTCATGAGTCCCTTGTTTGTCCTGAGCAGTTAAACTGCCCACTGTGCTTCAGAAAAATCCTCCAGGTCCTGCACATTCTTTACTTTTCCAGCATCTTCTGCATATCTGACCCCTTTCCAACAGCGACTATATGACGTCGAGACGTAGTTTAACTAATGTGCAAAATACATTGTAAACAAAGATAATGTGGTTCCGTGTATACATTTTACAGTAAAGTGTATACATTTGCATTCTCACAAGCGAGGTGAGTGACTGTGGCCACATTCAGCCACTCAGCGAGCCAGAGCTCCAGCTTTCCCTTGAGAGCCTGCCACTTTTTGTAAACATAACCAAGAACCTTCTGTTTTCACAGAAACGGGACACCTTACTGAAGCGGAACGTCTAAACCTAAGCCACATTTGACAACCAAAACTCCCAAACCACTACATCACAACACACGTTCTCCATGACTACCAAAGTCTGTAAGAGATTAAAGATGGTGATTTTTGATGCAACAGCCATCTTTTGCACATAAGCCACGATACAAACAACAGCTTTCAATCTGACTAACCTGACTCTGGCCTTGTGAGCTAGTACAAAGAGCTTAAGGAATAATAATAATAACAATAATAATAATAATAATAATAAAGAGGCAAATGTTCTGTACCGCTAATGCTGCCATTACTGATACAATGCCTGTGGAATTAGCAAACACATCTGCAAAGCATCTGTGCCCCAAATAAACTTCCTCCTAATCAATGTTCAAACTGAGTAGTTATTAACAGCTTGAAGCGTTTATTATATCATAAATGTTGTATAAGAAAATATAAAGATTATATTTTATTAACCCTCTACTGCATGATTTATTACATGTACATTTAAAAATGTTTTTTTATGGATTTTTATTACTAGAGTTAGCAATAAAATAATTTTTTTAATCTTTAAAAAAAAAAAAATGATTTGGGGTGGGTAGATGGTAAATTATTGCTCCATGGCAATGTGCAATGGTGGAAAGTATCATATAGTCACACCAAATGGATGAGAGAGCATTTCCAATTACTGCATTTTCCAGACTATAAGTTGCCGATTTTATTTGCCACTTAGTAACATGTAAAAGTTCTATCTTCAAGAAAGGAATTACAATCCAGACATGTCTTGGGCGAAGTATCTTTTTAATTCTTTCTCTTGAATTCTTCATTCTTTCTCTTGAAACGTAACATTTAGAAAATAAGGTGCAATTGCGAAATGTCTGAAATTAGTAATATAGTCAAATTAATGTAAAGTATTAATGTAAAGAAAACTTCATGTAAGTAAGTACAATAGTAGTTTTGTATTATTGCCTATCAGAAAATTGGAGATAAATTAATTGTTGCCATACGGCAACACCATGCAGTACAGGGGACATGCTGTTATAGGAAAATAATCAACGATGGGGTGGTGCGATGCAGAGTTACTGTTACCATCCTGATTATACTCCTGTAACAGCACGATTATTTTCTTATACCAGCACGAATTGTTGAAGTCTTTCAAAGTCTTTACAAATGAAAGCCTACTATTTATGCAACTCTTCATTTCGTTTTTGTTTTGTTATTGTGCGATTTCAATCAGAAACCATTTCAATTAACGAGGCAGATGCTCACTTAGCGACCTGCTGTTGAGCTAATGTGCTACAAAAAAAACAAAACAAAAAAAAACAATCAACATGACAGAAATGTGAATTCAGGCAAATGTGTAAGAAAATAATTTCACTGGTTAAAACGTGTGAACTCTGAAGGTCAGGGCACGTTATAAGGTAAAACCTTTCGAATATTGATAGTGTGATTTCAGTGGGAGAGTTGTAGTTGCTTGCTGTGAAATAATATAATAATATACGAGTTATTATAAAGAGTTCAGTTGAAATGCTTTTTTGAGTTTTGGCTTGTAACTTGACAACTTCGATTCGTCTGTAGTTTTAGGTGTTCGTGACCGTACAGTTTCGTGCCGTGTGGGCCTTGTGACGACAGTGAAAGAAGCGCATTTGCTTACACGCCCAGTCCTTGTGCTGCAGGTCGATGACAGTTCAGCAATAGCATAGTGGCTCCACACAGCTTCCTTCATTTTACAGACTATCATCATTTGTAAAGTAAAAATAGCGGCACGCAAGATGTGCCAGTTTCCCCAGGAAGTGGTTTTTTTTCTTCTTCTTCTTCTTCTCCTCTTGAACACATGGGATGGAAACTGGTGCTTTATTCACGAATGTTTTACGTGATATTCATAACTTAAATTCACAAACTTGGATGGAAACATTGCTAATGATAATGTAGTAACGTAATAATGTTGCCGTTTGATTTAGACTTAAGTGTACGTTCCATAGTTGTCTATTACAAAACCTACTCAAAGAAATGTGCATAAAAGTGTACAAGATCACTTGAAGTGCGATTGTACATTAGCTTTTAAAGGATCTTTTGTCATTATTCTTAACACATCCTTGCCTTTAGTAAGAACAGCTGGTGTGCTAGCTTCGTTGCAGCTCTTACTGTAGCCTCCAAGTGCTTTCCACGTGTGTTTACAGTTGGAGCCTCGTGGAGATTAGAGCAGATTTAGGACAGGACATGCATACTGAGAACAACAGCAGGGCTCAGGATGTGTAACACACACACACACACACACACACACACACACACACACACACTTGTAACAGGATGGTCATGTGATTTACCTTAACTTGACTTACCTTATACTGGATGTAGCTTAAGGAAATGTATATTTCCTTAATATACTTTATATTGTATGTTGTTCTCTAATTATTTTATGGACAAATCCAGTAAGGAGGTAGGCTGTACAGTTGGAATTGGTGGCAGTATAGATAAAGGAGGCATAGTTCAGGTAAGGAAGTTTGTGAAGTCAGTATATGGGGCAAAACAAGCCTATTACTGTTTTGATAATGTCAACGTGCAAGTATTAGGCGCATCCGAAACTGATACTATTCAAAATCTATGAACTGTAACACTAATTACAGCAATAAGGAAGCACAAAATAATCCTGCTCTTGATAAATTTGGGGATTTTACATCTGATTGGATTTCTGTCCAATCCCTGAGTTAGTTTCATTTATAGTTTTTAGAGGTTTTTAAAGGCTTACACGACTCATTACGACTCTAAATAACACAGAATAGAACGTTTAGATAGAACTATTTATGTCAAGTAAATAGTTATCGGTGCTTAAGGAAGGAAGATCATAGATTAGAGGAATAAAATGCTCTTGAAGAGATGCAAAGTAGTCCAAACATGTCATCTCAGTGGCTGATTATATAATATGCCATATTTTGGGACATGTGGTGAGCCCGAGGCCTGCTTTTGGTTTTTACCAACCTGCTTTGAGGTTATTTATTTTTTTTTAGGTCTCCTCCATAGTCGGGGTGCTATGGTTTGAAATTTTCACAGCATGATAACCTAGAATAAAAGTGTCATAATTTCATGGAATTAATTGAAAAGAAATATTTGTTACAAACTCTTTTTTCGTTACACAAGTTTGTTTGCACGTCATTATTTGAAGCTGTGTCGTTATTAATACCGTCCTGCAGCACTAAAATCTCTTGATGTAAAGACTCAGTGTCTTTATGTAAATGGCTGGCCATTGAAATTTTGCATTGTGTGTGTTTAGAGGTCATTTCCTGACTTGTGCGCTTTAACCCATTTGTTCCCGAGGTTATCACACTAATGATTACTTTTCCTGTATGTTCTGAGATAAAGTATATATACACTAGGGTTCAGCATTTAGAGTCCAACTACTGTTTACATTTCTCAGGGCATCATTTGAATAATATTGAAATGTTCTGCCATTGCAAGGCCCTTAACCCTCTCTGCTCCAGGGGCACTGTATCATGGCTGACCCTGCGCTCTGACCACAACTTCCTAACAAGCTGGGATATGTGGGAAAATAAAGAATTTACCAATAAAGCCTTCGTCTTTGTTGTCATTCTGCGAGTAGAATGAAGGCTGTGAGAAATTGTCTTTATTGTTTAACCTTTTGATCTTTTTGTTTTTAAAAAAATTCACAAAAATACTTTGCTCTCATGGATATCAGACAATTGCAAACACAACACAGGTTTATCAAAAAAAATATCTTTGTTAAATATAGGTGTGCAACAATTATTGGCACGCTTTTAGTCAATACTTTGTGCTACATCCCTTTGCCAAGATAACAGCTCTGAGTCTTCTCCTGTAATGCCTGATGAGGTTGGAGGATACATGGTGAGGGATCTGAGATCATTCCTCCATACAGAATCTCTCCAGTTCCTTCAGACTTCAAGGTCCACGCTGGTGGACTCTCCTCTTCAGGTTTTCTATGGGGTTCAGGTCAGGGGACTGGGATGGCCATGGCAGGACCTTGATTTTGTGGTCAGTAAACCATTTTTGTGTTGATTTTGATGTATGCTTTTGATCATTGTCCTGCTGGAAGATCCAACCATGGCCCATTTTAAGCTTTCTGGCAGAGGCAGTCAGGTTTTCATTTAATATCTGTTGATATTTGATGGAGTCCATGATGTCATGTATACTAACAAAATGTCCAGGTCCTCTGGCAGAAAAACAGCCCCAAAACATTAAAGAGCCACCACCATATTTAACCGTGGGCATGAGGTACTTTTCCATATGGCTACCTCTCTGTGCACCAAAACCACCTCTGGTGTTTATTACCAAAAAGCTCTATTTTGGTTTCATCTGACCATAGAACCCGATCCCATTTGAAGTTCCAGAAGTGTCTGGCAAACTGAAGACGCTTGCGTTTGTTTTTGGATGAGAGTAGAGGCTTTTTTTTTCTTGAAACCCTTCCAAACAACTTGTGGTGATGTAGGTGACTTCGGATTGTAGTTTTGGAGAATTTCTGATCCCAAGATGCAACTAACTTCTGCGATTCTCCAGCTGTGATCCTTGGAGATTTTTTAACCACTCAAACCATCCTCTTCACAGTGTGTTGAGACGATATAGACACACGTCCAATTCCAGGTTGATTCATAACATTTCGAGTTGACTGGAACGTCTTAATTATTGCCCTGATGGTTTCAGTGCTTGTGCTGTTTTCTTATAGTCACGTCCCATTTTGTGAAGCTGAATAACTTTTTGCCGCACATCACAGCTATATTCCTTTGTCTTACTCATTGTTATGAATGGGAATTTGGCCTATGTGTTACCTCATATTTATACCCCTGTGAAACAGGAAGTCATGGTTGAAAAATCTCCTGTTCCTAGTCAACCAGCTGTACTAAAAAAAAAAAAAAAAAAGTAAAATATCAATGGAAATATACTTTTAACTATAGATTTTTCTCCTATGAATTCATATGGGTGCCAATAATTGTTGCACACCTATATTTAACAATGTTTCTTTTTTTTTTTTTGGATGAACCTGTTTTGTTTGTAATTGTTTGATATCCATGAGAGCAGAGTATTTTTGTGAATTTTCCTAGAAAATTTCAAAAGGTTAAGCAATAAAGACAATTCGCCACAGCCTTTGCTCATTTTTACCAAGGGTGCCAATATTAGTGGAGGGCACTGTGGCTTAATGGTAAGATTTGATTCCTGCCTCCTCCCTGTGTGCAAAGACTGTAGGCTGCGCTGTAGGCTGATTGGCGTTTCCATATTGTCAGTAGTGTGTGATTGTGTGTGTGTGTATTATTGTGCCTTTCAATGGGTTGGCACCCAGTCCAGGCTGTCCCCTGCCTTGTGCCCCGAGTCCCCTGGGATAGGCTCCAGGCTCCCCGCAACCCTGTGTAGGATTGTGATTGTACAGAAGTGGTAGTTATATATGTATGTGTGTGTGTATGTGTGTTGTGTTGTGTGCCAGCTGTACTAAACAAGATTTGCATTGTATTTATTTTTTTAAAAATGTAATTTTCCAAAGAATTACCAAACAAGTTTCTTTAGCGACAGCTGCAGCATTTTATAACGGACTAAACTGACACATGCAGCCTGTACCTTGGAAATGCTGTCCTGGAAAAGTCATTAAAAATTCATTTTCATTTTCCTGACCTAGAAAGGTTTTGACAATTATTAAATATCAACTAGGTTTTGAAAATGCTGTGGAATTTTGTGTCTAACCACAAAAAAACCCAAATAAATATGTAAAGACATATTTTTTTAAAAAATGTCAATAAATATTAAAATACATATTTAACTAAATAACTGTTATTAAAATTCAAATTAAAAAATTATTTAAAAAAAATATTTGTTTTGATTGAATATAATCTTTTAATATACATTGCTAGGAAAAATTTAACACCTAACATTTCAGCAGTGTAACTAAAATGAAAATGTTTCAGTAAAGAATACATTTAAGAGGACTGAGAGAAATGTCTGACTTTATTTTACTGGGAAAAAAAAAATCACCAACATTTTAGCCATTCACGCTGGTTCTGGCTTCTCATCTGCTCTAGGGCTGTCAAATTCAAATTTCAACTTCGAATGTTCGTCGAATTTCAGATAAAAATGCACATTCGAATGCAAAAACCGTGCATTAGAATTTAAGATGTGTAGCAAGCGTCGTCACAGATTTGAAGTAAAACGTACTGGTGAAAAAATGACACAAGATATTAACGATGTTTTTTGAAGGCGAAAAATCTAGAAAGAATAGTTCTAGTGTTTTAAATAATCCAGACACAGTCAGTGATGTCGGGGACTGAGCCGCTTAACCCTTTTTACCAGTCCACTGGTGTTCCAGTCCATATAGGTCAGATATATTGTAATGGATCACGAATAAAAGCGTCACACCACCTGTCGTCGATTATTTTCCTATAAATGTACATGCTGAAGTGTTGTCCCCCCCCCCCCTTACTTAATACCTAATTCATTACTCTGTCCTCCACAGCTGAAGATCTCTTTTAACGAGTCGAGCCTGCAGAGCACCTTCGAGTACCCATCCGAGAGCAGCTTCTGGGACAGCGGCGATGAGGAAGAAGATGGAGGAGCAGTGGCAGGAGGAGGAGGAGAGGAAGACGGAGCCGTCAGCGTGGAAAGGATCCGCATCCCCCGGCCGAGTTACACCTCCAGCCCGACCGCTCACAGCCCCAACAGTACTGGTGAGACAGCGAGGAAACGAACAGAATTAGAGGAAGAGAGAGAGGGATGAGCAGGCCAGGAAATGTATTCAGACTGGGTCAATGATACGCTTTCTACTCTTGCGGCTTGGAAGGAATTTCTGTTTGAGGAAACACTCACTGATTCAGGGCCAGTTCAGCAGCGGTGTTCATGTCAGCTAAATTTAGATGCAGCATGCTGAGTGTAATGAAATACTCTCTCTGCTCAGTCCTGACACCCGCTGGTCAAATGTGGTGAGGAAATAAAACTATTTGTGAAAAGTTCATCTATTTTAGTGCAATACAGGTTCATACATTCCAAAGGAAAGGGCCAGGAGAAGAAAATATTGCTTTCTTTTAACAACAATCATTGGTGATCTAGTTAGTGTGGTTACATTTATTGTTGTGATATTAGATGAGGGAGAAAAAAGCTAATATCTATGAATATTTATTAGCTGCATAATGAAATCGTATCACAAGCGTCCGGTTCTGTCGTCTGTACTTTGTGTAATTCGTTCTTTCGCTCGATTAAATAATCAACCTTGTTCTCAATCATTATGCGCAACCGTATTTGACGTTCGCCTGCTCAGTCACTGCTAATGAAGTATTATGGATGTGTCTGAAAAAATATCATCCCAAATGGAGAGCAAGTCTGGGAAGAGTGTCACGCTGTGTAATCATCTGGCACAACTGTTCAGTATCGTTACGTTGGGATTGCGGCGCCAAAACTTACTGTTTCTACTCAGAACGTGCCAGCTCATGTTAAATGGGGAGGGGGGAATCATTCGAAGCAATATTTATTAGGATGTTAATTCCATTAATGTCATTTTTCTGTCGTCAGATCTATCCAGCTACACTCCAAAGCACTCTGTGGAGTTCACTGCGTGGCAGGAGAAGAAGCTCAGTGACTCTACAGACCCGGGCGATGCAAATTCCCAGCGTACTGACATGTCAGATGAGGTGATGGTGAGTCACCTGTTTATTCAGCGTTCTGGAAAAGTGTTTTTTTTTTCTTTTTTTTTAAAGGATTTTTTTTTCTTGTATGTGTGTGAAAGTAATGTATTCACAAAACACGAAGGATATAAATCTATTTTCTGATGCATATTACATTTGACATTTTCCTTTCTCATGCAAGAAAAAGACCTTTTGTGAAGTTGCCCTCACCTGTGTAAAACAAAATTAAGTAAAGCCATTGGCACTTAAATGAAATGCAGTAGGTATTTGTGCTGGTTTGGGTTTGTGAGATATTGTACCATTATACAGTACTGTAATGTAAATCTTCATCAATATGTGTTTCAACTTCCTTAACTTCATGTTTTATCCTTATGACAGTCTGCAGTTGAGGTCATTTATGTACGCCTTGCCGAATCTGCAAAATGTTAAAAATGTATTTATTTTTTTATATAAGAGGGATCATAAAAATCGCATGTTGTTTGTTATTTCTTCCTGCCCTGAATAAGCTATTTCACATAACAGATGTTTACATATAATCCACAAGACACAATAATAACTGAATTTACCCAAATGAACCAGTTCAAAAGTTCACACACGCTCGATTCTTAATCCCGTGTGTCGTTACCTGGATGATCAGCGACTGTTTATATGTTCTGTGAGAGTTGTTCATGAGTCCCTTGTTTGTCCTAAGCAGTTAAACTGCCCACTGTTCTTCAGAAAATTCCTCCAGGTCCTGCACATTCTTTGCTTTTTCAGCATCTCCTGCATATTTGACCCCTTTCCAACAGACTATATGATGTTCAGATCCATCTTTTCACACTGAGGACAACCGAGGGACTCATACACGACTATTACAAAAGGTGCAAACATTCACTGATGCTCAAGAAGGCAACACGATGCATTAAGAGCCAGCGGGGTGTAAACTTTTGAACAGGATGATTAGTGTAAATTGTTATTATTTTGTCTTCTGGGAAACATGTAAATATGCTGTAGCTCTTGAAGGGCGGTATTAAATGAAAAAAGTAATATCTTTAAACAAAATAATAACAATTTACACCGATCACCCTGTGATATCAAGCGTAAGTAAACTTTTAAACTGGGTTATTGTGTACATTCAGTTAATATTGTGTCTTTTTGTAAACATCTGTTATGTGAAATCGCTTATTCAGGGCAGGACTAAATTTAAAAAATGCAGTTTTTATGATCCGTCTTTTTTTTTTTTTTTTTTTTAACCCTGACTAATCAGAATGGAGAATTCAACTGTACTGTGGTATAAAGCAATTTTTAAAACTCGAGGTCAAGGGCAGCTGTTACTGTACCACAATGATGAAGTTTGCATACAGTGCCTCAGTATTTCCATTCTCCCACCTGTTAGTCCTGTGTTTCATTATACAGAAGAATATACACATAACGTGTTCCATTTCCATCAGTAAACAGTCATTTATTTGAAAGAATACAGGGTGTCCCGAAGGTCTCCATACATATGGGACTATGTAACGTCGGTTGTGCCTCCATCAGTGGACGTCCACGTCTCGGTCGGTCCGCAACACTTCCAGTCTTTTTGAATTTGTTAATAAGTTTAGCATCAGTGTCGTGTGTGTGTGTGTGTGTGTGTGGTGTGTGTGTGTTCCATGCTTGCCATGTTCCCTGTTCAAGTCCATCGCAACCTTACGACAGCTTCCTGATCCAGCCATGAGAACGATTTCGAAACGTTCTTCTTGGTCAAAAGTGTTCCTAAAGGTTATCTAAAGAAAAAAAAACATTATGAAGTATGAAAAATTTTGGAAGATATTTTACTAAGAAGTGTTCATTTCCCCAATGAACACTTTTGGGACACCCTTGTATAACATGTGTACAGATTATAAAAACGTATGTAGGTTACGTGCTTGCATTATAAAGATATTAACGAGTCGTTTAAATGTCAGCCATAGACCGGAAAACCGGACCAGCACAAACAATTTCTACGTCATAAAACTGGCACAAGTATTCAGTTCCATCTACATGGTCGTCCTTAAAGAATTTCTAGACGTTATTTAACAGGGAAAAGCCAAACCCCTGTCATTTTTCTGATTCAAAAATGTATTCAAATCTAATTGTTAATACAACCAATGAAAATGACTCGTCTTTTTCTTTTTTTTTCCCCCATCAAGTTGACGCCAGCAGACAGCTCCTCTCTCTCCGACTTCAGCAGTGAACCAGCTCTATACTTCTAAATTTCCCCAGAACCCTGGAGCACACTGGACCAACCACCAGCCGGGACAACTCACAACCCCACACACACACACACACACACACATAGACACAAGAACCAGTAGCATTCACACAAACAAGCTGTCTTTCCATTCCATCTCTGCTGAGGTGTTACCAGCCAACCTGTACGGTTGATTTGATTTGCTCTTGACTTCCTGTCTCCATGTGCTTTATGTACTGCGAGAGAAAAAGAAAGAAAGAAAAAAACCTTTTAAAGGCTCAAACGTCGCCTTTCTGTCTCTCGCCCTCTGTATCTGTGTAGCTCTGTTCACCTCATGAAAGTGACCAAATTTCCTAAACACGGAGAAAGACGCTTGGACTCAGCTGATGTAAATAATAAGACTCTGCCCAAGATATAAAGAGAGAGGAAAAAAAAGGAAATAAAAAGAGACAGTACATATAGCAGTACATAACAAACGAAAGGGTGCCACAATTCTTGTTCTTTTTGTTCTTGTTCCACCACTTTTACTGTCCTGTGTATGTTTCATGTTTCCTGGATGCCTGTGTTGTGCAACTTGTCCAATATGAAGCTCCTCTTCAGTGACCTCGCACATCTAGTTTGCTCACGCGAGTCGGATTTGCATTGCGTTTGACGCCGTTTACAGCAAGCGGCTCTTAAAGACCGAGTTATGCTTTAATATGAACAGGCAGGGCGGGACGTAAACAACAGGATGTGATATGCGAAAGTGCACGGTTTTTATCGTTGTCCATGAAAATAACACGTGGGCACGTAGAGATCAGGGCCGTGCCGATTTCACCGCAGCCTCAGAGATTGATTAAAGTGGAACGCTTGTGATGTAATGTTT
The DNA here is from genome assembly GCF_023375685.1 of Ictalurus furcatus. Classification (NCBI taxonomy): domain Eukaryota; kingdom Metazoa; phylum Chordata; class Actinopteri; order Siluriformes; family Ictaluridae; genus Ictalurus; species Ictalurus furcatus. The sequence goes on from NC_071282.1 coordinate 15,452,124, forward strand.
GGGAAATGTGGATAAATGATAGATTCTCTGGGCAGTAGTTAAGGCATTGGGCTTAATCTGATCAGTAGGTTATGGGTTCAAATCCCAGCATTACCAAGCTGCCACTGTTGGCTCTTTCAGCAATCGCTAAACTACTTAGTTGCATCTGGTCACTTTAGATTTAAAAAAAATGATAAAAAAAAGAGTCAATTTTAGCAACCCTGGTCTCATACCTGACACTGCACTGTGATAAATAGTGGTGCCTGACTTGACTCATTGAAACAGCTCATGGTCTGAACCGACTCTTTTTATTGAATCAGTTGAACCACTTTTCAAAATAATAAAAAAAAGACTAGTTTAAGAATAAACCGAAACACCATACGACATCCTAAAAACAACTATTTTCACTTCATTTTTATGCCATGTCAGTCCATGTAGTGGCTCCGTGCACTGAACTCTAACAAGCGAATCAAAATGAGCCAAATCGAGTCAGATGATCGACTCTATGAACCAATAACTTTGCCATCAGCAATGTTTCAATATAGGAACCACAAAGAAACGTGCAGCTCCCAAGATCCACTGCGACGTATGATGAACTCAATCACTTGACTCATCGAGTCGGTGGGGAATCAGTTGTCGAGTCACTTTCTGTCATGTTTGACTTGAAATCCAACAAAATGAGCTGATCCCATAATCCGTTACAACAGTGGCAGTTGTTTAGCTAGATTGTTGTTTAAACAAAGAAGCTGGAACATTATGTCGCGCAATCTGAAGGTTTTATGTCCTTGTCGTCCCCCAAAGGCAAAATTGAATCAGTCAAACAGGAGTTCGAAAGAATCGACTCAGTAAATTGAACTTAATATTACTGGTGAAAGAGGCGTTTTATGAGATAGGTGTCAGAGGCGTAGCTCCCACTGTTTTGCTGAGGTGGACGTGCACTTTTTACAAACCGCCATGCTCAACCCTGTATTCAGATGGAAGCATAACTCGGACGTTTATGTACAACCAAAAGTTAAAACGTAACATCACTGATGGTTTCAACGAACACAATGCAACACTTTAAATATGCAGCTATTATTATGTAAACAACCAGCTCTGATATATTTATAACACTGTCTTGAATGAGATATAACACTGTGTCAGTGATGTAACGGCATATCGAACACCGCAGTATTGTTCATCGATGCCAACAGACATTTCCTCTGGTGTTAAGTCGTCATTTTTACGTGTAGTGACATCACTATATAAGGTTATATAAGCAGGTTCGGATTTCATTTTCTTTGTCCTGCTCACGCACTACGTGACTTTCTGAACTCGAAATTCTTTCACATTCCAGTGAGCAAAAAAGGAACGGTTACTTCAGTCACGATGTGTGTGTGTGTGTGTGTGTGTGAAGACAAAAAGACTGACTGGACACACAATGCCAAGTGACCCTAGTGTGTGTGGGAGCGTATGTGGATGTGTAAGAGGGATTTTCATTAGTCTCGATATGCTTCTTTGGCCAGTATTCTACACGCTTTCATAATTTATTTCATAAACAAGAAATTTTCTTAGTTTAGATCTTTTAGTATCTTTTTAGGAATTTTAGCGAGAAGTTCTACACATCTGCCGTAGCATTAAGGTGCTTTATTTTTAACAAAAATTTTTTTAAAAGAGGATGAAGAAAAGGAAAAGCTTGACTTTTACTTTCATTCCTTTGCACTGGGTTTTTTTTTTCTTCTTCGCTTTATTTTGCACCTTTTGTAGTCTTGCTTAAAACGTTGAGATGGTTGGGGAAGTGTCGCAGTCATGGATGGACTAATTTTGGGAAATGACAGCTGTAATGAACACCGAAATGGCAGAGATACTGTAACAGTTAAGTAGTAATATTCCTCTACTACCCACAGGGAAAAAATTTGCTATAGGTGTCAGATATTTTGCATCGATGCTTCATTCCAATAACAGCTTGATTAGTAAGTAAAAAAATAAAATAAACTAGCAAGTCTGAAAAACATTAGCTAAAATGTTAAGAGTAGATAGCTTAGGAGTCTTCAGAGAAAAGGTTAGGACCCTGTGCATTTACGTATGAGGTAAAAAGTTGAATAAAACCGTCCATCCACTCTTCCACACCTCCCTGTTTATTTTCATAGTGGAAACAGGTTGCTGTTTGTACTGTACATTTAATTTTATTTTCTTGTATTTCTGTCCTTGGCTAAATTTACATGTACAATTTGTGTCATTGATTTTGAAGAAGATTTGGAGAGAAAAAAACAACAACCTACTGTTAAACATGCAAACTGATGTTCAATAAAGTGAAGGCGGTTAATGGGGTCGGTTGTGACAATTTTGATGGTCATGAAACAAAAAAACAAATCCCTAGAAATAACCTTTATTAAAAACGTCCCATTTAAATACAGTGCATCGCCATAGTAGGAAGTGAATTCAATATTAAAATATCAAGATATGAAAGGGTTAAATGCTGCATGGTATCGGGGCATTTCAACATGAAATTAAAGGAAACGACTATAGAGGTAAACGGTCTTTGCTGCGCCTGGGATCTGTGGCTTTGCTGAGGTTCCCAGTCTCCTTCTTCAAAACACTTAACAGGGTCTGAGAACTTTCTAGAATCTGGGAGAGAGCGAGAGAGGGAAAAAAAAAAAGAATTAGGTTTTTATACACAGCAAGCAAATGAATCAAGTAACTGCTTCATGTCTTGGTTATGCTTAGAGAGGTGCTCACACTGCTAACAAGAAACTCCTAGCTGGTAGAAAGAAAAAACTAAATTATTCAAGACAAAACCCCTAATGCAAAAAAAAAAAAAAAAAAAGCATTTTTGGCTGTAACAATCACACACACACACACACACACACACACAAAAAAACTCTGCAAAATCCTGTTATCGGACTTATCTGACTTATTCAACTGTTAGATCTGACCTTTCCTTGCAGGCATATTTAATCATGTCTAGGTAATATTTTTTTTGCCTTGAATGCCACGTGTCATTTTTTACCATATCTGGACGTAAAAGATCTGCCATGCTTAATAAATATACATACCTGATGTTAAATATATACTTGCCTAATGTTAGCCAAGTCCAACTTACGTTATTTCATACAAATGAACTCAAAACATTCTCCATTTACCTTGCTAGAATGTAAGGGCACCCTGTGAGCCTAGTCCAAAGCATGTGAGATATGGGAAGGGGGTGTGGCTTCTAGGCGAGTTATATATCAGAGTTCCAGATTCGTATGTCGACTGTTAGAAAAAAGATGCTCGTTTGGTGCATTTTTTTCTTAAACTCGTACAAGTGTAGTCTGAATAGCTACCGAACGTACAATATCGAGTAGAGATGATAAAATTGTTGTATAAGATATAAGCCAATTATAAGCCAAGAGGCCACAGTCCCGCAATCTACTGCTCACAAGTTCACCCAGACAGGGAAATGACCACTAACAGACGTCCTGCGTCCTTTCCCCTTCGGTGAACTGGCTGTTCTGCCGGTGAATTTTATTCGTGTTTGTCTCCCATATGGCTGTAGCAAGTGGTGAAAAATAATCGTAAATGCTATGGCTAAGCTGTAGATATTCCCACCTCTGATTCATTCATTTTAAAATGTAGCGCCAAGTGGATGAGACACATGCAGTCTTCCGTCCCACCTCCCATCACTGTGTTGGTTTTTAATCAGCCACATGTGGGAGAGTGTGTCCACTTCATTAGTTGAGATGCTTTGCGTTACCCAGAGGTAATACCACTGAAACCGGTCAGCGGTTGACTGATTACGTTCACGTTAAAACTATTAATTCTGTTCTGATTTTTGTTTGAAAGCACAAAGCAGAATTGTTGTTCATTATTTACAATGTGAAATAATCACCAAAGGATTAGCTTAATAAATTACATTACAGGAAGGAAAAAAAAATAATTCACGAAATAAGATCTTGATCCGTACCTTCATGTATGCAGCTTCCGTCTCAGCGATGGTTCGGTCTAGTTCGCTGCGGGTAGTGAGGCGGTGGTCCAGACTCTCGGACACGCGGTTTAACTTCTCCGTGAGCACACGGATGTCATGCTGGAGACGAGTCTTCTCCTCTTCTTCCTGCTGGATCTGCTTATTCAGCTCGTCCCTCTTCAAGAACAGCTCCTCTATACCTGAGGAAGGAGAACCAATTACATTTGGAAATTTCTGGAACACTCTCGCTGCGTTTTAGCTTCGGAAGGATTTTTTTAAAATATAAATTTGCCATCATTTGAATTTGGGTTTAAGGAATACAATATAACAGGGCATGCTGTTATAGGTAAATAATCAATGACAGCAGACTTACTGTTGCCACCCCAAAGATAGTAAGATTTTTATTACAGCATGTCCTCAAATGTATTATTTCCTCTTATACCACAACAATTACATTGTCAGATTTTGTACATGTTGTATTTTTTATTTATTAAAATACAACACGTCATAATCTTTTCCATTTGTAGAGCTGTTCGCTACAATCTAGATGAGCAACTTTAACATTACACAGCATTTGTTTTTCACACAATTACCTCTGAACACACTTTAATGTGAACTGCAATATAAAGTGCAGTATAAATAATGTATACTGCAAAGTCCTGTACATTTGTTCATGGTAATGAAAAGTAAGTGGGACTTTCTATAGGTACAAAAAAAAACCTTTGTTCAGCAGAATTTTCGCTGAATCATACAAAACTAATTAATGAAGGAGGACCACGCGTGTTTATCATGGACTAAACCAACAACCAAAGAATGCCTCGAGTGCAACTTTTTTCCAAAATAAGCTCCAAAATCTGACTTACATTAGAGATGTTATTAGTAGACAGAGGTGTGCAAAGTCACGCTGCAACTCTACTAAACTCGTATCACATTAATGGGAGATCTTTTACTCCTGTTTTATTCATGCAGGTTTAATAATTCTAGCTTAATCCTATCTACTTTTTCTAAAATATCCTGGAAATTGTGATTTTTTTTTATGAGCTGATTTTGTACTTAATCTTTTAAATTGTAAAATGTTACAATTTTTACAGATTCTCCTTTTCAATGTTAGACAATGTAGACATTAAATAAATATTAAACAGATATTAACCCTTTACTGTATCGTGTTGCCATATGGCAACAATTAATTAATTATTTTTTTAAAACAAAATTGCTGTTTTACTTATTTACATTCATTTTACTATATAACTCATTTCAGACATTCTGCAGTTGCACTTTATTTTTATATCATTGTATAATTATATTATATAATAATTTTTTGACTATGATACTTTCCACCATTCCAAAAATTTTCCAAACTCGTAAATATATTTTTATAGCTTGAACTAATTCAAGTAATAAAAATCCATAACAACATTTTTTTTTAAATGTAAATGTAATAATTCATGCTGTAGAGGGTTAATGCATCATTGAATTATTATTACTATTATCTTTAGAAATTGTTCTATACTTCTGTCATATCACCCACACTATGTAGAACTCAAAATAAATAAACTTTAAAAACATATACACAAACTATGCCAAATCTGGATTCTTTTCAATCATTTTTCATAAACATATGTATTATATTTTATAGTTCTATTTAACATCTTAAATAAATTACAACTGAAAAGGAGAAAAATTTGATAAATTGTAATACATCATAATTAAATGTTTTTTAAAAATAATTTTAAAATGTACCGAATGTTTACATCAAATCAGCACCTTCCAATCAGAGTTTGTAATTGTTCTTTAAACCAACAAACAAACAAACAAACAAAAAAGTTTGAAAAATGCATCATGATACCAAGATACAAGTACAATGTGTATTGTGACATAAATGATCACAACATCAATATATCATCTGTTTGCCCAGTCCTAATTTTAAGGTATTATTGATATTAGTGATAGTTTTATTGATATTATTGATAGTTTATGTTGACCAAATCAGCTGAGTGTGAGGAAATATAGAACTGTAGTACTTAAAATGGATCCAGGAAGTATAACTACATGGGTCTGTGATTTTCTAACTTGCTTCCAGACGACTCCATTATTAAAGCTATTATGCCTATAAATATTGTCAACTGCAATCTAATGACATGTTTAATAATAAAAATGGGTGGAAAGTTCATAAATTTAATAAAAACAATTAATAAACAAACACACACACACACACACACACACACACACACACACACACACACTGGCTCCAAACAAAACATGATTGTACAAATGTAAATAAAGTTCTTGTTTTTATTAGTTTGTTTATTTAAAAAAAATAATTTAAAATACATTTGCACTGAGGGGGTCTTTGACTACTTTATTTATTTATTATTTTTTTAAGCCAATACTGTGATCAGATTATGATCATTTCTTCCATGGTGTCTCTCCATATCTTAAAACGTATTAAATCTGAACACACCACCTTTATTCCAAATTAGATAGGCTAAGATAAAGTTTCCTGCTTTAAAATAATTCAATAAAAGAACATTTTCAGCAGATACTGAAAACAGGAAAACTGCTGGCCTTGCTTTATGGCAGCTACTTAACTACTTAGACTTTAAATCCACATTAGTCCTCCTAGCAGAGAGAATAAATTAAGTTATTTTAAAACAACAACAACAACAACAACAAAATAAATCACAGAAATATGGAGCTTACAATATGGACTTACACTTGACCAGCTCGTTGTTGTATGTCTGCAGTGCAGCTCCTTGTTGGGTCATTGCTGATTATCTTTAATTCGCCCCAAGTCCACCTGCTTTACACTAAACTTCTACTTTTAATGCTCATATATTGAAGCTCGTTAACTATCTTGCTTAAAATCCTGTCTGCAATTCGCTCCACAGTGTCTCTGTATCAGACCCACGCGTCAGTCCTCCCTGTTTCTGTTTCCAGAGCGATTTACAAATAAGAACTCCCCCCTCAAGTCGTTCTATCAACTTCCGGGAGCGTCGACGTCATCAATACGCGACCGACGCTTGAGAGAGAAGAGCGCGATAAAATTCGATTCGAGGCATGAAAACGGCGCTGTTTGGAAACTGCGATTAAAAGAATGCGTTTTAAGGAAACCGTGGTGGTCCGAACATGAACGATAACTCGGCGGTTTTAATGCCGCAGGGGCTTCCGGCGGCTTGGGACACTGTGACTGCAGCACTGGTGAGAGAAATTTCAAAAGAAATAAATAAAACATAACGTTACAGTTGAAGGTTCGATAGACGATTTAAAAAAAATAATCCTCACATGTACAAATAACCTGGAAGAAATGTAGAAAATGAAAACAAATCAATGCATTAAGCCATGGATTTTGCAAAAGCTTATAAAGTCACAGAACGCCGATTTGGAAAATTTACTTCCGGTCCGGAAAATTTGTTTGTGTTTGGATGCGTCTGTTAGTCATTTTATTGACACTCTACGGATCACCTTAGGCTGCATTTACACTGCAGGTCCTGATGCCCAATTCCGATTTGTTGACTATATCCGATTTGTTGACTATATCCGATTTGTTGACTATATCCGATTTTTTTGGATGACCTGCTTACATCTTCGTTTAAAAGTGACCCATATCTATATTTACACGCGACACCTCGTGAAACAACCAAATGTAGACGTCACCGGCAGCTTAGCTCAAAAAGGAAGTAAAAAACGCAATTTGCTATGGATGCAGACGAAAATATAATACAAGCTTATGCTTTCCGCACCATATGTAAAGGTGAGCAAAACACCCGCTTCTTAAGGTGGAGAAAAAAAGAAGAGAGCCCTTGTTGAGAGTTGTGTGTTCACGGTTGTTGTCCATCTGAGTTGACGCCATTCGCCACAGTCGCTTTTTCAATGACGTACGACTCGCATTGACCGTGGAATATCCAATCTTTCTGCGTACATGGCAGACGCATATGAATATCGGAATCCATGTGCAGGTGTGAAGGTATCACAATCCACAGTGTGAAGAAGACGTCGAGAGCAGAAATATAGAGGCCATACCGCAAGATGCAAATCACTCATGAGCAGTAAGAATCAGAAAGCCTAATTGGAATTCGCAAAGAAATACAGAGACGAGCCACAAAGGTTCTGGAACCAAGATGAACCTCTACGAAAGTGATGGAAAGTCCAAAGTGTGGAGAAAGAAAGAACCTGCTCATGATCCAAAACATACAAGCTGATCTGTGAAACATGGTGGCGGTAGCATCATGGCTTGGGCTTGCATGGCTGCTTCTGAAACATTCTCACTAATCTTTATTGATGATTGAACTCATGATGGAAGCAGGAGAATGAATACAGAAGTTTACATGGACATTCTGGCAGCCAGAAATGTATCCAAATTAATCGGAAGGAACTTCATCACGCAGCAAAACAGCGATCTAAGACACACTGCCAACTCAACAAAGGACTTTATCAAGGGGGAAAAATGGAAGGTTTTAAACTGGCCAAGTCAATCACCAGACCTTAACCCAGCTGAGCAGCATTTCACCTCCTGAAGGGAGAAACCCCCCTGAAAGAAACCACACTTGAAAGAGGCTGCGTTAAAAGTCTGGAAAAGCATCACAAAAGAAGAAACCAACAATTTGGTGATGTCAATAAGATATAGGCCTGATACAGTTCTTGCAAGCAAGGGATATGCAACCAAATATTAAGTGTTATTTACTTTAATTTACTTCAAGACTTATCTGTTCCTATGCTGTTGCTCACCTAAACGTTGGGTGGTCTGCTATGTTTTAAGTTGTTTAACACATCTATATGTAAATATCAGGAAACGAAAGCTGAAATTCTGATCTATCGTTTTATATCCATCTTTTGGTCTCAAATCCAAATGTCTTCATTGTATAGCAAAAACAATTGGCCTTGCTGTTCCAATACTTTTAGAGGGGATTGCATACAGTACATATCCATTGGTGTATTTGTGCAGAAACAGGTGTAAATCTGCACAGGCACTGTAATGTAGTCTATTGAAGGACCTGTAAAAAAAAAAATAATAATAATTAATCTTAATAGTCTGTAGACTCAGGCATCAATAGCAGAATAACGACTGCATTTATGCTTCTTCGAACTCCGTAGCATTCGCAGATGGATCTTCTGTGCGCTCTACGGGCGACACCGTATTTAAAAACGTAAAGCACCATCCCAAAAGGTCACACCATTGTATGATGTATGATTTTTAAATACGATTCTCATGTGTATTAAGCGTGCATTTTGTCCTGTAGGTATCTCCATCCACACCCCCTCCTGTTACTGATGAGTCTGTTTCTGAGGCTCTGACCCTGCTGTGTAAGAAAGGCCTGGGTCAGTATGTGGAAGGTTGGCTGCTGGAGACACTGCAGGTTTCTTTGGCGTCCCACGTGGCTCCGGAGTTCTGGGCTGGACTTCAGCAGCCGGAGGCCGAAACGCAAGAGAGAGCCCGAGCCGTAGCACTTTTGGAAGCCTTTAGGACCCTGCTGCGGCGGCTCCAACCTTTTCTCTGTATGCTGGGTTCTCCTCTTTTGTGCCTTTTTTTATGTTGATGGTAAATTCATAAGTTGTATACATTTACCCTAAAAGTTAAAGGAGTACTCCAGTATTTTGCAATATGAAATCATTTGTCCCTATGGACTAATTTTATCCGACTTTCCAACTCTGAAGCAATACAGAAAACTCATTTCGGTGACTTCTGTATACTGTTGCAGATTCTCCGATATTTTCAAGCGTGTTTGAAATCCTCAGCGATTAATCTTCTAGTTATTTTGGCAAGAAAAGCGACAGGCAATAAGAATATGAGAGGAAACTCTTGCGAACGGGGGCCGGACCAACATGCAACCACAATAATATCGGTTCCGTAAGAAATTATTGGGCACGTCGTACCTGAATGGTTGATCAGAGTTGAATATTCAAAGTCAATATCGAAGTGACTTTGTGAAGGGTTTATTATTATTATATTGTTAAATGTATAGCTGGGGAAAGTGTTGAATAATTTAGGTATCTATGTGCTATTTCATTTGATTTAGCTCTAAATGGATATATGTCTCCCCTAATATGTCGGATCTCGTTCCCTAAGTAAGAATGCGCTCTATATTTTCTGGTCTCAGGTGGTCTTGAGCGACTCGGTACGTGGCAGGACGAGGGTCGAGCAGGTCTGCTTGGACCCGGAGCCCACGGCCTGCGAGAGAGGGCGTTCTCCATCATCCGTGCCATCCTCCTGTTTTCTCCACCTCCAGTGTTACAGCAGCGCGTCCTGGAGTTCTACAGCCGCACCTTCTCCGTGTACATGAGCCAGATGGAAGAGCAGATCGAGGCTGATGACGTGGCAGCAGAGAGCGTTGGGAATGATACGTGCACTGGTTGCGCCGCCGCACAACAGGTCTGCTGGTGCCAAGATGCTCTGGAGCAGCTGCAAGAGTTTAGTCACATCCTGTAAGTGCATGAGTGCATGCATCTTGAAGAACTGTTTGTTTATTTATTTATTTCTTTATTAAAAACTATTACAAAAGTTTATTTAGGTAGTTCTTCTCTCTTGTGTATCCTCTGGGTAAACAGGTCATGTGTGTGTGTTATGTGTTGCAGCTCCAGACTGCAGCTATTGGAAAGAGTGAGCTCTGAGGCTGTGACCAACATTTTGCACCGCCTGATCGAGCAGAGGATGGAGCAGCGCTGCAGAGGCGAATACGAAAGATCCTTCCTTTCAGACTTCAATGAGGTATGTCAGAGTTTTCTTTAAGGCTTTGTTCGCATAGATTTCTCACATAAGACCAGATTACAGTTGCACGTTATTGTAGTAGTTTGTTGCTGTTTATGACTAATACAAAGTTACCTGAAGAAGTCTAATTTAGACTCCTGTATTTAAGGACTTGCTCATTTTAATAGGAATCTAAATGAGAGCTTTATTAAAGACAAGCACAATGGTTTGGTGAAGCAGTTACTGTAAATTACTATAAGCCGAGATTTGTCATACAGTGAATATTAGAAAGTGTTTGTAATGCTGTGTGCTCAAGAGTCTAATTGTCTAATCTCTGTTTCGATCTAGAGATGTGTGTGTGTATTTCATACTTGTTGTATACTAATTGTAGAGTACTTAACTAGCCCTTATCTTGTCTACTAGGGCTGTCAAATAACTTTTAAATGCACTCAAATACTATTTAAGTGTAAGATTATTAGAGGCCGCCCTATAGTGGATTTTATCGATAGCGATAACTAAGTCGGGCGGTACCTGCCGATAACCGATTAACCGTTTTTAAAATTGATACTGAATAAAAACATAAAACTCAAAGTAAAATATTGCTGAACTTTATTACAAAAATATACAGTACTGTTTAATGTACATGAAAATGTACTGTACTATTTTTAAATGAAATAAGTATAAAAATATGAACATATCTTCACTATTAATAAATATTAAAGTGAATAAAAGATATACGGCCAAACTGAACCACAAAATCAAAAACATTTTAAATAACACAACAAAATTTGCCCGCCATAGTTTTTTTTTTTTTTTCCACCTCTAGAGGCTGCTCTTGTACTGTATAATGATGGCAGACCCTTCTTAGCCGCTCATGCAACAGATGCAACCGGGAAAAACAATCGGTTAGCGGTGCCGGTTAATTGGCAAAACCGATCAATCGGTCGAACTGAGTGTGTGTGTGCGTGTGTGTGCGTGCGTGTGCGTGCGTGTGCGTGCGTGTGCGTGCGTGTGCGTGCGTGTGTGTGCGTGCGCGTGTGTGTGCGCGTGTGTGTGCGCGTGTGTAAATCCAAACAGTTTCCATACAGTTTTTCAGCTGTTAAGGCGTTCTGGCATTTTTATTGATGGCTATGCTGGAATAATTATGACAGTAGCCATCTTTCTCCACATCCCAGTTCCTGATTGTTTGTTTCTTTATTTCCATTCTGCAGTGGTTAGAGCAGGTCCTTGGTTGGCTCAGTAGGGTCTTTGCGAGCGAGGTAGGCGAGGCCGGAAGCAACACTTTGCCAACAGATGGGATGTTAGATTACGTTGGTAGTACCATCCTCCAGCGCTGGCGCTGTCATATGCAGCAGTTCTTCTGCCGCATCTATGTCAACATGAGGATTGAGGAGCTTTTCAGCATCATTCGAGGTAAAAAAAAAAAAAAAAAGATGAGTGAGTCACCATTGTGATGTGGTGATACCATGCCATTCATTTGAAGATGAATTTGATTGATGTGCATAATTTGCATGTTTTACATGCTCTGCTATTTGAAACTGTTGAATATGTATATGTTCCTTTGCCTGTGTAGATTTCCCAGAATCCACCCCTGCTGTTGAAGATCTGAAGTTCTGTCTGGAGCGGACCAATCAAAGACAGCAACTCCTTACCTCTCTCAAATCTGCTTTTGAGACGCGTCTGTTGCACCCAGGTCAGCAGAAAATTTCTGGCAAAAAAGTAATGCACTTTCTCTAAAAAAAAAAAAAAAAAAGTAATAAAAAAAAATGGTTAACTTAAAGATCCCTCTCTCCATTGCAGGAGTTCATACATCTGACATAATAACTGTCTACATCTCAGCCATTAAAGCTTTACGGGAACTTGACCCCTCCATGGTCATTCTTCAGGTGGCCTGCCAACCCATTCGCAAATACCTAAGGTTAGGCAAGACTCTGTATCTGTAGCACACTCTGTAAACACAAACAAAGTTTCATGTTACTAGTGTTATTTATCCTTACAGAGCATTCTTGTAGAAACTTTGTAGATATCAGAGGTCAGAGTGCAGGGTCTGCCATTAAGGCAGTTCTGGAGCAGTTGAGGTTTAATGACGTTACTTAAAGGCTTCAACTCCAATTGCATTATGACAATTATCATATTTGCTCACCTTACGGTTGCTAGCAGCTAGTGCTCTGTGCCATATCATGTCCTGTGCTCTTGCTCAAAGCTGAAAGCCAGAGAGAAAGTCCACTGTTTGAATCCATTTTCATCATTTGGATTGGGCTCTGAAAGGATAAAATTGAATTGGGCTGTGCTTAGATAAATATGACAGGGCTCTTGTTGGGCACAATCGGATTGGGCTCTGAATAGATAAAATTGGATTGGGATCTGGTTGGGTAAGATTGGATTGGGATCTGGTTGGGTAAAATCGGATTGGGCTCTGGTTGGGTGAGATCGGATTGGGCTCTGGTTGGGTGAGATCGGATTGCGCTCTGGTTGGGTGAGATCGGATTGGGCTCTGGCTGGGTGAGATCGGATTGGGCTCTGGCTGGGTGAGATCGGATTGGGCTCTGGCTGGGTGAGATCGGATTGGGCTCTGGCTGGGTGAGATCGGATTGGGCTTTGGCTGGGTGAGATCGGATTGGGCTCTGGCAGAACAAAAAATAAATATTGGACTCTGGTTTGATAGTTGGATTAGGCTCTTGGGTGAAAATTGGACTGGACTCTGGTTTGTTAACAATGGATTAGACCATGTAAAAATTAATTTAATACTCTGGTTGGGTAAAATAGGATTGAGCTGTTTTATCTCTTCTTGGACAGAACACGTGAGGACACGGTGCGTCAGATTGTCGCAAGTCTAACGGGTGACACTGAGGGCTGTAGCGAGTTAGCCAGTGAGCTCTCTCGGGCTGACCCTGTTACCCTGGAAACACAGGATAGTGAGGATGAGGGAAGTGATCCAGAGGAGTGGACCCCTGACCCTACTGATGCCCTAACAGGTTATAGGCCCACACACGCTATACATTCCTGTCATAAAACCTTGTATTCCTGATAGACACTATACATTCCTAACTTAGCTTTCTTTGACTTTAAGCTTCGCTCGATTTTTGTCTCAGTAGATAAGACAGGCTCTAAGCGGCGCTCCTCAGACATCATCAGTCTTCTGGTGAGCATCTTTGGCAGTAAGGAGATCTTCATTGATGAGTACAAAACTGTGCTGGCAGACAGGCTGCTGCACCAGCTCAACTACAACACAGCCAGGTGTTTTCACTCACCACACACACTATACACACTTCTTACTGAGTAATCACACTGTTATAAATGTGACATGACACACAATTTAATTTGTGAGCCCATTTAGTTTGTGTTTTTATAAATAAATGGTGTGGGTGTGTGTGTGTGTGTGTAGGGAGATTCGGAATGTGGAGTTGCTGAAGCTGAGGTTTGGAGAGTCCCATATGCATTACTGTGAGGTCATGCTGAAGGTCAGAGCTGTCTCTTTAAACTGACGTTTAATTCTAGTTATATAATTTCTGTCTCTTTATTTTCTGTTGTTGTTATTGCTGCATAAGTACACGCAAGTGTGCACTTGGCTACTAAACACTGTTTTGTTCACGCAATGTGAGCTTTTTTGCATCTGAAGGATTAAAATCAATGTCCACTAGAGGGCATTCTAAATATTACTGGCTGGTAGGTTTCCACTCGAGCTGTAAAATTGATCCACACAAAATATTTCATTATCAAATCATTATCAATTCGTCCAAATCTTTGGTAACTAGATATAGCACAGTATATAATTTTTTTTTTGTAATAGAAATTTTATCTAAAAATGAGCCATAAATGATTTTTGACTTTATCGAACCGTTTAAAAACATAATTTACAGGTGCATCTCAGAAAATATCGTGGAAAAGTTCTTTTTTTTTTCGTAATTTAATTCAAAAAGTGGAACTTTCAAATGTTCTAGATTCATTACACATAATGTGTATTAATACATAAAGAAGTATTTCAAGCCTTTTTTTTATTTTAATCTTGATGATTATGGCTTACAGCTCATGGAAATCAAAAATCCAGTATCTCAAAATATTCAAATAAAAGATTTATAATACAGAAATGTCGACCTTCTGAAAAGTTTGTTAATTTATGCACTGATACTCGATCTGGGCTTTAATCCTTTTGCTGGATTTACTGCATGAATGCGACGTGGCATGGAGGCGATCAGCTTGTAGCACTGCTGAGGTGTTCTGGAAGCCCAGGTTGCTTTGATAGCTGCCTTCAGCTCGTCTGTATTGTCGGGTCTGGTGTCTCTCGTAGATTCTCTATGGGGTTCAGGTCAGGTGAGTCGGCTGGTTAATCAAGCACAGTAATACCACGGTCAGTAAACCAGTTACTAGTAGTTTTGTCACTGTGGGCAGGTACCAAGTCCTGCTGGAAAAGGAAATCAGCATCTCCATAAAGCTCGTCAGCAGATGGAAACATGAAGTTCTCTAAAATCTCCTGGTAGACGCTGCATCGACTCTCGACTTGAGAAAACACACTGGACCAACACCAGCAGATGACATGGCCACCCAAATCATCACTGACTGTGGAAACTTCACACTGGACTTCAAGCAGCTTGGATTCTATTCCTCTCCACTCTTCCTCCAGACTCTGGAACCTTGATTTCCAAATGAAATGCAACATTTACTTCCATCTTCTCCGTGATTGTGGATGTGTCTACTGAACCAGACTGAGAGATTAAAGCCTCAGGAAACCTTTGCAGATGTTTTGAGTTTGTTTGCTGATTAGAGTCTTCTCAGGTCGACAGTTCTGTGTTATAAATTCTTTATTTTGAGATACTGGATTTTTGATTTCCATGAGCTGTAAGCCATAATGATCGAGATTAAAACAAAAAAAGGCTTGAAATATTTCACTTCATGTATAATGAATCTAGAATATATGAACGTTCCACTTTTTGAATTTAATTACAGGGGAAAAAAATACTTTTCCACGATATTCAAATTTTTTGAGATGCACCTGTATAAAGAAAAAAATAGTTTGTTCCGGTCCACTAATGTTTGTACAAGCAGTGTTCCGTGAGTGCTGATATTTAGTTTAACAGCACTGGTACATTTCACTGTTCACTACATAAAATTCCAGTTGTAGTAATAGTTTATTTTGTTCAATTTCCCAGTATAACACACTACTCGCACCAAAAAGTCAGGAAGCACAGCATTTTAAGATGCAGCTCAAGTGAAAATCTGCACTGATAACAATGAGGAATGCCAAAATCATTCAAACTGAAGAATGTTCTGCTCTTCTCTCTTTCTGTCTGTCTCTCTGTAGGATGTGGCGGATTCCCGGCGGATTAACACTAACATTCACGAAGAAGAGGCTCGTTTGCCCGAGGAAGAGCAGCCTTCTGTTCCTCTTTCGGCCATGATCCTGTCCTCAGAGTTCTGGCCTCAGCTCAAAGAGGAGAAGTTGGAACTGCCTGCTGCCATCTCCAAATCGATGGAGACCTACACACACCGCTTTGAAAAGCTCAAGGTCTCTCTTCCTCTCACTCTTTATTTTTAACGCCCCCCCCCCCCTTTTTTTTTTAGTTTGAAAAACTAAACCTGCCAAATATTTTCCTTGAGGTTGCTGAGGTTAAGGTTTACGTAGAAGTGTAGACATGGAATTAATTTGCTACACTAATCATTAAGTCAATGGAATATCCTCACAAAGACACGTGTGTGTGTGTGTGTGTGTGTGTGTGTGTGTGTGTGTGTGTAGGCTATGAGGACTCTGAGCTGGAAGCCTCACTTGGGATCGGTAACTCTGGACGTGGAGCTGGAGGACCGCACGCTTACCAACCTCTCCGTGTCTCCCATCCACGCTGCCATCATCCTACACTTCCAGGAAAAGGGTGAGGGTATAAACATGGCTCAGACTCAGACTGAATGCTACTATGCAACTCTGGAAGCAAGCATGTGTTCTGTAAATAATGTGGTTTTTCTCAGGCACATGGGCCCTGGAAGAGCTGAGCGGAGTTCTGGGTGTGCCCCAGGAGCTTTTGCGCAGAAAGCTAGCGCTATGGCAGCAGCACGGCGTGCTCCAGGAGGAGTCACCAGGCCGATACAGCGTCCTCGAGAAGGCCTCCAGCCGCGAACGGCCTGACCGAGGCATCATGCTCATAGACAGCGACGAAGAGGGAGACTCCAACACCACCACTCAGTCGGAGCAGAGGGAGGAGAAGCTGCAGGTGGGTGGAGTTCAGCATACCTGCATGCACAGAAAAACCTACACTGTCAGTCATTGTACACCTGCAGTCCTGGTCATACTAGTTTTCTGTGGTATCCTTATTCAACATTATATCACAGAGCTGTAGAAAGTGTTGAATAATCTTTTATAAAAGTAGATCTGAACATTCTTAGTGTTGGCAAATTGCTGTGGCATAAGAGAAGTGAAATACTTGGGAATGTGCTGGAAATTAATCAACTATGGGATGTCGGGTCGCGTTACACCACATGGTGACTGATTATTTTCCTGTCAGGATGCACGTTTTATTCCTTGCATATCATTATTATTGTGTCAGTATCGGTACAAAAAGAATAAACACATGTGGCTCTTTTTACAGCCACTGACTTGTCCTTCACTCTGTTCTACTGCAGTTGTTCTGGGCCTACATTCAGGCCATGCTGACCAATCTGGAGAGCATGACCCTGGAGAGGATTCACTCCATGCTGCGCATGTTTGTGGCTACAGGGCCCGGCGTCACCGAGATGGACGTCAACGAGCTGCAGGCTTTCCTGCAGAAAAAAGTGCGAGATCACCAGCTGATCGTCTCAGCCGGAGTGTACAGACTTCCCAAAACTACTCAGTAAAGCCGGACAGACAAAGTTCATCTGCTTGGATCGTTTTTCACAAATAATAAAATGCTGAGTTGTTTAGCGTGGAGTGTTTTGCTTACCACTGCACTCACGTTCATCATTTTGCCTTCTACAAAAATATACTGTTCCCTCCACTAATATTGGCACCCTTGGTAAATATGAGCAAAGAAGGCTGTGGAGAATTGTCTTTTATTGTTGAACCTTTTGTTAAAACAATTCACAAAAATACTCTGCTCTCATGGATATCAAACAATTGCAAACAAAACACAGGTTTATCCAAAAAAAAATCTTTAAGTACAGGTGTGCAACAATTATTGGCACCTGTATGAATTCATATGAGAAAAATATATTTGAAGTATATTCTCATTGATTTTTTTTTTTTTTTTAGTACACCTGCATGACTAGGAACAGGAAATTGTTCAACCTTGACTTCCTGTTTCACAGGAGTATAAATAAACAGGCCAAATTCCCTTAGTCCTTCATAACAATGGGTAAGACCGAGGAATATAGCTGTGATGTGCGGCAAAAGGTTGTTGAGCTTCACAAATTGGGACGTGTCTATAAGAAAATAGCACAAGCATTGGAAATGCGCATTTCCACCATCGGGGCAATAATTAAGACATTCCAGTCAACTGGAAATGTTATGGATCAACCTGGAATTGGACGTGTGTCTATATCGTCTCAACGCACTGTGAAGAGGACGGTTCGAGTTGCCAAAAAATCTTCAAGGATCAAAGCTGGAGAATTGCAGAAGTGAGTTGCATCTTGGGGTCAGAAAGTCTCCAAAACTACAATCTGTAGTCACCTACATCACCACAAGTTGTTTGGAATGGTTTCAAGAAAAAAGCCTCTACTCTCATCCAAAAACAAACTCGGCGTCTTCAGTTTGCCAGACACTACTGGAACTACTTGATGTCCATGAGCGCAGGGTATTTTGGTGAATTTTTTTAACAAAAGGTTAAATAATAGACAATTTTTCACAGCCGCCTTTGCTCATATTTACCAAGGGTGCCAATATTAGTGGAGGGCACTGAAACCGTACTTCACTGGTGTAGGGAAATTTATACAAATACATGAGTGTTTTGTTCTAACAAAAGTGTAATAGCAATTTAACGTTGATCTGTGTGACTCCGCCATGTGAGTCCCTCAAAGTATGAACCATTACATACAAGACAGTTTGTTTTAATGTGTAAATCTGCATTCTGTTAATTATACATGTAATGCAGTTGCACTGTTTGAACACCAGACGTCCCAATCTGCTCAACCCATACAGCTCAAATATATAGAGAGCACACTTGTCACATGACCAGGTTCTTGCATGGAGCGTCTGCGCCGTAACCGGGAATCTTCTGCACTTCTGAAGTGACTGATTTTATGTTATGATGTTAAACAGCCACATTATAGATGTTAAAAAGACCTAATCAGTAGCTTTCAAACGACAACAGTTGTGTGACCGCGGTAACCTACAGTGCTTGAGAACCGTAGAGACCTCAGAAGACAAGCACTTTAGCCGACTTTGGAGCTCTATAGGTTAAAATGACGCCTCGGGTGCTACTACAGCATTTTTTTGAACCAATCAAATTTTCAGGAGGGGCGCACGGTGGCTTAGTGGTTAGCACGTTTGCCTCACACCCGCAGGGTCAGGGGTTTGATCCCTGTGGCTCTGTGTGTGCAGAGTTTGCATGTTCTCCCCGTGCTGCGGGGATTTCCTCCCCCAGTCCAAAGACATGCATGGTAGGTTGATTGGCATTTCTAAAGTATCCATAGAGTATGAATGGGTGTGTAAGTGTGTGTGTGATTGTGCCCTGTGATGAATTGGCACCCTGTCCAGGGTGTACCCTGCCTTCTGCCCGATGCTCCCTGGGATAGGCTCCAGGCTCCCTGTGACCCTGAGAAGACGGATGGAAATTTTCAGGAGAATTTATACATTTGTTTTTAAGACATGGTGAAGCTGTAGTGCATTTCGTTTACTAGAGTATACTAAAACCTCTGTTCATTGCCATTTTTGTTGAATGTAGTAAAGGCTTTAAACTTCACCTGACCGCCAGAGGGAGCTGTTGTAGTGGCTATAACAGGTTATTTACATGACGTGTAGGGGCCGAGCTGAGTGAGAGGAGGACTGCACTCATTTCAACTTGGCCACTTGGATGAATATCATCACAGAGAACGGAGGAGTCAAGAGGAAGGAGCAAAGCAGCAAGCGTCAAAACCACAACCAACTTCACATACCAACTTTTTTTAAGGACTCCTCAAATGGATCATCATCTCAGCTGTGTACAAGATTTCTGATTGCATATGATTTCGTAAAGAAACGTATAAACCTTTCACTTGGGATTTTTTTTTTAGAACACCTTGGAATTTTTTTTTTCTTTTTAAACTTCTGGTTGGATTTGTGCTGTCGTTATTTTTCTTCCCAGAGCCCGAATGGGACATAAAACGCATCTCGTGCATTGTTTCCTTGTCATATTTATTTGCTGCGTCCTGACTTGGTGCAGAACAGATGCAGGGAATAACATCACGGTGGCCGTGTTGCTCCCGGACAACATTAAATACCCGTGGGCATCTCCGCGCGTGCTGCCTGCGATACGCATGGCGCAAGAGAACATCCTGAAAAGCGGAGTGCTCGGAGCGCGCGGGATAGACCTGCTGAACTTCAGCGTGGAAGACTCCACGGGCTCGTGCTCCGAAAACAAAGCGCAGATCATCGCCGTGGATACGAAACTCTACCACAAACCGGACGCTTTCATCGGACCGGGCTGCGTGTACTCCGTGGCGTCAGTCGGGAGGTTCGCGTCCCACTGGAAGCTGCCGCTCATCACCGCCGGAGGACTCGCCTTCGGGTTCGATAACGAAGGCGAGTTCGGGACGATCTTCCGAACCGGACCCACCACCACCAAGCTGGGAGACTTCGTCAACGCGCTGCACGCGCAGTTTAACTGGACGCGGCGCGCGGTGATGATCTTCCACGACTTAAAGCAGGACGATCGGCCGCACTTCTTCCTCTCCGAGGGCATTTTCCTCAACCTGCGCAAAGAAAACATCACCGTGGAAGCTTTTCCCTACGAGGAGGACCACTCTAATTATAAAGACATCGTCACTTCTGTCAAGGAGAACGGAAGAAGTAAGTTTCATCCCTGTTTTATTGCGTTTAATTGACTCTTTAGCTCTCATCCAAAACCTACTAACCTGTACCAAGGCTCAGAAGAAAGGGTACTGAACTGAGGTGTACTGTCAGAAGAAAGGGTACTGAACTGATGTGCACTCTCAGAAGAAAGGGTACTGAACTGAGGTGCACTCTCAGAAGAAAGGGTACTGAACTGATGTGCACTCTCAGAAGAAAGGGTACTGAACTGAGGTGCACTCTCAGAAGAAAGGGTACTGAACTGTACTAATGTTTGTAACTGATGTGCACTCTCAGAAGAAAGGGTACTGAACTGAGGTGCACTCTCAGAAGAAAGGGTACTGAACTGAGGTGCACTCTCAGAATAAAGGGTACTGAACTGTACTAATGCTTGTCACTGAGGTGCACTCTCAGAAGAAAGGGTACTGAACTGTACTAATGTTTGTAACTGAGGTGCACTCTCAGAAGAAAGGGTACTGAACTGAGGTGCACTCTCAGAATAAAGGGTACTGAACTGTACTAATGCTTGTCACTGAGGTGCACTCTCAGAAGAAAGGGTACTGAACTGTACTAATGCTTGTAATTGAGGTGCACTCTCAGAAGAAAGGGTACTGAACTGTACTAATGTTTGTAACTGAGGTGCACTCTCAGAAGAAAGGGTACTGAACTGAGGTGCACTCTCAGAAGAAAGGGTACTGAATTGTACTAATGCTTGTCACTGAGGTGCACTCTCAGAAGAAAGGGTACTGAACTGATGTGCACTCTCAGAAGAAAGGGTACTGAACTGTACTAATGTTTGTAACTGAGGTGCACTCTCAAAAGAAAGGGTACTGAATTGTACTAATGCTTGTCACTGAGGTGCACTCTCAGAATAAAGGGTACTGAACTGATGTGCACTCTCAGAAGAAAGGGTACTGAACTGTACTAATGTTTGTAACTGATGTGCACTCTCAGAAGAAAGGGTACTGAACTGAGGTGCACTCTCAGAAGTAAGGGTACTGAACTGAGGTGCACTCTCAGAATAAAGGGTACTGAACTGTACTAATGCTTGTCACTGAGGTGCACTCTCAGAAGCAAGGGTACTGAACTGTACTAATGCTTGTCACTGAGGTGCACTGTCAGAAGAAAGGGTACTTAACTGATGTGCACTCTCAGAAGCAAGGGTACTGAACTGTACTAATGCTTGTCACTGAGGTGCACTCTCAGAAGAAAGGGTACTGAACTGATGTGCACTCTCAGAAGAAAGGGTACTGAACTGTACTAATGCTTGTAATTGAGGTGCACTCTCAGAAGAAAGGGTACTGAACTGTACTAATGTTTGTAACTGAGGTGCACTCTCAGAAGAAAGGGTACTGAACTGAGGTGCACTCTCAGAAGAAAGGGTACTGAATTGTACTAATGCTTGTCACTGAGGTGCACTCTCAGAAGAAAGGGTACTGAACTGATGTGCACTCTCAGAAGAAAGGGTACTGAACTGTACTAATGTTTGTAACTGAGGTGCACTCTCAGAAGAAAGGGTACTGAACTGAGGTGCACTCTCAAAAGAAAGGGTACTGAATTGTACTAATGCTTGTCACTGAGGTGCACTCTCAGAATAAAGGGTACTGAACTGATGTGCACTCTCAGAAGAAAGGGTACTGAACTGTACTAATGTTTGTAACTGATGTGCACTCTCAGAAGAAAGGGTACTGAACTGAGGTGCACTCTCAGAAGTAAGGGTACTGAACTGAGGTGCACTCTCAGAATAAAGGGTACTGAACTGTACTAATGCTTGTCACTGAGGTGCACTCTCAGAAGCAAGGGTACTGAACTGTACTAATGCTTGTCACTGAGGTGCACTGTCAGAAGAAAGGGTACTTAACTGATGTGCACTCTCAGAAGCAAGGGTACTGAACTGTACTAATGCTTGTCACTGAGGTGCACTCTCAGAAGAAAGGGTACTGAACTGATGTGCACTCTCAGAAGAAAGGGTACTGAACTGTACTAATGTTTGTAACTGTAAACCCTTAATTGTACCACTCCATTGACAAGTAAAGGTACAGTTTAGTACCCTTTTTTTGAGAGTATTGGACCTTAGTATGTAGAAGATAGGAGCTGCTTTCATTTGGGAAGAATGCTGTTAATGAATTAATTTTAAAGGTACAAAACGTACCACCTTGCTTGAAGGTATGCTTGATGGTACCACCCCAGTGAAGAGGAGTACTTCAAGGCTTTTTTTCTGAGAGTGCACCCTAAGGGCTTGTGTTTTCAGTATTTCTTTTTTTTTTTTTTTCTCGTTTTGGCATTAAAATATCTTATGCCACGTCTTATTTTCTTCTTGCTAAGAAACACAAACACATTTTGCTTTTATGATCAAATGTAGCTCAAATGCAGTTAAAAATGGCACGACTGAAGCAATATATTTTACAGTCATTTCTATAAAGCGGTAAGTGCATTACATCATCATTAGTACAATCATTATGCCGTTTTAAAATGTACCTTTCCATCAAATTTTAATACTAGAACTTAACCTCTGCTCAAGTACGTCTGTAATACTTTCGTTTCCTGGGAACGTGAATGTAATGAGCTGTTAAAACTTTAAAAAAAAAAATTTAAGATACAACAGTGGTCCTAAAGGTCGAATTAGTACCTTAAATAAACTTCATAGATGCTGTATTCACTTTCCCAGGTGAAACGTGTAATACTAAAGCTACAAAACACATACGCTTGAGAGTCAACTGTAAAATCTAGTACCTTTAGTTTGTTTAAAGTGATATTTTTAAGCGTATTACTCATACTGACATATTACTGCTTATGTTTCTCCCACTCGCTATCCACATCTCTCCACTCAATTACATTCAATTAGACCACAATGGGGCATTGTTTAGGGGCCACCAGAATTTTGGCTGCGTTCCACCCTCTGCGTCCCGCAGGAGTGTATTTTTGGGAGCGCTTTACAGATATGAGTTTCTCAGGAGATGACATGCTCAGTGTGGGATAGAACTGGTTAATTATTTTCGATGAAATGAAATAGAAAAGTTTAAACAGACAAAAAAAGTTTTATTTCCCTCCCCATTTTAGAATAATAATCAAGTCAACAAAACTCTGGAGGAACACAAATGGATCTATGGGTATTATGTTGTGATAAAAAAAAAAATCCAAAATAAATCAAAATAATTTAGTATTTTAGCATCTTCAATGTAGACGCGCTTTTTGTGTAGAATTTCCAGAAATGAATTCTTGGCGTTTTCTCAACCGAATTCTTGAGGAATCCCCCTGAGATGCTTTTTAAACGGTATCCACCTACGCCGGACACTTATCGGCTGCTTTTCGGAATATTCCGCTCCGAGTCATCCGTTTAAAACAAATCTATTTTTGTCAATAAAATGTTAGTTTTCTAATGAAAGAAACGAACACGTCGGCACGATTATATTTTTTGTCTACGACACAGATTTCAGACATTTAATCCCACACCTTCAGATCAAAAGATAAGTTGATCAGAAGGTGCAGGCTTATTAAGTCCTGTCTTAGTTCCCAGTTATTATTGGTGTGATTTTGCAGAAGTTATTTTTCATTCCAAAACAGATTTTCGTCACCTTTTGAACTTTCTTTCCATGGATTTAAAATGCACAGCTCAGTAATAGCACATTTTTAGATGGTTATCACTTTTTTGGGCCAAAGTCAAACCTTAATTACGCAGACATGCAAGAAACAACTTGCCGTTGTATATGTGAGAACGAATAGGAGGTACAAAAACACCCTAAAGCATAATGGTTTATTAAACCAGATTATTAGCTTAGCTATATTTTAAAGCATAGCTTAAACGCTTATTATCACCGGAGACCGGAGGTCCTAAATAAAAACTTTTTGATGCCACGTTCGTACACGTTTAGTAATAAATAGGAGCATAACACAATGCAAGATACTAATCTGTATCGGTATCTGTTTAGTACCCCAAATATTCTTATCTCTATCTGTATTTGGATTTAAACCTGTCAGCGTGGTGTTCTCATGATGTTCCTCGGCATCATCTCCATCACTCGAGTTCATAATTGGTCTTAAGTAGAGGTTTTTATATTTCTGCTCATGCAGTTATTATTTTTGTTTGTAGAATCAAACTAATAGCCTCATCATATAAACCCTGACCAGGCATGTACTAAGGATCACCACAGGTTCATGTTAATCAACATAGTCTTTATTTGAGCTTCATATCTGACAGCTTTTGCTTGCGACCTCATGGAAGTGAGAAACTCATGCTTGTGCAACGTTTTGGCTTTTTGTCATCCCTGTGATCCCAGTCCTGATGCGCACCTCTAGTTCTAGTCTCAGCCAGATGCCCTGTGAAACTTTCTGAAACAAAACAACAAATATTCCACCTCCTATTTGTATCCGTTTAGAACATATTGTTCATTTTGAATAATGTATTCATATATCTTTAGTATTAAAGAGGACTCTTTTTTTTTTTTTTTACTTTTACATTTATTCATTTGATAGATTGTTTTTTTTTTATCCATAAGTGAGACAGAATCCATTCAAAAGTGTAACATTTTTGATAACACCATAAATTACAATAAGTAAGGAATACTTCCATAATCACTTGCATGAAAGACTGGACATAGGAAACAAAACTCTCTACCTTCTAGACAGAAACGTTACTTTTTGGAGAAAATGCAATAAAAAAAAAAAATCGTCTTTTTTTGATGAAGGACACCAGAAATTCATCAAACTCCCCTGATCTCATTCGAAACTGGTTGATACTACACTTAGAAACCATTCGAGGTTCTATGCACAAGCCTAAATCAGGGAGGGTTCCAAGTAGAACCTCTTTAGGAAGCTAAGAGCATCGATCTATCTGAAGAACCGTTGAAGAACCTACTAATGTTTCTACTAGTGCTATCAGAAATCAGAAATTTTGTCCAATTTCATAGCAATGAAATTCGTAAGAAAAGCTATACATTGTAAATTCTTACAAATATGTATTTATGAGACCGTGCTGACTTAGCTTTAAGTACAGAGCATTTCAACCTCGTAAACTCCCAGGAAACATCACAGGGTTTTAAATTACATTGCCATTACTGCACACTTTTGCTAATATTTATACTGCGATTCAAGAATGCGAAAGAAATAAAACACAACAGAGCATGCAGGTATAGTAAAATAATCAGCGGCATGATGGTGTGATGAAACACGCTGAGTCACCGTTATCACCCCATAGTGTTTTATTCCTCTTACACAGCAGCGTTTTTTAATTTATTACAAAAACAATGCGGCATACTTTTTATCCATTCATAGTTACATGTTATGTTGAATGTACACGAGATTAGTTCATTTCTGTTATCACTTACATTGTCTAACCCTAACCCTAACCAGACTATCTTTTTCTTCTCTTGAACTTAATAAGACAAAAGAAAAAAAAAACAAAAAAACACAACTTGTGAAATTACTGAGAAATCACAACGTCCTCTGTTATGAAGACTTGTCGAAAAGCTTTAACCCGGACTGTTAGAAAGTGCTGACGCTGGAGACTCCTTCCTTAAACGTTTTTCCTTAAACAGAAAACTTTTCTATCAACAGGTATTTTTTTCCTCTGTGGATGAGTTGTTACTGTAGAAACGAGAACCTATTAGAACGAGTGCATTGATATAAACCGGCGATTATGAATTACAGCTATAATTACTGTCAGAGTTGCTGTCGCAGAAAATTCATCAACACCTGACCAATCGAGAACTCAACAGCGCTGTGGTATAATATTCTTGAAGATGAATGCTCTTTGTCCAGGATCCAATGTCAAAATTTGAATGATGCTGTATAATCCTGCTCTCAGTAGCACAAGCGTTTGATCCGACAGGTTAATAATGCTCTGGGATTCACTTCATTATATACAACACTTAAAAAATCTTTCACAGCAATTCCAATCCAGCATGTAGGCACGAGCTGTTCTCACTACCATGGCAACGTGCATCCATGTCAACCTCTTATAGCGTCCTCGTTTAACGTAAGATCGGTACGGCATGTCCGGCTGTCTCTCATCTTTATTACTGCACCATCTCATGGTCATTTTTCTTGGAAGTCTTACAGAAATACATGCGTTTCTGTGATTGTTGGAGGGGGGAAAGCAGCGGCATGTTTTTCAAAAGCCTACACTGATATGTCTATTTTTAACCTGAGAAATCTTCTACTGGTCCTGCTGCAGTGTGCTCATTATTATCAGTGCAAAGGCCAGCGTCTCTTCATGTGTCCGCTTAGAAAAAGATCATAGTCTATTATTGCAGTGATGTATGTATGTATTTATTTATTTATTTATTTTGACAGTGAGAGCCAACATGCACTGTATTCACTGGTTATTGTACCATTTCACATGATTTATTTTTTTTTTCTTAACATTTATAGGTATTTCCCAGATTGCAGCCTTTCAGATCACAAAATTCCCTTAGGGTCCATTCGATAAAATAACATTTTCATAAGACATATGGCAGAAATTCAGTTCTTTGAGATTTTTTATAGCCTCCAACTTGCTATTAAAAACAAAAACATGTGGTGATGCGTATTAGCAGTACAGCAAGCACTTACAGGAAATCCCAATAAAATCCAAATATTTTTAGAGCTTTTTGTGTGTTTCTTGTCGCTATAGAAGGTGTATACATAAGGTATCTTTTTTCAAAGAGAGTTTTGTAGATATTTTGCTTTATTCTAATTAAAAATGAACGCTCTTCATGCTAGTAGTTAGCCAGTACTTGCTGCTTGGTCGTTCAAGATTGTTCATTAATTTTAGGCCAAACATTCTGATATGATGACAAACAAAACAAAGGAGAAATAGGACATCTTTTCTTTCTCTCTCTCTCTCTCTCTCTCTCTCTCTCTCTCTCTCTCTATTTTTACTCCCAGAGAAGCTCTGAAGTAAGGAACCTATTGTATCTCTCAGTCTGTTCCTTGTAGCCTGTTTAAATGCCAAAACATACGCAATTAGCACAGCAGCGAGAGCAATGATAGCATCACCACAAAGTGGTGGTCTGATAATATTTAGTCAAGCGCTGAGCTGTGTTTCATAACAGCCCTATTGTGCCATGATTATTCTGGCTTTTAACTAGTCCATTTCAGAAACATGAACATTTTAAAGGGTTTTTTAAAAATTTTTTATGGCTAATTGCTTGCAGTTGTTGTAATGCTAAGGTCACTTTCTGCTCACTTCATAGCACCGATTAGCATAACAAATCCTGTGGCAATTACTAACTACCATTTCTTCCATGTCTCATATAGAAAATGGTTAAAAGTATTTAGTGTGTGTGTGTGTGTGTGTGTAAGTTGATATAAAGCTAGCTGAATTGAAGTGAAACTTTATTAGCTTGAATACAGTTTATTAACCAGGGTAGTCAAAACGATTTAAAACAAAAGTGAGACTTTTGTGAGAAAGTTTGTGCCCCCTTCAGAGAAAATGAAAAACAAACACATTTCATTTTTAGCAACAAGGCATATAGTGTGTTCGTTGTCCCAGAGATTCCTTCAGTAGCAAAAAAATAACCAGATAGTAGAAGAAAAAAAAAAATAGTGTTCAGAAGTTTGCTCTCTACATAAACACCCTGAAATGAACACCTCTGAATGACTTTTGGATCCTCTTAGCTGCAATATTTATCCATTACTACTGAGATCTGTGTTCTAACTGACCTTTGGCCCATTTGTTTAGAGATAGAAATGGTCATGGTCATGGCACAAATATTTTTGAAACTATATAGCTGAGCGGTTCGGGGGTTAAGGGTTTCGCTCTGGAGGTCTACAATGGTACTTTTGTGTTTAAACTCACTCAGCATCTGGTCATCCAGAGTCTTGAATGATTTAATCCTTTCTAGCAGTACACAAGCATTCGCCGGCGGAATGGAAATTGACGTATCGGACGTTTTCAATCAGTATAAATAAATGAATTATTTGATCACTGCAAGTCTGTTATAAGGTTAGTCAGGACACTGTTGGGTTTCTGTGTGTAGAGTATCGTGACTCTGTGCCCTGGTGAGCAGGGCGATGGGAAACGGGAGGGGTGTGACACATCCCTCAATAACTTTGGTACAGAGATCAAAACGGACAGCACAAAACACCGTATACAACTGCCACAATAAACGTATAACATTTAAACCTAGTAGGCTACGTAAAAAAAAGGAAAATCTCAGGGAAAATGGCAAAGCTCTGAGTGTCTACTTTCATGTGAGCCATTAACCACCACTGTGGAGTGTAACATCATAAATAGATTAAATGCTGGACCTCTGGTTTAAAAAAAAAAAATCGAACCCTAACTTGCCATTTTTATTAAAAACCTCAGAGAGCTGAACTTTTCTCACACAAATCCCATTGTAATGTTGCGTATAGAGTAATACTTAATGTTGTTGTAATGTTTCTGGGTCACGGCGAGGTAATGACTGTCAGGGCTTGTTCAGCTTTTCTGGTCTTGGCATTCCATTCATTTCTGTCTTCCGAAAACCGGCTTGACCCTGAAGCACATATTGTCACAGCTGTTTTTTCTCGCCTGCTGGTTTACCTTTGAGGACCAATGACTCACTGGAATGGTAATGCTTCCAGATATTTATGGCCATTTTGTGTTATTCTGGTTTTTTTTTTTTGTGGGGTTTTTTTTTTTTTGCCGTATTTAAACTGAAAATTACAGCAATGTAATTTATAATGGAATTTCTCATCATTGTATTGAATTAAACCCGCCCCAAAGATCATGCGATGTCAACACTGTATTCAAATTATAACAGAAGGCAAACTCTCGAGAGGCAACACTGTTTGAATGGTTTGCCTTAGAGAGAATTGGAAACATTTTGAAAGCAAATGTCAAGTAGTTGAATAAGAGAAGGTGTGAAGTGTAGCTGTGTTTTTTAGTTTCAGTGGGTGTGTATGTGTCTGCGTGCATGTCTGCATGTGAGTCCAACTGCACAGTCCAAGAATTCCATTAGGAAAGAGTCTCTCTCTCTTTCACTCTCTCTCTCACACAACAGACACACACACACACACACACACATACACACGCACAAACAGTGAACCTCAGCTTTTAAGCCTGAATGGCGCTGTGGGCATGTGTGTTTAATTGACAATAAGTGAACCATCTCCATTCATTCTTGCGAAGGTTTACCTTGCCTTTCTTTGTGAATTTATGTTGGTGGACGTCCAGGAGACAGCGGGACGTCTTGGCATGAGTCAGCCTGCATAGACTGGAGGCTTTCGGGTTTGAGTGGTGGACTGGGGCCCGACTTTTTTGCGCTAACATTTGAAGAAATGGCTGCAAACTGGGAGTCCAGCCCACTAATGGAAATAATGCCTATAAATCCGACAGCAG
Source organism: Ictalurus furcatus (assembly GCF_023375685.1). Taxonomy (NCBI): domain Eukaryota; kingdom Metazoa; phylum Chordata; class Actinopteri; order Siluriformes; family Ictaluridae; genus Ictalurus; species Ictalurus furcatus. Next base: position 15,481,960 of record NC_071282.1, read on the forward strand.
GGGGAAAAACAGTGTAGGCATGCATATGTGACCTGCTTCTTCGTTTTGAGTTGATTTTGACCCAGAAACCCATTTTGAGCTCTGTATGTAACTTTAAAGAGTCTTAGCTGGATGGTGATAATCCACATTAGGGTCGTACTTCAAATCTTAAATGAGATACGGCGGGGAAAACAGACGAAGGCGTAGGGTTGTGATCCTAAATACTTTTGCAGGTGGTGCATAGTGGTGAGAATGTTCAAAACGGGTGTGTTTGAATGAATACAATATCACGTAGTGCGCTTAGGTGAACTGTTTCGATATCCATATGCTATCGATGATTTCCTATCATTCCGTTTAAAAGCCAAATGTGTGCAGTGACATTTTCCAAAAGGCGTAAAGGCTACGTTCCATTCTGTTATGAAGCCTATGTAGGGCACTTGTACTATGTAGGGATCGAACACCTGATGAACAATCTGTGTCTCAATTCTTTAAAATGTTAAACTGAATATGTCCAAAGCTATCCACATTTTAATATCTATAAACACAGACTAAGTTCAAGTACTACACATACTAACATTACATTTTGAAATAGTTACTAAAAAGAAATGTAAGTAAAAAAAAAAAACTGCCGTAGGTAGTGCTAGAGTTCTGTGTCCTCTCTGTACAACGCTTCTCGTCTTCCCCCAGTCGTGTACATCTGCGGACCTCTTCAGACGTTCTTTAAAATCATGCACAGTTTTGAGGAGGAGGTGAAGAACCCAGAAGACTATGCCATCTTCTACCTGGATGCGTTTGGTGAAAGCATCAGTGATGATGTGCACCAGCCGTGGCAAAGCTCAGCTGTGCAGTGGAAGGATCCAGTCAAGCTCTTTCAGGTAAACCTGCAGAGATCTTAATATACATTTAACTTATAGAATAATTCATATAATATAATAACTTATCGGCGGATGTACAGTTAAATTTCTTTTTAGCTTGACTGCCTTGCTCAAGTCATACAAAATGGAAAGCGAACTTCTGGAAAATGTAGCTCAGCGTACTCAAATATGTGTCAAATTTCATAATATGCTAAACTATTTCACTGTGTGTGTGTGTGTGTGTGTGTGTGTTGGTGGTATTAAGAAAGAGGGAAGGAAATGAAAAGTAAAGAGAAAGAAAGAAAGCGGGAACGCGAGAGTACACAAATACAAGAACAGCGAAAGCGAGAAAAGAAAAAGAGAAAGGAAGCGAAATGAAGAGGAAGAGAAAGGAAAAGCGCGGGGAAAACGAGAACGGACGAATCAAACCGACAAAAGGAAGGTGGGAAGATGAATGAGAAGGAACGATAGAGGAAGACTGATCATGCAAGAGAAAGAAAGGACGAGAGAAGCGGACGGAAAATTGAAAAAAAAAAGGAAAAGAAAAAGGAAGGCAGACGCAAAGAGGGAAAGAGAACGTGGAAATGACGAAGATAGAGGGAAAGAAAGAAAAATGAAGAGAGCGAGAAAGACAGGATGGAGAGAAAAAGAAAAGGGTAGTCAGCAAGAAAAGTAAACAAATACAGTACATTGAGAAAAGAAGAAAAAAGGAGGAGAAAACGAATGAGAAAAAGCAAAGGAAGGAAGAAAGAAAGAAAAATACGGAGAGAGAGAGAAAGAAACGATGAAGAGAAAGAAAGAAAAGGCTAGTTAGCAAGAACAAACAAACAAATTCAGGAAAAATAAAAAAGAATGAATAAAGTAAAGGAGAAAGACAATCAGGAAAAGAAAGAAAGATCAAACAAGGCAGAGAAATAAGGATAGAGAAAACAGGAGAAAGGAGGAGACTGAGGAAAAGAAAGGAGGACGCTTAGAAAGAAACAATTACAGTTTAAAATTTATTACACCTCGTGTTTTTTTAACCATTCATAGTTATATTTAATGTTGTGGAAAGTCCTTGAGCCAAGTTAGTTCCCGCTGTCACTGCTCTGACTAATCGGATCGGACAATTCCACAGCAACGTGGTATAAACTGTTTAAAGTAGTGCTTTTTGTATCTGTTTCTACAATACTAATGTATTTTTGACTCTTCTGGAACGTTCCCAAAGTTCATATCGCTGGTGTTCGTTTTTTTATTTAACTTCAGCTGTCTTTCCTTTTCTAGTCGGTATTCGTTATAACGTACCGGGAGCCAGACAATCCAGAGTACACAGCTTTCCGCACCGAACTCCACAAGAGAACAACGCAGGACTTTAACATTCAGTTGGAACCGTCTTTGGTAAGCACGCTTGATCTTTCAATTCCCTGGTTAATCGGAACAGCACTAAATAAACAATGAAACAAATATGAGCGCCGTTTCATGTCGTTTCACTTTTCATGGTTTCAAGGTCACTCGGTGACCTTGAAATTGCCAGGAAGCCATTCAGGATAAACAGAATCAATGAGAAGTTCAGTCCAAGTCTAGTCATGTGAAGGCCGTTGGAGGTCCGGCGTGTTTTCTGTAGCTCTCAGTGAAGCGTGCTGCTCTTTATCCAGCCGCCGCATGCAGTTGCTGATCAGATATGACACCTACAAACCGTGGAAACAAGAGTCTGGCTTCCTCGTGTCAGGCTCATTTTCCGGAATCAGCTGTGCTCAGGGATAAATATAGCAGACAAAGCGGCTGAAACCCAAGAACTGTTCATACTGAAAATATGGCCTCAAGGCATGCAAATACCAAAAAAAAAAAAAAACCCATCCAACCTTGCATTTGAGAATGAAGCTATTCAGGATATCTTTATAACTTGACACCATCCTTCAAATCATTACTTTATACTTATAATATTGACATGGCATGCAAAATCGGAATGTAAGACTGATTTTTGTTGTTGTTGATGTTTTTTCCTCCCTGTTTCAGATGGATTTCATTGCCGGGTGTTTCCATGACGGCTTTACGCTCTATGCGAAGGCCCTGAGTGAGGCTTTAGCAGATGGAGTGTCTCAGAACGATGGTGTCGGTGTCATCGCGAGGATGCAGAACCGCAGGATCTGGGGTACGTCCGGCTTCGATTACTCTGCACAGACTTGAAATGTCATGTTTTAACTGAGCGATTGCTCTCTAGATGCAAACAAGTGTAGAGAGAGGCTCTATGTAGAGAGGACTGTGATTGAGATGTGAGAGCCCGTCCCGGCCAGCATCAACAAACGTGCCGAAAATGTGTTTCTAATTCGCAGCCCATCTGCCGAAACTTGTCATAGGAACAGAGTTGAGACATGAACTTTCTCCGACTTGCTTCGTGCCAAAAGCGTACCGAGCCAGGCACAACACAGAGTACAGGGTCAGGCTGGAGAGATAGCTTAGTGGTTGTATTTCCTGTCAAGAATCAGCATCTCAGAGCAGAAAAAGTCCATTAAAGGAACAATTCAACGTTCATGTGCTAGTTACTGATGCGTTTTGCCAGCTTATTTGGACAGATGAAGGCTTAACAGAACAGAATGTAAACCGACATGCCCTTTTGACTGTTGTGAAACGTACATCAATACTCAAAAGATTATTCATTTACAACTTTTTAATCTCCCAGGTTTCCATTTCTCCCTCTTAACTCTTAACTCTTAATATGTAACCGCATTTCTTTTCTATTAGTTTTACTGCAGTTCCTGAATAATAGCTTTAAAAATTGATAACAAAATAATGAGATACCTTCTTTACGGGGTTTTAGCTATTGTTTGGATTAAAAAGTTTGGATTGAAATGTAAAACAGTCCCATCGGAGTTTAAAAAATAAATAAATAATTGCTCAGAATAGTGGGACATGGTGGTTTAGTGGTTAGCACGTTTGTTTCGCACCTCTGGGGTTGGGGGTCTGCATGTTCTCCCCCTGCTCCGGGGGTTTCCTCTGGCTACTCTGGTTTCATCCGCCAGTCCAAACACATGTGTTTTAGGCTGATTGGCATTTCCAGATTGTCCATAGAGCGTGAATATGGCATTGCCAGACTAAATTGCTAAATTTACCTCATGATTTTATGTAATCTGTGTTTCAGGAGTGACAGGCCTCATTAGTACAGATAAAAACGCCAGGTTCACAGACTTCACCCTCTGGGCCATGACCAAGCAGGAAACTGGACAGTATGGGGTAAGTTCAGCAAATAAATCCATGTCCCTATCGTTAATATTGATAAAAGCAAGCACAGACCTTTTTTGGATAAACATCAGCAGTGCATTTGGGTAAAAGATCACGTTGCGTATTTTCAGCATTAGTTTAACGAGACGACTGGAATTACACAGTATGTGGTTCCAGTTAATACAGTCGCATGCAAGAGTTTACATCCCCGTCGGCTTTTGAATGGAAAAAAGTGGAAATGTACCTGTATTTTCCTTCACAAAAAAAACAAAACAAAAAAACAAAAAAAAACAGAATTCCAAAATTGTGTTTGTGAAGGAAAATGCTGGGCATAGAAGTCATTAGTGCATATTTATTTCCCATTCAGAAAAGAAGATGTAAACATTTGAACTTTTTTCCTTTTTACTATTGATAGCTTAGCATTTATGCTATAAGGACACGCACACTAAACGTCCTGGTATTTTTCATTGTGTTGTAAGGGCGCACAAATTTCTCCACTCAACTATAGATTTGATTCACTTTTCATGTAACAGCTATGACAATAATCAACAATGTGAATTCTTGTTGTTATAAAGTATATCGCAAAAAAACGAGCATATAAAGTGGCGTGGAATAATGCCTTATAAAAAGTCCCATAAAATTTTCATCGCATATCCAATTGGACTTCTATGGAGTACTTGGGAGTTTAACGGGAGTTCTTAGTACAATCCATTTGTTTTGTTTTTTTATAGTTGCTCGTTGGAATATTACAAAAAGTGCAAAACACAAACCGAAAAAACACAGTAGGAAATTTTGAAATGCAAGAGCAAAAACCAAAAACGCATAAAAATGAACTCAAAACAGAAATTGGAGTTGGAGAATGAGGGGCGGAAAAATTAACAAAAAAAAGAACTGCACTTTTTCAGTCTTTTATGTAGTTAGTCTGGCACTGATGTTATTATAGCGAGGAATAACCCGGCTTCCTTTAGGCAGCTTTTCAGCTTTCACATTCTCATATTAATGCCGTTCAGATTTGACCGCGTATCTAAAATAACATGATATGAATGACCTTGATAAAAATAAGCACAAATAAAAGTGTCAGTAGATTAATTTAGGCTCATATTTCGTACACGTGTTGCAGCCAATCAGCAACGAGTAAGTCGTTTGCTCTTTTGTTTTTAGTTAGCTGTTTTGTCTTTGGCATTTCTGTTGTGTCTTTGGTGTTGCTGTTTTGTCTTTGGCATTTCTGTTGTGTCTTTTCACTGTTTTGTTTTTAGTTTGCTGCTCTGTCTTTGGTTTTGCTGTTGTGTTTTGGTTTTGCTGCCGTGTTCCCGAATTTGATGTCATCGTTTTGGCTTTGCTGTTGTGTTTTTGAAGTTGCTGCTCTGTCTTTGGTTTGTGAATGTGTTCTCCATACGAACCACCATAAAACATGGTCTGATTTCTTCTTGTTTTTCCTGCCTATGAAACACAACAATAGTGAATATCAGTAGTGAGGGTATAAAATATGTTTAGTTAAATGAGTTAAATAAGAGTAACTTGGGCTACATCACACACCATGTGACCATTTGCAGCACACCTAACCTTGGATGAATTGTGTAGTTACGATTTTGATGAATTGTGTAGACATTTTTCTAAAAGAAAATTCTTTTAGACTGAACGCTTTTCTTTTGCAGCGGGTGTTAAGCAGCTCATACGGTTCGTGTTTGTCTTTTAGTGCAGCTCGAATAAACGGTGGAGTTTATTTACACCGTTGGTGATTAAACTTCAGCTAAATGTGTAGGTGTTCCTTTTTATGGGTGTTTCCTTGAAGATAAACAGGATAAATAAAAAGCATCTGTGACCTATTAGTAATGTTGATTGCAGACATTGATAATTATTTTTTGCTCAATCCAGTTCTTCAGTAAATTAATTGGTAAGGCTGTGAAAGACATGTCTGTATAGGCAGGGAAGAAAATCCAAGAGAACCTTCATAGAAAAACAACAGGTTAGGTGGGTCAAGAATGCTTGATTTATGTTCTTGGACAAGGACTGTAGCGGTCTAGACTGAATCCCTTTAACAGACCTGCTGCACACTGAGTTTCCAACCTGAAACACAGGTATTGCAACTGGCTATATTGTTAGAGTTTTTTCCCACCTCTGTACCCTGTTACCATAGTTACTCCATATACCTTGAACATTACACTTGTTTTATATTATCATTTCAAGAATAATCATCCACAAGTGCATTTGCCACTGAAGATGCAGATCTAAAAACTCTTCAGTTTTCAGTGCAACAGATCAGCTATTAAACTCTCTAATGCCAGATTTTAAATGGTGGCAAATAATCCCTTATTCAAAATTCCAATAGGATTCTTATGATTTTCCTTTTAAATTGGGTATTCAATTGTAGTTCCATGTATGAAATGGGATTCAATGTGAGTTCATAGTACATTGGGTAATCAAATGGGTTATTCATCGGAATATGTATTTCTATAGAGTCCTTATTGGATATTTATGGATTAGCGACTGGAATATGATCTATTTCTCTAGAGTCCTTATTGGATATTTATGGACTACCCATTAGACTATGGCTTTATTTCTCTGGGGTTTTATGTCTTAGTCATTATGTGATATGTAGATTACATTCTAATCTCTTATGTGAGTTATATGCAGTGGGAGTCTCGTATGGACTTTATTTGATTGTATTATTATTATTATTTAATTGGTTTTATTGGAATTTTATTTGGGTGCTCTGGGTGCTTCATGTGAATCTGGGTATCTTTCATGGCAGGCTATATAGAACAGGCTGTATACAATAACTCAGGGATGCCAATATGATTCCCATGGGAAGTTTCAGTAGTTGTTTTTTGCCTCTCAGTTCCTGGGTTCCAGATTTTTTACCCTTAGCTTGGGCTTGGCTGTCTGTGTGGAGTTTCACATGCATCTCAGTGTCAGAGTTGATTTCCTCAGGGTTCTGACCTCCCAAAAACATGCCCGTCAGTGGATTAGCTATGCAAAAAAGGTGTGAAAGCGTTTATTGTATTGTATTGAATGAACAGTCATGACCATAAATATATTTCTAATCCAACTTTCTTTGAACGAAGTCTCTTTGAAATATTCCGTGCGTACTACCGTTTCGAAGGACTGAAAGCTTTCCTCCAACTTCAGCTTGATCAAAAGCAGTGTGTATTGATCTTGCATTGAACTGATATATATTTATAGAGCATACATTAAGTAAGAGAATATGTCAGCCATATTTGAATTTAACGGTTGCCTTACATACTAGAATAAACTCTTTTTCTACATAGATTGTTGGTCACTATAACGGAACCAATAAGGAAATTATGTGGTCGGCTACAGAGAGGATTCAGTGGCCAAAGGGCTGCCCACCACTCGATGAGCCTCGATGTCTGGTCTCGTGTGAAGGTAAGGCGAAATGCATAATTTAAAAAAAACCCCACATTTTCTTTTAGTGATTTGCAGCATAAGCATGTCTCCTAGGAAGTAGACATACAGTTAATGGTATCCTATATGGGTATAGTTAAAAACATCACAAAACAGAAGATTTCCAGGTGTGTATAATTTTTTTTTTTTAGATACGAATCACCTCACGGTTCAGCTGTTCTTGTGCAGTACCTCGACAGGGTGGGCCCTTTCAACTTTTGTTAATAAACTTTTGGACCAGGCATAACATTATTTAAATTGCCATGGTTTTAATTTGTCGTTTTGACTTTTTGTTTAGAGGAATTTTGCAAGTGATTGAGCGTGTTCCCAATTCACCAGATTTTTGGCAGTTGTGTAGTCTGATGTGTGTGAGTCACTGAAACCGCCGTGGCAGCAAATTCATACCTGACTATTTGAGAAAATCTTAAACTGTGAACAGAGTATCAGGCATGTAAGAGATTTTTATTCAGCTACATTAGTACTAGTTAGGGCTGGGGAGGGGGGAAAAAGTTTGTTCTTTCAAAAAATGTTATCAGTACTTTAAAACTTTTAGAACATTTCACTTTAAAAACATTGCATTCAGCTTTTAATTGCTTCAATTTGAAAAGTATGTGAATGTATTTAAACATGAGCCCATAATCTTACACAACTATGGACAGTCTAAGTATTAGCAGAAGCGTTATCAAAATATCAGAAGTAATTGCATACGTTTATCTCATATTTTAATATTTTAAATTCATTTTTATTTACTGATCTGTGACATTTAGTCAAAACGGTTAAGCAAACACATTTTTTGATAGGCTTAAATGATTAAGAGTGAAAGGTAAATATATGTAAATGGTATAAAAAATAAATATGAGCAAAAAAATAAAAACAGTAAAAATTTGTAAATACATGCCACTTTTTTCATGATGTATAATACTATTATGTTTCAAAAGCAACAAATGGTCATACGGAGTAAAAAAAAAAGAAAACCTCATACATTAGGCTATAGAAATCCAAAGGAAATAATTTTATTTAATTTATAATTGCATCTGTATGATTTAATTGAACTGAATCGATACAACGATTCAAATTGAATCACAAACGAAAGATTCAGACTGAATCGTCTCACACAGGTTTCCACTGAGGTTTCAAATGTAAATTCTTTTGCCCGTGGCTGTTTAACATTCTTCACTTTATTATGTTTGATAGATAGATTGAAGTGTAAATATTGCTTTCATTTTCCAGACCAGATTCCTGTCCTCGGAATTGTTGCTGTGGGCTCTGGTCTCGCCCTCATCATTTTTGGAATGTCAAGCTTTCTCATTTACAGGTACGTTTATAGCTCTGAATTGGTCGATTTTGCAGGTTTCTTTTCATTAATAAAAATTTTTTTTTTTAAAAATGGGAATCCTAGGAAAGATTTTATTCAGAGGTCCTGTAGATCCCAGGATTTATAGGATTTACAAAATTTATGTGGAGATGTGGAGAGTCTAAATAGTTCAGGGCTGGAATGTATAAACACTAACAGCATTCTGGCGTAGAGAAAATACATCTAATCTGCATCAATTTCACATCAGAACTACCCAGCCTTAGCATTTATATGTGGACAAGGTTGTTTTTTTTTTTTCTTCTGATCATGATCCATAAATAAGTTGTGTTCTCTGAAACAAGTAGCTGGGAAAGTATCAGTGAAAACTAAACAAGAAGCATTACTGTGGACTGATGGATTACATTTAAATGCATTTAAGTGTTGTCACTGTGAGATAAATATTTATGTTCATGGATAATACTCTAAATATTGTAATTTTAGGTTGGGAAAGCCTTTCCTGAACTTCTTATAATTCTATCATTAGGGTTTTTAAGAAGTTAGAATGCACTACTACACACACACACACACACACACACACACACACACACACACACACACACCTGCTTTCAGGAGTTAAGTCTGTCACAGTTATTGCTTAGTTGCTTTAATTATATGAGCTGATAATGGTTCATCACACAACATATAAAGGTTATACACACACATATATACAAATACATATAAAGGTTATACACACATATACATATACATATAAAGGTTATACACACACATATATACATATACATATAAAGGGTATACACACACATATACATATAAAGGTTATACACATACATATATATATAAAGGTTATACACACGTATACATATACATATGAAGGTTATACACACATATACATATACATATAAAGGTTATACACACACATATACATATAAAGGTTATACACACATATACATATAAAAGTTATACACATACATATACATAAAGGTTATACACACATATACATATACATATAAAGGTTATACACACATACATATAAAGATTATACACACACATATACATATAAAGGTTATACACACACATATACATATAAAGGTTATACACACATATACATATAAAAGTTATACACACATATACATATAAAGGTTATACACACATACATATACATATAAAGGTTATACACACATATGCATATAAAGGTTATACACACACACATATACATATAAAGGTTATACACACACATATATACATATAAAGGTTATACACACATATACATATAAAGGTTAGTGCTCAATGAGTTCAACTTTATAATGAAATTTCTTTGTGTTGTTGTATAACCGTGCTATTTTGTGGAGTTGTAACCTGGCTGTTCTTGCTAAAACCTGTTGCAGATGACTTTTGGGGGCCAAAATTTGCGTAACGTTTACCCTTTGCTTATAGTCTAAAAGTCTGTGTATGGCTGTACATGATTATATTACTTATACTATGAGTGGTATATCGTTGAGTAATTTGTCTCTGTGACAATTGTTGTACAGTTATTTTATCATATGATACGATATTGATTTGTATTATCTGTGGACCGATTGATTTCTTTTATACATTCAGTGTTGTTTTAAACCTCACCGTTGTGTGCTTCAGTGTTCGCATTCCTATCCTTCTCAGTTTCGCCATCGCTCGTCTTCTCTTTTACTCAAAAAAAAAAAAAAATGCTTACAGCGTGTGTTTGTTGTTTTGTCCAGACAAAATCCATTACGTTAAAGATGTATAATTAGGAATAAGATCATGCTGATAAGTCAATGGTGTGAGGTGAAGTTTTGCAGGAAGGCAATGTGAGCGGTTTAATGGTGCGAGAGTGGGCTATTTGGGAAGGAGGAGTCGGGGGGTACTGAAGGTATTCACATATGGGATTCATGAAACAATAAGTCGAGTGTGGAATGCTTCACTTTGCACCCAGACCTGCTAATAGCAGTAAAAGGAGTACCTTTAAATAGAAAAAAGAGCATGTGTCTATCTATGTGGGTGTCTGAATCAAGGATAAGCCTTATGGAGACTCGCTGCCCAAAACATTGGCTTGATTTTGCATTTTATTTTCAACAAATTTGAATCACCCAAGTTATGATTTAGTGTCATAACTACAGACACTTCCTATTTGTTTCGCTGTAGTTACTAAATAATAAGCTGGGGATTTAAGGAGGGAATTGTATACTATGCATGAAGTATTTTTAGTTCCTACTGAGATAAATACAGCTCTCAGCACCCATGTGATCTATGTTAATGAAAGAGCTGACAGTTTTACTGTCTCAATAATACTACTACTACTAATAATAATAATAATGAGGGCATTTTAATTTGATGAACCCCTAAATAAATTCTATTTGGAATCTCTTTTTTTTTTTTTTTTACTATTAAACCCCTGCCAAGGTTTTTCCCTTGTTCCAGCCTAGAAAAACAAATAACGGTGGGTCTTTTGGGGCAGACCAGGGTGGCTACAAAGGGGAGTTAAAAAAACCCCAGTTGAAATGCAAACGCTGCAGTATCCCAGCCTCGACATCTGGAAGTGTTTTGCACCTTTTAGATTGGAATGTGTGAGCTTTGCTCTTTTCTCTCCATCTCTCTTTCGCTCATTCTCTCTCTTTCTCTGGCTGAACAACAAACCGTCTCGTTTTGAAATCCTACCAAGGCGATGTCCGTGTTAATGTCAGGATGAGCGATTTCGGTTCGTCCGAGCTTGCTGGGGAAAAAGCAGGTCCGGAGAGAGCAGCTCCAGCTGTGTTGATCCATTTGGGAAGTGTCCACGTGTTTATGCACATGGCGGAGTGGACATCCAAGTTTACTCATGGTCAAAAATAACAGGAGAGAAAAGCCGTGACCCTGCAATGGCTCTGACGATTAATCAGAACTTCAGTTAATGTTCACATCGAAAATCAGAAAAAATGTGACATCGGTGATTGTGCTATGGTTGCTGGTGCCATAGCACTCATCCGGGTACTCCGGTTTCCTCCCCCAGTCCAAAGACATGCGCTGTAGGCTGATTGGCATTCCCAAATTGTCCGCAGTATGTGAATGTGTTTGTGCCCTGTGATGTTTTGGCACCCAATCCGGTGTGTCCCCTGCCTTGTACCCCAAGGTCCCTGGGTAGGATAAGTGGAATGGAAAGTGGATGGATGAATGTTTGTCTAATCTTCACCTGCTCACGTTCAGTGCCCAGTGTAGCCTCAGATTCCGGTTAATGTATATCGTAATATAAAGTACATTTTATCTAGTCGTTATTAAAAACAAGCCGTTTTCCTAAACAGTCCTTTCGCTGAAATCTAATGCGAAGCTCTGTTAATCCAGGCATGCTCAACTCATATTTGCGAAGAATCATAAGCTTCTAATATGACTGAATGGCAACATCAGCTATCTTTTAATACTTAACCATTAATGATTCGTTGATGGCTATAAATAAGGCAATATAATGGTGTTTCATGTGACCAGGTTTGACTACCGCTACAGACTCGGAACAGATGAGACCCATCTATTTTGAAGTTGATTCAACATACTTTTGTGTCTGTTAGACTTTAAACATCCTGTTTTTGTCGTCGGATTTTGTTTAAACAAGCCATGCTGTCAGTTCGCTAGCCGGACCAGAGAGGGTACTTAAAGTGGAAAAAAAAAATCTATGAAAGTCTGTTAAAACTCTGTCCTCCTGACCTAATGACTCTGATGATCTGCCTTCAAATAAATAATAAATGATTGGCTGCATCAGAGGTTCGGCTGCAGAAGCCGAGCTGGTTCGTGTTTATTTGCTATTTGTCTCATATGTTTTTCAGCTCGGTATGTACTCGGGTATGGACCGTTAAAATATCTTCTGCCTGTTGAAGATCCCTGTGCTAATCCATCATAACCTCATTTACACATAACAGTACTTTGTATTTATTGTTTCCTTTAAAAAAAAAACAAAAAAATAACCCTCTATATTACCTAAACTGGCCCAGTTCTGTGGGAAAACCGCAAACCTGGCACCTCTGGTTGTGACTTCAAGTTCCATAAGAGACATAGTTGGATCTGGGAGCAAGCCTGTTACTTTTCAGCTTCCTCAGTTATGAGTCGTTTGGATAAAATCATCTGTCAATACAATAACAGCAGAAGGTTTTTGTCACTGTGTTGCACTCTTCAGGAAGCTGAAGTTGGAGAAGGAGCTGGCTGGAATGCTGTGGAGAATTCGATGGGAGGATCTGCAGTTTGAAAGCCCCAACAAATACCACAGGCGCGCTGGCAGCCGCCTCACTCTTTCCCAGGTATCTTTCATTCCACTCCTTTATCCTCATATCTGGTGGGCGATTTAGCGCTGATTCCTTTCCCAGCTGGACTCAGCCTGTATCCCATGCCGTCCATTTTGACAACTTTCTTAGTCCTGGTTTTATAACTACAATAAGTAGGGCTAACATCTTACTCCAAGTTTGTCCACACGACACTTGGTTGTTGTTTTTTTAGAACTTGGCTGCTGTTAGAACTACTTAAAAGCCCCATTTTTGGGGATTTACAACCGCCGTTTAAAATTATAAACATAGCTTATTTTAGTGAAAGTGCCAGCCAATTTAGCAGCTAACATCCACACTTGACAGGCTCTACTGTACACACGGTCATTTTTAAAACTCCTGAGACGCCTGAGTCATGACTGGCTGTCTCGTTCTCAATAGTTTTGTTGTACGCTAAAATGACTCACTGATTCTGACATTAGTATGATTGCTTAATGATCCAAAATAGCTTTAATGCTTTCTAAACTCTCTGTAGGATTCGGAAACGCTTAATGTCTACTTTGCTGTGTCGTAGCACACACACACACTCACACACACACTCACACACAGTGGGGGCTTCATTACAGTTGTTGGGCATATATATATATATATATATATATATATATATATATATATATATATATATATATATATATATATGGTGCATATGTTTTTAATGAATTTTCCAAGCTGTAATACTGATATTGGCACTGCTTTCCAATCTGTCCTACCTCATTTTACTGAAAGTATGAGCCAGTCCATGTTAGGTTTAAGTGTCATTTTATTCATTCTGTTTCATTTCAGCTGGAAATTTGCTCCATGTGACATATTTTGTGTTCGAATGTGGATCAGTGTATGCATGAAAATAATGTGGTTGTATAACGTACAATTAATGTGAAGCACTGGAAGGAGTGATGCACCTGAATTCAAATTCACAGCTCTAACCTCGTGTAGGATTTAAAAAAAAAAAAAAGTTTATTAATGAGCTCATTTTACTGGTGCATAAATTTGAGTAGTTAAATTTCGTTTTCTTAATGCTTTAAAATGAAAAGTCAGTGCTTCACTGAAAAAATGGAATCGAATTATTTGCCAGATATGTCCTTTAAGTAGGACATTACTCCACAAAACCAAATAATAAAACATAATATGATATTATAATATTATACAAATAAAAATATAAGTATAGACATATGATCTGCTTCTTGACCAAGATGTCATGCTTTCAGGTTGTAACCTGTAACAGTAAACATTTTTGTGTCAAAATGTTTGCATCTTTACTCTTTCTGCCCACAAAATTTCCAAAAATGACACGTTTTTTGGTGGCCGAAGTGTTAGTGCATCCATACCTAATTTGAAAATTAAAACATTTCAAAATTTCTTTTATTGTCCCTCTGGGTGAAACCTTTAAAGTTTCCATGTTGAGCCCTACAACAGAGGGTTTTCCTGTCAAAAAGGGTTCCAAGTAGAAACCTTTTAGGAATCCTCAATTATCAGACGAACCCTTACAGACCTGAGGCTGGTTGCACCAGGTGGACATACACCTGGTTGAAAGACTAGGCTGGACGTAAAAACGCGTCTTAAGTCTTCTGTGGAATTAATACCTGTTGCACCATCTAGGCGTAGTGCTACGTCTGAGACTAAATCTTATACCTAGTCAAAGGTAGGTGTAAAGTCTTGACTAGTTTTCAAGGTTAAAATAAAACCATTGATACAATGGCGTGTCTAATAATCAGGCTATGTGATCAGCAGGAGCCACTCAAGTTCTTCCACTCCAAACTTCGCAAACTGTGTCTTCATGGAGCTCGCTTTATGCACAGGGACATTGTCATGCATGTTTAGGCTCCTTAGTTCCAGTAAAGGGGAATTCCCAATGTTACATCATACAAAACATCCTAGAAAATTGTGTACTTCAAACTGTGTGATACCAGTTTGGAGAAGAAACACATATGGGTGTGATGGTCAGGTGTATATAACCCTTCTTCACAACACAATACACTCTGTATACCTTGACCAACCCTTACAGACCCAGTAACAGACCAATCCCACAAATTGGTCTTGCTAAATATAACGTTGTAATCCCACACTATGCTGGTTTATCTGAAGCTGAATCAGTTCTGCGTGTTTACGTGTTACAGACGGCAGCATTGATTTGAACGGCTGCTAACGTTGTGTCCTCTGTGCTCTTTACAGAGGGGTTCCAGCTATGGCTCCTTGATCACAGCGCATGGAAAACATCAGCTGTTTGCAAAAACAGGCTATTTTAAGGTGAGACTGAGTTCTTCTGACATTTTCCTTACCTCCGCTTTTCTACACACCCACACACACATACATACTCACAGGAGAGAGAGAGAGAGAGAGAGAGAGAGAGTGGAGGAGGAGGAGGTAGGTATATATATATATATATATATATATATATATATATATATATATATATACAGTGCTGTGAAAAAGTATTTTTCTTCTGTTTTTTTCTTATGTATATTTCACAAATTAAAACAAAATCTAAGATAAAATGAAGGCAACCTGAGTAAACACAAGCAAAAAAGTTATCCAATACAAAATCCAATACCCCATAGTGACTAATTCCCCAAATCTATGAAACTGCATTCATAATGGGGTTCACCTGGACTACACGCAACCAGCAACCGGGCCAGACTACTGCAAACCCGGTTCAATCAAATCAACAATTCAATAGAACTTTTTCAACAGCATGAAGTTGGTTAAAAAGTCTTAAGAAATTCCAGAAATGATGAGGAAGAAGCTGATTGAAATATATCAGTCTGGGAAGTCTGGTGGTGGCAGTGTGATGGTGTGGGGATGTGTCGCTGCTTCAGGGTCTGGGCAACTTGCAATAATTGAGGGAAACATGAATTCTGCTCTCTACCAGAAAATCCTAAAGGAGAATGTCTAGTCTTCAGTCTGTAAGTTGAAAATCAAGCGCAACTGGATTATGTAGCAAAACAGTGATAGCATAGGAGTAAATCCTAGTCCTAGAAGTAAGTGAAAGACTAATCTCCAGTTATTGGAAGCGTTTGGTTGCAGTTATTGCTGCTAAAGGTGGCACAACCAGATTTTAAGTTTAAGGTTTAAGTTTTAGGTATTGTGTGTTTACTCAGGTTGAATTTGTTTTATGTTGTATTTTGTTTGAAGATTTAAATGATTTAGTATGAGATATACACAGAAGGAAAAGAAATCAGGATGGGGGCTAAGAAATCAGGACATATATATCCTGATTCCTTAGCCCCCATCCTGATATATGTGTGTATATATATATATATATATAGAGAGAGAGAGAGAGAGAGAGAGAGAGAGAGATCCAGACAGACAGTCACTATATTACTCTGTGATCGCATTATATTGCACCATTGCTGTGTGTTGGCACGACTGCTAACTGCTCTGTGTTTGTTGTGCTAAATGAACGGATTAGTGATGTCAGTACACCAGCAATAACAGCAAAGAGCCCTGGAGGTGAATGTGTATTTACTCAGAAGCAATTTGAGACCATTTTCAGAGGTGGAACAATTGCCCTTCTGTTAACAGTTCTGTTCATTCCAGTTACATCATGCATACAATAAACGGTACGTAAGAGTTGCACACCTTAACCCTAATGAACGTCCAGCGCTCTGAAAGCTCACACATCTCACAGAGGCTCATTAAGGAAAAGTGCAGCTTAAATGACATGTAAGGATAATTCAGCCATTGTATAAACTCTTTAGACAAACTCATTTTACAGAGTGATCGAGGATAGAGCTGTAATATTTCCAGAAACCTTGCGTCTTTGCCAGACAAATTGTCTTTCAGCCAAAAAAAAATGGAGTTTATTTTGACTTCTCGTATTTTTTCCACTCGTATCTATATACAAGCATTTTTCCTTAACCAGAATTTCTGCTTGTCCTTGAAAAAAAAAAAAAAAATCTTCATTTGTCTGAAATTACACTGAATCTTAAATTCAAATTTACATGGACTTAAATGTCAACCTGTTCACACTCTGAAATAAAGTATCATTTATAGCCATTTAAAAAACGAGTATGTCGCGTTACACAGTTGTTCCTTCATTATCGCATGTAACACAAAGCGACAGATATGTCGAGGTTAATGTGAGGTTAAAAGTGTTTTCTTTTAATTGCATTCTAGATTTTCCTTATGAATTAATATTAATATGTAATTATTTGTATTCTGTACCTATATTATTATATTTTATTGCTAACTTTGTAACTAAATCTATCAGGGCTAGAGAGTGAGAGGTTGATAGCAAAACTCTGACTTCATGGTTTTGGCTCTATTCAAACTATCTTTTCACATTAGATGAAGAAGCATTTATTTGTCACATTAAAGAACAGTGAAATTCTTTCTTTCGCATATCCCAGCTTGTTAGGAAGTTGGGGTCATGATACAGCGCCCCTGGAGCAGATAGGGTTAAGGGGCTTGCTCAAGGGCCCAACAGTGGCAGATTGGCGATGCTTGACCTCGACCATCTGTTCAGTAACCCATTAAGCGTTGAGCCACCACTGCACAAAGTGCTTCATTTTCAGTCCTTTGTTCTATTTGGGATGCAAACTATTGCACTCACTGGGTAATATACAGTGAGGGAAAAAAGTATTTGATCCCCTGCTGATTTTGTATGTTTGCCCACTGACAAAGAAATGATCATTCTATAATTTTAATGGTAGATTTATTTGAACAGTGAGAGACAAAATAACAACAAAAAAAATCCAGAAAAACGCATGTCAAAAATGTTATAAATTGATTTGCATTTTAATGAGGGAAATATGTATTTGACCCCTCTGCAAAACATGACTTAGTACTTGGTGGCAAAACCCTTGTTGGCAGTCACAGAGGTCAGACGTTTCTTGTAGTTGGCCACCAGGTTTGCACACATCTCAGGCGGGATTTTGTCCCACTCCTCTTTGCAGATCTTCTCCAAGTCATTAAGGTTTCGAGGCTGACGTTTGGCAACTCGAACCTTCAGCTCCCTCCACAGATTTTCTATGGGATTAAGGTCTGGAGACTGGCTAGGCCACTCCAGGACCTTAATGTGCTTCTTCTTGAGCCACTCCTTTGTTGCCTTGGCCGTGTGTTTTGGGTCATTGTCATGCTGGAAACCCATCCACGACCCATTTTCAATGCCCTGGCTGAGGGAAGAAGGTTCTCACCCAAGATTTGACGGTACATGGCCCCGTCCATCGTCCCTTTGATGCGGTGAAGTTGTCCTGTCCCCTTCACAGAAAAACACCCCCAAAGCATGATGTTTCCACCTCCATGTTTGACGGTGGGGATGGTGTTCTTGGGGTCATAGGCAGCATTCCTCCTCCTCCAAACACGGCGAGTTGAGTTGATGCCGAAGAGCTCCATTATGGTCTCATCTGACCACAACACTTTCACCCAGTTGTCCTCTGAGTCATTCAGATGTTCATTGGCAAACTTCAGACGGCCATGTATATGTGCTTTCTTGAGCAGGGGGACCTTGCTTGTGCTGCAGGATTTCAGTCCTTCACGGCGTAGTGTGTTACCAATTGTTTTCTTGGTGACTATGGTCCCAGCTGCCTTGAGATCATTGACAAGATCCTCCCGTGTAGTTCTGGACTGATTCCTCGCCACATGATCGTTCCAACTCCATGAGGCGAGATCTTGCATGGAGCCCCAGGCCGAGGGAGATTGACAGTTCTTTTGTGTTTCTTCCATTTGCGAATAATCGCACCAACTGTTGTCACCTTCTCACCAAGCTGCTTGGCAATGGTCTTGTAGCCCATTCCAGACTTGTGTAGGTCTACAATCTTGTCCCTGACATCCTTGGAGAGCTCTTTGGTCTTGGCCATGGTGGAGAGTTTGGAATCTGATTGATTGATTGCTTCTGTGGACAGGTGTCTTTTATACAGTTAACAAGCTGAGATTAGGAGCACTCCCTTTAAGAGTGTGCTGCTAATCTCAGCTCATTACCTGTATAAAAGACACCTGGGAGCCAGAAATCTTTCTGATTGAGAGGGGGTCAAATACTTATTTCCCTCATTAAAATGCAAATCAATTTATAACATTTTTGACATGCGTTTTTCTGGATTTTCTTGTTGTTATTCTGTCTCTCACTGTTCAAATAAATCTACCATTAAAATTATAGACTGATCATTTCTTTGTCAGTGGGCAAGCGTACAAAATCAGCAGGGGATCAAATACTTTTTTCCCTCACTGTATGGGGGGTTCGGGGGGGTGGGCGGTTAGTCACAAACCTACTGTTAGCTATCTGTAGTTGCGACACACTCATATTTGATTGCAAATGTGTTTGACAATGACTCCAAAGCGGTGACTTTTCTCGAAGACGCTTGAATTTGTACAGCCAAAAAAATGTACGTATTTTTTGCTGCTGACTAAAAACAGGTTTTACACTTGGCATGCCTTACTATTTCCACTGAATGCTGCATTAAATTAGCTTTGGAGTGGGACTAAAAATTGTGAAAAAATCTATATATTTTCTTGAGGATTCCATGATGCTTTCTTGAATGAATAATGAATAATACCGCTTGAGTTTCTTTCTCAACCCACATGAACACTAACACGTTTCTGATTTATTTTTTTTGACCTCTCACAGGGAAACCTGGTGGCAATCAAGCACGTGAACAAGAGGATCGAGTTGACAAGACAAGTGCTGTTTGAACTGAAGCATGTAAGGCAAGAGGTTTGTTTATTCGGTGTGTGAGTATGTGTGTGTGAGAGCATGCGCGTGAATGTGTGTGTGTATGGGTAAAGTGTGTGTTATCTTGCTGTTTACGACCACTCAGTAACCTCATTGCCCTGTGTGGTAAAAAAACATATTCCCCTTTCACATCCACATTATAAGGTGTGTGTGTGTGTGTGTGTGTGTGTGTGTGTGGTGGGGGAAGTTGTTGGGGAAGGGGGTGGAGAACAGCCTGAGGCCGTGGAAAAAGAGGGAGAAATGCTGGACACTGTGTTTCAAAGAGCTGAAAAATAGCCAGCAGTCTCTGTGAAAGTACTGGAAAAAGGCCTTAAGTAAAAATATTTAAAAAAAAAAAAAAAAAAAAATTAAAAAGAAATTTCCCAGCAATCTGCTCCAGAAACAGCACACGACTACGTCAGTACCCGAACCTCCCAAATCAAGAAATTCACGCGCGTACTGAATGTCCTATACTGTCCACCATCTGTATATGATCTAACACTTTCATAATTCAGACACATCATCGTTGCTGCAGTGCAAACATAGATAACAGCCCCGTTGTTGTTGTTTTTTCTCTCAAAATTGAACGAGCCAAAAGAAGACTGCAGCTAATGGCAGGCACTAAGCAATATGTTCTACACACGTCTCTCAAAGTAGGGTATAGTGACCCCCATCTGTGGGAGCCTGCAATTTTATTATTTATTTTTGTGACACAACAGTGGTGAGTCATGTCATCTGCGATACTGCTTAGAGTATTACAAAACAAAAAGGTTCCTCAAGGCTTCTTCAGAAAATTATTATTGATATAAATTATACAAACGATGATGTTTATAATATTTCATTAATAATGGAAACTGTTCCATTATTAAAATAAATAACTACAAGCGTACATGTTTGGGCCTAATATTTGAAAAGCTGGACGGTGGTTTTAAACTAAATCAGTGCAGCAATCATAAGGGGTCCAAGAACTTTATTTCATACTGCTCTCTGCACTATGCACCTCCAGGATTTAATAGCGGTGTGTGCAGGAATGCACAGGTTTGATTGGCGAAAACACGATAGGGAAGAAGTAGTAAAGTTTCAGCAGGGGGAATATTATGTAGCTCCTCAACAGGGAGGTGATTATGTAGGTCAAAGGCTATGCTAACTGGCCTTAGCCTGGGGACGATGAAGAGATGCTTTTCGTCAGTGCACCTTTGAAAACACAGGGTTTCGAGGTTGCTGAGATCGTATCAGCTGAGAACAAAACAATATTTTAGTAACCTGTATTTATTCCCATTTGTCTTGTCCTAATTTGTGTACTGGGCTCTATGTAGAATTATCCCTGAAAAACAAATCACTGAAAGTGCTTGTACGATGTTGGTTGTAGATGAGAGACGTCCAGTTCAACCACCTCACCAGGTTTATTGGTGCTTGTATTGATCCTCCAAACGTCTGCATCGTGACTGAGTATTGCCCTAGGGGTAGCCTACAGGTAAATAACTGCTTTCTTGACACTATTGTACACATTTCTTGTCTGTTTGCTAAATTTGAGATATTTGTATATCAATTTTCACGTCATTCACAAGATGCTAGAATATGTGACTGTATAACTATATGGAAAACATTTCAATGTGTTGTATTTTTAGCCTTTCATTTGTGTGGTACTTTAAATGATTTTGAATTTGATCATTTTTTAATTAAATAACTGGTTAAAGACTTCTGTCTTCGGGTGTTGTGCTGCTTTTTTGGCTCTCATGTAGTATTTAATCCTGTGAGGTTAGCTCATGTTAGCTATAGCAGTTTGTGAATGTAATTGACTAAGTTTTATGACAAATAAATGTTAATAACTACTAATATTAGCCAGGTGACTATCAGGATTTCTGACAGGATCGTTAGATCATATTCAATGTTAGCACTTTTACAGCTTAGCCAGACAGCTAGCTAATATTTGTTGTGGCTAACATTGGCAGTAAAAATGATACCATTTTCTAACATGACCTAGAAATCCTGTCTTGTGTTAGCTAACTGACTAACGTTAGTGCTGAAGGTTATTAACATTTATGAATATGACCTAACATCCTGTCAGAAATCCTGTCGGGTTAGCAAATGTTACCTAGCTTGGGTAGCATTGAAAATTCTTACATTTATTGATATGACCTAGAATCCTGTTAGAGATTATGTCAGCTAAGTTTATATGAGCTGTAATTAGCAGTAACCGCCAATATTAGCAGTAAGAGTTGTTAACATTTAGGAATATGATTTCAAAATCCTGTCAGGTTAGCAAGTGTTAGCTAGATGTCTAGCATTAGCAGTAAATGATAACATTTGTGATTATGGCTTAAAATCCTGTCTGAAATCCTGTCAGGGTAATAATATAATCTGTAGAAAGTATGTACGATTATGAATACTAGTGACTTTCTTCTTGCTACTTGAAGACTTCCATGTATGGTCTTAAAGCCGTGCAGATAGACCTTATTGGTTTAGCAAATACTTTTCATTGCTTGCATACAATTTCATTACTTGCATACACCTTCATTCCACAATGAACCACCGTAATCCAATTCAGATTCTCATTAAGGACATAAATGACTCAAAGGTCTTTGTTTGGATGTCCACACCGTTGATTTCAGTTTTGTTCTTGCAGGACATTTTGGAAAATGAGAGCATCAATCTGGACTGGATGTTCCGCTTCTCACTGATCAATGACATTGTCAAGGTTTGCAATTTGCCAATGCATTCACCCTTATCAAAACGATGCACTACTTAATAGCTTTCTCAACAACACATATTCCCCGAAGAAACCGAATTCATGCAGTAAATAATTGGTTAAGCTGAAAGGATTTTAATAGTCGTAATACCCAGACTAGCCATTGGCTTTGTGTTGCCTTGGTGATTTACGTGTGTCAAAGGAGCCCCATTATTGATCGAAAAGAGATCGAATAATGGTACTTTTGAAAGTCGGGTCGAAAAGTAATTTTAGTGCAAATTCATCCCTTCTTTTTTGAAGCCGAGACACACAAAAACCCAGGCTTTCAGTGAAAACGGTGGTTTGCATATAGATGACTTAAGTAATCAGCCAACATAGGGAGAATACTGGGGGGGAGGGGAGAGGATTGTACTTTGGCTTTTATTTTTGTGTGACAGACAAAATCACATAAATTAGGGTAATCTTTACTTACCTTTTAGTTTAGAAAGTCTTTTAATGGAGAAAATATTGCAGATAATAGTTTTTTGAGTGACCTGTTTATGGTCTGTTCTTTCCATATTATTTTCATGCTTTAAATTTCAAGCTTTAAGCTAAAAAACATGCTAAAAACACGAACAATTTCATGATTTAAACATGCTTTTTACATGTAATTTGTTTTTATTTAGCTCAAGAACACTGCTGATGTATTGTATTCTCTGCTACATTTAGCCAAAAAAAAATATGAGAATAAACGAAGGCAAGTCAAATTTGGCAAAACTCGTAACACTGCGTTATGTCTTTTGCTGGCAGGGAATGAACTATCTGCATAACAGCTACATTGGTTCCCATGGAAATTTGAAATCGTCGAACTGCGTGGTGGACAGTCGCTTTGTCCTGAAAATTACAGATTACGGTCTGGCAAGTTTTCGGTCACCCAATGAGAATGAAGACTCGCATGAACTTTATGCAAGTAAGCAAATGCTAAGCTAAAAATATAGACGTTCAGTGTTAGTAATTAACATCTGTGAAATATTTCAAAATTTTGGTTTATTCGCTCGAAATCCAGAAAAGAGAAGAATGAATCAAAAGGATTATTGTCTGTTAATGCTTTTATATTTCAGGAAAACTATGGACAGCTCCAGAGTTACTGATATATGACAGACCTCCACCACAGGGAACCCAGAAAGGAGACGTGTACAGTTTTGGTATCATCTTGCAGGAGATAGCTTTGAGATATGGGCCGTTCTATGTGGACGGCATGGATCTGAGCCCGAAAGGTAAGTTATATTTACTCTTTCATATCGTTGGATAGAATACACTCCATATGTGTGCTCATATTAATTCAAGCCTAATAGCCTAATAGCATGTTCACATCGCACATGTTGAGCCAAGCCCAAAAGTAGGAGGAGTTTTTAGGATGGCTAGTTATGCTCAATAAAATGCTGTGTGAAATTCACAGGGGAAAAAAAACAATACACAATAAGCATATAGCTTATTTAATGTTATATATGTGGCATTGTTGCTACTTTTCCCTTCACAGCGTAGTGAAAATAGAGAGAATGTTTGAATGTATTATTCGTCAGATGACAATAAAATACAACAAAAACACCAAACACACAATTTCTGTGGGTAATTCTGAAATACTGTTTGTTTAGACTTTGAGTGCATTATTATTATTCCCTATGTAGTGAGCGCACACAGTGAATAAGAAGCCGTTTTTAATTTGGCCTAACCTGAAAATGGTGGGTTTTACATGAAAAGTTGGGTACATTTTAAATAAAAATGAATCTCAAACATTAAACTGTATTATATGTGAGACATTGGCAAAAACAAAAAACTTTATACAGTCACTACACTACTCCTGAATCACAGTGCTGTTGTTTCCAGTAGAAAAGACATTAATCAGGAATATTCTGTGACGACTTTTTGGCTAATCCTTGATAACCATTTTTGGAAGCAGAAACAATAACAAAATATGGAACTGTGGTTCATTTACCAAGCTGTGCATGTGCGTTTATTTATGCTCATGCAGATGTTCTGTGTTTCAGAGATAATCCAGAAAGTGCGGAATGGCCAGAAGCCCTATTTTCGTCCCACGACGGATAACTCACGCCACTGCGAGGAGCTGACTACCCTGATGGAGAACTGCTGGGCAGAGGATCCCACCGAGCGCCCAGATTTCAGCCACATCAAGATCTTCATCACCAAACTCAACAAGTGAGTGCTGCTGCTAATGTGCATTGCCAAACTGGCCTGACAGCCTGAAGCTTTGGCATGATTCGGGTTTTTCATGTCTACAAAGGAGATAACGCAGGGGTTCCCAAACTTTTCCAGGGCAAGGCCCCCCAAATGGCATTAACATTTGACCGAGGCCCCCCTTTTGCAAGATGTCTTTAAAACACGTTAAAAATACAGACTTCTGAATATATCCCCCATTTTTATTAATAATTACATCTTACATCTTTACATTACATTACATTAGGAATTGATCGTGTGTGTGTGTGTGTGTGTGTGTGTGTGTGTGTGTGTGGTTGTCTGAGAGTGAGAATTTATTTTTCACACCAAATTGTTGAGGCCCCCCGGGCGCCCCCTGGCGGACCCCAAGGGGGCATAGTAGTGCATATTATTGTCATATGAATACATTATGAATGCTGATCTAAACATTCATGAATACCGTATGAGTGTTTATGGAAAATGCATTATTCATATAAATGCATTTTCACTCATCATATAAACTGTAAACCATTCTACCCTGATATAAAAACCCAATACGCTGCTAGTACATTTTCTAAATGCCAGTTTTCCTTTTTTTCCTTTTTTGAAACAACAAGCTTTCTAATGAGTACGTAGAAATGAATTCATCAGTTGTTGCCTATATCATAATCTTTCAAGGATGTGTTATTTCAAATGCCAAATAAATGTGCAAAATTAATTTTGTCGTTCTGAATAGAATCATAAATTTCTCATTTAAATTTGCTGTGTGCTATATCTACAACTCTAAAACTATATATAGAAAAGCTTTGCATGTGTGCTTTGTCTTCTTTTAACTTGATAGTTATTACATACATTGAAGATCTTATTGGTTAATAAGATCACTGTTTTCTATCTGTATAAATAGAGATCTGTGAGATATTTTTTTTGTACCTCCACTGCTTGGCACTTTGGCATTTGATTGATAAATTGTTTCCAATATGGATTAAAAAAAATGTGATTGATGTACTAGGACAACTTGACATGTTAAAACGTTTTGCTAAAACGTTTTCCAGGCATCGTTAATTAATTTAAAAAGGGACCTCTCTTCATAATGAAATGCGGCGGTGGGTAATGGGGATATTTTCGGTATGCAAAAGAATTGAATAAATGAACAATTACACTCTTTGGCTATTTCTAATCACTAAAAGCTGCTGTAAGTTTGCATACCATACATCATGATTAATGTCATTTACCTCCTAAAAGGCTTTCCTTATCCTCTATGTATTTCACTACATGTATTTCACGCAGTCCAGGTTAAAAGACTTTTAAAAGATCTTTTATTCATCCTCCATCGTTGTTATAAATGTAAATAGGAATTATCACCAAAAAAAAAAGGCATTTAGCAAGGCTTATTCCAGAGTTCAGCTTTTTTCAGACTCATAGTTTTGTAATAGTGCATGTAGGTGTGTGAGTTCTGACCCAGAATAGATCTGAATCATTCAGTGCTCTCAGTTAGGGCACCAACTGAGGATGATTCAACCCACATCTAGATGTCTCGCATAGATTCTCAACCCTACATTTGTAGCACAAGTCTGCAAACTGCCATGTTAAGAGGAACCAGAGTGGACTGAGATCATGATCACTTCACACAGTAGAGGTACAGCATCCTTCTGTTAGTGGTCATTAATCAGCCACAAGCAAATGATTACTCAATAATTCAGTGGAAATTAAAATTAATAATCTGTGTGGGGGAAAAAAAGACAAATCATCCATTCTGATCTGTCAATCCTTGATTCAATCCTTTCAGAAATCCTGTCAGTTTATCAGACATTAGCTAGCCTGCTAGCATTAACAGTAAACATTATTAACATTTATAAATATATCTTTAAGATTCTGTCAGAAATCTTGTCATGTTAGTACACAATGGCTAGCTTGCTAAAGTTAACAGTGTACATATTAGCATTTATATGTATGCATTAAACAATTCTGTCAGAAATTCTATCAGGTTAGCACAGATTAACTAGCATGCTAGCATTAACAGTGAGTGGTAACATTTCTACAGTATGTACTGTATGTATTAAATCTTCTGTCAAAAATCATGTCAGTTAGCTTGTTACATATGTTCTCTTGCTAGTGTTGACAGTATTAATATATATTAAAAATTCTGACACAAATCCTGTCATGTAAGCTAACCTGCTAGCATTAACCGTGAACATTATTAACATGTTATAAGTATGTGTTAAAAGTTCTGACAGAAATCCTGTCAGTTTCACTCATGTTAGCTAGCTGGCTAACACAATATGTATTGTAGTATGCACATATAGGAATACCAGTGAATTCCTGCTATTAATTAATAACCAATAATCAAGACAAACCCACGCCTTAATCCTTGAGACAATTCATCCTTTCAAAAAGCCTGTTTTTCAACTAAGAATCTTCTTCTTTTTGTCCATGATGTATTACATATGAAATGATTGTGTTTCTGGGTTTCTGGGATTCTGATTGCTCCTTGTGTTTGTGGCAGAGAAGGGAGCACCAGCATCCTCAATAACCTGCTGTCCCGAATGGAGCAGTACGCCAACAACCTGGAGAACCTGGTAGAGGAGCGAACGCAGGCCTACTTGGAGGAGAAGAGAAGAGCTGAAAATCTTCTTTACCAAATCTTGCCACAGTGAGAAACCTTTTTTTGTGTGTTATTTTGTATCGTGCACATCCGAGTTTCCTAACTGCTGCCAAGCTCTTAACCACAACTTGATGAATGAAAGGTTATTAAGCCCCTTCCCTACACACACACACACACACACACACACATATACACAAACTCCTTATGATGTACTTTCACTAACAGTTTTTTTCCCTTGTATGCTGAAAATAGCTGATTGTCCTGGCATTGTCCTCTATTTTAGACATAATTATGTAAGCAGGGAGGAACATTAAAGCCAGCTGAAGTGACTGCTGAGGACTGTGGGAACGGCTGAGAATTTTAAGCCCTCTTTGCGAGAAGCAGGAAAATCCACGTCTCTGGCTCTATCATTAATTGATCTTTTTTCCCTTGTGGAAAGAAGGATTTCTGTTGTTATATCGGGAAAGGCTAAGAACCAGAGTTGAGTTTGGCTGCCATGTAGTACACTATTTGAAACGTATGTTTAATTTTATCCCTTGTACATGCGTTTGCCTGAGACATACTACAACTCCTTAGTAGGCCTGTCACAGTTCTGAAATTTTGGGGCCTGGTAAATTGCTCATGGCTGTCCGTGGTTATTATTTTTGGTCCAAATGTATTAGTGTTAGAATTATGCTGGAACCGTGCAGTGATTTTGCTGTTCAGCTTCTTGACCTTTTTTTAATATATATATATATATATATATATATATATATATATATATATACATATATATATATATATATATATATATATATGTGTGTGTATATATTTGCTCTCAGTTCAGTAGCAGAGCAGCTGAAGAGAGGAGAAACGGTGCAGGCGGAGGCTTTTGACAGCGTCACCATCTATTTCAGTGACATAGTGGGCTTCACTTCAATGTCCGCTGAAAGCACACCGTTAGAGGTATGTATACGTGTATGAAATTTTAAAAAATGTATATATATTATGATATTATTACAGGCTATAATTACATGTCCAGTAGAAATGGTGACTTTACAGCATCAACCATTCGACTGAAGCTGAGCCTAAGGAATACAAGGATACTTAAGAAGATGAATGCGTTCTCATATCCTTGGCTTTCCCTCGAGTAAATGTCTTCTTAAAATACGAGCACCTTTTGAGGAAGAAGGCTTAAACTCTGGTGGCCCAATATGGTCTTGAGTTCGTTATATCTCCTGCCAGGAAAATTCCATTCGTTATAGAGGGAAGGATTGGTTATGTGTGTATGAATCTCAAATCATATCTAACGAATTAGACAGCAAACAGAAGTCTCTGTTTAACTTAAGTCACAGCTGTTAAAGTGCCAGTACATTTTCAAGCTTTCGGCATAGTGAAGACTCTTTGTTGTGACAGAAGTATTGATTGGGTGTGAAAATAGAAGAAAGAAGAAATGACAGATATAAGCAGATCTCATGAGAAAAGTAACGTGTATGTTAGACACTTCCTATAATCTAAGGCTAATGATAAATGGCTAAAAAAGTGTTGTTATTTACTGTACCAATAACAAAAAATGATAATTGTTGATATGGCAACGTTTTCTATATGGAGACATTTATTTAACATTTATGGAAGGAGTCTCCACTGGTTCTTTTTGCCTTATTAACTTCATTAGAGAGAAAAACAGATGCCGATTTATAGCTGCTGTAACATAAGTGAAACACAACAGAAACTAACTTGTCTAGGGGATGTATTATTTATTAGAATAAACGTAGAGCATGTCATTAATTCATAAATAATTTTTTTTTAAGAATTGGCCAATCACTGTAGTATAAGAGGAATAAAACACTTCTGGACTAGTTGTTGCTTGCTGGAAAATAATCAACTACATGATGGAAACTCTGCTTTGCATCAGCCCATCAGTCATCATTGATTATAAACCCTCATCAGGGTTTATTCCTTACTTAATATAACCAAATATACATTTCACCTTTTCTGCACTGTCTTTATATAATCTCCCATGATCTCCCAGCATCAGTGTGCTTAATTTTATACTCACACTGTTATGCTGCACGCACCATGCTCTCATTGTGTTGTATTCATTGTTGTATTCATTATTCATGCAAATCTATTTCTCGGTAAGGTCTGTGTTTGGTCTTGCATCCAAAAGAGGAGGAAGAAACTATTTTCATTTGAGGGACGCTCAAGCAGTCCATATAGAAATGCATCACAATCAAAGCAGTTCTTTTTCTTTTCTTTTCGTCCTGGAACCTTTGTGGAAAATAATAGTACAGAAGGTACAATGGGTGTGTTTTCGCATATTCTGAGGCAACACAAGTTTGCAGGAAATATCTTCAGACGTGTTCTACTTGCCAACTGAAAAGGTGACTGACCGCTAGGGAGATTCGTGAGGCAACAACTGCATACTTGGTTGGTTGGCACCAATTAATTCCTGAGAGAACCTACTGGAAATGGCATGCCAGAACCCCAAACTAATTAAAACAGACTGTGAGCTGTAACAGAAAATTCGTACATTGTAGAAAAAGAAAAGTTGACGTAACTTAACATTTCAAGGCAACTTGCTGTACAGCTTTATTGAATTAAACCACCTTTTTTTTTTTTTTTTTTTTTTTTTTTACAGGGTAGTTAGCTAAATTTCCCAACAATACTTTTATTTATAAATTTCATTAAAAACAATATATTGTACAATATACCTAAGTATTTACAAAGGCTTATTCCAAAAGGAGTCAAACTTTTGTCTTATATTTTGGTCAATTCTGATGACTGATTTTTGCTGACATAAATTTTTTCTGACACTTTTCTGACGGGTAAGAGAAGCTAAAGACGTCACTTTAATAAAAGTAATGACTCAAGCTGAAGTAAAAATATGTGGTTAAAAAAAAACCCTCATGTAGTACACTAGATTTACAATGAAAGGAGAGAAAAAAATCATTCAAAGTCATGTTTTATTACATCACACAGTAAGCACACGTCTCATCTGTCAAAGAAACAACAATGTGTACAACGTTCTCTGTTGGCTTGCTACAGTAGATGTTATGGGTAATCTTCGCAGTTAGTACTATAGTACAATTTTAATTGCTTAAAACATTTAGTACTGGAATACATTTCAGTTTTAATTAGTTTATAATAATATACTGGCACTGACACAAATCACAAATCGTACTCACTACTAACATGCGTCAGACCAGCTTTTCTGACTAACTTACGTTAGAACATCATGAGAACTGATTTTCTGGTGTGGTACATGTTGATGATGTGATATGTCAAACATCAAATTCAATTTGAAAGAAAAAAATCATACTGAATGTGTTTTTATGTTCATACTGCAGAAAATCTGAATTAGGTACACCAAAATAATACTCTTTATAATGCTTCCTGGTAACAAACTGTGACCGAAAACTTGTCCCTGTCCTCTCTGCAGGTTGTAACATTGCTGAATGACTTATACACATGTTTCGATGCCATCATTGATAATTTCGATGTTTACAAGGTGAGTAGAACTCTCTATAAATCCCTCTCAAAGGGACATTGATGGGATTTTGCTTTTAAGCAAAAATTGTCCTTTTAAACTCTTTTGATTCATTCTTGAATTTTCACCCATGAGCTTTAAAGCCTAAATAATAACTCAACAAAGCATGGATGAAGACATCTGCCTTCTTCATTCTAGGTGGAGACCATCGGTGATGCCTATATGGTGGTGTCAGGTCTCCCTGTACGTAACGGCAAACTCCACGCGCGGGAGATTGCCGGAATGTCGTTAGCTTTACTGGAGCAGGTCAAAAGCTTTAAAATCAGACACAGACCGAATGATCAGCTGTGGCTACGCGTCGGAATCCACACGGGTACGTGTTTTTTTCTGCTGTTGGACGTTTGGGTCGAGTACAAATTTGTGTTATTACCTCAGCTTGCAAATTGCCACTGAGTGTGTTTACACGTACAAACTAATCAGATTAACTGCAAAAAAAAAACAAAAACAGATTTTGGGATCAATTTCAGCACCATGTTTACGTGCATTTAAGTAATCTGATAATCAGATAACTCCAGCTATCAGCTAGTAATTGCGTTTTACAGTAACATGGTAATAGCATTGGCAATTTTCAAGTCACGTTTTCAACATGGAATTATAAAAGCAGAGCAGCATTTGTTAGCATTTACAATCTGTATTTTTAATCCGTTATGTTATGTTACTATAACGGCTTTTATGAATCGGCCTCTAGGTCACTTCAGTGGTAAATATTTATTTTGGAGTTTATATGTTTGAAAATTGCACATCACATCGTCCTTCTTTAAGCTCTCACTATTTTTGATCCAAAGACAGGAACCGGCTTTTTTTTGTTTTCCTTCTTCCGGTTTGGTGTGTGAACACGTGCAGAACAATATCTATGTGATTAATGGTCTACATGCACGATCTGATTATTGGCCACAATAACTCTTGATCGAATTTCTTTAAATCTAATGAAAATGTATGTTTAAGCTCATAGTATGTGGTTTATGCCTGCTTAAATGATCTAAACAGATACTGATCTGATTTATAGTGCGCATGTAAACACACTACAAATTCACACATGTTGTCATGAATAAAACGTATTTCTTTTAGGCCACACACTGAGGCAAGTCTGTATCATGATCAGTTACCCCAACTTGCAAGGGCTGAGTCACAGTATTAGTACTTAATTAATGTTTTCTCTTATTCTCAGCCACATCGCCAAGCAGTAATCCTCTTACGCCTACTTTAGAGTAAATCCCCCAGCATGCTCTCACAGATCTCTGTCAATCTCTGTCAGCTTGTGTATATGCAGACCGCAGTGGCTGTTGTAATGAGATTAAGCCTGGTACGACTGCAGGGATCAACGTCCTCAGTGTGAACCCTCAACCTGTCAGAGGATACTTTTGATCAGAGGGTTGTGTATGGTGTCTTCCGGCAATGAATCTCACACTTCTTTCACTCTGTGTATGTGTGTGTGTACAGGGCCTGTCTGTGCAGGTGTAGTAGGACTCAAAATGCCCAGGTACTGTTTATTTGGAGACACGGTCAACACGGCGTCAAGGATGGAGTCCACCGGGGAAGGTGGGTGACAAAAACAAATTTCTAGAACACACTGAGGTGGTTAGAGAAGCTAAAATCTTCACTTTAGTAAAAGTAATGACTCAAGCGCGAATAAAAATAAGTGTCCTTGAGTAAGAGCAAGAAAGTATTTGCTGAGAGACAGCTCAAGTAGCGCACTAGTCGATACGCAGGTTCAGATTTACAATCCGAGGAGAGAAAAATCATTGAGAGTGTTTTGGGTTTTTTTATACATCGTACAGTAAGCACACGTCTCATCTGTGAAAGAAACGTAACAGTGTTTACAGCGTTCTCTTCTGGCTTGCTAGATGTCATAGGTAATATCCGCAGTTAGTATGATTTTAATTGCTTAAAATATTTACTACTGGAATGCATTTCAATTTGAATCAGTTTATAATAATATACTGGTAAAGTAGTGCTACACTATGCGTTCGCACCCAGTGAACCACAGAAGGTGAAAAAGGTGTCTCTAGGACGCAATATGACAGTTTAAACCTTTCGTATTCGTTTCTCATTTTATTTGACCTCAATAATCCGTCTTCTTCAATTCATCTTGACGCAGAAATACATTTATATAAACCCCTTCAACACACAATGATGCCAAATCACAAATCGTATTCACTTCTACATAGGGTATAATATAATGGCATTGTAAAGCCTTGATCTAGTGCACTATATTCCCAGTAGTACCTCATTTGAGATTCAGACACACACACACACACACACACACACACACAAAAAGGAGCAACACTAATACATGGTAGTTGGATGTTGGAATTACGTAAATGTAGATTTGTAGATTTAATCAGGAATCTTATACATTATTTTGAGTTTAGAGGTTTTAATAGACTTAGTGTTAGATAACTACAGGTGAAACACAAGCTCTTAAGAATTCAAATGTATTTTTCAGTCCGTATGTCATATATCAAGGAGGTAATTCTGAACTTCAGTTCCCATCAGCCACTGCACTGTACTACAATGTCACATGACCACCTGCACCTGAATCACATTTCTGTTAATGAGCATGCTTATATATAGCCATTGTTTGCACTGCTTCCCTGTCTTACGTTTATCTTAGACTACCGTTGTTCCATGTTACCGTGTTTTGGTCCTGTTAGTTTTTGTTTAGTCCTTGCCACAGTGTTTTGCATTTGTCGTAGTATCTTTTGTGTGTTGTTGGTTTATATAATAAAACGTTGAAAATCTGCAATTGCTTCCGCATCTACCTTTGAAACGTGACACCGAACAGGATTTTGCTGCGTTTTTTTTTTTTTTTTTTTTTTGTGATTGTTGCGCCAAAAAATGCTTGGTTGCTTTGCTGCGTCTTTTTTTTCACCAAAATTTGGAATGAAATTTGCTGTGTTTTTTTTGCGGAAAACTGCTTGAATTGGTCAAATTGTATAAAATTGTTTTGCACGCTATTTTACAGTGATGTTTGTTGGGAAACGAGACTTTTTAGCTGTAAGCATGTCCGACGCACGTGAATCGAAGAGCGTTTTGGCTGAATGCGCATTGTGATGATGTCACATGATGCGTCTTGGCCCTAATCTGCAGAAAATCTGCAATAATTTTTTAAAAAAAAAAATTGCAAACTCCTCCGAATATTGTGGAGTTTCCTTGATTTTGCATTCATTTCTGAGATACATAAATAAGCAAAAATATTCTCAAAGTGATATTACATTTTGGATTGAATTAGTTTTGGGACAGTTTCCAACAGTTTCTGTGGCTGAATCTCAAATAGCATCATGGACATATAGTGAACTGCATAGTGTCTGTGCCAGGTCAACAATTACTATTGAATAAATATAATTAATTAGTAGATGTAAATTGATTAAACATAAATTATTACCCATCTATGAATGTCCTGTGACTATGTGGGAAGAACAGGGACACTGTAGTTACAACAACCCCAATTCCAAAAAAGTTGGGACGCTGTGTAAAATGTAAATAAATGTAAATAAAAACAGAATGCAATGATTTACAAATCTCATAAACCCATATGCTATTCACAACAGAACATAGAAAACATATCAAATGTTTCAACTGAGTAAGAAAAAAGAAAAAAAAGCCAAGTTTGAATTTGAAAAGTAAGAGTAATCTGCACTTACTTTTCCAGCCTTTTGTTGCCCCCTTTTTTATTTTGAGACATGTTGCGGCCATCATATTTAAAAAAATGACCTTATTTTTTCCTTAAAATAGTACATTTCCTCAAGTGGAACTTTTGATATGTTTTCTACGTTCTATTCTGAATAACATATGGGTTTATGACAATTATTTACATTTTACACAACGTACCAACTTTTTTGGAATAGGGGTTGAAAATAAATGTGATAATAAATGTGCAATTTATGTTTTCCATCTTGATTAGTGATGAGTAAGTGGTGCAGGCATTTATTGGCCTTTGTCTTATTGGAACAGTTCATTTATAATCGTCTCAATCAATTAATTTACCAACCTGCTATCTTGTGTAGTCGTCTGTCAATAGCATCCTGACTGATAAGTGAACATTTCCAGCATTTCTCATGGTGCAGCGTATTCCACAATGGATTGGTTCAATGGTGTTGTGAATGAGCACTTAGCAGCACACACCAGTACAAGATATATATATATATATATGCACCATGCACCATCCATTGGGCTCATTGTTTGTATTGACTTTCTGCCTGACTTCCTGTACTGGGCTTCCTTGTACTTAATAACCATTAATAATGAATGCAGGAGTCACTGCCCTTCTATCCTGTGTGATTTATAGCACACTTCTAAGTAAGCCTCAGTATCCATTCAGAGCATAAAATCTCACAGCCCATATGGAGTGTGCATTTCCCATCAAATCCGTCCAAACCACTAGAGACTACATGCATACATACGTTACTTATTACACGCTAGGCCTGGGGTTTTCCATAAGTCTGAGGTCATCAGGGTCCAGCTGTCACTCACAGATGTGCACTTACTCTGATTGGCTGTATTGACATGTTCCCCTTTTCGCAGCCCTGCGGATACACGTGTCCTCGGCCACCAAAGAGGTGCTTGACGAGTTTGGCTACTTCGACCTCCAGCTACGAGGGGATATAGAAATTAAGGTAAAGTACTCAAGTACGTCATAAAACATGTCAGTGCCTGGGAATGAGTTAGATTTGTTGTTCAGTCGTTACCACAGCGTAGTACATTTGAGGTAATCCTCTGGTTAAAATAAAGACAAAAATCTTTTTTTTTTTTTTTTTTTAATCCCATTATCTAATATCATTTAACATGATCTATTATCAATAACGTTTAAAAAGGACCAAGTGAACACTACAGGATGAGTTCTTGACTGCTCCTAGGCTAGTACTACACGCTAGTAACTAGCGTGGCTAGTTAGAGAGCTAGCTTTAGCTAGCTCATGTAGGGTTTGATTTTTTTTTGTGTGTGTGGAGTTTTTTGCTGCCTATCTGCCAGGATAAGATGACTTTTAGCCTTCTTCTCATTTTGGAAAGATTTCTAGAGCAATTATGACTTTGGGGTCCAAAAAACGTACCATCTAAGTTAACAACAATTTATTTATTTTTTTGAGGTAAAGAGTTAGCACTTAAATGTAGCATTATCGCCAACATGTGTCATTTGAACCCACAATTAAACCTGAAAAATGTTCCCAGTTTGACCACTCTTCAGGGATATGTCCTTTTTTGCTTCAGTTGAAAAATGAAATGTTTTGATTTATTTGATTTATGTATTTTTGGATGCCTATTCTTAGAACTTGTACATGATTTGGAAATCGATGTGTATTTGGTATATATGGGAGATATAGAACAAATATCCTGGTACTTGAAGGAATTTTGTATGATAAACAAATACGAAAAGTAAATTAACAAGAAAAAAATGGGAAGTTAAAACATTTAGTGCCTTAATCTTCAAATATGTACATGAAACATGAGTAACGAGAGTTGCTCATCGTTACTTAATAGTATTGTTAAAACAAAAAATATCTCAGAATTGTGAAATGTGACATATTTATTACATATTTATCTCAATATTCATATTACAGGACTAAACCATAATGACGTGCGCTGTTATAGGAAAACAATCAAAGACAGTATTGTGATATGGGTCAATACAAAGCGGAGTTATGTATACCACCCCAAAGTTGAGAAAGTGTTTTATTCCTCTTACACCACAGCAATACCACAGCCAATATTTTTTTTTTGTATTTATTAAAGACTGACATGTAGTACTTTTTATCCATTTATAGTTACATTTAATGTTGTCGAACCTCTGCAAAATAAGTTAGTTCCTGTTATCACTTACACTACAGCACCCATTAACAGTCATTCCCTCAGTAGCCTCTGTTTTCTTTTTTCTTTTCTTTTTTAGATAGTCACTGAGAAACAACAAAGTCCTCTGTCCTGAAGACTTTTTCTCATGTAGGAAAACGTAAAGTTGCAGCTTTAGCGCCGACTGTTACAAAGCACCGGCACTCGTCAAAATCATAAATGTTAAATAAATGTCTTCTTACAGAAACCTTCACCATATCAACAATTACACACTTTTTTCTGGTAGGTCCGCCATACAAAATCTCTTAGTGAGTCGTTACTATGGAAATGTATTAGAATGAGAGCTTCCATTTCAAAATGTGCTTTGCTTTGCAGACAGAACTACTCAGATCAGCTGTTAAAAAAAATAAAAATAAACAACTATCCTTCTGACCAGTCAGATTGAAGAAATAAGCAGTGCTTTTATTCTGGTACTATATAAACCAGCACCGGTACGCTCCGATGTATTTGACATTTTTAACCACACGTTATCTCTCCGGACTCTGTGTTATGGATGGTATTCTCTGTGCTTCTCGGATTTCAAGCTCTAGCAGAGACAGAGAGTCCGCATGCACATTGTGTCCCTGTTGAAATGGAAAACAAATGCTGTTCACTCCTGATGAAGCTACTTTTTCCAGTTAAGCTAATCTGAGACTGCTTTTGCAGTCCCTTATATGTAATTGTATTTAAAGATTAGGGGCAGGGGATGCTCGACAGCTTCTCATCGGGGTATTAGTCATTCGTTTTTGCAGACTCAAGCCACTCTGCTGTCCTCGAGCAGGCACTGAGTGTTGATTATTTGCGCCAGCGTGCATCCCGGGAGCTTGTCGATGTGCCATATTGATCTCTACCTTCCCTTCTTTCAGGGCAAAGGCAAAATGAGAACGTATTGGCTTCTAGGGGAGAAGACAGATGTCTATGTTATCTGAGTGCTGCTGATGGAGGGAAAGAAAGTGCTGGGACAAGACCTCTTCAGCACAATCCTTGTTTTTTTTTTTATCCTGCACCCCCCCTGGATTTTGCTCTTGGATTGAAAGGATGCACAAACCAGCCCCATGTTCACATCATTACTCCTAATACCTTATGAGGAATTATAATGTAGGTATGTTTCATACCTCCTCCAACTGCAAAAGAAACTGTAAAGGTGGTGTTGTTGGGTTTTTTTTTACGATGATGCAACTTCCAGTGTTGATAGCTGAGGACTTTTTTCCCCTCAATGATTTTACTTATTTTTGTGCTTTCTATATCCAGATTTGTACGTGATTTGAAAATCGATGTGTATTTCCAAACAGCACATGAAAAAGGGCAAAAGTACAATGTACTGAACTTAGTGCTGGCGTCAGAAGTGATATTTCGCCCTGGTACTATACAGGTTAATATTTGTATATATGTATATCCAAGACAATGTAAGATATTTTGTTCAATAAACAATCTGAAAATTTATTTCTGAGTGTTTGCACAGATTTTGCGATAGAAATGTCCTTCCTCTGTGCGGTGTAGGAATGGTTTGCCTCTCATAAGCTCTCATAAGAGGAATTTTGATATCACTTGAGTACCTCATCCTCGATCCTCCTACAATCTCCGTGAGTCGTATCATGTTACAAAAACAAAACAATTTTGACAAAAAATGTATGTATATGGAAGGAATGATGTCAACAATTATTTAGAGTCCATTAGGTCTTTTACCATCTGTTTGAGTGTGTGTGTGTGTGTGTGTATATGTGTGCTCATGTTCACAGCAGCATCCCACCTACTCGATTGTGAATTGCCTCCTACACTCTGCTCTGTCACTGCGGCTGCTGTTGCGAAGAGGTCGTACTGCAGAGCGCAACTGCGCCGCACTCGATAACGAGCCAGCTTCTTTGTTACAGTGCTCAGCTTTACGTATTTATGCATATTCTTCGGTTTTAAGTTTTAAAGAACAGGCCCCGAAATTCTCACACACAAATTGAACAGCTCTGTCCGGCTAAGCAAAGCAACGCCTTCTGACCAATCAAATTCACGAATTCAACACCGTGTTAGTTGAAATTTCGTTTGCTGAAAATTAAGTTACATTTGAAATATATGAATCTAATCTTTATAGTGTGTTTATGTGAAAAATTGTGGAAATTACAAGGTTTTTTTTTTTTTATGGGTCTCCACAGAACCCATATATACTACTAAAAATGATCCTGACAGTATAAGACACGTTATAAACATACATCACTGCTAGTTTAAGTAGGAGTATGTTATCAGGTTTAATTCTGTATTCAGTCTGTTAACCCTTTACTGCATGGTATTGCCACTTGGCAACAATTAATTTATATATAATAACAACAATTAATTGATAACACAAAATTACTATTTTACTTATTTACAGTACATACATTTTTCTTTACATAAATACTTTACATCACATATATTGATTTGACTACAATACTCATTTTAGACATTATTTTCAAAATTTTATGTTTGAGCAGAAAGAATGAAGAATTCAAGAGAAAGAGTTAAAAAAAAAAAATACTTCACCCAATATGTTTGGATTTAATTTTTCTGTGCATTTTGAGTGAGTAAATCCATCCACATATCATTTACAACTGTAATTCCTTTCTAGAAGATATAACTTTTACTAGGTGGCAAAAAAAAAAACAAACAAACAAAAAAAACAACTTATAGTCTGGAAAATGCAGTAATTGGAATTGTAATCTCGTACATTTTGACCAAACATTAAAAAATTTTTATATTTTTATTGCTTGAACTAATTGAAACTTTTTTATGTAAATGTACTAATTCATGCATTAGAGGGTTAAACATCGTCTATAATTTACTAGCACTGAGCACGTAACTAATAGTGTAGTTGTGCATTTCGTTAAAGGCATCGGTGTTGTGTGTTACAGTACCACTGTTTCGCTGTGACATAAACACAAAGGATTCAAAATGTCATACAGCGTCTACTGAAGCAAGTCTATTTGAATGGAGGTGAAAAATTGATTTAAGCTTCCCTTACTTGTTAGCTAAGCTAGCCTCACAGGTTCAGTGCAAAACAAAAGAAATCTGTGCCGAAGAAAGACGCGTTTAGACATCGCCAGGTACAGAAATGGTACATATTGGGAAATGTTAATCAGCCACATTTAAAGTTTTTACTAGCAATTGGAATGTCGGACAAAAACGGCCCAAGTGCCACGAATGCTTTTGCAGTTTTTGAATTTTGGACCCAGCTATAAGCACGCAGTTTCTTCAAGGCTGAGTTGTTCTTCCAGACAAATTTGGAAGAATCATCGCTGTCATTTTAACAGTGTTATGTTGGCCAGATGAAGTGGTAAGTGCGGGCCATCACTGGACCATTACTCATTCGCGATCATGGTTTAGATCTTGTGTGATCATCTACTTTTGTGCTCAGGGGAATACTGATTTCAAGCTGAAATTCCTTCAAGCAATTCCTTTAACAAATCCACGATTTTTGTCTCTGCTTTTCAGTCGACCTTACAACTGCATCGTCTAGTACTGTGAACAATCAGTCTAGGGTTGGTTTTTTTTTCCCCAAGAAAAACGATGCGAGTTTGTCAAAACACTAACAAAGAGGATTTTTTTGAAAGTCAATAAAATACAAATTTGCACCAGAGAATACATGCAGAGAGAATCTATTGAATACGCCTCTTCACACCAAGGTTTCCATTCTGATGTGCTTGTGTTTATTTCTACATTAACATTTATTCATTTATCCAGGGATTTATAAGTGAGATATAAGCCAGTCCAATAATACAGTTGAACATTGGATGGTTAACACATGAAAGATGGAGGATGAACAGGATACAGTAAATGTCATACCCTGAGACTGCAGAAATTACAATCTGACCTTAAAGAGTGTCATTCAACTACAGATCTAAACCTCCTCATCTGTACACATCTGCTCGAACTCTTCAGCTTCCAAAGATTTCGTGTAATATAATGCCATCACACTCTCGTAGATCGCTAACTAGCTGAACTGAGCCTCTGATATATAGCTGCATTGTATTCTGGAACTTTAAGTCCAGCATTTTTGCATCATTTCTATGTTGGGAGTTCTCATTAATGTGACATTGGACGAGAAATGAAAACGAAAAAAGAAGCCCTTTTCCCTTTTCCTAACCCTAACTCCACTGTAACTGTAACTAGCACTAGCAATAACAATGCAACATCAGCGTCACAGACATCCACTAGCCTCAACCTACAGCATCAACCAACAAAGAATCGCTAAACACATCACAAATATATATATATATATATATATATATATATATATATATATATATATATATATATATATATATATATTCAAGATCAACTTATTTAATGTGCTTCAGGGTGGAGCGTTCTATTAACTACACACAACTGGCAATAATTAACATCTAAAGTTTGTGTTTTTAACATTAAGTCTTCATGTAGGTTCTACCAGATGACAAATACTTCCCAAAAAAAAAACCAGGGGGTGAATCTGCATGAACATGTTCTAAAAATGACTTGTTGCCATAGCTACCCTGCTCAAAGCATGAAAGGTTAGTGCATTGGTGCTGGAAGTAAGCCACTGGATTCAAAAGGAAGCCAGCGAGAGCAACACTTGGTGTGTCATCAATATAACACGGGTTCCTGCATATAGTGAGAAGGCAGATGCTTTGTGTCTAGCTACAAACCTAAATAAATGTTGTCACTGCTCGAGCACAGCCTGCAAAGTTTCACTTAAAGGATTCACTGACAGGAAGGAGCTTACTGAGTTTATTTGCCAGATGATAAGTGTTGTTGGAAAAGTATTCGGTATAAACGGAAAACATGAAAAAGAACAATACGGCCTTTGACGGTTTGGTTTTAGACTTCGATGAGAACTAAGGTCTGCGGTACATAATGATCACGTTTTGTAATGATTCTTGAACATCCGTATATTAGGAAACAAAAACATCAACAAAAAAAAGAGGTTAGAGTGAGTTTATAAAACTGCTATTTATTTTCCGATTCCCTTTTGGAAAGAAAATTGCTCGTACTAACAGCATGAAATTACACTTCTTCTAAATCAATATAGTTCTCAGGATTGGGGTCCAAGCACTCATTGATTGGTGTGGAGAAATTGGCGTTCTTCTTAAAAGGACCATTTCTATTTCTCACTGCTGTCACACCCTGTTAAATAAAAAAAACAGTGACTTTACCTCAGGACTGAGAACAAACACAGTGTTTATACGTTTTACAATCAACTCCAAAATTACTGGCACCCTTCTTGAAAATGACCAAAAATTGATAGCACATGGCATGAGTGATATTTTAAACTTAAACGTACACTATATGGCTAAAAGTATGTGCACAGTATGTGCTTGTTGAACATCCCGTTCCAGATTTCGTCTCCTCTTGGCTGTTATAATAACATCCGTTCTTCTGGGAAGGCTTTCCACTAGATTATGGAGCGTGGCTGTGGGGAGTTCAGCCACAAGAACATTACTGGCACTGATGTCGGACCAGGAGGTTTGGGGATGCAGTTGGTTTTACAGTTCATCCCAAAGGTGTTCAGTGGGGTTGAGGTCAGGGTTCTGTGCAGGACACTTGAGTTCTTCCACTCCAACCTTGGCAAACCATGTCTTCATGGAGCTCGCTTTGTGCACAGGGGCATCGTCATGCTGTTTGGGTCTTGTAGTTCCAGTGAAGGGAAATTGTTATGCTACAGCATACAAACACATTCTATACAATTGTGTGCTATCAACTTTGTGACAACAGTTTAAGTGTGACGGTCAGGTGTCCACATACTTTTGGCCATAAATATAAAAGGCTGTAGCTTCTACAATTGTTTGAGTGGAAAATGATGATAATAATAATAATCATCATAATACTATGTTTATTTGATGAAATTCTCTCCCCGTAAAGGATGGCAATAATTCTGCAGTTGCTTGTAAGCCTTTTGTTCTGTTTTCAGCTCACAGAAACCCATTGAAATTATGCTGAAATGACTATTTCTATTTAATATTGAATATACCAGTATAAATCTGTTAGATAAATAATTTATCAAATTATTTTAGTCACATATTTTTATTAATGAGATTATATATGTCATAAAAAGGTTCAAAATGCCTGGTTTTTGTAGGTTTTGTGTATCTATTTTTTAGAATGATTGCATGTAAAACTATACGAAACTATACCATACAAAAGCCCTGAACTGCAACTAAATAATAATAATAAATCAGTAAATGTGATGTGCTGTCATTATTTCACTAGATCACACTGCAACTGCTAAGAACAGTTTAAACTCGTCTCAAACATCAAACAGGTGATAAGGTCAGTTTTATATGATAAAACTCTAACAATGCTCATACTCAGGTTGACACACTTGACACAATTATCACTACATTTATAGAAGAGAAATGATTTATAATCGCACTGTCCGCTGTCAACCAGAGGAGGATGGGTTCCTTTCTGAGTCTGGTTCCGCTCATGTCACCTCAGGGAGTTTTTGCCACCTTGCCATAGTTGCCTCTGGCTTGCTCATTAGGGATACATTTAAAATCGAAATTTTATATATGTCCATTGTTAAAAGGGCTACATAAATTATATTGAATTATTTTTACTTAATAACTCATTGTTTTTAAAATATTATGTTGATTTAATAACTCGTTATTTTGAGTTAATAACTCCTTATTTTGAGTTATTATCGTATTGTTTTGACAATTTTTTGTGACTCAACATGTATGAATTATATATTTGTCACAGTGTTCATTTTGACTGTTCGAATTTGACATTTAAGAAGAAGCCTTCATTTGTCACATATAAATTAGAGCACAGTGAAATTCTTTTCTTCACAAATCCCAGATTGTTAGGAAGATGGGGTCAGAGCGCAGGGTCAGCCATGATACGGCGCCCGTGGAGCAGAGACGGTTGAGGGCCTTGCTCAAGGGCCCAACAGTGGCAGCTTGGACCTTCTAATCATTAACCCGCACTCTTAACCACTGAGCCACCACTGTCCCATTTTATTTGAATGGACATTTGGCATGTGTCAACTGAATTTCACAAAACAAAACAAAATAAAATCTGGTTTACTAATTAATTTGATTTTCCCATACAGGGGATCAAAAAAGGTATATCTTATCATATCTTATCTTATCTGGGGAAACATCATACAGAATAAGAATTAAACGCTAATATTCAATATATTTGTTTTATTGATAGAGCTTTAGGTATTAAATATTAAGTGAAAATAAT
Source organism: Ictalurus furcatus (assembly GCF_023375685.1). NCBI lineage: Eukaryota > Metazoa > Chordata > Actinopteri > Siluriformes > Ictaluridae > Ictalurus > Ictalurus furcatus. The sequence continues at coordinate 15,525,675 of NC_071282.1, forward strand.
GAGATATTAACTCAAAATAAATACAGAGCACCTCAATATTTTGCAGTTCAGGGCTTCCATATTACATAAGCTTATAAATAATTCTATTTCTATTTTTCTTACTGTACCTGAATCTTGTCAAAGTTTTCCCTCCAAAATGTGATGGCCTCGTCGACCCTGTAGTCATGATCCTGAAAGCACACAGTTAAATATCAATATTCTTTCACAGTAATGACGTCCACTCATTCAAGTAGTTTTTTTTTTTTTTTTTTAAAGGGTGCCAAAACTTTTAGAGTTTGACTGTAAAATAAGATCATTCGATAAATCCACAGCAGTGTAGTGACTGACCGTGGATGGGGTCGGTCGGTCACACCGGAAGTCTTCCACTGTGTAATCAGTTCTGGTTACGGAGTACAGTTCAGGGGCTGGAAGCTGAGGTGTGAGCTCTGCATGTACCTGATCACTGTAATACAGATCAGATCATCACAGTGTGAGTTGATTTACTCGCTCTAAAACAATGTTCAGTAAAATGAAACTCTTTAAAGCACAGAGTCACAGTAAAATACTGATACTTGGTTGGCATCCTGGACTAAAATTGACTCGTAGTTCACTCTTGGGCATGGGGTCCAATGGGAAAGCCTTTGAATGAAGAATCAATCATATAGTTGAGATTAAGTAAGGAATAAAATACCACTGGGCATTATGTTATAGGAAAATAATCAGTGACGAATCAAGCTGGTATGATATCACCCCAAAGTGCTTTATTCCTCTTATAATACATCAATTTGCCAACAATTAAATTTTTCGTAATTAAAGAACATCACTTTTTGTTCATTTATAGTTACATTTAATGTTGAGGAACGTCCAGGAAAGTTAGGGAGGTAGTTCCTGTTATCACTTACGTTAAAGCAGCTACAAAAAAACTGTTCCCTCACCAGCCTCTTTTTTTTCTCGCTTGAAGTTCCATCCATCCATTTTATTTATCCTATTAACAGGGTCGCGGAGTCTTAGGGAACAAGGCGTGGGACACCCTGGACGGGGTGCCAACCCATCGCAGGGCACAATCACACACTCCAGACAATTTGGGAATGCCAATCAGCCTACAACGAATGTCTTTGTAATGGGGGAGGAAACCAGAGTACCCAGAAGCACAGGAGGAGCATGGCGGGATTCGAACCCCCAAATCCAACCCCAAAGGTGCGAGGCAAACATGCTAACCACTGAACCACCATGCCCCCACTCTCTTGAAGTTAATAAGAAAAAAAAATGAGAGCAAAGTCAGAAAACCTACCAACCATTATAAAGCGCTGACACGGGAGACTCCTCCCATAATTAAATGTCTCCTTACCTTCAGCATATCAACAATTATGCATTTTTCTTTGTTAAATAACAACAAGCGAAAAAAATTACAAATACTCCACCTATTTTTTGTCTCGTTATTATAACGTATTCATGTTAGGTTACTCCCCTATCACCTTCTGACCAATCATATTCATGAATTCAATAGCCCTCTGGTATAAGCTATAACTAACTTTGTGTATGTTTTTATCCATCTACTGAGTTTATCTAAAGTTCTGGGGAATATTTTTTTATTAGCATCCACATCCTGTTTCTCACTTAAGGCAGAGTCTGCTCTAGTTCTTTTAATAAAGTCCTCACACAGCAGTTGTTCTGTAGATGTGGTCAGTCGCTGTCCGAACTGGCCTTTGATTCAGGGTTCATATACTGGTCTGTGGCTATGAGATACTGTCTCGCTTTAGGCTCACATTTGTTTTGTCTCTTTTAGCAGAGGATAGTTGTCAGGGATACATCAAGTGATCCCCATGGCAACAAATCTCCAATGCAGTGATAAAGATTAATTGAAAGCTTTTAATTGAAGTATGAAAGCTGACCGAGACACAAACACTCCTTCGACACAGTCTTCCCACTGTTTCCTCTGTTCTCCTGGCTGGAACAGGAAGTGTGGGAGGCTGCTTTAGTGTCGCTGAAGCCTCAGACAAGATGAGGTCATCTGTCTTGTTTCATCTGAAAATGTGAAGTTCAACAGTCTTGCTCGGAATGGTTACCTTATGCTTTTGATGAGGTGCTTCTCCAGCAGCTCAGTTCGTAATCCTAGAAGGAAACGACATGGTTTAATAAAAGTAATGAAACAAAAGTTCTGTTACAGATGGCGATATAAACATTTAAAAGCATTGCTGGTGAAATGTGTGGATTTAATTTGTGTTTGCCAACAAAAACCTTTATGACTAGTTTGGACAGAGATTAAGGGATGTTTAACACCATAGCAGGAAATAAAAATGACACAAATGAAAAAAATAAAATACTATACAAATTAGATATAGAGGCATTTGTGCTTACCTTTCTGTCGTACCTGTGTGCCCTTAGGGCTGGTGAAAGCAGATTTCAGTGTACTGACACCATGCAATTTAGAGTCCACTGTGAGGATGCCCCTGTGTCCAGTTTTATGGATGACAGATGTTGGTCCAGTATTGTCCAGTGATGCAGTGGCCCTCTTAATTCACAGGAAAGAGTTTATCATGCATGCAACAAGGTCACATTATTGTATTGCTAAAAATAAGAATTAGTAATAATTCACACATGGAATGCTCCGGAATGTTTGGAGTGAGGGATTTCTGTGCAACAAAAGAGGGCATTTCTCAATCATGTTGCAGTTTCCCAATTTTGTGATGTGATAGATAAATGGATGGATGGATAGATGGATGGATGGATGGATGGGTGGATGGGTGAAATTAATGGATGGATATATGGGTTGAATGGATGATTGGAATTAATGGATGGATTGATGGAAGGATGGGTGGGTGAAATTAATGGATGGATAATTGGATGGATAATTGGATGGATGTGTGAAATAAATTGATGGATGGATCGGTGGGTGGGTGGGTGGGTGGGTGAAATTGATGGATGGCTGGCTGGTAGGATGGATGGAATGGATGGATGTGTGAAATTAATGGATGGATGGATGGATGAATGGATGGATGGGTTGGATGAATAAATGGAATTAATGGATGGATGTATGATTGGCATGATTGATGGATGACTGGCTGACTGGATAGATGGATGGATGTGTGAAATTAAGAAATTAATGGACTGATGGATGGATGGAATGGATGGATGTGTGAAATTAATGGATTGATGGATGGATGGATGGATGGATGGATGTGTGAAATTAATGGATTGATGGATGGATGGATGGATGGATGGATGTGTGAAATTAATGGATTGATGGATGGATGGATGGATGTGTGAAATTAATGGATTGATGGATGGATGGATGGATGGATGGATGTGTGAAATTAATGGATTGATGGATGGATGGATGGATGGATGGATGTGTGAAATTAATGGATTGATGGATGGATGGATGGATGTGTGAAATTAATGGATTGATGGATGGATGGATGGATGGATGTGTGAAATTAATGGATTGATGGATTGATGGATGGATGGATGGATGTGTGAAATTAATGGATTGATGGATGGATGGATGGATGGATGTGTGAAATTAATGGATTGATGGATGGATGGATGGATGGATGGGTGGTTGCGTGCAATTAATGGATGGATGTATGGATGAATGGATGATTGGCATGCTTGATTAATGGAATGGTTGGATGTCCTTTATTAATCCCAAATAAAGAAATTAACCAGTGTCTTGAGTATTTTTTCACTTACCTACATAATTCACTCAATATGTTTTTACATTAGAATTAGTTTTCGGACACAGATGAATGTTGTTTGTAGCTAAGGTCAGAAAACTTTAAATGAGCATGATTTAGCTTTATCAGATTTACAGTGTAGTCAGTAAGTCATCTAAACTCAGCTAACTGTACCAACTACAGCTGGTGAAAGTGATATAAGTGCAGGACATCAGTTGCAATTATCTAATTGCTTGTACCCAATATTCTTCTGTACAAATACTACACTGCAGTATACTGTACTATGCTAAACTAATGTCTCTCAGACTAAACTTTTCATCAGTTATAACAAAATATTAGGCCCATAATTCTCAAAGTCGGGTCTGTGAACTACCATGAGATATAGCCATGGAAGCTGTGACTATTATTATTGTTATTATTATTAATATTTTACATTACATTTACATGGAGATCATGATTAACACACTTAAAGTTAAAGTTGCTGTAAGTGCTATAGTAACCGAACTGACAAGTCATTTTTAATTGAAGGGTTTATTCCACTTAAAAGCTTAAAACTTAAACTTAAAAACAAGTGAAATCATCTCAATTTACATCAGCTAACCATAACTGTAATAAAACTAGGAATAGGAGTACTTTTAAAAGGAGGAAAGAATATGCAGTTAATATGATAGAAAATGTTTCAAACCCAACAGGTTTGGGTTAAATGGGTGTAAAGTTCAGGAATAAAAATCTGTATTTCCTCCAATAAATAACTTAATATGAGGGAATATGTTTGTCTAATGTGACTAATATTTAACTAGTTGGATTATAATCATAGGATCAATAAACCTGCGCTGTAGAGAGGGGTCACTGCTGCTAAAAGTTTGTGATCCCCTGTTGTATTACCAAGACTGTGGGGAAAAAAACTGGCCTCTGTTTACTTTAACGTTACACCTGTTAATTAGACAAAAAAATAAATAAATATTCCTAACACAGCTTCTATATTCAGCTGATGATCTGCACTCACCTCCTCCACCCAGTTCCCCAGTAAACAACCTCCAGCTGCTCTGTTTCCCACCTCCACCTCCGAGGAACTCATTATTAAATGTATTTATATTTTTATTTTGTATAAACCTATTTGTATTTATATATAGCGCTGTAAAATGACTTTTCTTCCCTCTAACGTTTAAAACGCTGTGAAACTTTACGTGGAAAAACTGGCTCTTGATATACGGAAGTATCCTTGCGGTTGCTATGGTAACCGTAAACAAAACGGACGTGACGTCATTGGAGTTGTAAAATCTATTAAATGTATCGCCTTATTTTAGGAAATATTATTGGTTATTTTTTTATTCCTTTTTATTGTATTTCATTTATAATGTACATATTTACGTTATTAATACTTTTTTTTACCTACTTTGCTTGTAGTTTATATAGTAAGTATTAAAGTTTATACTGAATACTTTGCATCAATTAGAAATTAAATAGGCTAAATAAATAAATAAAAGTTCTTACTAGTTTTTTTGTTCTTATTTAGCTTATTTTTATTGATCTTATTCAGATATTATCCAATAAATGTATCTCCTTATTTTTCTTGGCAAGATTATTATTATTATTATTATTATTATTATTATTATTATTATTATTGTTATTATTTTAGTTAGATTTTAATTCACATAAATTAGGTTATTAATTCTTTTTTTCTTTTACCTACCGTACGGTTATTATATATATATGTACATACACTTCTGGGCAAAAAAAATAATTAAAAATGGGCCATTTTATTTTTGTACACCCGGTCATGTGTTAGTTTGAATTTTACATCACACATTTTAATCATTATCATGATTTTACATTTGCGTAGAAGAAGACTATATAAGTGAACTTTCCTGTTTCTAGCTTTTCCCCCAAACAGTTCACTGCAGCAAAAGTAAACGAGTAAATGGAGGCCCAGGAGGTCTCAGGAGTGCATTTGTTTAATTCTTGCTAATATTCTGACCAATGATTCATTGTTAAAACCATTAAAAACTTAATATTTTGCCATTTAGGGCATTTTGGTCCCTTTTTTTGCCCCCAGGAGTGTAGCAAAATGTATAGAAAAACATCAAAATTGATCTATGCAGATAGTTATTTGCATGGAACATGATTGTTTCTTAAATGTATTTTGATGCAAAAGCTGTGCCTGCTTATTATTATTATGTGCTTTTCTGCCATCTTAGTCTGAATTAGCACCAGCTAGCAAAAATGAATAAATAAATAAATAAACACAGATTTAAAAACAGATATATAGATAATTTTTAAAAAATTGTTTCTTTGGGAATTCAAACAAAACAGTACAAAATGGAATACAAAATATCACTACCGCTGTGAGTCCCAACTGCTTTATAAACTGTGTTTGTTTTCTATGATTACTGTGGCAAGACTGAGAGTTGGCTAGTTTTTACTTTTTATAACAGATATATCAATGGCTACATTTTTATTTGGGTTGAAGTGCCTCTTTAAGAACTCAAACAGCATTACAAAATGGCAGACACGCCATCACTGTTTATTAAACAGGGAGTGACCTGTGTAATCACTATTCACATGGAAAACAACAGGCCTTTGTATAATCAGTCATCTGTAATCTATTAAATAGACTTGCATGTAATCTATGTAAGTCTATTTCCTCAGCAAACAATGTTTATAGTTGTTTTTAGCCTAGCATAACGGCAGATCTAGGTTATACAAGATGCTAATTTAATATTATTAAACAAGTCATACGTAATGTTAGCATTTGCAAAAGGGACTTGATGGATCACAGAGAAATAAGAAACCACTCTGAAAGGTTCTCCTTGGAGGATGGAGAGGTGATTGGGAACAGGCACAGAGCTTCCTTTCCACCAAACATATCAATTGATTCTTTGTGTAATCAGACATAGGTTGTGTTATTAATTGCTGTGTGAGCTCTTTGTGTGTGTTTGTGTGTGAAATCAATGACTGAAGGATTTGAGTCCAGCATTGAGGTTTTTTATAAGTTACAACAAAATGGGAAGTTTACATGTTGTTGGGAAATGTAGTCGAGTGCAGAAGTTTGCAAACACTTCGAAGAAAATGACGAATCATATCAACTGGATAGTCAGTGGGGGGCACGTTTGCCTCACACCTCTGGGGTTGGGGGCTCGAATTCTGCCTTTGTGCACGGAGTTAGCATGTTCTCCCCGTGCTTCAGGGGTTTCCTCTGGGTACTCCGGTTTCCTCCAGCAATCCAAAGACAAGCGTTGTAGGCTGACTGGCATTTCCAAATTGTCCATAGTGTGTGAATGGATGTCTGAATGGGTGTGTGTGATTGTGTCCTGCGATGGGCTGGCACCCTGTCCAGGGTGTCACCACCCTTATGCCCCGAGTCCTCTGGATTAAACTCCCTGCCACCCTGTGTAGGATAAGCGTTATGGAAAATGGATGGATGGAGGGATGGATGGAGATTCAGTGTGGTTTCTAGTAACAAAAATGTTCAAATAATCTGTGTTAGGATATAAATTATGTGTGGAAAAAAACTAAATGGTAACACTTTCTGTCTTCTGAATGTGCTATAAATAATTATACCACAGCAAGATGTTGCCAAGAATTATTATTGTTTTATTAATTAAAGAGCTACACATCATAATCTTTTAAAAATCAATTCATAGTTACATTTAATGTTGTGGAACGCCCACGAAACAACTGTGTTATGTTTTTTGTCGGTTAAGTTATAGCAGCTATAGAGTTGTTTCCTTATTTCAGTTAGCGAGACAAAAAAATTATAGCTACTTACTAAGAAATTGTAAAGCACATGTCCTCGGTTCTTGCACAGACTCCTTCCATAAATGTTAAATAAACATCTCCTTGCAGAAAACTTTACAATATAAACGATTCTACATGATTCTTTATTAAATCATTTCAAATCCGTTTATTATTATTATTAAGTAATTATGTGGACCGTCCACCTTATGGGTCACTGTGAATGAGCTGTTGCTATAGAAATGGCAACGTATTAGAATGAGCACGTTTATATAAACCTGTGATTTGAATTAAAACCAGAACTACTGTCAGAGCTAATGTTATAAAACACACCTCCTGACCAATCAGAATTGAGAATTCGACAATACTGTGGTATAAATGACTTTCAAACCCACTCTTTGCTTGCATAACTGCTTGCATATTTTGTAAGCAGCTTTTAGAGCATCTCAGTTGTAATACTTGGTTGTAATGTAACATTTTTTTCCACAACATTTTAGTCAGGTCTGCCTGTCCACACTCATTGACCTTAATCCATGTCAACAATTGTGTGTGTCTTAGCCAACCATTTGCTAAAAGGACTTGAAAGATCATTTCCCAGTATAGCCCAGTATAGTGAGGAGATACAAAGAAACCGCTCTGTAAGTTTCTCCCTGGGGAACTCTAAGATGATTGGGAATGGGCACAGAGGACAGAACTGCCTCTCCACACAAACTGTCAGGGGATTGGACAAAAATGGAACCTTTGCTTCCTATCAGTTCCTGCTCAATAGAATGTGTAGGTGATCTCCCAAATCACCCGTGAGAAGCCAAATGACATTTCACTCTGGGGTGCCAACGTGAGAGTGATGAGGATGAAGAGGTTTTCAAGCACTGGGTAGTTCCTGGGTAGTGCAAGAAAGTGTATTCCCATGAGGAGGAGAAGGTGAAGGTGTAGAGATTGCATTCAGGCACCATGCTTATACTTAGTTTTCTTTGTCTATTTATGATCTTGATCCTAAGATGTAAATTGTACGTATTGTAATGTTAATCTTTTAAGTCCATTGTATTCATTCTCCAGGGCTTACCTATATACTCCTTTTTAAATAACACTTATTAGAAAGTTACACTAAGTTGCCAGTTTATTAGCTACACCCTCAACTTTCACACAAACTACACATTCCAATATGTGATACATATGGAGTTTAGAGCATAAGTTTGCATTAGATTTAGTGTTGTAATGGACAAAACCAACAGTCTTAATTAATATTTATTTACCACAGCTTGATACCTGGCACTAGATATACCAGTTCTACCATCTCACAAATTCTGCACATTTCACACCTAATTGTTTACAAAAAATAGTGTAAAACCCAAAAAGCTGCCAGAGATTGCCAGTTACATGGATTAAAACAGCTTGTGGATCAGAGGGATGAAGGGAGAATGGAGAGAACTGTGCAAAAAAACAGACAGGCAGCAACATCGCAGTGCAGAATTTTGTATCAGAAAGCAACACTTATGAGCTACCAAACCGAAGCCCATGCTGGGTGCAGGGTTGGAGTTGGGAGGCCGAAATACCATGGCCACACCAGAATGGAAGAAAAAAGCTTTGTCTCTTGTTAGGCTCCAGGTGGATGTGGAGCCTATGCCAAGAATACTGGGCGTAAGGCAGGAATATACCCTAGATGAGACGCCAGTGTTTTACAGGACACCATGGACATACATATTCATACACATGGGCAATTTAGTATAGCTAATCTACCTCCTAGCATGTTTTTAGCATGAGCTTGGAGGAAAATGGAGAATCTGTAGGAAACACACAAGGACATGTGGGAAAACATGCGTGGCTACTCATAGGCTGAGCTCTGGATCAAATCTTGGAACTGTGAGGCAGGAACACTACCCAGTGTACCACAGTGCAGCCCTACTGCTAATTCAATCCATATTTAAGATTTACATACCATGTCGCCATGGACATATTGGGAATTCTTAATGACAAACCAAACAGAATCATCATCAAGTTTGACATCGAAGAACAGGAAAGTGTCTCAAGCAGGAGCATCAAAAATGAACATTTCAGAACTGGAAAAAAGTTTCCTGTTCTGCCGAATCTACCTGAATCATTTTGCTAGTGGAAGTATCAGCATTTGGTAGAAACAATACACATCCATGAAGCTTCGTATTTGGTGTGAAGGTGCAGGTCAGTGGTGGAAGTGTGATGGTGTGGGTGATGTTTTCCAACAGTGAAGAACATCTGGCACAGAGTCTCTGAAACATCATGACTGACCAAATTCATACCTTCATCTACAGGTTACAGGTTATCGATGCTCAGATGGACACTTCTATGTTTTATGATGTCATATGTCCCATTTTATTTTGCTCTTGGTCAGCTCCGTCTTCAATAGTGACATCACTTCCTTGATGTAGTTTTGATCACATGGTGTCACTACTTAATAAAAAAACAAAATGTTGCTATCTATTCATGAAATTCTACATATTCATCCCTATCCCTAATTAGAAGGATATTACAAATAAATTTCCAATAATATCTTAATTATTGTTGGATTTATGTTAGATTTTATGCAGAAAGAAATGAATAACAGTGCATGGTATTTTCTTGATTAAACAATAAAGAACAGATTTTACAAGAAACTTTCCGTAAAAGGCTTTCTCTAGAGAGCATCTTCTCCGTAAAATTAACATTGTAATTCTTAAACAAGGCTAGATTACTGTTATTTTTTAAGTAAGTGTACCAATTTACTCATATTTATTTAGACAAAGCCTCATTGGCAGAAATAAATGAGCATTTATTTATACAAGTTCCAATACAAAAAAAAAAAAGAAGAAGAAGAATATCAGTCAACTAGCAAACACTGCTTGTGATATTAATTGTTTAAAAAAAAAAAAACATATACAGGATTTGTTTCTAATATTCATCAAGTTACCAGAACGTCCAATATTTCCACAAAAATCAGACATCCATTAACAATATAAGGACGTTACCTCTGGTCTCGGCACATTACCCGAATCTGTCTTACAATACTCGAATAGCGCATTAAGCAGCCATTTAACAAACTGAGAACAGCCTGAGGAAATCATATTCCTTGTGCATTTTCTGGGATTTTCTTGCCCACCAATACTTCATTATTCATGCAGAACACGTGAAATGCAGCATTAGCAAATTCCCAAATCCTCAACCTATTTAAAAACATGAAAAATGAAGATTTAATCCACGTTTGTGCGCACTTAATGCTGAAAACTCCATGTTCTCCCCTAGGTGCAGTTAGGAATAGATAGTAGGACTTTTTGTGCCTGTGTTGAGAAATTTGTTTGTCTTGAATCTTGTGCATGTGTGTTTCGCCAGGCAATTCAGCATGTGCATTTTTAAAGAAGTCTCCCATGAGCGTGTAATGAATGTGGTTAAATTCTTGACATGCTCTCCAAGCAAGCCAGAGTTGCGTTTTAGCAGATGTAACAGATTGACTGAGTTTCTCTTGCCAAACATGACGGAATTAGCCATTTATAATCATTTATATCACTATCTTGTCAAATAGCTATAAATAATAGTAGAATGAACAAACCCACTCCTTCCACAGAAGATACACACAAAAAAAAAAAAATTCTCACAAAGCCACCATTGTTGTTGTTTTTTTTTTTTATATTAACACCAAGTGTTTCAAGAATAGGTTCTGAAAATGCTCCTACATGGGCGTGTGTGTGGATATTTTCAATCAGGACAATTAATCAGCTGCAGCTGCAAATCATTCTTTCACAGTGATGTTTGTCGTTAAATGAGACCTTTTAGCTGTACTCATGTTCGACACGAGTGAATCGAAGAGGGCGTTGGCTGAATGCGCGTTGTGATGACGTCACATGACACGTCTCGGCGCAAATCTGCGGTAATTTAGAAAAATTGAAGCTCCTCCAAATATTGCGGCGTTTGCTTGATTTGGTGTTCATTTCTGCGAGAGGCCTGGAGAGACTGATTAACTATTACTATTTCCTGAATTATATAATAAACTATTGAATTAGTAACACATTGTTTGTATTTTGTAAGGACTCTCCAGCGATAGTGCTGGAAGTTTTCCACCATGGATGGAGGATTTAGCACTTTGTGCTTTTGCTGATGTTTCTACAACGTTAAACATAACGGGCAAAACAGATTACACTGATAAAAAGTACAATGTGTCATTTTTTTAATTTGAAAAATATATTGTGAGAATTGGCAAATTGCTAGAACATACGCAAACAAAACATTTCGGGATGTGCTGTTACTGGAAAATAATCAACTCCGCTTTGCATGAGGCCACATCACACCATCCCATTGTTGATTTTCATACATCACCATGCTTTGTTGTGTATCAGTCTTTACTTAGAGTATGTAATCATTATTTTAGTACTAGCTTTAAATATAAATTCACATGAACTTATGTAATTTATGTAATGTATGAATGACTCGTACATACTTGAGTCAGTTTTAATGATGCATTGATCCACAAAAATGCTTTAAAAAAAAAATACCTCAGAATATTTAAAACCTTTTCTCTCAGACCTGCTCTCTTTCTCTGTTCTGCTTATCAGGAGTAAAAAAAAAAAAAACGCAACAACACTGCATGGCCTCAGCTGACCTTTAGCTAGCAGGAGACACATGAACCAGTCCTCCCTGAAGCCTCCCTGTCTCTCCTTCCTTCTCCTCTATTACTCAAAAATGGACAAGCTTTATACAATACAAGACTTAACGATATGACTCACCATCCTATCAACTACACATTGCTCCCTGAACCACACCGATTTGCATTTTAATCTATCTCATTTAAATTAACCCTGTGACTCGGTATCTTCTTTGTTATCAGATGTGTATAGTCCTATCATTAGTGTTTAACAGCTCTTCCAACAACCGACTGTTTAATAAGATTTTTAATAAATATGTCTCTGGCCTCAAAAAAAAAAAATGCAGGACAATATTTTGACTTGCAATAATCTTGACTCTTAATGCTTTGTCCCTTCTGCCCATCTTTGTTTAACTCCAATCTTTTAAAAACATCCATCTAGTCAGAACCATATCCAGACTAATACACATTTTAATGAATCTATTGATCGTTAAAGGGAACTGTAACGACAGGAAGTACCTGTAGTACAGTACTGAATCCTCAACCTCAGTGTTTTGACAGAACAAGACCCAGCATGTATTATATAAAGAATAAAAACATGATGGGGTGGTGTATAAGGGGAGAGAAAAAAAAAAAAAAGGGGAAAAAACAAAAACAGCAACAGCTCCTCTGTCCTGAAGAAGGCCATGATGAAAAACTGAGCCTAATAAAGTACTGACAGTGGAGACTCCTTCCATGAATGTTAAATAAACATCTTACAGAAGACCTCACCATTTCAACATTGAATCATCTACACTATTGGCAGCCTGTCCAGGGTGTACCCCGCCTTGTGCCCCATGCTCCCTGGTATAGGCTCCAGGCTCAAGGATAAGCGGTATAGAAGATGGATGGATGGATCATCTACACTGATCAGCCATAACATTAAAACCACTGAAAGGGGATGTGAATAACATTCTGTTCTCAAAGTTGAAGTGTTGGAAACATGGAAAAAGGGTTTTTGTTTGTTTGTTTTTATAAAATGGACAAGTGTAAGGATTTGAGCAACTTTTTACAATGACCAAATTGTGATGGCTAGACGACTGGGTCAGAGCATCTCCAAAACAGCAGGTCTTGTGTAGTGTTCCCAGTATGCAGTGGGTAATACCTACCAAAAGTGGACCAAGGAAGGATAACCGGTGAAGTGGTGACAGGGTCATGGGTGCCCAAGTCTCACTGATGGAGCTCTGGAGACGAGGTCACCACATTGACCTCTGGCTGGAGCTCGGCAGGGGGAGACCACCTTGAGGTTCTCAGGCTGGAGCTCTGGAGAGCCTACCTCATAGTAGGTGGTAAACAGCCTCGCAGGTTCATCAGGCTGACTCTCCCCAAAAATTCCTCCAAATCAAACTAAGAGTCTGTGTTATCAAAAATCCCCCTCATGAGGCACATGAACTCAGCCACACTCCCCCGTGAACCCGGACAGCATGAACCCCAACCACTGCTTCATTTCAGACTTGGGGTTTAACAGACTCTCAGAATAGATTTGGCTCTGAAGAAAGAATCCTTTCAGGTCTTCCGAGCCATCGAAGAGGTCTGAGGAATACACGAAAGTCCACTGGGGGAAGTGAACGGAATCAAACACCGGCATGGTGATCCTGGTGTAAAGCTCCTCTCGCTCTCCTGCAGCATCCATTGTAGAGTTGAAGTATTCTGTCAGGTGGTGATCTAGATGGATGCAAATGCAGGTGTGTGTCCTAAAAGCAGTGTTAATTAAATAATCCAGGCAGAACAATCCAGACTTATAAACAAAGAACAGGTGATGAACAATCAGGCTAAACTAGGCAAGGTACAAAACAGAATCAAAGGGCAGAAACAGGGTTCAAAAACCGGGTTCGACGAACACAAGCGATTCAAGGCTTGGTAACGACAGACCATAAGGTAACTGAGCATATACTTTGCCAAGAGTGAGTGAATGGAAAGTCCTTTTAAACTGTGGCTGTGATTGTGCTGTGAATTGGATGCAGGTGTGCGTGATAGACTGAAGGTGAGAGTGTTCTGAGAATTGCTGTCCATGGCGGCCATGTTTGTAGGCCGCCGTGCAGGATGGGAAATGTAGTCTCTAGTCCCCTTCTTTCCGGTATTTCCCTAACAGGTATAGGCTCCAGGCTCCACATGACCTTGTGTAGGATGAGCGGTATAGAATGGATGGATGGATGGAGGTGTGAAATTCAGGGAAAAAAATGTGTCGCAACACAGATTGTTTTTTTTGTTGTTGTTTTACCAAAAGTAACAGTTTAGTTGAAGAAAGTTTTCTTCAACGTCAGTTTCCTGACAGTAATTTTCTGTACAATGGATTAGCTAGTAACGCAGATGGGTTTTTTCCCCAAACCAGGAAATCTGACGCTAATGTGTCACTGGTAGAAGAAAGTAGACGTATTTGCAACCCAAGCATTCATGGATGAATTTTTGTAAAAATCTTGCCTGAAGTGTCTCATTTTTCTAGATGACCCAAGATTCGGCCTTGTTTCTGACCTTTCAGGCTAATTAGCTTTCTTCAGACCAATGCATGCACTATAAACTTTATGCATATCATTACTTCCATTAGCTCTAAATATGCACCATCCCTAAAGTGTGCTACTCCAGCGGCTTGAAATAACATTTCCCCTCTCCGTGTTTACTCTGTGCATTTGGAGGGGGAATTGATTTTTTATTTTTTTTATTTTTTTGCATCCTCAATTCATTTTCATCTGGCTTCCCGGAGAGAGGAGTCTGAGGCTCGGAGGTATTTCTGCTCCTCGTTCATCGCTTGCCTCGTCTTTTCTGTGGCCTGTGAGGTATGTATGGCTCTGAAAACCCAAATGTGGCTGTGCATGTTTAACTGTTTATTTGGTCCTGCTGAATATAGAGAAATGAGGTGTTACAGAGTACCTTTTTTTAGATCTTTAACTTTGCCACTGACAGTCTTGAATAAACATGAAATGATGGTTTTTAAAAGTGTAGTCCACACACCTGGTGTTGGAAATCACATTCGGAATAATTTACGTAAAAAAAAAAACAAAAAACGTATGGATTTTTATAGCAGATGGAGCTCTTCTTCACAGACTCTGAAATAAGACAACAATGTCCGCATTCATGTCGAACTAATAACAGGAAAAAAACAACAACCCCACAACAGAATCAGTGACTGAACGAGCAAAAATATAAAAAATTTTGTGACTTTAGCATGACAAACTGGTGAGCCAGGAACTGGTCATTAGCTCTGATGAAGGAAGGATTTGAAGTGCGGTTGCAACCTTAAAACCATTTTACTAAAGAAATGTAATATTTTTGCATTTAATATTCTTCCTCCTGCCATCATAATAGCTAACTAGCTAGCTAACTGCTAGCAAACTAGCCTTGTATTTGTCACAGATAAACCCAAGTATAACTTCTGGAACTTGAAATCTTCAGGTTCATATCTATTCATTTAACAGTGACAGATGGTCAGAATATTGAAATTCTAGTAAGACAGCATTACTGTTAGGAAACCATTATGGTTGAGCTTTTTAGCACAGGGTCTCAATGTAGTCATAAAATTAACACATATTTATTAAAAGACAGATGGGCAGAACCATTTGCGTTGCCAATTTTCTATCCATATTGTCCAAAAGTGTTTCAATCCATAATGTTGTGTGTCTGAATAGCAGGCATGGGAAACAGAAAAGTCGTGCTTGCTATTAGATAACAAAATTTACAGTTCTAGTTATATGTCCCTTTGGGTACTTTGATTAGGCAAAGTGTCCTCTACGTAACATGTTTTGTTGTTGTTGTTGTTGTTGTTGTTGTTGTTTTTTACAACTGCTGGTACAGAAATTCTTGGTTCAACAAAAGTCTAAAATAAGCCATTTGTTAAAAGCAAATTAGACAATATGGATTGCAAAAATGGACAATATGGATTGCCAAAAATCAACAAACATTAACGTAACAATTAAACGTTGTTGTTGCTAACATTAGCTAAGTCAGCTAGGTAGCTTAGAGCACAGGATTCTTTAGCTAAGCTCATCCAAGTATCACGGCATCTAACTTTCTACATGAAAATTCAGTCCGTCCAGTATTTAGCTTCTTCTTTTTTTTTTTTTTTTTTTTTTTACGATCACAGAAATTAGTGAAAAATCAAGCAAACTCCGCAATATTTGAAGGAGCGTGCAACTTTTCAAAATTCCACAGATTTTCCACAGATTTGGGTCGAAGACGTGTCGCGTGACATCATCACAGCGCGCGTTCAGTCAAAGCCCTCTTCGATCCACATGCATCGAACACGAGTACAGCTAAAAGGTCTCATTTACCAACAAACATCACTGTGAAAGACCGTGCAAAACAATTTCGTGCCATTGCAATTCCACCAATTCATCCAATTCATGTAGTTTCCAGCAAAAAAAAAAAAAAAAGCACAAACAAAACTAAAAAAAATCGAGCAATTTTGGCAGCGACAATCACAAAAAAAACCTCACTGAAATCCTGTACGGACTGATATATCTAAAGTCATTCTGCTTGTGTCACTTACTGAAGGCATGTTAAACCCTGAAACCAATCAGTTTTTATACAGGACTACTGAGAACATCTTTGTTTTAAATAAAAATTGTTTTGACACCAATCTATAAAAGTGCAATCATTCATTCAAAAGGAGTTTCAATATACTACTCATATAAAAGACATTACTTTTCATGCCGTGGAATATCAAGAAGACGAAGAGGACAGACTTGAGTCGTGTAGGAGCACTTTACCTTCTTAACAGTATAATCCAATTTGTGCCAGTTAATAAGTGCTATTCATCAGGGGGAGATGGGGGGCTTTCTCTATTTATCTAGCTGGACAGCTTGAACCAAGTGGCCTACCTCCGTGTGTTGTTTTAGCAAGGTCTGCTGCCGCAGCTTGAGCGGAGGCTCGGGTTATGTGAGAGCCACTGTCTCCTACATAGATGAGGCTGCTGAGCCCCCAAACCAAGGCCTTGTGTTTTTCTTGGCAGCCGGGGGCGTAGTCAGCTGGTCTGCATGTTTTGGAAAGTGGAGTCAACAGTGTTAAAGCTCTTTTTTTTCACCTAAGGGAAGAGGGCTGTATGGGGTGGGACACTGTAACACGCAAACACCTTTAGCTGTAGCGGTAGCTGGCACTTAGCAGGGAAAGAGGCCTTCCTTTTAATGAAAACATAAAAGCATCATCCAATGTGTTGCTCGTCATACAGATTTGTGCTGTATGCCAAATCAAATATATAAAATAATTTGGATATATTTTTTTCTATAATGTATTATGATTTTTGGTATCTGTAAATTTCAAGTATGTTAAATAAAGTGCTCATACATGAGTAAAGTTATCAGGTTTTGCTCATTTCCACAAGACCTAGGAGTAGAATTACTGGCTTTTTCCTCAATCCCCTGCTTTCCATCCAAACTTCTCTCCAAAATCCCGCTCTCTGAAGACTTGCATTTGGGGTGTTACACAATGCCACTACACTGATCTGTCATAACTTTAAAACCACCTGCCTAATATTGTGTAGGTCCACCTTGTGCTGCTAAAACAGCTCTGACCTGTCGAGGCACGGACTCCAGAAGACCTCTGAAGGTGTTCTGTGGTAGCTGGCACCAAGACGTTAGCAACAGATCCTTTAAGTCCTGTAAGTTGCGAAGTGGAGCCTCCATGGATCGGACTAGTTTGTCCAGGACATCCCACAGATGCTTGATCGGATTGAGATCTGGGGAATTTGGAGGCCGAGTCAACATCTTGAACTCCTCAAACCGTTCCTGAACAATGTTTGCAGTGTGGCAGGGTGCATTATCCTGCTGAAAGAGACCACTGCCATTATGGAGTACTGTTACCATGAAGGGGTGTACTCAGTCTGCAACAGGCTTTAAGTAGGTAGTACATGTCAAACTAACATCCACATGAAAGCCAGGACCCAACGTTTCCCAGCATCACACTTCCTCCACCGGCTTGCCTTTTTCCCATATGCACATCCTGGTGCACGTCTCTTCCCTAAGTAAGCAACGCATATGCCCCTGGAAACATGAAGAAAAAAAACAGATGTTGAAATGTCAGCACCGTCTGTGAATTCTAGCTCTGACAGTTCCTCAACTTCAGCTACATCATGGGTGTCACACTCATTCTTTAATCCCATTCAATTGGTTCTGTTTCCCAAAGCACAAACTAATAGCTTAATTTACACCACAGTAACCCTGATCCGGCGGTTACTAAGGATTGCTGCATGTTCACGGGCTTTATTTGAGCATCATATCTGACAACTTGCTCTTCCCCTTACCTTTATTCTCAACCAGATGTTTAGAGAACCTTTCTGGCAAGCTTTCTCAAACAAACAAACCAATGCTGCGCTTCCTAGTCATATCTGTATTTGTATCCACTTAGAATGATCTGATTAATCAGAATAATAATGCATTCATTTATAAGGGAAGAGAAACACAGAATGTAGATTGGCACTATCCAGTAAAAAATATGTCAATTCATCATAATTATTAACTGTGAGCAACGAATATAGTCACCTAATATACTGTAGCTAATGAGTGATGTTTCTGCAATTGATAATGCTAGATGTTGTTGTCTCCAAGCTTGCTAAGGTTTCTTTTTTCATTTTCAGAAGGCACAACCATTTGCCTTCTCTGTCCTTTCCAAAAATATATAATATCAACAACTCCACCATAATCCTAGCATCATTTCTTGCCCTTATATGGGCAGATAAGCCACAGAAAAAGACCATGCTCTTGTAGAGTTTCTTGAATTGTCATTACTGGAACAACTGGAATGTGTTGAATGTTTTAGTTATTGATTGCAGAGCCCAGGACAATCACAGCAAAATATATTTTTTTTATTATTATTATTTTTTATTATTTTTTTTTTTTTGCAGAGCATCCAATTTAATGATAGCCATCAGTAGACACAAGTATTTTACCTGAAGTGTCCTTTTGGAAAATTGCTTTCCACAGCTTTAACGAGACAACTTCTTCTTCTTCGTTACTTAACATACCTACCAGCAATAGACGTTTACAGAATAATAAAAAAAAAAGTTACACTTTATAATACATCTGATTATGATTACTTAATATTATCATCACAGGTCTTTGATGGTCTCAACGATGAAGCATTAATGACGTGCTGATGACATGGTTCATCTCTAATCAGCATGCTTTTCACGGCTGATATCCTGTAGAAAGAGCTCTAGACATTACCAGTTCTTTATAATAATAAAAAAAAATAAACCTGATAATTGGTTGCATATTTTCAATGATTTAGAATTTTACCTAACTGGAAAAGGACTGGGCGGATAATACGGTCACTTCCAGGAACGTATAATATAATATGTTCAGCAGAAAAGAGTGTTTTGCTTTCGTCTAGCCACACAGACTTGGTGCAGGACAAAGCAAGCATGGTTCGGATTCCTTTACCGTCCCATTCCCGGTTTATGGTTGTAGAAACAGCACCGTTATGAGCATATGGCCAACAGCTGTCCTCCACCTTCAAATGCTGGCTGCAGACACCTGTCCGACGGTCATGCACGAGCCACACACACATCCAAACACACTGGGCTGTTGTGACAACGGTAACTAAAGCAGGACTGGACATACAAGGAGGTCTTTACTTTAGCCAGTCCATATCTTCCAACCAAAGAGTATAAAGCCTGTGAATAAATGGACTTGGATGGAATTGGAACCAGTGTTGAGTGACGTCAATAGTGATAATGGTAAATATACAACGAGATAGAAAAATAAATAATGCTTAGCTTGAGGTCACATCGTTGGCGCTTGTGCTATATTTTACCGAAGAGGAACTTGTCACACAGTCCAGTAGTCTTGTGATTGATGGTTCAGTCAATAAAATTTGCACAAACGTTTCAGGGAACCTTAATGGTTTTATACTAAATGCTACAATGCGTTACTTTTTGCGTCATTGGATTTTTTCTATCCTGAGTCACTAGTGAAGTATTGCTACTTTAGTCCATTTGCAAATTGCTGTTTATCTCAGTGAGCACGGTGGCTTAGTGGTCAGCGTGTTTACCTCACACCTCCAGGGTTGAGGGTTTTCTCCGGGTACTTCCGTTTCCTCCTCCAGTCCGAAGACATGCGTTGTAGGCATGTGTACAAAATGTCTCAGAAGCTCTGTGAGCTACAAAACTATGGATCTACCACTAAAGAACATCTGCAAGAACATCGTGCTCCTAACTTTATGGACAGCTACGGTATTGTGCAAAAGGCACATCAACTGTAAAAACTAAACCAAATAAATATCTGACCTGACCACATGTGTATCAGATCTCTCAGGTCGACTTTTGCGTAGTTTTATAATGAAATCAGCTGGTAGTTTTTTTCTGGAATCTTGCAAACCCTGCCCCAGTTCTTCTACAGACTTTGGCACTTGCTTCTCTTTCTGCAGGTAAAAGCCAGACAGCCTACATTATTGATGTGATCGGTTACTCATCGACAGGAAAGTCCAAGTCTGTAACTTCTCCTGCTATTAGACATGACGTAACGCTGTTGCAAATCTGATCTCTTAGGAGCTGAATCCGTCCACAGACAAATACAGACAGAAAGACGTCTTTTTTTCTTCTTCTTCAGCACAGCACATTCTGCTATAAAATAGCCAAACATGTTCCTTTTGAAAACACTGTTCTCTTGCTTCCATTTTCGTTATACACAGCTACACTGTCTGAAGATGCGGACTACGATACAAGCATTTTTTAAACCCAGAACACACGCCTTTGTAAGCCGCATGAGAAGCAGGAAGATTTCATTTTCCTAGTTCTCATCTTTAATATTTCATTTAGGTGAAGCTTTCATATGCCGTAAGGGTTCTGTCATCTCGTGTCGGTTCCGCTCGCTCACAGATGTTTGTTGTCCTGATTAGTTTTTCCACTCGCAGTCAAGAGACAGCACAATCTCTCAAGTCTTTCTGTTTCCTTTTTCTTTTCATTTCATTTCTTTTCTCCCTCCCCCCCAAAAAAAGAGTGAACATGAAAGGCAGAAATGTTTGATATCTCGAATACGGTGAGAAGAATTCACCTTGCTAGATAGAAAACGTGCATACTGATTACTGTAATTGCAAGCGAAATTGGATTTATGGTGAAGTACTGGAAAGAAGCTTTTATGTTTGGGTAAATATAACTGGCATTATTGGAGGAATTGGTGTGTGGTGTTCCTTTTTTGGTGCCACAAACATGCATCACATTTACATAAAGAGGTGCTCTACATCTAATATTATTCATCCATCCATTCATTCGTTCATCCATTCATTAAACCTTTGATTTTCTTCTTCCTGTTATAGTTAAATATTGTTTATATTCAAGTTGCGCCATTCAAGAATGACTGTTAAAAGCATCAAATATGTATCACATCCTGTTCCTATCCCTTAAAAGGATGTCTTTATGCAAACTATCCACTCTGGGTTTTTAAAAGAAATCTTTTCCAAGAAACTATCACATGCAGTTAAAGTGGCTGTTACATAATCAAAAGAATAACCCTTCTGTTCATAGTAATTTCAAGTTTTAAATTCTGTTATTCTTTGGTACATTTTTTTTTCTTAAATGCAGACTGGTTTTTGATTGTGTAAGCTGTGTGAAACATTCAATTATGCTTAAGGAAGCAGTGTCTTGGAGTCTTAATTGGAGAGTAAAGCCGAGGTTTGTGCCTGATGTCGCTTTACCAAGTTTGTGATACAGGGTAATTTCGTAGATAGAATAATCAGTCTGCTCATTTTTTGATGCCCTTTTTCTCATTATGGACAACTCAGTGATCACAAGCAAAGTTGTAGTCATTTTTCAGCAATGAATGCATGCGTCCTTTTATCTGTAAACGGTTCAAGTCCGACCCTGAGTGCATCTGTCTGGCTGGTGGAGAGAAAAGCTTAGCTTTGTAGAAATATGTAGAAATCAGTTGGTCAAATCCATGTCCTTGAAACCTAGACACAGTTACAATACCAGTTTAGTCGCCGTAATGATCGTTCTATATTGTGTAATTTAAGATGTATTTTACCCAGCCAGTCTATTTAAAAATGACAAAACTTTTTTTTTTTTTTTTTTTTTAGAATCATTTGAAACAGCAACAGGTCCATAATCCCCCATATTGTTTCTCTAAGACCAGGGATTTTTGAATTACATCTCCCCTTACAATGCCACCCTACTGTTTGCCAATGGATTATATTGCGATGTTGCAGGTAATCTTTAATTAATGTGCCACCAAACAAACCACAACACCGTTTGTGGTCTTGTCAGCTTTCTCTTAAAAGATTTTGTTCATTATCCTTAAAGACAACAAAAGGCAAAGGATGAATCACTTCATCCTGGGATAACGTGGCACTTGCGGATATATATAAAGACTCAAGGAAGCTATCGTAGCCGGAGCAATTTGTTGGAGAATCAACAGAAAGCAGCAGAACAACCACGACCAAAACGAAGAGCATCCGCAGAATGAAGCTCGCCGTCTTCTCCGTGCTCATCGCCATCGCCTTCTTGTCTGGTGGCAACGTGAAATCAGAGGCCCTTCCACTGGATAACATCGAAGACATAGACCTTCTCCAAGACTCTACTGGAGAAAGACTGACTGAAAACAAAGTGGGTTCCGGGCCAGGCGTTTCTAAGATCATCATGGTGGCAGACGTCGACCTACTGAGAATGCTGAAGGCTCTGGAAAGGAACATGCCTGAAAGGATCCCGAGTCCTGAAGGCAGAGATGGAAGCCCAGACCTCGGCCACAGCATCTCCATCATCAGGAGGGAAACCAAGAGGTGCATGGTGGGAAGGGTGTACCGACCATGCTGGGAAGTCTAGTTCCTGTGGAGGAGTCCAGTGAAGACAGCGAGAAAATCCAGCTCGCACCTTCTGATTCTGTGCAGTACATGCTATTTATCTGTATCATAAGATCTGCAATTAAATTAGAGAAATACTATTTCGTCTTGGGTCTTTCATGTTTATTTAATTAACTGTCATTCTTGCTTTAGAGTCTAACTGATTGCATTTGTGTAGCTAAAAATCTGTGAGGAGAAGATGAACATTCCGGTTTATATCGTTTAACTTTAAAGCTCTTTATCACTCATATCAACAATTATATCTATAAGTAAATGACACATCTACCTTCTCTTACTGTGCGACTAGTTCAAACTACTTCTACCGTTGTTGGCACTTCTTCATATGCGATACGTAAGGAATAAAACATGACTGTAAGAGGAAAACAATAATAATCAGTGATGGGGTTCCCACCACTATTTTTCTATAACAGCACATCCCTGAGTGTTTTCTTTTTCTTAAACCACAACGATTTACCAATGATTACAATTTTTTTTTATTAAAGAACAACACATGACATTTTTTGTATTGTTGTAGAATGCCCTCAAAACAAGTTAAGTCCTGTTATATCTTAAGTTATATACTCTATAAACATAAACGTCTTATCACTTACGCTATTACAGCGATTAACATTGCTCCATCACTTTTTCCTGAAGTGAATAAGACTTCTTTTTTTTTTTTGTTTAATGCAGCTTGTTACCGAGAAACAGCAAAACTCAATGTTGACTTTACCTATGACTGTTACAAAGAGCTGACACTGGAGACTCCTTCCAAAAATGTTAAATAACCACCTCATTACAGAATGTTTTAAAATCTTTTTTAATAATAGTCATACTGTGCGTCCGAAATCGTGTGCTGTGGCAGTACCTACTGCATTCGATTCATTACCTACTACATTCGATTCAGTACCTACTGCATTCGATTCATTACCTACTGCATTCGATTCAGTACCTACTGCATTCAATTCATTACCTACTGCATTCGATTCAGTACCTACTGCATTCGATTCATTACCTACTGCATTCGATTCAGGTGCATTCGATTCATTACCTACTGCATTCGATTCATTACCTACTGCATTCGATTCAGTACCTACTGCATTCGATTCAGTATCTACTGCATTCGATTCATTACCTACTGCATTCGATTGATTACCTACTGCATTCGATTCAGTACCTATTGCATTCGATTCAGTACCAACTGCATTCGATTCAGTACTTGCTGCTCGGCCGGTGATATGGTATGTACTAGGAAAGTGGTAGCTCAGAGGTTAAGACGTTGGACTGATCAGAAGGTCATGAGTTTAAATCCCAGCACTGCCAAGCTGCCACTGTTGGGCCCTGGAGCAAGGCCTTTAACCCTCAACTGCTCAGTTGTATAAATGAGATCGTTGTAAGTCGCTCTGGATAAGGGCGTCTGCCAAATGCTGTAATGTAATGTAATGTACTGGTCGGTATATGTGTGTAGCATTAACACAATCCGAACATACTACATCTGCCATGTTGGCACTGTCATGTGACCCACGAGTTCAGAGCCTAAGAGCCCACTAGATTAGAGCACCTGCACCGCAACTGTTAACAATTTACTCAGGGTGTTGTTAAAGACGTAGGGTTTAACCACAAGGAACAACGTTTAATACCTATAGCACTTACATTAAAAAAGAGCCGACGCGCTGCCTTCCGCCATTCGGGACTTGCATCAGCAAAGGAACACCACGTTTGAGACTATTTATTTCCTCCACTCTTATATTTAACATAATTTTTTTTGTGTTAAAAAAAGGCTTTAACCAATAGAGGTCTTTGCTTTTAATTGCCCATACATATGTCAAATAGATATGCAGTGTTTTATAAAATTCTTTACAGTACAGTACAGTATAGTCGATGACGCACATAAACCTGTTGCACGTGACCCAAATTATGATTGGTAAAGATACAGTATGTTTGGTCAAGGTTAGCACGTTCGCCTCACACCTCCACGGTCGGGGGTTCGATTCCCGCCGTGGCCCTGTGTGTGTGGAGTTTGCATGTTCTCCCTGTGCTGCGGGGGTTTCCTCCGGGTACTCCGGTTTCCTCCCCCAGTCCAAAGACATGCATGGTAGACTGATTGGCGTGTCTGTAGTGTATGAATGGGTGTGTGAATGTGTATG
The DNA here is from genome assembly GCF_023375685.1 of Ictalurus furcatus. Lineage (NCBI taxonomy): Eukaryota > Metazoa > Chordata > Actinopteri > Siluriformes > Ictaluridae > Ictalurus > Ictalurus furcatus. The sequence continues at coordinate 15,550,595 of NC_071282.1, forward strand.
TGATTGTGCCCTGCAATGGATTGGCACCCTGTCCAGGGTGTACCCCGCCTTGTGCCCCATGCTCCCTGGGATAGGCTCCAGGTTCCCCATGACCCTGAAGAGGATAAGCGGTATAGATGGATGGATGGATGGATATATTTAAATGAGTTATTATTAACTAATATGTAAGACATAACCTTTTGCATGACATTTTCTATCATTATTTCAGTCTCGAGCTATGAGATGCAAAGCGCTCTTATTGAACACTGCTGTTCTCCAAGTCAGCGTTATATGAGCATTCTTGAGGTCGCTCATGGCGCTGAGCACTTCTGTTTGTTATTGATCTGTAGGATGCTCTTAATCAGGACAGCTTACAAAACTGCCGCAGACGGGAAAATCCATGGGCCTGAAACACAAAAGGAAAACAACAAGGACGCAGCCTGTGCCGTCCTCCCATTAGTGGAACCGAAATGAGATATTTTCCCCTCGCATCCATCTTAATTTGCATTGTGGGCGTCTTCATTTCTGAATAACAAACCACATCAGAATGAAAATTCACAATATCACTTTTAGATAAATATTTAATGCAAATCTGCCAAAACATTCTCGTCATTTTGTGAACATTTTGACATAATTGGAAGATTTGTGGCCGTAATTTTAATTCCATTGAAGTAGCTGAGGAATTTTTCTGTCTCACTACTATTGGAATTGCAGTGTCGTCTGTTCAGTGTAGAATAAAAACGCAGTGTGTAGTTTTTAGCACCTTCCATGTCATTTCTAACACAACGTGTGTCGTTGCTTTCCTTCATATAGCTTTGCATTTTTTTTCTAGTTCGGAAATCCATCTTGGAACAAAATGACCTCTGAACAAAGCTCTGCCTTTTTTCTTTTCCTTTTTTAATCATTAAAGCTCATAGAAACGGTTGTGTTGGAAATGTTAGAAGAGTTAGAAACGGTACTGGCTAATTCTCTTATTGCATTAAACCAATTAAACCAATAATGGTCCAACATCATTGAACAGCTTGAAGGATCAGGTGAGTGCAAAAGTGTGCATCCCCCCATGAAGGAAAAAGTGAATGAAAAAAATGTATTTTTTTCGTTGCTATACAGTTTACTAATAAAAATTACTAAAAAAGTTCAAATTGAAATGTTGGAGTTCTGTTGCAAGACACCAGTTTAATACATACAGCAGATTTAATGGGAAAAGATTATACTGAAAGCAAGACGTCAAAGCTTTGTTATGCAAACGTTCAGTAAAATTGAGTCCATCCATCTTCTATACCGCTTTATCCTTTTCAGGGTCACGGGGAAACCTGGAGCCTATCCCAGGGAGCATGGGGCACAGGGCAGGGTACACCCTGGACAGGGTGCCAGTCCATCGCAGGGCACAATCACATACACATTCACACACCCATTCATACACTACGGACACTTCGGACACGCCAATCAGCCTACCATGCATGTCTTTGGACTGGGGGAGGAAACCGGAGTACCCGGAGGAAACCCCCGCAGCACGGGGAGAACATGCAAACTCCACACACACAGGGCCACGGCGGGAATCGAACCCCCGACCCTGGAGGTGTGAGGCAAACGTGCTAACCACTAAGCCACCGTGCACCTTAAAATTGAATCTTATATTATTATTATTATTATTATTATTATTAATAGTTTTGTTATTATAATTCAAAAAGAGACAAAAATACAACCAGGAAATACAGTTTGTATCATCTAAACATTACTTGTTTAAACAATTTATGAAAATTGCCCCGGTAAAGAAGCTACACAAAGTAATTACATGATTGATTTTTTTTTTTTTTTCACAGTTTAAAGTGGAAATATTAGACACCTTCCGTCACATTTCACCCCAAAATGCCCTGCTTTCCAGTACCTCGTTTCAATAATCTTTTTAACTTGTCCTCACCATTTCCCCTTGGGAGAATCCCAGATGTCATCTTTACTCTATTAGCACAAGTAAAGTTTCTTAGATGTCATCTTGGTAGGGTGAGGGAACAAGTCAGAATACTCTAGATGTAGACTTCAGGAGCAGAAATCACCCAGAAATCCTTGCAATCTGCTGCTTTTCCAGTTATGAAACAAATGGCTAATTAAATAGTTTAGAAGTTTCTTAGAAGCAATGAAATTCTGCATAATGTACCATTTACTTTGCTAGCTAGTTAGTAAGCTTATATCTGAGGTCAATGTTTTTATCTCTTACGCCATTATTATTTTTTTTAAAGGACAAGACGTGAGAGATTTGTAAATGTAAATGTACATGTAGTGCGCAGATCACAAGGGAAATTGTATATAAAAATTTCAACTCACAAAATGTAACTGCAGTTGCAGTATTAATACATAAACGACATCTTAGTTTTAAAAAGCTACAATCTGAGCCACTGAAAGAGTTTTTAAAAAATCCATCTAAAGGATAACCCACACAATTTTACATTATAGGGATTGCCCTTGTGTTCACTGCTCAACTGAATGGGACCATTCACATGCATTTGAGTCGAAAATCAATGTGATCATCATTTCCTCGTATCGAATTAGTGTGTAACAGTATCCGATCATTAATATAACCATCGCTGCTGGTGTCATTCAGAATCCATTAACCAGTATCATGAACAAACACATGCTCGCATATGGCGTCGCGCTACGTCTACGTCATGCTCCACAATCTCTCTACTATCCATGCGAAGAAGTTATTAGAATTCATAACAAACAGACCTCTCCTTACATGACGGCTAACTCATGAAACCAAATTCTCCGGAAGGTTTCCAGGATTTCCATGCGGCTCTTCGATTTGAGCCGAAGCCAATAATTTAAACACATCGAACGCTGAATATATTTCCAGCTAGCGAGAGAACTTGGCTCCGCTTCCACCGTTTTCTTGGAATTTTCTGAAAAGTGTTGGTATGCTCATTTTCCACAGCAGTGGGTAAAAAGTCTGCTCTGGGAACACTCTGGCGATTCATGTTTCACGAGCAATAAGTGAAAATATAGTATAGTGCAGGTTCTTATTATTGTTTGAAGGCAGAACATTGAGACTCTGTGAAGGAGACTAAGATCTAAAGCTATGAGTTCATGATCGTGGTTTCTGAATACACAAAATTAAAGCAACAGTTCCTTCAGTATCATAACTACGTCGATCCTGTCCCATTTCCATACAGAGATAATGGAATGATGTACAATCAAGAATGAAATGTCGTAAGTCTTCTCAAATTTAAACCGTCTAAAGGTTCTTCGATTCGGTTCTTGTGGAGAAACCCTTAAATGTTTAAAGTAGAACTGTACAAAAGAAATATATGTACATTCAAAAAAAGCAAATAGGTCAATAATGGCAGGTTTATGCTAAACTCATTAAATAGAACTATGTACATGTACAAACTTCATTTATATTATAATTATTAAATTATAATAATATTGTGGTAACATGGACATTATATCGCTACACAAATGCTACATAAGGCTATGATCTTTGAGGCTCTCTCTTTCTCTCTCTCTGTGTCGAGCTACACATGCTACTCCTGAGATACCAGCGATCCTGACCCATTCTGCTCTCCGGACCTGCCTGATCCACCCTGATGCCCTACCTCTGGTTGAAGTTCTCATCACTTGGAAACCACTCAGTGCTGCTGAGCATGGCCCCCATATGGACAGCCTAAAGATACAGCTGATAACTTCAACAAAATAGACTTCATGTGAAAACTATAATGGATTTCCTGGTTTCACAATTGCACTAACACAGTTATAGAAGGGAATTATTTACAATCGCACTATCCGGTGTCACCCAGATAAGGTTCCTTTTTTTGAGTCTGGTTCCTCTCAAGGTTTCTTCCTCATATTTGCTCATTATGGAAAAATCTATAACTTTAAAATTTATAAGCGGAATTTTATATATTTCTGTAAAGCTGCTTTGTGACAATGTCTATTGTAAAAAGTGCTATACAAATAAAATGAATTGGATTTGTTTGGAAAAGGTTACGAACCCTAAACCTGCCCATAACCTTAATCTTAACCTTTGCAACCTTTTGCAATCTTAACCTTCTCAGACAATGTCTTCTCATTTTAGCTAAAATCCTTTACTTTTTTAATACTCGAGTGCATTCATTTGAATACTTGTGTCACTACTTCTACAGTGAGTTACCTTCTAAGAGCTGCTGCTGTAATCATAAAGACTGTCTTATGTTCATCCCAAGACTCTTATTCACAATCTGATTGTCCTGAACATCTTTACAACATACTTAATACTGTTATTCTTTACTCTTCTACACTTGTATAGTGTAATGATTTATAATCCTACTATCCATCAACCTGAAAAGAAGGGGTCTCTCGAGCTTTCTTCCTCATGTCTTCTCAGGAGGTTTTTCCTTACCACTGGATCACCTCTGCCTTGCTCATTAGGGATGTATGTAAAGCTGCTCTGTGATAAGGTGATAAAAGCACTATTTACCTACAATAGAATTGTATACCCTGCTGTCATTCTACAGACTTCGTATAATGAATAATCTACTTGGGAACAGCTAGCAATATCATTTGCTCTAATTTGCTATCTAGGTCTCTACATTTTAATCAACCGTATGCATTTCAGTGTAAGTGTGCCTTCAGGACACTCTACTATACGTGAATGTATTTTAGAACCAGCACAGCTCTAAATTATTACAGCAATGGAGTGGTCTGTAGTGTGAAGCAGCGCCCAGTCTCCATCCTGCCATCCCATGGGAAAGCGTCTGGCTCCGCAGGGCTGGGTGACATCATTAATGGAGATCTGGCTGGGGGAGGGGGAGACGTCCTGAATAATTTAGGAGCCTTGCATGCTGCAGATTGTGACCTGGGCAGCTGTTCAGACTGGGACCTTCTCCATAAGTGCATTAGGATAAGCTGGGTGGAAACTACCGACAAATCAATACGCACAATACGTTTCTGGCTTTGGGAGATGAAGCCTTGTAGAAAATGAAGTTAATGGGGGGTATCTGAATTGGATTTGTGCTCGTCTCCAAATCTGGTTCCTTCTCCTAATTGATTTCATATGGGTGCCAAAACCGATGGAGTTCATGTTGTGTACAAAGCAGATTTACCCCCCGCCCCCGCCAAAAAACCGCCAAAACAATGAGGCAACAGTCTGACTCCAAACAAGCGAGCTGTAAATATGCCATGATATATAGCAGTGACACAATACGAACTCTCAATTAAAGGCACTGATTAACACCATAACATCTATCCATCCATCCATTTTCTGTACCACTTATCCTACACAGTATTACAGGGAGCTTGGAGCCTATCCCAGGGAACTAGGGGCACAAGGCGGGGGACACCCTGGACGGTATGCCAACCCATCGCAGGGTACAATCACACACTACAAACAATTTAGAGATGCCAATCAGCTACAACGCATGTCTTTGGACTCGGGGAGGAAACCGGAGTAACCGGAGGAAACCACCGAAGCACAGGATGACCATGAAAGCTCTGCAAACACAAGGCGGAAGCAGGAATCAAACCCCCAACCCCGGACGTGCGAGGCAAACAGGCTAAACACTAAGCCACCATGCCAGATTAAACTAACACCATAACAGATTAAACATTGACATAAAACTTAGCATAAGGAGTTAGATGCTAGCAGCACACTGCAGCAACCAACATAACCAAAGCTAAAGAAAATGCTCCATGATGCTCCCGACTGATGAATACTAAGAGGGTTACTCATTTTGGTATCAGTATCAGAATAAACAAACAATAAGAAATATTTATTTATAAATAAATTAAACCCTAGTGTACGCCAAACTTGGTATCCAGGTAGTCTCGGATTATATTTCCCTCAGGCCTGAACTGATTAGCCTCTCTGAAGGTCCTGTTCACACCTGGTGAAACTCAACACCACACTGGGGCACAATAGAGGCCTTTCTTTCCTTCATGTGCCATTGAACAGCCGAGGTCTGTAAAGTTCAGCAAGCGCATTGAGCATTTATTTGAAAATCTATAAATTCTGAAAACGAAGGCCTCTGTATTTATTTATGCATGGGGGCTCCAGGCAGCAGGAAGGTTCTCTCCGACTGCCAGCTTCGCTCCTTAGCACCATGTGGAGGTTTGGTGTAAGGCAATTTGAACAAACTGAGGAACACATGTTCTGGAGAGATTCTTGACTAATGGGGTTTTAACTGTGGCTTGACTATGCTCACAAGTACGCGTGTAAAAAGGCATAGTGCGGTAATATGGGCAGAGTGCAAACGATACAATTACATGTCATGGAGTTTAATATGTAAACCAGCTATCAGGAATGCTTCCCCTTTTGTAATTAGTACAATTCTAGCAAGCTAACTCTTACAAATAGGAAGCACTACACTTTTACATTTTAAGAGTTTTACAGATAAAACAGTAAGAGCTTAATGAGCACAAAATTAGCTAACAAATGAAGGAGGGATCAACCTTAGCTAACTAATACCCTAGTGCATTGAGAAGTGGTTGTGCTTTTACTATGGCAAAAACAGATGTGAAAAAAATTGGACATAAAATAGACACAAAAGCAGTTTAGCTACAAATCAATCACATTTGAGGTAGCTAGCCATCCCCGTAGTGGCTAGCTAGTAGCAAGATAAGTTAACCATCTAATACAAATACATAGTGAACTGATACTATGTTACATAGTTTACATAGTTTACTAATGGCAGTAATAGATGTGGTAAGAAATTGACATTAAACAAGCACAAAACTAGCTTATTTACAAATAAAAGAGGGATCAAGCCCACTTGAGGTAACTAGCTAACAAATTAGTAGCTACCCATAGCCAGTAGCAAGATAAGTTAACCAGCTAATGTTTGCAGGTATCCTATATTCAACTGACATGGCACAAGTTACCTAAATTACACGTATTAGTAAATTCATAGTCTATTTAACACATTTCCACTTAATCTACACGACTAAGCTGGGAAGCTAATTCTCAACAGAAATGGCTGGAGAATAGTTTACAGATACGGTACAGAATGTAACCTAGCGGAGTGTTAAGAACTGAGGAATGTCCACTGTAGGGATGTTTGAACGTGTCTCTCTGAAAAGGTTGAAGAAACATACTTCAAAGAACCTCTTCAATGTTTTGTCTTTTGAACTGACAGGATAAGGTCTTATTTAGGGGTCTTTTTCACACCATGAATGTTGGCAGGTTTGGGTTAAATTGATCTAGTAGACGACAATATCATGATAACAAACTGTAATAAAAAGTTTCATGTGTTTTGAAATCATTATACACAAGAACTGTTTACTGCTTGTTTACTGCATTTACAGTCCAGCAACGTGAGTTAGTAATGTTATTACTATAATAAACACTTTACAGTCTGTTAGTCACCCACATCACCACCAGTATAACCGGCAATAGCCATCCATAAAAAACTTGAACCCAGAATCACAGCTCGCTCTTCCTCTTCTGGAAAGCACTGGCAGTGTAAGATGATCTCACTGGCCAGCGGTGACCTCAGCCGGAAGGAATTAAAGAGACTCTCGACAGTTCAGGTCTTTCAGAAGAACCGAGCTTCATTATCACCGCTGTCTGGGGTGGAGATATGGAGCTAAGCGCCGCCCATTACAAGAAGCCCACATTCATGAAATCATTACAGGAGAAACCATGTCTTGCAATGTTGGGTTTTCTCTCTGTAAATGGTTTAAACTTGTTCAGAAAAGCATCAACTAAATCTGCACAAATAAATTTCACAAGCTGAGAACAAACAAAAAAAAATGTTTTCCCCGGACATACCTTTGAACACTGTGAATGGACCGAATTTATTATCTGAAGATGTGCATAAATTATTAAGACACATATATCTTAGATGTCTGTATTGCTGAAAATGTGAAACAGTGATGTGAATTCAAACTTATTTATATCACATTTACCAAGTTATTGCATGAAAAACACCAAAGTATAGTAAAGCTGGTGAAGCAAAACATTATTTAAATTGTTGGTTTTTTTTTAATTTATTTAAAATTATGTGCAGTTAGTTTCTGAATATGTTTAGACAGTTAGACCGAAAATATGAACAAGTGTTAATAATAATCATCATCATCATCATCATAATTATTATTGTTGTTGTGGCTTTTCTTCTTCTTCTTCTTCTTCTTCTTCTTATTATTATTATTATTATTATCTTTACTAAATAACAAGTTTTAACAACTGTAATACAAAAAAAACCCTTTATAAGAAATCACAAAAATCCATTATAAAGTGCTCTCTATGGCTTATTTATGCCTGGTTTAGAAAGTTTAACAATAATGTACTGGAAAAGAATCTCATATTGTACTTTATTTGAACTTTGCTGACTAAAACTATAGAAAATAACATTTTTAAACAAATATCATCATTTAATCTCATGCATACAGCATATAAAGCATATTTTAAGCAGTTTGATACCATCTACATGGGTGGACAGTTGGTTTTGGAGCAAGCAAACTTGAATGGCTATCTACTTTTTAAATAAGCCAATCGTGTCCATGTTTAAATTATCCTATTGATTAGTCCTTCCTGTGTAGAAAGTTCAGACCGATGTACTTGAAGCACATGCTGCTTTTGAGTCACTGTCAGCCATCTTGGACTGAGAGGAATAATAATCAAAGGAGCAACAGAAATCAGGATTCTGGTTTATATTACAGTTGGGGGAGGGGATTGGGTGGACTCATGATTCTCCACTAAGGGTTTTGGAGGTGATTTGAAGCTTATATTTCTTTTCTCTTTTTTTTCTTTTTTTTTAAAAAAAAGCACCTGAAATAATGATATCTGCAAGTGTAAACAGCATGTATTAAAGAGTTGGTTTGGATGTTACTGATGATATTTAAGCATCTACTCATGCTAATAACCTTCTTTGTGACAGTAGTTTAAGCCAAGACATTCAATTCACTTATAAACATCATTTTTAGACTCTTTCTTTATAATTCTTTACCATTAATTAAAGCTAAAAAATACTTTTTCTTACTACTTAAAGCACTTCAGTTTAGTTCAGACTTTGCTTTGGGTATATGAAACCAACCCCTGTCTATTTTGTGTGAAAAACTAGCAGGAATACTACAGTTCTTACGTTTTTCCGGTGGTACATCTGGCCATATGCTTAAAATAGTGAATACTAAAGCAGAGGCCCAGGTTTTTCATGAGTGCGACGTATAGTCTGCTCTCTGTGACCGTTGGGTTATGAGCCAAGATTAGAAAGGTCTGCTTTATGCTACATGTATAAATATAGTTGCAAACAAGGTTAAGAGGTTACAGCCTGGGCCTGGTTTGCGCAACATTTATAAATATAGCAACAAGGTTAAGAATAATGGGACAGAGCAATACATCAAGTGATGTGCACTAGAGGGACAAATAGAGCACATCAAATTAACCAGAAAAATTCCAGGTAAACACAATGGGAGGTTACTTGGCTCAGATTCAATGTTGAACAAGGTTGTAACATCAGGAAACAAAACATTTATTCACTGATAGAAAGCATAAAGAACTAAATGACTCAGTAAACATGGGCAAATTTTTTGGTTTGACAGCTTTGCATTGTTTAGTCTTGTTTACTTAGTGTATATGTAATGTTGGTAATGCTATAAAATAAAGATGACTCTGATATTGATAAACCAGTTGGAAATGCAGTTGGGTTTTTTTTTTTTTTTTTTTACAGAACAAGGGCTAGTGTGAGAAAGATTAAAATGGTACTAGAGCGCCATCTGTTGGATGGTTAATGGAAATTAACCAAATAAGAACCATAAAAGAGTTATTTGGTTCAGATTCCCAAATACTTTTGTAAAAAAAAAATAAAAAAATTAATTGTAATGTATGAGGCAGAGACACGAAGCATGATAAAGTTGCTGAAGATTAGTGAATTGTAAAATATTAATGAACATAGCCGCCATGTTCTAATCACCCCTTCCACCAGCATGAGATTTAAACCACCCACTTCTGGTTTATATTTCATCAACAGAACTGTTCTCAAGAAAAATCTGCGTGAGGCAAAATAAACTGATACACTAAATTAAATACACAATACTGATCCCAGATGTGGTATGCAGGAAATGACTCAGGTTCCTGGGAAAAAATGCAACAATTTTTTTTTGTCTATAATTTATGTTTAAGAGTTTAATTTCCATTATTACTCAGTTATGTACTCTCCACAATTAATTAAAAAAAAAAAAAAAAAAAAAAAAAAAAAAAAAAAAAAGTATTGGCAGTTACTAGAAAATTTTACTTAAGTGAAAGTATAGGAAGTATTTGGCTTCTTTTATCCAGCCAAAGAATGTACTCAAGTGAAAGTAAAATAAATAAGAATGCTTCTTTTAAATGTTCTGTAGTAATAAAAAGTAAAAGTGATGTTTTTAACTGATGAAATGAATTCAATGTCATGTCTTCCTGGGGGGGAAAAAATTAAGCAACTACAGTTGAGGTCATAAATTTACATATAGGTCTTGCAGAATGCAAAAAAAAAAAAAAAAAAAAAGAGGGATTATAAAAATTGCTGTCATTTAGTACAGTCCCAAATAAGCTATTTCACATAACAGATATTTACATATAGTCCAGAAGACACAATAACTGAATTTACCCAAATGGACCGGATCAAAAGTTTACACGTTCGATTCTTAATCCCGTGTGTCGTTACCTGGATGATCAGCGACTGTGTTTATGTTTTGTGAGAGTTGTTCATGAGTCCCTTGTTTGTCCTGAGCGGTTAAACCGCCCACTGTTCTTCAGAAAAACCCTCCAGGTCCTGCACATTCTTTGCTTTTCCAGCATCTCCTGCATATTTGACCCCTTTCCAACAGAGACTATGTTGAAATCAGTCTTTTCACATGGAGGACATCCTGGGGTGAGAGACTGGCTTAATATATCATGTATTTATTGTAGAGTCCTACTTACCAAAAGCACTTGAAGGTACTTAAAAAAGGTACCTCTAGCACCTCTCCAAGGACATGTGTCTTGTAGCACTTCAACTGGCAGGTTCTTGAACAGCTTTATGCTTAGGATTGTATTCTGCCTCACACTCAAGTCCCTTAGTTGACTCTTTGCCACTTGTTTAAATGCTTCCATATAAATTCAGATCACAGTACTTTTTAAACAATGTTTTATACATGTCTTGCTGCCCACCAAACAGACTTAATCAGGGAAAGCAAGCTAGTCTAGCTGTATGTCCAAAACCACAAGCTAAAATACTGCTAACATATTCCAGTAGATAAAATTTCAGCTTCACCTAGTACTGAAACACTAAGTGCATTACAATAGGTTAGTGCAGTTAAATTTGTATTACATGTAACAATGGACACTCACAATGCAGCTTAAGATAGTTTCCAGGTACAAATGTTTACTTCATCCCTAATAAGCATTAGACTGGGGCAATAGCTGCAAGGAAACTCCAAGTCAACATGAGGAAACCTTGAGGGGAACCAGACTCCAAAGGGAACTGTTCTCTTCTCATAATTATAATTTCTTTTATAGCTACTTAGGACACAAATTGTTACCTGTGTCAACAAGGCCTTAATTTGAGTATGAGCAGAGTCATCTCTGAATTCATTGTAGTTTTAACTTGTCTATTTAATCAAAATGAAGTCATTCACTGTTGCAGATGCAAGCACAAATCTGCCCTTAGTAATTAGTGCCCATAGGATGTACCCATGCAGATACAGAATGGCCATAACTTGTTGGTAATTAAGCCATTTAGGATACATCAAAGCACTGTTTAGGTCTTGGAAGGGGTAACAGCCACAACTACTCATGTCAATTACTTAACTGTTACTTGCTGTATTAAGAAACAATTTAAGAAAAAAAAAAAAAAAAAAGTTAGGGTGAAGCTTGTACCAAGGAGACAGTTTGAGTCTACACCATCCTTGATTTTCCTACACTACACCCTGTTGGTTTTACTCTAAACAGACTGGTGACTAGGAAAACCCAGCTTGTCATGGATTATAGGGAAAAATAATCCTAAAGCCATAATACCAATCTCTGAACAGTTAAAAGATTTATTGTAAAAGTTTTAAGTACAAGATTGCACTCTTGAACATATGAACAGGTTACATTTACCAAGGACATTGGCAGTGTTGAATAAAGCATCCTGGCTAAATGCACAACCTTAAATCACTTTCCATAAACTCAGCACAATTAAAATGTCAAGTAAAAGCATGCAGTTAAGTTACAATTTTTACAAAGTCAGCACATAGTGCTAGAGTCTATTCCAATCCCACTAGGAGACTTGCTTGGCCAGGTCCTTGATCATAGACGACTTGAGCTGAGAGATGGATGCAATCCTCATTTGCTTCTGACTGGAGTACTTGTTCTTAACCGCCTAGCAAAAGAACAAACGAGATCCTTCATTTCACTGCAAACTGACAAGCTGCTTGCTGATATTACTGCAGACATTATCCAAACCCCACTCACCAGGTGCTTCGAGAGTCCTTCATTGACTTTGACCACATTCTTGGCAATGTGTTGCATTACAGGGATCAGGCTGTCCTCAGTGTAGCCCATGTAATACTCCAACGTTGGGGTCTATAGAGAGCAAAGTAAAGAGGGGGTAGTTTGAATTGAGTAACCCAATCCACAAAAAGGTTGGTTTGTAGAGTGAAGTTACAGGGCACTTACCCATTCACAGTTGAAAACTTTCAGCATGAGGGCGAAGGCAGCACTGGCAACCTGAGAGGGCGCAAAGTGCACCATATCGTAGTCCACCATGGTAAGCTCCACGAAGTACTTCGCCAAAGTGTGCTGCTCTGCTGTAACCTATGAAGGCATTTGAGATCATGTTTTACAAGACAGCCTAATAACCCCACAACACAGTGGTAAACATTAGCACCACATTACACTGCAGATACAAGAAGGTACAGGCCATATAATGTTAGTCTACCTTGATTAAAGGTCACCAATTTAACATTATTAAACATCAAGCAATAATATCTGCACTCAATATGCACCACCACAATTGTTGTGCTGCATTTTGGTTGCCAGCCATTACTATACAGCAAGCTTGCTTCATATCAGTGCAGTTGTTCACCACCTAGTAAGAGATGAGCCACAGCACCAAAAGATGCTGTTCACATTGTAATGGCAAGTAAACTAGAGGCCCGAGTTTCAGGTCAGGCCAAAGAATTAGTAAAGTGATGTGAATCAATTAGGTAGCTACATAATGACTGCTCAACCCATCAGCCACTAGTGTGTACCTCCCCAATTTTTGAGGCCCTGCGGAGGAACTGGAGTGGCAGAGGTCTGCCAAAGTTGAAGTTCAAGACTCTCAGGATGCTCATCTCCATCTCCCGGATCTGCGCGGTGGAGTAAGCGCGGTCCGTCACAAAGGCAAAGTCTGCAATCTCGGGTGGGTACATTTCCTCATATTTGGAAGCAATGAACATAGCGGTTACGCCAACCAGCTGGAGTTGCTTTTTTGGAACAGGATGATCCTGCAAACAAACCAGACAAGCTTTAAAACAAAAGCACTCAACCACCATATTTTTTTTTTTTTTACCCTTAAGAATTAGTCAACCATTCAGCTGAAGTTACCTACCTGAAGAAAGCGGTCAATGATCGCAAGAGTCATGTACATGGTCTCCTGCAACAGCCGAAACTTGATTTGGACCTGGACGAGCCAGTCAATAAGGATGGCGCGCATGTTCCCAGTGACCTCTCCTCCTTCCAGATACCTTGGTCTGACAGCCTGATCAGCCTTGGAGACAAATGCAACAAAAGGCTCAAAGTCATCTCAAAAATATTACATAAATACTTCAGGCAGAGAGAGGGGTTTATAAAAAATTAATTTAAAAGCAGCAGCCAACCTCAAGTTGCCGGAGGTATTTGTAGATGTCCTTCACATATTCACTGCAGAGCATGGGATTGTCATAGTCATCAGCATCAACATCTTTGATATTGAGGAGCACATCAGAGAAAGCCTGGCACAGCTCATCTGGGGCACAGCCGGATGTTTCCATGGGCACAGGAGAGGACGGCTCAGAAGATATCTAGCATTAAAAATATATATATATATATAATAAAAATCTTTAAAGACAGGTTTACTTAATCTAACAACTAGATAATAACTGATGAACCACCACTTTGACCAGGACTGAAATACCAGCTCACATTCAACAAAATGTAAATATTTGGAAGTAGTAAAGCAAAACACAACCAAACCTCATCTTCCACTTTGGGCAACTGCTTTGGCTCCTGTTTTGGCTGTTGAACTGGCTCAGGGACCTTCTCTTCAACCACCACAGGTGGTACAACCTTCACTTCCTGCTTAAGAAACACGTTAAAATCAGTAAAGAAACATACAGACAACACAGGATACTCACATGATCATGCATTAGCACTTACAGCTGTGTACCATGCCATCATACTGCACACTACACCAAAGCCATGAAGAAACTGCATTTCTTCCTTACAGCATATACAAACTATAGACTTAATACATGATGATTGGTTCTTGCCCCCCAACCAGAGGAAATAAAGCTCTAGACTTCCATGTGTTTACTTTACTGAGCATTAAGTGAATCATGACATTTAATACAGGCCTTCTCATATGCATTAGTGCAGAGAATAAGGGAACATCTAGAGAGGGTCTTGGAGTCAGAAAACAGTAAACTGAAGTGCAGCACAGACTGTTGGACAAAAAGCCATGCAATTTTCTGGATTGCACTGGGACTGTTAAAAGATGAAGCTTGGCTTTTAGACACCTATATGCAGGACCATAAAGTAAGTGTATATAAAAAAACCACACACTTATCTAGAGAGAGATCTATATATCTCTATATACACACAGAGAGCTATAGCAAGATCTATACATCTCTCCCATACATACATACATACATATATATATATATAAAAAGAGAGAGAGAGAGAGAGAGGATACATAAACAGGGCTGTAAACTACATTTCCTAGTCATTGAGGATGCTTTTGTACAATTAACATGAATTTCTCACTTTGAACAGTGAAGTGTCCCTTCAAACAAAAGATTTAAGGTATACAATAAAGCTAATGCTTTTTTTTTTAAAGTATTACACACCAAAATAAAGATAAAGGGACAGAAGAAGCCAGTTTGAGGACACAGCCAGTAAATAGTACAATTTAATAAGTTTAATACCATTTTCTTTCAAAGAAGAGAGCGTGTTTTTGGACATACGGGTATTTTTGAGCAAGTAGTCATACTTTAGAGCAAATACACGATTAATTTAACTGAAAAAATAAGAAAATAGAGAAAAAAAAATAACCATGTAAAAACCCTCACCTTTTTCCTCAGAGGCTGTCGAGGCAAAACCGCGTTACCGATTTCCCCCAGCGCGGCCCTCGGCCTCAGCACGGGCTTGTTCCCGGTCACCGCTTTCCCAGACACGGGGTTCTGGTTCTCACTGCTGGGCAGGCGAGTGCTCTGTAAAGGTGGAAAAAAGAAGTTCAATAATAAAATTAAATACTGGAAAGGAGAAAAAAAAAGGTTCCATCAGGCTTGAATAAACAAACCGGAAGTAGTAAAACAAGGGCGCACGAGCACACAAACATATTCCAAATAAATAAATAAACAAACAAACACTAAAATTTCGCGTGCATTATAGTTGCGTTAAAATTTCATTTGCACTCAAGTACAAACAAACGCCTCAAATTAAACACGTAACAAAAACTCACCCTTGTGATACGCAGCGCCATTTCTGAACTCGTCTCACTTCACAAGCCACAGCACACACTAGTTTAAACAGCTCGGTCCTGCTCGGGCTTCTGCCTTGGTTTAAATTGTCGCTCTTTCAAACGTGATTCGCTGCGTTCTAAAAAATCCGCCAACTCTGATTGGTCGAGCCGCACGTGATATCAATGCGTTCCCAAGGCGACTAATGGACACGTGACTCGGAGTAAAGGGGGGGGACCGGAAACTCTATGGTTAAAATCTTTTCTTCGTGTAGTAGCAAGGCATGACGTGTGGACCGCCATCTATTGCACCGGAGTATATGAATAATAATAATAAAATAATAAAAATAGTAATAAAAAAAATTACTAATGGAATGAAACAAAAATTTATTATATGAAACTATACTCTAATTTACACCATTAAAGATTTTTGAATGGAATTTACGCTTATTACGTGATTCACACAGGAAACCAGGGGGGAAAAAACACACAAATTTATTTATTTTTGTTTATTTACTGTTTCACTGTATTCCTTCTGACATTATTGGACTTTTGGTGATTTTTTTTTTTGTATTATGTTATGTTATTTAACAGACCTGTGCATGCTCTTATAGGAAAATAATCGATGCAAGGTTTAGTCGGTTATTTTTCCAATAACATGGAGCGCCTTGGCTTAGTGGTTAGCATGCTTACTTCACACCTCCAAGGTCCAGGGATCGAACCCTTGTGTGCACAGAGTTTGCATATTCTCCCTGTGCTTCAGGGGTTTCCTATGGTTACTCTGGTTTCCTCCTCAGTTTAAAGACATGCATTGTAGGCTGATTGGCATTTCCAAATTGTCCATAGTGTGTGAATGTGTGAATTTGCACCCTGTCCAGGGTTTCCCCCACCTCCTTGGGATAGGCCCCAAGCTTCGCTGCGACACTGTAGGATAAGTGTTATGGAGAATGGATGGTTGGATGGATTTTTCCAATAACAGCACTCCTCAAAGTGTTTTGTTCCTCTTATACCACAGCACATTAATTCATTTGCATTGCCAATAGACTTACTGGCATGTTTTTGGATGTTACAATGAAACCAGAGTGCGCTGGTCTTACACCATTTTCAGAACTCAGAATCAGAAATCAGAAACAGCCTTATTGGTGTCCACACACACAAGAAACTTGTTTCCAGCTTACATGTGCGTCTGGTACATACATGGAGTGTAAACACACAACAGGACATAATGTATAATGTACAAATGTTGTTGTTTTTGTTTTTTGTTTTTTTTTTAAAAAAAAAAAAGACAAACGGTATTAAAAATAGGTACAATAAACAATATAATTAATACACAATACGTAGGAGAGT
This sequence comes from Ictalurus furcatus, assembly GCF_023375685.1. NCBI lineage: Eukaryota > Metazoa > Chordata > Actinopteri > Siluriformes > Ictaluridae > Ictalurus > Ictalurus furcatus. The sequence goes on from NC_071282.1 coordinate 15,567,523, forward strand.
TGTGTACGGGTGTAAAGGTAAACAGGCAAATGCATGTAACCAGTATATATGTATTTCCATTTTGTCTGAGTTTAACAGCCATTTCAAATCCATGTTTTGAACCATCATCGTGTCAGGTTTACAGAGACCATTTTTAAGTAGATAGGAGCCTGGACTTACATGACTTGTATAACTAGCCAGGAGCACTTCCAAGATGGATGCTAGATGCATGGACAGACTCATGCTTGGATAACTCTGGAGTAGTGCTGGTTCCAGTGTTTCAGGTATAGAAGTGCTTGTTTCCGGTGTTCTGTAGATAACGTGTAACCGAAGCAATATTCCTTTCTGTTCATCACCACAGAGCTGTATTTCACCTTCAAGCTGAACCTCTTAATGCTGTTTATCATGGAACAGGTTCTTGAACAGCAATAGGTAATGAATGTAATCCTGATCCGTGCTTTATATAGATAAATGGACTGACCTTCTCAGCAGAACAAGAGACCTGCACTGGTACCTATTTAAAACCCTTATTTCAAAAATTACCTGCACATATATGCTTTCAGTCACATGGGAAGGACAATAATGCCTATAAAACCTGTTCTCACTGTGCTTCAGGCTCATTTTAAGTGGTTGTCCTTTGAGTGCATGAAATACTACAGGTTTGAAAGTGGGTTCTTTCGCACCAGGTGTCTTTATGCTCCTGTACAACCCTAATAACTTTATTAAAATGTTTAACTTTGGGAAATTAATATGTTTTCTGAGATGTAAATGAGTTATCACAAGACCATGAGTTTATTTTCTGAAATGAACGACTTAGAACTATTTCTTAAAAGTTTTATTTACAAAGAACACAAACACACACGCACACACACATTTACATAATACATCTTTACATAATACATGTGCCATCTTTGTAATATTTCATCGACTCCATCTGCTGTGTCATTGCCAGAACCTCATGGAATCCTGTGCTAAGGCCTGACATGTGTTGGAAATAAGCTTCCTTCTCCACCTGGATGGTCAGATTATTCACACCCGCATCCTTCAGAACCGCAGTCACCTGATCAAAAATAAACAACATCAATACCAGCACTGTTTAAACATCGACTACGAGTAGGACAAGCCAGGTTATTTCAGAACACAGTTTTAAAGCAATGCAGTTCCAAGGAAAGATTTGATCAGACCTGCTGAATAATTCTCTGCTCCACAACATCGGACATGATTTGTAGGTGAACGGTGCCGGCAAGGACGTTAGCAGAATGCCTCCAGAAGTGCGAGTCACGGTAAGACAAGACGCCTTCAATTTTTTGAATCTGGAAAGAAAATGAAAGGAGTTTGAGTAGATTTTAAGTTTACTGCCTGCCATAAATAATACCGTAAAGCGTAAATTTTACTATTAGTATTCATGCTCTTATACCACAATGCTTTCGAATTCATGAATCTGATTGGTCGGAAGGTATTGATTGATTCTGTAACAGCAGCTTTGACAGTAGTTGCACTGCAAGGTTTATATTAACGTGTTCATTTTAACACATCCATCCGCATCACCTCACCCTAGCATTGATTATTTTTCTAAAACAGCACTCCCCATTATGTTGTATTTCTTATTTAATTAATAATACTAGTTTAAATTCCTATTTAGGCAAAACAAACAAACAAAACAACTCACCAAACAAGCCAACATTCTAAAAGAAGATAAAAGTATTGGCACCCTCGACAGTGTTTGGGTTGTAGGCCAATAAAATGACATTATCTCATGCTCAGTACTTTCCCCACATGCAGGTTTTATTTTTAAAATAATCGACATAACCGCTTTAGTTTTTATTTGATGACTCCAACGTGACCTACTCCACAAACACTACCTTTTCAAGGGCAAAGTTAAGCTCCTTCTCGTGTTCAGGTGGAATTCTCAGTAAAAGAACTTCACAAGCGTCCTTCAGCAGCGGGATGACACTGAGGAAGATGAGGACGGCAATGAACAAAGAGCATATGGGGTCTGCTATCAGCCAGCCGAACTGATTGATCAGAATTGTAGATATAATGACTCCGACGCTGCCCAGTGTGTCAGCCAGCACATGCAGGAAGACTCCTGAAACCATTCAGTGAACATGTATCAGCATCGGTCACAGTTAACGAACGTACAAATACTGTCAGGCCAAAGAATTCTCACAAAAAAAACAACAACAATCATGATCACATTATATGCAGCTACCTCTCATGTTGGTGTTCATGCCTCTTCCTCCAGAGCCGTGGGCGTGCCCATGGGCATGAGAGTGACCGTGACCACCGTGGCTGTGCCCATGACCTCCATGTCCATGGTCTCCGTGGGCATGACCATGGTGCGAGTGGCCATGCTCATGACCTGAACAGGCGCTCTTTGATGCCCCATGGGAGTGTGCGTGGCTAAAAGCGCAGATGCCCAAAAGGTTCACGATCAGGCCGCCCACAGATACTGGCTGTTGAGAGAGCAGAAAAGCACAAATGAAAGTCAGATCTATATACAAGGGGGTGCCAGTTTATAAAATGGTCAAAATCAATTTGATCATTTCTGACTTCTCAGAACCTCTATCAATAACCTGTAACAGAACAGAATTATTGAATCATTTTTACAATTGATTTTGTGATGATATTACAACTTGGGAAATAAATGCAAAGTTGAACTTTACTACAAAAATAAACAGTACGGACTGTACCATGAGAATATACTGTACTAAATGAAATAAATATTAAATATATTGACTATTAATAAATACTAAAGTAAATAAAAGATATAGATCCAAACTGAACCAAAACATAACACTCCAAATAACAAATCAAAAGAGACATCCAAAATGAACCAAAAAAACTTCTAAATTTGTCAGTGAATTTTCAATTCACCTCTAGAGGGCGCTGCTGTACGGTATAACGACAGCGGACCCTTCTCAGTCGCAAACAGGAAAAACTATAGGTGTGGATTTTTGGCAAAAACGATCAAATCGGTCGACCTCTACCATAGACGACTAGTTCTACAATGAATAAAATTATTATTATTATTTTTTAAATCAATCAAACACTTGCCGCTAGCATGACGGTGTTGATGTTGGGAGGGTCGATCAGTCTGGAGAGCGACTCCACAAACACGAAGAAGGCTATGACCATGAGGAACATGCCGTTAACGAACCCAGAAAGAATCTCAACACGGCCATACCTAAAAAATACATTTTATACAAATATCAGCACCATGCCAGTATAAATCTACAGCGTTTTTACAAAACCTATAAATCCAACCATTCAGATACAAAACAAGTCGCACCCATAAGAGTATATTCTTGTCGCTTTCCATCTGGTCATGAGGGCAGCGAAGAGTCCGAGTACCAAAGCTGAGCAGTCAAACAGCATGTGGAAGCCATCAGAGATCAGACCAAGGCTGTTGGTCCACACTCCATAGAACAGCTCCACAAATGTGAAGGCCTTAAAAAAACAAAACAAAAGTGTTACAGCATTATTACTTGTACAGAATTCTTCAGTACTGTCAACACTTTGTGTCTGAAATATTACTTAAAACTATTCATCTACTGACCAGTAAAATACAGAATTCAAATATACTTCATTCATACAAAGCAATATTAAAGGAATACTCCAGTGTCTTTCTTGTGTTATTAATAAAGACAAGAACTTTGGGAAGGAAGTAGCAGTGATGGTCGTCTCTGGTGAGTGTATTTAGCGAGTACAGCCAATTTGCTAAGCCTAGCCCATAACACGTAAATCAAACTGATGTATTTGATATATTTTGTATATTTTAAACAAAACTGGTGTATCCACTACCGGTCAAAAGTTTAGACACCCATTTTCCACAGTTTAGAATAATAATAAAGTCATCAAAACTCTGGAGTAACACAAATGGAACTATGTGAATTGTGTTGTGATAAAAAATCCAAAATAAATCAAAATAATTTAGTATTTTAGCATCTTCAAAGTAGACGCCCTTTTTGTCTGGAATTTCCAGAAATGTATTCTTGGTGTTTTCTCGACCGATTTCTTGAGGAATTTCCCTGAGATGCTTTTTAAACAGTATTAAAGGAGTTCACACCGACACTGGACTCTTATTGGCTGCTTTTCGGAATATATATATTTTTCTAAATAAAATGTTAGTTTTCTAATGAAAGAAATGAATACGTCGGCACGATTATATTTTTATCTACAACACCGATTTCAAACATTTAATCACACACCTTCAGATCAAAAGCTTTTAAGATCATGAGAAACATTTCAGTCGAGTGTCCACAAACTTTTGACCGGTAGTGTATATATAGTATAGCGTGACACACTACAAGCGATGTGAGCTTCAGGTTTTAGGTTCTTTTCTCAATACAGGGATACATATCTGGTAAATGGTAAATAGCGCACTTGTATAGCGCTTTTATCCAAAGCGCTTTACACACTCACACACCAATGGTAGCAGAGCTGCCATGCAAGGCGCTAACTTGCCATCGGGAGCAACTTGGGGTTCAGCGTCTTGCCCAAGGACGTTTCGGCATGTGGCGTCATGTGGGCCGGGAATCAAACCTCCAACCCTACGATTAGTGGATAACCCGCTCTACCACCTGATCCACAGCCGCCCCGTGTACAATACAGTATTGAACATATCCTACTGATGCAGTGGATAGACAGCAGGTTGAATAAACACTGGAGTATTCCTTTAAAAAGCTCATATTTCACGGATTCATAATTAAACCCCTCACCAAGTTGAGGCACAGGAAGTAGAAGATCTGTCGGGAATCGTACTCCTCGAGGATCTGCTTGAGCGAGTCTTTGATGAAGCGAGGGAGAGACTGAGAGCTGTGCTGCAGCGCATCGCCCATCAGGTTATACAGAGGAGTTCCTTCAGGCGAATATCCCACCAGCGTTCCCTTCTGTCCTTTCTTAGAAGGAGAGGACAGGATGCTGTCAGCTGCAAAACGGACGCACATGAAGGAAAAAAAACATGAACTGTGCATCAGGTTCAGGAGTAATATTTGCGAATAGTGGTTCTATATGGTCACGTGGGATAATAGTTACTGGCCTGTAACGCTGCTTTTCGACTGGATGACATGGATTTATGACACGGTTCACGTCGTCCAGCTAACGTGTTAACCCGTTAGTATTAACGCCCAGTCAAAAGAGCTTTTTACATTTTCTATTGTTCCATTTCGGACACGTTGCAAAGAAACGCAGGTTACCAATGAACCTCCAATGTAAAAACTTTCCTTTTATGTTCATAAGCATGTCTTGATTTAATACCCCTGGTATGTTTTAAGGAAGTGGGAGGAAACCAGAGAACTCTATGGAAACCTAGGTGGACACGATGAGAACATCTGGAACTACTCAGAGACAATATTCCAAAGATTCCTGCACCATGAAATGTTAAAAAGAAATAAATAATTTTTTTCCCCCCATCGTCACTCTTACTCAAGCGGACGCCGGGTTTAGAATTGTGGTTTGAAAGTGTTAGGCGTGTAACTTACACATGATGAAGAAGCAGGCGCTGACCAGCACTCCTCCGGACAGCACATGCTCAGTGCTGGACTGCTGGCCGCCCGTCCTAATGGGCCGCAGCTGGTCCGTCAGCGGGTGGGTCCAGAAGTTGGCCAGAAACAGGCCACTGAAGAACAGGAAGTAGGAGCTGTAGCGGGCGCAGCGTGGGGCCTCGAGCTTTGTCATGCAGATAGACTCCACATAGAAGTCCAGGATCATCACGGAGAAGACGATCATGGAGAAGGGCAAGACCAGGCTGGACCACGACTCCACCTTGCTCTGGGAATTTTAGGAAAGTCGTCAATATAAATATATATATATTCTAGTGGATGGTGAAACATAAGCATATCTTGTAAGTAAATAATAATAATAAAAAAATATAGTAAGAGCTGATATAGGAATGTAATCAACACTTTCTGACCAATCAGATATGAGAATTTTGTAAACACTGAGGTACAATAACTAATAATATACTATTCATTACATGTGTAACTTTTATACTTCTCATGTACTTCCAGGATATAACCGCTAACATTCCTATTCCAAACACGATGATACTCCTGGTCAACTCGTTTCTACACAGACGAGATCAGTTACGAACCTCCGTGGTGGCAGAGAGCACAAACACCCAGGGCAGCAGCAGTACAGAAGCGACCAGGTTGGACAGAGCGTAGAGGCGCTTCGCTCCACCAAGTTCCACTGACAGCTTTCTGGAGTGTGTGTGGAACGCCACCTTCAGACACAGTGCTAGAACCAAGAGCACTACTCCACCCTGAACGCAGAAAACACACACACAGAGACAAATATCAGTCTCCGCTCATCCACACCTGAACAGGAACGACATAACATAACGGAATATTTTACTCACTTTATGGTCAGCCAAACCTAAAAACGAGATCCCCGTGTATAAGGCATGGGTGAGAGCGCTGTCATGGTGTCCCTCGGCTACGAGTCAAACAGTTAAGGGCAAAGTAAGACACGCTATGAAGAGAAACAACACAGTGGAATCTGACGTGTTTAGTTAGGATACGGTGCTCCGCCATCTTGGCCATGAGGTCATCGTTATCGAAGAGCAAAAGACACGTCACTGCAATGATGAAGAATGCAGCGCCTCTCGTCTATGAAAAGAAAACACAGAAGATCTTGGCATGCTGTTATGTAACAAACTGTACAACGGTCACAAGATATACTAATCAGATTAAACGCTAGTCTCCGGCGGGGGAAAAAAAATCATTCGTATCATTCAGTTACGACTAAACAAAAACGTATACGAGTCTGCTATTAAACTCTAGAAAGTAAGGAAATAAAATATCGCTGAACTTTATTACAAAAAAACAGTACTGACTGTACCATGAAAACGTACTGTACATTTTTCAATGAAATAAATATATTAAATATTAAAGTAAATTAAAGATATACATCCAAAGTGAAACAAAAAGCAATACTTTTAATCCAAATAACTAATAATACCAGCGACATCAAAAATGAATATAAAAAAACACTTCAAATAACACAACAAAATTGTCAGTCAGTTTTTATTTCTCCTCTAGAGGCCGCTTTCGTACACTATAACAACAGAAGACGCTTCTTAGCCGCTCACGCTACGGATGCGACCGGGAAAAACTATCGGTGTGGATTTTGCCGATAACGGATAGTTCCAGTGATCAACCGGACGACCTCTACCGCCGACACTGGAGACTCCTTCCAAAAAACACTACACAAACATCTCCTTACAGTAAACTTCACCACATCTATAGCTACATACATTTTTAATATGCTCATATGGAGCGTCTGCCGTACAAGTCCCTGCGCACGTCGTTACTAAAGAAACAATAACATATTAGAAGGAGTGCATTAATATAACCCTTGCAGCTGGCACTATCAGAGGTGCTGTTATAGAAAATTAATCAACAGTCTCAGTAACAGAGCTCTCTCTGTGTGTGTGTGAGAGAGAGAGAGAGAGAGAGCGCTGGTATCTCTTACTTATTTCCATCCTTACCTTAGAGGGACCTCCGTCTGAGGTGGTGAAGAGAACGGTGAGGAAAGCGATGACCACAACATCGTTGTGCTCGAACAACAGCAGTGTCCTGTAAGACAAAATCTAGGCTTTGTTCTCTTCTCATGATGCGTATACCAAAGAGAGAGAGAATTGAGCATGAACAGCAGCGGTTGACGGGTTTACCTTAGTGGCCCACAGAGCGTCAGGCCAAAAAATCCCAAAAGAGAGATCACACAGCTGATCACGGCGTGCTTGAAAATTTTGATCCACTGAAAGAGAAGCGTTTGATATGAACACGTCTGAACTTGATTAAGATCAAAACAAGTCACGGGATGATTTTTTCCCCAATATGTACCTGTCTTTTGGTGACTATTTTTCCTGATGAGAAGGGCTTTTGAAAGAAAAGTAAAATCATCGCACACCTGTGTTGGAAAAAAGGAAAGAATTACACACGTAACAAGAAGTAACACACATTAAGTGCTTTATTCCTCTGATACCACATCAATCTGATAACGCTAATATTGTTTAATTTATTAAAGAACAACATGCTATAAACTTTTAACCATTTCTAGTTACATTTAAGGATGTAGAATGTCTGAGAAACAAGTTAGTTTCTGGTATCGCTTATGTTATAAGGGTTAGAAACTGAAGAGAAACTTTTTTTTCTCTGTCTTAAGGTTAATATGTCTATGCTGACTAATTCTGAGTCAAGAATTCAACAACGCTGAGTTATAACATTTAATAAAGTACATCGTAACATGAAGGCTATCGTTACACTGAAAAATCATTGTCCTGTGGAACTGCTTACCCAAATTTGAGTATGAAGAGAAACGGCACAATATGTACAACTTTGAGGAGGTCATAAGACTCAAAAATTCCTAGAGCCTTCAACAACTTGGTGAAGAAGAGCAACAAAATGTATCTGGTCAATCTGGAAAAATCAAAAAGTAAAATAAAAATGGAACAACAGACATAAAAATGGTAAGAACAGCAAATAATTGCTTCTGTTACACAGTACAAGTAGCTACATTTGGAGCTCAGTTATACTTATACGTGTTTGTACATTTGTAAAATAAATAAATAAATAAATAAGCCACTTAAAACAGTATTCTAATAATTTCAAAGAAATATATTTTTCTGTAACTATAAAAAAATTCAGTACATTCATTCAAATTATTTCAAATAACAAAAATCCATTTGATTAATAAAGAAATAAAATTACATTTTACAATCATGAAGCTACAAAGCAAGAACATGAGACCAGCTGCTACCAGAGGTTTAATAAATATAATGTTTAATAAATAAATGTTTAAAATACACGATGAAAAATAGATATAGAGTGGATAAGATACAAAGACATGTTTAGGAGAAAATATTACATTCCAAACAATTGTAATAATTAAAAACTTACACATGGCAAGTTTATAGGTGCCAAATAAATAAATAAATAAATTAGGCAAGACAAGTGATATCACAAAATATAGTGGCAAAGAAAAAACCCCACACAAATTCCAATCATTTTAAGAAATTATACTATATATTTTTAATTATTTTATTAACTAAAGATATATTTTAAATCATATCATATGAGCTGTTTCCAATCAGTGTTTAAAAAAAATGTTAGATAAAGATAAAATCCAATAAAAAGACTATTTATTTTTGTTTATTATTGAAAAATAGTTTATATTTTTAATAGTTTAAAAAAATATAAAAATAGTTTATATTTTTAAAATTTTTAATTTTTAATATTTTTAATAGTTTAAAAATATAGTTTATTATTGAAAAATAAATAAATAAATAAAACACCCTACAATAATAATATATTTGAATAATAAATAAATTACATTTTAAAAAGTACAAAATTTTAGCATCAAACCAGCGGCTTCCAAATAAATCATGCTATATCATCACGATATCTGGTAAAACTCAGAAAAAATGTATCATGATGTCATTTATCGCGATATCGATATTATCTCATCATATTGCCCAGCCCTGGTTAGCATTAGCATTTAGCTTACCTAGCATTAGGCACTTCAACGCGGCCCAGCTTTCCACCTGAAATGACATTACTGCTGTACTTGTCTTCCATTGCGTCTGTTGGAAAATGTCTCAACGTTTATACCTTTTATTTAATTTGTGGCCTCTATAAAGAGCTAGCTACCTAGCTAAGCTGCCTGAGGCTAGCTAAAGCACTGCCTAAAGAATAACATAACTAAGGGTAGTCAACGACTTCCGCCTTATTTAAAGCCTTCTAATATCGACTCAGAGGAGCTGTCTCGGAACAGCGGTATATACCGAAACATCCATCATCTGTTTACAAACAGCTTTAAAGTTACACAAATCCAATCTGCCTCTTTAGACTCAACATTGCTACAACACTAGTCAACGTCATCACTTCCGCGTAGGTTCTTCTTCTTTGTCGAATTGACGCAAAACAAAACAATGTGTTTTAGCGGCCCCTATTGGACTGGAGTGTAATTACAGCCGACACGTACAGTACACACAGGTTGGTCCTTTCACACCATATCCACCTCGTATCACTCTCAATCTACACAGGTGAGCTTTAGAATCGATTTAATCGATTAGGGGTTCCCAAACTTTTGGTTTAGGAGTTAGCACGTTTGCCTCACACCTCTGGGGTTGGGGGTTCGAATCCCACCTCTGCCCTATGTGCACGGAGCTTGCATGTTCTCCCCGTCCTTCATGGGTTTCCTCCGGGTACTCCGGTTTCCCCCAGTCCAAAGACATTTCAAAATTGTCCCAAGTGTTTGAACGTGTGTGATTGTGCCCTGTGATGGGTTGGCACCTCATCCAGGATGTCCCCCGCCGCCTTGACGATACCCCGAGTTCTCTGGGATAGTCTCCAAGCTCCCTGCAACCCTGTGTAGGATAAGTGGTACGGAAAATGGATGGAACCAACAAAGAAACCAACAAAGAAACCAACAAAGAAACTACAGTATTCTATGGGGGATGAGATACATAAATAAATCTGTCTGTCGGTGTATAGGAAACTTGTATTAATAATATGACTAGCATAACCAATTATTCAATTAGTAAAGAAGATGGATGGATGTCCCAAAATCCATAGCAGCCTCCACTAATATGAACTTCTGCAGATGTCACGTTATATCGTTTAGCTATCTACTTCAATCAGGACATTAAAAAGTATATATATTTTATTTTCCGTGCACATAAACACACACAAAACGGCTTCCGGGATTAAAACCGACCAATCTACATCCATCAATTCAGAAACGCCGATTTTTCTTCTGCAGAGGCAGCAGCAAATGGGAATTTTGGCTCTTTTTTCAGTGAGCCGACTCAGCTCACCTAGAGAGTCGACTCTTTCAGCTCTCAAACGGCTCATTCATTTAATGTAATTTTTTTAACATTCCAAATTGTTATTTTTTGCCCGTCTATGGCTGAAATGTTGCATGAAATCGTTTTTCTATCTTCTAATTAGTCAAATAACATGAAATAATTGTTAATATCTGACACTACACATTGTGGTGCTCTGACACATACAGTAAGCATCACTACATTAGTTATTGCGCTTCTGTCCATTTATAATAATAATAAACTCATCATAAACACAGCTGAGAGTTAAACACACGCCTCACAATTTCTACTTCTCTACACAGTTTAATAAATGACACTGCTAGAGTAAAGGCATCGCCTGCATTTACAACAACAAAAATGCGAGTCGGCTTTCAATGTTGACCTAAAAGAGCCGACTCGTTCGCGAATGACATATCAGGGAATGTGCAGTGAGCTGGATGCTGTGTAGCATGTTAGCACGCTGGCTCCGGGCGATTGTATATACATATATGTAGAACTTACTTGATGCACAACATTTGAACGAAATGAACGGGATGCCGAGTACCACGGTAATTCAGATTACCAACCTGTCCTCGTCTGTCACTAGCGAACAAATGCGAACTCTCTTCGGCTTCCTCGGAGATATCGAGGAGTTGCGGCTCTACCCTCCAGAGTAAGTGCATGCCTGTTGGGCTACGCCAATCAGGAAACACCGAGGATGTACAGGCCTGTACATAGAGTGTTAGCAAGCAAGCTATAGGGCCATGTATGTTGTTCTGGGCAAAAGTGGTTTAAATTATACATTCCCTGGAGTAGTCTGCTAAACGCATAGGCTTTTGCTCTAGAAAAAAAATATATACATATTTTTACAAAATATTAATAAAAAAAATCTACACGGATTTCTCCACAACAGATTGAACACTAATTAGCTTTGTTAGCGTGTAGCTAGCGTAATATTTATGTAACATTCACATTTATCTACACTACAAATTGAATTACGCACTAAAAAGCAGAATTGAAAAATAAAATACAGAAATGTTTCTTGTAATTCTTGTTTCTTGAAGACATATTTACCAAATATGATATTTTGTCCAATTGGACTTGAGGAGTAAATGTAATTTCTAAACAGTCTGTAAGGTTTTTAGTCTTTTGCTTGTAGATGATCTACACACCAGTCAGGAAAAGAAAAAAAAAAGTTAATAATTTTCTGCTAAAAACTACTTTAACCCTTTAATGTTTGTTAATCTAAAGAGGTAAAGTGTAAGAAAGCAGAATTAGCTGGTTAGGAACCGTCTTCAAAGTGACACATCTGAATAAGACGAAGTCGCAGCTAAGAGACAGTAGTAGTAGTAATAATAATAATGCACAGTATTTGGCCGGCCACTTTACTAGGAACACAATACTAATAGGTAGGACCGCCCTACCAGACTTTGCTCTCCGAAGAGCCTCAGTTCTTTGTGGCATGTATCCCACAAGGTGCTGGAAACATTCCTTTGAGTTTCTGCTCCATGTTGACAAATTTTTCCATTCTTTCGCATCCTGAAGATGCACTACTGGATTCAGATCTGGAAACTGGATTTAGGGTACTCAAGTACGCTGATCTCGCTCTCATCGTCATGTTCATTGAACCAGTTCAGGACGACGTGTGTTGCCACATGGGACGTTATCATGCTGGGAGTAGCCATTATACGAAGTGTAAATGCTGGCATTCAAATGATGCACGAGAGTTGAGAAGGGGCACACTGATCAGCCATAATATTAAAACCAATGACGTGAATAGCGTTGATTATCTCATTACAGTGGCACATGTCAAGGGGGTTGGATATACTCGGCAGTATGTGAACAGTCAGTCCTTGAAGTTGATGTGGTAGAAGCAGGAAAAATGGGCAGGCGTAAGGGTCTGAGTGACTTTTTAAAAAATAATAAAAAAAAAGGGCTGGGAAATCTCGGGTCCTGGAAATCACGTGGCTGTTACTTTAGCCTCTTTTCCACTGCACGGTATGACTCAACTCTGCTTGGCTCGCTTTACTTTTCTGAACTTGCTTTTCCACTGCAGTTTAGTGGCCGTCTCAACACTAGTGCTATCTTCCACTCGGCTTCACGCAGGAATAATGTTGCATTATCGAAGCCCTGTACAAATACACGCTCAGGCCGTACTCCAAACGCCTTTCCTGTTCACCGAACGCCGAGCCTATTAAGGATGTAAAATTACGGCGCTCTAGACCCTCCGTAGTGCTCGATACGACTAAGTTAGGTTCAGCCACGACAGGAGCGACTTCGATAAGCGCCCGATTGGAAATCGCTAACAAGCGGAATGTAAAAATCTAAGACAGAAACCTTTGTCGTAATTTTATCAGTATTGAGATAAACGATACATCATTTTCAATTAGCAGAATATTACCTACGCAAAGGATGTATTACATGACATTTTATTCAGGTACAATACAGAACCGCTCTTTAAGGAGGACTCCCTACTCCATCAGCGCGTGGCTCACGTTCAGTATCGGCTCGGCTCGCTTGGAACCTCTCCTGACGTGGTACTAAAAAAAAGTACCAGGTACTATCCGCAGTGGAAAGCCCACAAAAAGCGAGCAGAGTCGAGTCGAGCTGTACCCTACCGTGCGGTAGGAAAGCGCCATTCGTTGCAGACCAAAAGTACGTCCCAATTCTCGTACTCGTGCGCTATTCGATGCCGTTTTGTAGAATAAATAGTACAAGTACTGTGTTCACACTGAAAAGTCCAAATAGAAAAAGTACACTTTAAATACCCGGATGATGGACTTTTTAATTAACTGGAAAAACGAAGTGTGGAATGTTGGACACGTCATGCACTGAACTGTCGCCGCATTAATTACGTCGCGGAGGTGATGGGGCTATCAGGCTCCGATGCTGGATAAAAAATAACCTTATAAAATTCATTCTCTACACGGTTGAGTACATAGTGTATAAGTACATAGTGTATAGTGCATCATTGTGGACATAACTAACGTACACCCCTTCATGGCAACGGTGTTCCCTAACGGCATTGACTTCCTTCAGCAGGATTATACACCCTGCCAGACTGCGAAAATTGTTCGGAACGGTTTGAGGAACATGACGAAGAGTTCAAGGTGTTGATTTGGCCTCAAAATTCCCCAGATCTCAATCCGATCGAGCGCCTGTGGGATGTCCTGGACAAACAAGTCCGATCCATGGAGGTCCCACCTCACAACTTACAGGATTTAAAGGATCTGCTGCTAAGCTCTTGGTGCCAGCTACAGCAGCACTGGCGTTCACTGGATGTTTTTTGTTTTTCGCACCATTCTGTGGTCACTGCCACGTGATTGGTTGATGGATAATTACATGAACGAGCACAGAAGAGTACAGGTGTTCCTATTAAAGGGCTCGGTATATGCTAGTTCACAATCTATCAGTGTATGCATAATTATGCTTTTAAAAAAAAAAAAAAAAAAAAGATCAAAATCTTCCGTATAAAAATAAATATTTGACTGATATTTTTATTGTCTCTCTTCTTTTCCAGCCACACGCCACTTTCCTTCTCATCCAAAGTGTGTTACATAAAGTACCAGGAGCCGAGTAGTGTTGGTGTGGCCCAGCATTTAACCAATACTGTGTTTATTGACAGAGCTCTAATTGTTGTGCCATGTGCAGAAGGTTAGTAACATCTGGGTAACGTTCCTGTTTCTTATATTCACAGAAGGCTTGAAGGGTTTCCTGCAGAATCACTTGTCTTGTCTGACATTTTGCTTTCTTTGTGTTTTGTCGGTATATTTAGTGGATGGAGTAATATTCGGGAAGCTTGAGTTGTGTAATAGCGAAATGGACACTTGATGTCGATGTTGTTTAGCTTGTGTGTGTGTGTGTGTGTGTGTGTGTGTGTGTGTGTGTGTGTGTGTACATAAAATATGTTTGATGGTCTCAGGTATGCGTAGTTCATTAATTTCACAGTGCAACCATTCACTGTCTCTATATAACAGGGGTATTCAGCTCAAATTCATCCAGCTATGTAAAATTCCTTGTTTGCAAAAGGTTTTTATAAGCGACGTGACGGTTTCCTTTTTACCGCGTAACCATTAATGATCAGTTTAAGGCTGGACATCAGTTTGAAATGGTTGTGTGGGGGTTTTTTCACACTGGTGCATCACGTTGATGTGTTTTTAAACTTGAAGCAGTGAATAAATTCGCTTCCGTCCAGTCAACTTTAGCCCTATTCAGACCGGATTCAATTTACATGCGGTCCTGGGGTCATTTCCTATTTTACAGGTTCTCCTCTATGATCTTATTCCCATTCCGATCCCAGATTATCACTTACTGTTTTCCCTCCAACCTCGGAGGCCGTGTGATCGCTTTATTCTCGTCCGGATACACGTTTGTGATTTTCCTATGCCTTTACTTTGTCTGCTGCTACGTATCAGTGGCCCAGATATTAAACACTTCCCGAGTCGTGAAACGAGATTACGGATGCGTCTTGTATATTTTGTGAATATTGTTTTAACGTCTTTTCGCCCCAAAGTGAAATGAGAGCCTGCGTCTTTTCAACCGATCGGACGGCATGTTGTGAATGGAGCGCGGTCGTACGGCCACGTGACGCAGACATCCGGGTTCGTAGAAAGTACAACCCGCTAGAAACTCGCTCCTCCTGTGGTCATTTTATTGCCGTCTGGATGCAAGAGCTTTATCGCAGAGGAGATGTGTAAAAACTTATTACAGATGTCCCCCTGAGGAACTGATCCAGTCCCAATAGGGCTTTAGTCGTCATAATCGTAACCATCGTTGACTTTTTATTTATTTATTTATAACTAGCCGTGCTAGTTCTCTAATCAGACCAGAGGATTATAAAAATCTGTGTTAAAAAAAGTTTATAAAATGCCCCTTTCTTGATGAGCTGCCTTCTGCTAAATAATTTGCATAAACGCACGTGATTGGCTGAAGAGTCCATACAGGATCGCGGCGAGTTTTTTTTGTGTGACTGTCGCGGCCAAAAACGTGTGATTTTTCGCTACGGCGTTTTACTAAATTTGCGGATTTTTGTGCTTTTTTTTTTAATGTATTTTTTTGTTTTATTTGAATCGGCGAAATTAAAATCGCACGAAATCGTTCTGCGCGGTCTTTCGCAGCGATGTTTGTTTGGTAAACGACCTTTTCTCTGTACTCGTGTTCGACGCACGTGAATCGAAGAGGCGCGTCGTGATGACGTCACGCGACGCGTCTCGGAACAAATCTGCGGAAAACCCGCGTTAATTCTGAAAAATTGCAAGCTCCTCCGGATATCGCGGGGTTCGCTTGAGTTCGCGTTCACTTCTGTGATCCGGGCGGGACCGGGTGAAATGAGGATCTGCTACGGAAGTCGTGTTTAAAAAATACTAGACCTTACGGCCATTTAAAAATAGTTTTGTTTTTTTTAATACAGCGATTGGTATGATCCGGGTTTATCCGCTGAAACACCTCGTTGAACCGCGATCGGTCCGCCAGTTGACGACCCCTGCTATAGAACACGATTAATGGGTTAAAGCACATATACTCTATTTCATAGCACTGTAGGTGTACGAAGCCTTTTTGCTTTTTCCTGATCAAGAATTAAAATGTAATAATGTTTTAGTGTCTGTGTGGATCGGTTGTATTGCAAGGTGGTCTGTGATTTAAAAAAAAAAAAATTAACTTTTTTTTTGCGCTCAAGGTTATGATTAAAGGCTACGTGTGTGTGTGTGTGTGTGTGTTGTGGTGTTAATGTTGTGAAACACTCTGTCATGGCTGTACGTGAGTAACTAGGCCTATCTAACCAACCTGTTTCTTTTTTCTTTTTTCTTTTTTTTCCTTTTATTTATTTCTTTTTTTGACCCAAATGAAGAAATAAAAAGTATGCAGTGTTGTTAATAAACGATGGTATCCTAAATGAGCTGATCTGTCCCTGGAATTGAAAAGAAAAAAAAAAAACAAACACAAAAAAACAACAAAACATTGCTTGTCCTCGTGACGTGCAGGATGGCTTACTGCGTTAATTAATTTGGTTTCTGTATGTTTTTTCTGTGTTGATTATGTGTGCATATCAGATGACTAGAGTGGCCCAGGCGTTACAGTACTACACTAGCCTGACTCAAGGCTTTGTTTTCCAAGCCACTAAACCCGCTGGGGCCCACGCTGCCTTCAAGGGGGGATTGTGACCAGGAGCGTAGCCGCTGAACCTTCCAAGATGGACACCTTGTCTCTTTTTTTTTTTTTTTTTTTTTTTTTTTTTTCTGTTTCTTTTCCTTTTGTCTCTTTTATTTTTTTTTCTCTGACATTGTGTCTTGCCTCTTCGAAGAGGCTGTTGCATATTTCATTGTGTTTGTTTCTTTTTTTTTTTCCTTTTTTTTTTTTTTTTTCTTCTGTCCCCAAGTCCCCACCATTCCTCCTCTTCCCTATGCAGTTGTCCACTTTTGCGTGTCTCTCAAAGCTGTCCAGGTTGGCATCCAGTAATGGAGGGGAATTTGAACGGTACACAGGCAGCCGTGGCTGGCGATTAATTCTGATCTCTGTGTCTAATCTCTCTCTCTCTTTCTCTCTCTCTCTCTGTCTCTCTCTCTCTCTCTCTCTCTCTCTCTCTTTTTCTGTCGGCATTGCCATGCTTTCACTTTGACTTAAGGATCCTGTATGATAACCACAAATGAGTACTATATTAACTTGAATTAACCTCTACTTAAGAACTAAGGAAGTTACAGATTATTGGCTATTTGCTTAAAAGGAATCAGAATTTTTTTTTTATTATTGAATCAGTTCAATTCTAATCTATCTACGTGCTTTCCTCACCCAACACTATCAGTTATTAGACAGTCTTTCACTCGGCGCATGCAAGAATGAATTAGACTAGCAGAGTTAATAAAAAGAAAAGGAAGCTGCTTTAATGTTTTTTTCCCCCCTGAGTTAAACTTTTGCAGGGGGGAGAGACGGGATTTTTGAAAGACACTTAAAATGTTCTTCTCTTCTGTATCTGATGTTCTGTGTGCTATTAGTGATGCAGCCAACATGAACGGTTGTCTTGTGTTGCACACCCTTTCCAACACTGCGACACGATTGCCCCAAGGAGAAAAGCGCCCATGCATGATATCGTATGGTTCATGCCCATTATGTTTCCAGTACAGGTGACCTATATACCACAAAGTGTTACCTCATTCTCTACATTTGTGTTGAGTTTTCTTTTCGTTTTTTTTTTCTTTCTTTCTTTTTTTTTTTTAAAAGAAGGAAAAGGACAATATATTTTTTTTGTTTGGTTTATATATGCTACTTTTAGGACAATAGTAAAGTGAACAAGGTTAAAGCTGTGCTAGTAAATTGGACTAGTGACAGGCTCATGTATGATCGGTGTTGGATCTCCTCTCTCTTGTGTGCATTTAGAAGGGAGAAAGTGCTGTTGCTCTCCATTGCTCGCTCTCACATCAGGTCACTTGCCCCGTAGGAAAGATCCCAGAGGAAGCCAAGGCTCTGTCCCTTCTGGCACCCGCAGCCCCAGTGCCCAGTTTGATGCCCGGCGGAGGACTGCTGCCCATCCCCAGCCCTGCCCCACTGCAGAACGTGAGCAGATATTTCTCCTTTTTAACCGAAGTACCTCAGAATATATCTTCTCTTCAGTAGTTAATTCCGATGATGTAAGTTTGTGTTTGGAGGTCAGTTAGTGATGATAACGCTGCGTTCGACTCGCTGACACAACTTGTAATTCCCAACTTCCAACCAAAACGCCACCTCCTATATACTGTATATACTAGCGTTTGCTTTAGATCAGTCAGTGTAGAGACTTACATATTTGCTTCCCCGGGGGGGGGGGGGGGGGGATTATTTTAAGTTTTTCTTTTTTCTTCACATTGTTTCTGGACCATCATCCTTACTATGTTTAGTGAAAACAAGCCGTATTGTACTCGAAAGTAAGTCTGTTAATTTCACCAAATAACATTAGAGATTTAATGAAAATGTTTGTGGGTCAAGGTAGAAATATGTATCGCCTTCATGTAATGATATATATTCACAAATAAGTAATAAGTTATTCACAATTTATGGCAAAATATGCTACAACTTATTTTACAAAACTAAAAAATGCTAATTTTGCAGGCAGGCGAGGCAACTCGCACTACATGAGACGAGGTCTTGCATCGCTGTCTGCGAGCGGTTCTCACGCTACACTGCGAAAACTATTTCTGTCAGGGCCGGTTGCGGGAAATACCACACAACCCACAGGTGTCTGAGGACGAAACTACCTAAAGCTGTGATCATATGTAACATCTTGTTTGAAATGGCCAGCACCTGTCTTACATAATAGTCCTATAGACTAGACCGTGTTTTCACAATCGACCCTGAGCTGCTTTAGGCGCGCTCTCAACTGCATTTTGGAACGGCGTATTTTACAACCCTAATTCCATAAAAGTTGGGACGCTGTGTAAAATGTAAATAAAAACCAGAATGCAGTGATTTGCAAATCTCACAAACCCGTATGTTATTCACAATTCAACATAGAAAACATATCAAACGTTTCAACTGAGGAAATGTAAGGAAAAAATAAGGTTGTTTTGAATTTGGTGTCCGCAACACGTCTCAAAAAAAAGTTGGGACGGGGGGCAACAAAAGGCTGGAAAAGTAAATGTTTTCTGTATTCTATTGTGAATGCCGTACGGGTTTATGAGATTTGCAAATCACTGCATTCTGGTATTTATTTATGTTACACAGCGTCCCAACTTTTTTGGAATTGGGGTTGGGTCCCACTTTGACCAGCGGATTTCATCAGGAAAACACATTGCGTATGAACACAGCCTGATTTATTTATTTATTTATTTATTTATTTATTTTAAAGCTACCAAACCATGTGAGATACTAACATTAGTTCTTTCGAGGGATCTTTATGTAACGTCAACTAATGGGTAGGTTAGCCATTTCTTTAGTTTTAAATTAGTTATGTCTTTTCTCTATCTGCGCTCACGATCATTAGCATCCACAAGAAATACTCCCTAACAAAAAAAAAGAAAATGTTTATACTTCGTTTGTTCTTTGTTGAGGCTTATCTTATATAAGATAATATAAGAAATATCACATCAGCTGCTTAATTAGCTTGGTGATGAGCATCTATCACACAAACGTTCGTCCAAACACTGTTTATTGATTGGCAGGTCGTTCCTGGTGCCAGCTTACCGTTCTCTTTCTTTCATATCATTCTGATATGTCACCCTTTTTGCATTCATTCGGTTCTACGAAAAGCCTTGGGCACTGTACCTAAGCATTTCCATGGTAGGGAAAACCCTGATAAACTTGACGAGCATGGGGGCATCGGTGTTTTTGTTCCACTGGTAAGATCGAAAATGACATCATTCCAACCTGTGCATTACTAGTTACGAGGTGAGTTGAACGCAGCATAGGGAAGAGTTCTTCAGCAATCGAGATCGGAGAAAAGCACGAAGCCAGATTTGCTGTTTAAAGAAGTTCAATGATGATGATGTTTCTCCATGTAAACGGTTTTGGAGAGTTATCTGATTATTTTGTAAATGTAAGAACACTTTCTCATCGATTCAGGGTGTCTGAGCTTGGAATGAAAGATTTGATTAACGAAATAGATCAGAAGGTTGCGTTCACTTGTAACGATTGACATCCTGTGTAATTTAGCAGTTGGGTTTGCCGCTGGCAGCACGGGCCCCACTGCACCTCGGGCTCGACTCGCCGCTGAGCGCCATCTCCTCTCAACCCCCCATCATGGGCAACGTGGACCCTTCCAAAATCGACGAGATCCGCAGGACGGTGTATGTCGGCAATCTCAATTCTCAGGTATCCACTAAAGCGTCATCTTTTATTCAGTCTGCAATATCCCTGCTTTCGACTTCGTTTCCGTTTAGATTTAATTGTGGATTTTGGATCGTTTGCACATAACACCAAACACCGGATACGAATACGTTCGGTTATGCCGTGAAAACTCTCGAGACGGCGTAAACGTCTTTCAGTAATGTTCTGAGCGTTCCTCTTGTAGACCACCACGGCAGACCAGCTGCTGGAGTTCTTCAGGCAGGTCGGCGAGGTGAAGTTTGTGCGCATGGCAGGAGACGAGACTCAGCCGACGCGCTTTGCCTTCGTGGAGTTCGCCAACCAGGACTGTGTGGCTCGAGCGCTCGCTTTCAACGGAGTCATGTTTGGGGACAGACCTTTAAAGTGAGTCAAGTCTTTTTCCATCTGCACACACACACACATGTTGTTGTGATGTTTCAGTTAAGTAAAACTGTTGTTGTTATTATTATTATTATTGGATGTATTATTTTTCACATGTGACCCTGATTGTTATTGTATCAGCTTTAAATTCTTTCTGTGTAATATTAGGATCAACCATTCCAACAACGCCATTGTGAAGCCTCCGGAGCTGACTCCTCAGGCTGCTGCTAAAGAACTGGAGGATGTGATGAAGCGCGTGAGAGAGGCTCAGTCCACCATAGCGGCAGCCATCGAGCCAGGTTCTTCTTAATCACAGGCTTTGATTGTTGTATAATCTGTCTGTGTTAACCTGTGTGTTGAGAATCGATGTATGCGTTGAAGGACATGTCTTTCCTGTCGCATACAGTAGAGGACAAAAAGCGCTCATCCAGCAGATCCAGGAGATCAAGAAAGTCCCATTCCAGATCTCGCTCTCATTCCCGTTCTCGCTCGCAAAGGAAACGCTCCCGATCCAGACACGGGTGAGTTTAAAGGCTTTTTGTGTCACTTCTTCAGACCACGCTTCTTCTGAACAGTGATTTTATTTCACATATTTGAACGAGTCCCACGCATCTAATTTGATTTTGCTTTGCGTGGAAGGGGCCGGCCGTCTCAGAGCGCGTGGAGGAGGACGGCTGACTCGCACAAGAGACACTCCAGAGACAGGAGATATAGCCGCTCACACTCCAGGTTAGAGTAAACGCTGACCGTACTTGGACTTGTACGCAGGCTTGTCTCATTCAGGACTGAATGTCAGCTTGGAAAAGAATCACGAAGCCTTTCTTTGTAGAAAATGACTTTTAACTTGTCTTTTTGTTAGAGAAAGGCGGAAAGACAGGGATGGGAAGATGAGGAGGGGGGCTGATGCTGACGATAGGAGAAGGGACAAAAAGGGAAGAATGCCTTTTAAAGGTTACAGAGGATCCTCGAGATCCCCCAGCAACAGCAGGTCAGCAAAACGTTACGTTTATTCACTTAGATAATGATACCTTGGTAAAAAAAAAATAGACAGTAGGGGTAAAAAGCCTTTTTTAAATTTTTTAAAAATTTTTCTTTTAACAGGGGACACAGGAAGAGGAGCAAATCACGCTCCAGATCTGTAAGGAAGAAAGCAAGGTCTCCATCACCAAAAAGGTAAAATCCAGCATGCTCTTTGCAGGTTATCTCGAGAAGGACACGGCATGATCGAGAAGTATTTCTGTAAAATATTGGGAGGTTTAATGTTTTGTTCGTTCCCTCAGAGGAAAGAAAGACCGGAGGAGAGAACCTGGGCGGGACAGCGGTAGGGAGTGGAGAGCGAGATCAACATCCCGGAGGAGGAGCAGAGACTCGGACAGGCAGAAGAGCAAAGCCAAGTCCAAACAGGTGAGACTAATACACGCGCTAACCATACATACATATGAAGTCCGATTTATTCCATATGCACGCGTTCACACGAATGTACCTTCACATCTCAGGACCACCAGAAAGCCACTGCTGGGCTGCTGATTGAGGTTTTTAAACATTAAGTAGTAGTTCAAGCAACTGTTTGACGCTGAACACAACAGCGCTTCACCTTCACGTGCTCACTGAGAGTAGGCTAATGGTTAAGAGGCAGGAATTTGGCCGATAGTTGTCTGCAAGCCTTTTATAATCGACAAAGTGGTGTGTGAGAAGGCGGGACTTACAGAGAGGGGTTAAAGCAATGCAAACATGCGCATACATGATGCAGTATTAGACCATAAGCACATCATAATGAAATTAAACTATTTTAGTTGACATGTCCGGGAAAAAGAGGACGTATGGTCACCCTAACAAAAGCATTTCAGACAGCACTTTGTGTTCAGTTCTACCTAATTAACTTTGCGTGAAATTTATTTGTGCGTGCACCCGGACGTTGCTCGTGTGAGTCACGACTGCCAAGAGAGAACCAGAACTGTAATCAATCAGCTGTGTGTGTTCTTTAAATAAAAAAAATAAAAATTGTAATCCTGATAGTGTTCCCATTTTTTTTGCAGAACATACCTGTAATCTGATTACTTTGGGTTTTTTTTGACGTAACTCTAACCGCTTACAGCTCTGTTGTATCCTGATTGCGTAGCGGCGTTGCATGTATTCCGTTACTCCCCAAACCTGTTTATTAGAAGTACAATTTGCATTTAAACACAAAATGTTCAGCACTGTCGTTAGCCTCATTGCCCAGAGCTTACCGTCAGAGATAAGCGACTTACAGGTTAAGATAAACCATAGTAAACCCTGCAGGATAATGCGGCAGTATCTGTGACTCTGGTGCTCTAGATGTAAGGCGATAATAAGTTAATCGTTTCAGATATTCTTTGGAAATAACGTTCACCTGCACGCTATCTTCACTTACGTGACTGATTACAATCAGTTCCACTATTAAGGTCTACTTCAAAGGAAAAATAACACTTTGATAATATACTTCAAAACATGATTTTATCTCTGGAATCGGGGTCAGAACGTTTCTGCCTAGTAAACTGCGGTCTCCAATCCGTCGGTTTGATTCAGAACACAGATTTTTATTCTTGGCGGAAGTGCACCTTGGAGCAAACATTTCTTGTTTGGTTTTATTATCGGATAAACTCATCAGTTTGAAAAGACAGGAGTTGTCAGCGTCTACGATTTAGCCTAGATAGCATAGCTGTTATGAATTATGACCCTTGCGACATGAGACACCTACGCAGGAAAGTACGCTTTTCTGCTTTTCCAGCTAAAGCTGAAAGGTCAGATCGAGCACGAAGAAAAGGGCAGATTTGCAGTAGTGCTAGAAAGTTTGTGAACCCTTTACAATTTTCTGTATATCTGCATGAGTATGACTTAAAAACATCATCAGATTTTCACACAAGTCCTAAAAGTAGATAAAGAGAACCCAATTAAACAAATGAGACAAGAATATTATACTTGGTCATTTATTTATTGAGGAGAATGATTCAGTGTTGCATATCTGAGTGGCAAAAGTATGTGAACCTCTAGGATTAACAGTTAATTTGAAGGTGAAATTAGATTCAGATGTTTTCAATCAGTGGAATTACGATCAGGTGTGAGTGAGTGAGTGAGCGAGCGAGCGGTCTTATTTAAAGAACAGGATCTATCAAAGTCTGATCTTCACAACACATGTTTGTGAAAGTATATCATGGCACGAATAAAGGAGATTTCTGTTGAGTTGTTGATGCTGATCAGGCTGGAGTCCTCTAAAGGGTTTGGACTCCACCAATCCACAGTCAGACAGATTGTGTACAAATGGAGGAAATTCAAGACCATTGTTATCTCAAACTTTCAAGCACCACTGTATTAATAATAATAATAATAATAAAAATCTATAAAATTCACCTGGCAGTGAAGGCAGTTTACTGAAGGGAAAAGGATGTGGGATGCGAGAGATGCTTTTGGTTTAAATGTAAATTAAAATTCGATGACACAGTGTCATTCATTGATTATGTTAAATATTTTAAGCCTTGACAAATCATCGTTGTGTAAAACACTTCGGGACTCGCCTTTATATAGGAAAATAATAGAGATGCACCGATGTATCGGCCGATGAAGGCAATTTTTCACGCTATGGGCCATCGGCTGATGATTTAAAAACATCCCGCGATCAGGGCCGATTATATCCTGTCAATCAAAAGAGGGCGGGAAAACACATCGATTTCATGCCGTGTGTGAAGATGATGTCTTGTGTGTGGAATGATGACAAAACTGCAGTTTGTAATCTCTGTAATCTCTGCACTGATCAGATTTTACACCAGGAGTGAAGCAGGAGTTTCGGCGTCAAGTCTAAAAAAAAAAAAAAAAATTCGCCGCACTGCTCGAACTGAATTAAAGCACCAGTACACTGATGAAAGATTTAAATGAAGACGAGTTGACAAAAAAGTATATATTGCACAGAAAAATTATATTTGTAGAGTAGTGTATTTCATATCCAGTTAAAGTTAATATATAAAAAAGTTGATGATCTATATTACCAGGTTGATGTTCAGTGATGACGTTGAAATGCTTGTGTTTGTGGTGAGTGAGTGTGAGACTAACAGGAGGTTTTTTAGACTTCAGTCCATGTTGATATGAATTAATAACATTCAGTAAGTTAAGAAATCTTACTTTAATCTTCAGAATTGAGTTCATGTTAATTAGAGTAATGTGTTTTCTGTTTGAGACCAGTTACTGTGAAACAACTCGTTGAAATGGAGAGAATAAAGTTTTTATTTGTATTTCTTATTAATTTAGCGGTGCATCTCTAGAGAATAATATAATATATAGGAAATGATTCAGCTTGGTGGTAGTAACCGTAACTCCGCTTCATGTCGTTTTCACACTACTCCATCATGGATTATTTTCCTATAACAGCAAGTGTTTTTTTTCCCTTTATAGACAACACCCCTGTAGAAAAAAGGCTTTTCAATAACCAGCGTGTGGTGTTTTTTTTTTTTCTTTTCTTTTTTCTCTCAGACGGAGAGCGGGTACAAGCAGAAGGAACAGGACTACGAGAGCGATGGTGAAGACATGGGTGGATCAGGTGTCAGCGAAGACTTTTCTCCTCACGCCCATCACAACGGCGAGTACAGCAGCATGCACGCAGACGAGGGCGAGGACTTCTCCAGAGCTGAGTAAAACCCACTAACTGAATTACGGCGAGCCGACACTTCACCAGGGTTCACATACTTGAAATGTTCCTGTTCTTCTTTGTACAGTGTTTTTTCTCTTTTTCTCTCCATCATGCTGTTAAGATTCTTCAAACTATTTTTTTTTCTTTTTCTTTGTGCTACTTATAGTACGAGAGCTATATTGAAATATCCTGTATGCTTGTGTGTGTGTGTGTGTGTGTGTGTGTGTGTGTGTGAGAGAGTATATATAGATCCAGATTTCTATCTCCTTTCTTCTGTTTTGTCATTTTTAGATATGAAGCACCTCATGGACCTGCCTCAATACTCGTCACACTATCTAATATCCTGACTTTTTACTAGAATCCAGGGGATCATTTCTTTTACACTCATTTATTGATATAGTTATGCAAATGCCCTCAGTTATTAGGAGTATAACCTTAGTAATAACATGTTAAAGGAAATACGGGGGGGGAGACGACACACATAGTATGTAAAAAGTGCCTGGGGGAAAAAGATGCACATATTATGTATAATTATAAAACATAGATATAGCTTGTGCATTTATCTCAGTAACCCATTAACAAGGCTAGTAGTCAGTGCTTTTTAGATGTATTTTTTGCACAGTATTTTGCATAAACCAGTAAATAATGATGAGGTATACAGTACTATTACTGTACAGTGTTACTAAAACCGTCCGTCGGATTTTTTCAGCTGGGTTTTCTTTTTCCCCCATCATGTTTTATGTGCAAGTCTTTAAAATTGAAGGAAGAATTGGTGATATCTGACTGTAAAAAATAAATATATATAATATATATATATATATATACACACACACAAATATATATATATATAATAAAAAGTGTGTGTATATAATATATATATATAACTGATTTGAGTTCTATATTGTCTCATCCAAATTTGGGAACCTTACAATGATCCTGAAAATAAATTTTTTTTATATAGTTTTGTTTATTCAAATATGTAGTTTGGCCATACATGTATGTATACTGTATATAGTTGAGTACAGATGTTTGCACACCCTTAGGACAAAATGATGATTAAATGAAAATAAGAAAAGCTAAAAAAAAAAAAAAAAAAGTTAATTTCAATAATGAAGGTTTGTAGTGTATGTTGTGACATTAATAGAAGGGGGGAACGTTTGCATTTCTTTCCACGCGTGTGATTCTTCTCTGCATCGTCATCTAATCAGTTCTGGAGTCACTGGAAATTTCTTTTTAAACTGTTTTGGATTGTTGTCTAATCGCAGGACGTGCCCATGTGTGTTTCGTATTTACCTTCCTAGAATTGTATTTTGTTCTTGAACTGTAAAACAAAGATACGTTTCACTTTTTTTTTTTTTTTTTTAAACATTAGAAAAACATAGGGGGAGTAAACTTTTAAAAAAATAAAATAAAAATAAAAAAAAAAACACCTCAAATGATCAAGACGAAGTGATGGTTCTTGACCTATATTCTTCTGTGTTGTGTGATTCTGTGCATACATTTGACCTATTTTTGGAAATGAATAAATATTCCCTGATACATATTAAAGATGATGTACTTTAAACGCAATGGTTTCACTCTCAAGGTTTATATATATATAGAAATATTATTATGGCAACATATTGGTTTCTTAACATATTTATATACAGTTAAGGAAATGGATTTACAGTGCCATTTGTGAGATATATTTGATCAGGAGCTCTTCTCATTTTCTCTGATAAAGAGAGTGACTGTTGAAGGTACTCCTGTCCTGGATCTGAAGACGCTGCGCCTGAGCTGGAAGGAGCCGGAGGCGCAGCCTTGGTGATCTGCTGGAAAAGCTCCATGGTGGTGTAGTCGCTCATGAAAGCACTTGTTGGGTTTGCTACAGCTGTGGAGACAGTCTCGGTGCCTAATACGCTAGGTGGGTCCGTTATGTTGTTCGCTCCTTCAGGTGGGTCTTCTGTAGAGCCTTTATGATTACTGTCCGTGGGAAAAGCCTCATTAGATGTCGAGTCTATTGTGGTTGAAATTGTAGGCGATGAAGGAGGTTCGTTATCTACTGGGGGAGGTGCCGTATTAGGCATAAGGGTGGCCTTGGTCCAGTCCTGAGAGACGTTACAGGCAGAATGTGTCTCCTTTTTGGCTTCCAACACGGACACGTGTTCTTCCGTCTCCTCGAGGTTCGGCCTGCGAAGAAGCTCCATCACCTCCTGTAAAGGAATAAAGAGTAATGTTTTCATATGTGGGAAACTGTCAATACTGTTACTCTGCAATAAAAGTAAAAAAAATTAAATAAATTATATATTATAATGATGATAATAATAATAATGAAGCTGCATCATTTCTTGGACAGGTTCTCTGAATAGTTGAGGGTTCTTATCTTGAAGGAGATTCACTTGGAACTCAAACTGAAGAGATTAAACAAATTTCCCAGGAAACAAATTACAGTATGTAAAAATTCTTCAGACATTTCAAAATATTCCTTCTTGAACCCGATTGGTCAGAAGGAGTTGATTCATTTTCTGTAACTGCAGCTCTGACAGTAGTGATGTTTGTATTTCAAATCCCAGGCTTGTATCATCGTGCTCTTTCTAATACTTTATCGCTTCTATAGTAACAGCCCTTGTACGACGGACGAAACACACAATCCAAGACTGATAATTAAATGGACTTGTAAATGTGTCGTTATTTAATAATGAAAACATTTAAACGTTGCTATTGTGCCACTTTCTGTAAGGAGACTGATCATTTAGCACTTATGGGAGGGAAGAGTCTCCGGTGTCAGCTCACTCTAGCAGTAAGTACGTTTCCCACCAATGGAGAGTCTTCAGTACAGAGGACTTTGTGGTTTCTCAGTAACAGGACAAGCTGTGTTTTTTTCTTTTTTTCTTCTTATTATTATTATTAACGTCAAGTGAGAGAAAAAGAGACTAGTGCGGGAATGACAGTTTAGAGCTGGAACAGTATACGAGAAAACAAGAACTTGCTCAGAA
Organism: Ictalurus furcatus; assembly: GCF_023375685.1. Classification (NCBI taxonomy): domain Eukaryota; kingdom Metazoa; phylum Chordata; class Actinopteri; order Siluriformes; family Ictaluridae; genus Ictalurus; species Ictalurus furcatus. Next base: position 15,596,078 of record NC_071282.1, read on the forward strand.
GTATAAATACTGTTCGAGTGCCAGAATGACTCCGCATCCAAGAATTACAGAATTATCAAGTGAAACTTTTATCATTCCAATACATCTAATGTTCAGAGCCTTAAAACTCACCAGTTCCTGACCGCCTTCAATTTTCTGTACAGCATTACTGTTGCATGGGTTGGGTATACTTGGCCATAGGAGTTTCTTGGATCTAGGTTATAGCAATAGGTTTGGTATCAAATCATTCAGTTTTTTCTTGCAATAACATTATGATTAAATTTGTAAAAATGTTCAAACCGGGGCTTAACCTTTTCAAAAGCCGAAAGCAGAGATGAGTGGCAAGTAGCAGAGCAATTACGCCTGCAACGACTCCTGCCAACATTCCACCAATAGCCACCGAGTCTGAGGAACCAGATATTCAGTTACGTTTTACATCCAATACAGAATCTTCAGCTTGTGAAACCTGTAACCGTACTGCTGCACTGGAAGCATACATTCAATCATAAAAACTGCACTAGTTGTTGTTATAAATAAATCAATCAATCAGTCAGAAGCTCCATTACTAAGATATGTCTTCAAAGCTCACGAGTACGAAGGGTTGCACCCTCAACGGTTTTTAAATGGAAACAATATAAATGAAGAAGAAGCCTTTATTTGTCACATATACATTACAGCACAGTGAAATTGTTCTCTTGGCATATCCCAGCTTGTTAGGAAGTTGGGGTCAGAGCGCAGGGTCAGCCATGATACGGCGTCCCTGGAGCATAGAGGGTAAAGGGCCTTGCTCAAGGGTCTAACAGTTGCAGCTTAGCAGTGCTACCACTATTTTAAACTGTGGGGTTGGTAGAAAACTAATGGTGGCTCGATGTCTATTTTGGGCGTCCAATACCACTAAACTGCATGATGTGTTTGAATGGGAAAACTTACCCAACGTGTCAAAGCACTTCGGTTCACTCCGCTTTCCCTCCCCTGCAGACGTGTATGCGGACAGCTGCACACAGTAGATACTTCCACTTCGCAGATTCAGCAACTCGTAGCTGTTCACGCTAGGATGCACGGTGATATCTGCCAACACATCCACATATCCAGAATAAACATGTTTATACATGTTTGATTTGAAGGGTACTTCCATTGGGCCTTTATACTGTATATATGTGTATATATATATATATTATTCGACAACCCATCGTACCGACCCATCGCAGGTCACAATCGCGCACACGTTCACACACGACGGATCATTTGGAAACGCCGGTCAGTGCATGTCTTCGTGACTGGGGGAGGAAACCGAAGGAAATCGCCAAAGCGAAGAAGATCATGCAAACGAAGTGGAGTTCGAACCCCAGAGGTGCGAGGCAAAAGTGCTAACGGCTAAGCCACCGTGCCACCCGAGGAGTCAAAACATATCCAAATGTGTATGAGGACAAACGTTACAGAGAAACTGCAAAATGCAACATTATCTGTCCTGAAAACATACAGCTTTACATCTGACTGTTACAAATCTCTGAAACTGGAGACTCCTTCCAAAAAAATTATAAATAAATAGAATAAAGCAAAAGGAGATTGGCATCCTGTCCAGGGTGTACCCCGCCTTGTGCCTCGTGCTCCCTGGGATAGGCTCCAGGTTTCCCCGTGACTCTGAAGGAAGGATAAGCGGTATAGAAGATGGATGGATGGATGGAAGCACAAGGAGGTATTGTCACGTGACCCGACTGAAAGCCGAGTTCCTGCTACCACCCCGAAGTTGATTATTATTACGCTGACACTGGAGACTCCTTCCAACGTTATATAACCTTTGATGCTGTAAAGACGTCTAGCTCTTTATATCTGCTGGAGTTTACAGAAAAATGACTACTGGTTTGCCAGCAATTTGCTACCGAGTGGAGTTATGAATATCTCACGGATGTAACCGCTGACTCACTTTTTTTGCTGTTGTCTTGTGTGTAGCGGATGATGTAACCTTGTAGAAAGCCACGCACGTCCTCTTCAGGCACCGGGCTCCATGTAGTCACAAAGGAACTCTGGGTAATGTTAGAGCTGCTCACATTCCCAGGAGCAGCAAGTGGAGCTAATTAGAAGAAGATACCGAGGTTAGTCTTGACAACGGTTATGTTCTACAGCAGTGATATTAATGGTGTGAAGCTGGACTGACTTCCTTCAGCGAGGTAGACCTGAGTTCTTCCGTACGTCTGATCGCTGTTATTTACATTCTTCAGGTTGCAGGTCTCTTTTTCATGCCTGACATGCAGGAAGAAGTGGTATCTCTTATAGGGCTGAAATGCAACTGCACATAACGCAAAAGGAAAAGCGCCGCTTAAGATAGACATACTTCCAAACGGAAAAATGTATGGTGCGTTATAAAAACCGGTCTGAAAGATCCGTTAGTAGAAATCGTAACTACATGAACAACTTTTTTTGCATGTGTGTGTGCAAAACCTTGAACATAATATTCACAAATCCCTCCCACAGTATGTTCATACACATTTCTGAGCATACTTTTTCCTTAAGCCTTATCTATAATGAACGATGAGCACATTCTAATCAGGTTATAATGCAGGCATAAAGCCTTATTCAAGATCATTGATCTTTATCCACACCACCACGTTGGTGGAATTCGGATCATCGATAATTATTCACAATTACAGGCATGGAATTATGCTGGGTTTTTTTTTTTTTTTTTTCCCGGCATTGATGATATAATGTCATTAACACCACTTATAATGCATTATAACTAGACATAATGCGTAAGACACAGAACGTGTAATGTCTTTTAATGAAACATTTCGTTAACGATTACATATTACAATGTTTCGTATTGTTTTCTTCGAATTTTAAACAATTTTTTATTTATTTAATATATATCTATAATGAAGTATGAACACATTCTTAACAGGTTGTAATGCAGTCATAAGGCCTTATGTTACAGGACCATGGCTGATAATATTTATATCGTTTGTAATAATATTCAAGATTATTAGCACTGAATTATGAGTCTTTTGGCACTGATGATTATATATACAGTGTTATGAGCACTACTTAAAATGCATTATAACAGTACTTAATGCACAAGACTCAGCCTTTTCATTAAATATTTCATGATTTCAATGTTTCATATACTTTTCTTTGATTTTGTTCGAAACTATAATGAAGTATTATAAGTGAAGCGCATTCTAACGAGTGTACAATGCCTCGTTCATAAGACCTTGTTCAGGATTATTTATCGTCACGTGGCTACGTTAGTGGAATTTGGTTTAGAAATAATTATACACCAAATCGACACTGAATTACGAGTCTTTTGTGGCAGTAAGTAATCAAGAACACTACTTATAATGCGTTATAACCACTCAAAATGCATAGTAAACATAACGTGTAATGCATTTTCCTAAAATATGACCTATTTCATGTGACTGTTTCCCTAAGATATTTATAATAATGTGTACCCTGCATCACGAACGCATTATTACATGTTATGAATGCACAGTTTCATTGTAATTCCATTTCATACGTGTTCATAGAGGCTTTTAAAATGAATGTCAGGGAATGAAGTACCGTTGGAAGTTTGGACAGTATGGTTGTTTTTCCTCGTGTAGAAGGTTGCATAAGCTAATTTCTCATCGCTCGCCCGCCACTCTACAGAATAGCAAGGATATTTCTTGGACAGCGTGTTATTCCACGAAAAACTGAAGTTGTTATTACTCATCAGATTAACTTTAAATGCTCCGTCCAAATCTGTTGACAAAACAAATAGAGTTGAGTTATATATAATAAAGAACAACTCTGGTATATACGCTAGTGTCAGTGCAGGCACATCAATTCAAATTTCCTTTATTAAAATAAGTAAATGACACATATCACGTATGACATATATGCGCATATACTCTCACATAGTATCCGTTATGAATATCTGAGATGACCTACCGCTATGATCCTCCATGGCGTCTATGACCAAGCGTGCAGCAGGCGATGATCCGGCTTTGTTTACGGCACTGATGCTGAGTTTGTAGGCAGAATAGCACAGAAACAAAGTGACGGTTTGCGCTTTGAGGGAATAACTGCTTCCTTCAGCAGGTTCCCCAGATGTCTTCTGGACTGTCACATTGTAGTTTTCGACTGCCTGACTGAGCACATACTGAAAAACGCCAAAGAGAAAAACGATGGAAAACAAATAAGCGGTTCATACCCATATGAAAATGTCTGAACATACTAAATGTAATCGTTTAGCACATTTGAACCTAAAGTGTAACAAAAGGAAATTCTATCCTAAAACCTATTCGGACTAATTTATTTTAAATGATCAGTGATGCCTTTGCCTACAGTTGACTAAATAGTATTTCGCATTAGAAAGGAGAGTGAAGAAAATCAGCAGAGCCCGTACCTCCCACGTCACGGTTATTTTTCTCTGTCCAGGTTGGACCGGATAGGAATGAGTTTCTTTTATGACGGGTGCATCTACGAATTCTGGTGAGAAAAATAGGTCAAACATACAATAAGTATCCACTATGAACCTGCTTCTCTAACTAGCAGGCAATCAGACAGGATTCAGTAAAAGGACCTTGCGTAAAAAAAAATATATATACACACACATATATATATTTAACATGTCATGTATTAAATAATGAGTCTTTATTGGTCACATATACAGTAGAGCACAGTGAAATTGTTTTCTTCGTGTACCCCAGCTTGTTAGGAAGTTGGGGTCAGAGCGCAGGGTCAGCCATGATACAGCGCCCCCTGGAGCAGAGAGGATTAAGGGCCTTGCTCAAGGGCCCAACAGTGACAGCTTGGCAGTGCTGGGGCTTGAACCCCCGACCTTCCGATCAGTAACCCAGAGCCTAAGCCACCGCTGCCCAGGGCATGTCGTTATAGGCTATTAATAATAGCATGTTGGGCATGTTATATTATTAAATAATCAATAATAATAGCAGGCTCTAATAAGTGCTATAGAACCACGTCATACTTTGTTTTCTGTTGGTTGAATTTCCGTGAAACAAGTTAGTTCTGGTCGTCTCTTATGATTCGCATAAATAGTCGTCCCTTCACCAATTTCTCTAGTTTTCTTTCTCTTGAATTCAAATCCAGCTTTAATTTGTCACACACACGCAATCATGCACAGTATGACGTGTAGTGAAATGCTTTTTACTACTGTCCGTGAAACAAAATAGAAGGGAAAGTCCATCCATCCATCCATCTTCTATACCGCTTTATCCTTTTCAGGGTCACGGGGAACCTAGAGCCTATCCCAGGAAGCATCGGGCACAAGGCGGGGTACACCCTGGACAGGGTGCCAATCCATCGCAGGGCACAATCACATACACACTCACACACCCATTCATACACTACGGACACTTTGGACACGCCAATCAGCCTACCATGCATGTCTTTGGACTGGGGGAGGAAACCGGAGTACCCGGAGGAAACCCCCGCAGCACGGGGAGAACATGCAAACTCCGCACACACAGGGCCACGGTGGGAATCGAACCCCCGACCCTGGAGGTGTGAGGCGAACGTGGTGCGAGGTGTGAGATCCCCTGCCTTGTGTCCCATGCCCCCTGGGATAGGCTCCTGGTTAAGTTTATCCTTACCCAGTAAGTATAAGCGGTACAGAAAATGGATGGATATTGTTATTAGATTACATGGAGCATCTGCCATATTACTCCCTATGAATGAGTACTACTAATCAACAACTATCAGAATGAGCAAATTTCATTATATCTAGCAGTACTGTCAGAGCTGCTGTTATAGAAACTTAATCAACACCTGATGAATCAGATTCAAGTATTCAGCTGCACTCTATTATAAAATGAGCTGTGTACTTTAGTTATACTTTTTGAGAACTATGTTAGGACTTTACCTTGTGGGACTCTGATGATCTCACTCAAGGGACAAAGAGGACACTTAGTAGTTACAGCACACTGTATTTGCATCTCATAGGATTGAGAGGAGACAGTATGTTCCACGGTGCATTTTCTTCTGTTCTGGGACTTCACCTACAGCGTGAGGGGGAAAAAAAGAGAAAGCATTCAACACCTCAAATGAATTAATGTTTCACATGAAACTGTTCCCACGTTCCTCGTTAGAGAACGCTGTCTTTATATCGAACCGAAAGTGGTCTGTCATGATAGCGACAAAATATTTGAATACCTCAAAAACATGAAAAGGTGTTGAGCAAGATATAAGAAAAGGTGCTTTGTCATGTTAGGCTTGAGTTCACGTCAATTGACTTCTTTAGCTAGCTTCTTTATCTAACTAGGTGTTGATTAGTTTCCCAGAAATTAGTCTTCAGAATGCTGGTTGAGACATTTTATAAATTATATATTGGGGTTTATTTTGGTTCATATTAATGCTTGCTAGCTACCTTATTAGCTAAGTATTAGCATAGAACATGCTAAGTTATCTCACTATTCATGCTAGGACCTGCCAATCCCCTGTCTAGAATAAATGTGAAGAAGAAAAAAAGGTAGTGAAATGAATCTGTGAATCGTAAATGCTAAGCAGCGCTAGTTTACCATTTTCCTTTGCTAGGTTAAGCCTATTTAACTGTATGCTTGGTTAAGCTAATGGTTCATTTCATAGCATTTCATGAAAGTAATAGATCCGCCTGCTTCTTGTAATTATTTCACATTAAAAAAGGGCCAAAACTAGCACTATATTTGCTTTTCCCACCCTACGTATGAGCAATAATATCGATCTCTCAGGCTATCTACATTAAAAAAATATGTCTGGAGTTAATGATCCAATTCAGTCTCAACTGAAGACTATAGTATTTTGTGGTGTGTGCTAGCTATATATATATACATATATATATATATATATATATATATATATATATATATATATATATATATATATATATATATAAAAAGGTTATTTTTCCCCATGATCAGGGCTGATTATATCCTGTCAATCAAAAGAGGGTGGGAAAACACATCGATTTGCTGTGTGTAAAGATGATGTCTCTTGTGTGGAATGACGACAAAACTGCAGTTTGTAATCTCTGTAATCCCTGCACTACTAAAATTTTACGGGAAACAGGAAACAGGAGTCCCCCACCCCAGCTCTGCTCGCACTGAATTAAAGGGCCGGTACACCGTATTTAAATGAGTGACCAAAAAAAAAAAAAGGTATATATTGCACAGAAAAATATTTGTAGAGTAGTTTATTTCATATGCAGTTAATGTTAATATGAGTTAATATCATCATCATCAAAAAAAAGAGTTTATATTAGGCCTATATATTCCCAGTTTGATGTCAATGATGAAGTAGAAAGGCTTTTGTTTGCGGTGAGTGAATGTGAGACTAACAGGAGGTTTTTTTTGTTTGTTTGTTTGTTTTTAAATTCAGTCAACTAATTCTTTTAATATGAATTAATAACATTCAATAAGTTAAGAAATCTTACTTTAATCTTCAGAATTGAGATCATGTGTTCATGTTAATTAGAGTAATGTGTTTTCTGTTTATGAGACCAGTTACTGTGGAACAACTCGTTGAAATGGAGAGAATAAAGTTTTTATTTGCATTCCTTTCAGAATTGTGGAATTAATTATTATTCATTTAAAAGAAGGCAGAAGTATCGGTATCGGCCGATATCACTCTGAATAATCGGTTATCGATATCGGCTGAGAAATTTAGTATCGGTGCATCTCTGATATATTAAAATATAAAATATATTCATTTTAAAAGTAGTTTTCATTTTTATGGTATTATTTTACTTTGTGTATTATGCTTTCATTCAGTATCAATATTAAAAACTATCGGTTGATTAATCGGTTATCGACAGGTACTGCCCAACTTGGTTATAGTATCTGTTAAAATCCACTCGCGGTCGACCTCTAGTGTGTATCGCTCTGCTTCTCCGTGTTCACCACATAAAATTCCACTTTCTAGTTCGAAATGGTTACTCCAGCAGAGTTAGAGACATCATTAGCGGACATGGCAAACGATAGTTTTCAGGAATATAACTTGTAACTACGACTTGCAGTATGAAAGCTCGTCAGATGATGGTGACGATGATGAAAAGGAAGCCAGTTTCACCGGAAGCACCTTTAACAGGAATATACAAATCAATGTGAGCTAGTTAGCCAGCTAATAGACGTGCTATAAAGCGAGGGTGGTTTCTTCTGGAGCTATTTCCGCTAGCGGAGCAAAGAACAAACAGAACGTTTGTCCACGCTGTGTCCGAAATGTAAGTTACTCAATGCTACTTTCTTGTTTATTGAACTGTTGTGCAAAAGCAATATTGCACTCACAATCGCACCGAATCGCAGTCGTGTGTGTGGATATTCAGTATAACCACACTCTAGCTCGGTTAGTGCGCACCTTCCCATTCTTCTGGGAAGGATTTCCACTAGGTTTTGGAGTGTGAAGGTGGGGATTTGTGTTCATTCATCCATCCACAAGAGCATTAGTGAGGTCAGGCACCGACGTCGGTCGAGGAGGTCTGGGGTGCTGTCGGTGTTCCATTTCATCCCAAAGGTGTTCAGTGGGGTTGAGGTCAAGGGATCTGCACAGGACACTCAAGTTCTTCCGCTCCAAACATGGCAAACCATGTCTTCATGGAGCTCGCTTTGTGCACAGGGGCATCGTCATGATGAAACAGGTTTTAGTCCCTCAGTTCCGGTGAAGAGAAAATATAATGCTACAGCATATAAAGTCAACCTATATAACTGTGTGCTTCCATCTTTGTGGGAAGAACCACAAATAGGTGTGATTTTCAGGTGTCCACAAACTTTTGGCGATATCGTGTACACATTAAAAAGCAATAGTATCATAGAAATGCATGGCGTGACCTTGAAAAAAAAAAATATCCCCTAACCGCCTTTTGGTTCTCCCAATATTCAAAACAGGCCTTGGTTTCATAGGCAGAAGACTGATCTTTATCTTTACCTCTTTCCACACAGTGGTGTTGTGTTTCCTGTACTTCAAACGATACTGTTCCACATTACTGTCTTCCCACTCAGACGTAACATTCAAATGACCAGAACTTCTGCTGAAAGTCACATTGATAGGTGGACCACATTGTACTGAAACACAACGAGCGTTACCATTAGCAATAAAACGAATAATCTCAAAAACATATTTGTTTAGCTTTTTTTTTTTAATGCATTATTATACAACTATTCTTTAACCGTTTCTATTTCATATCATTGACAAATATTAAGGTGAAAATGTATTTAAAATGGAAGATATTGACAAAAACGAACGTACTTATTTGTAATGGATGGCTGCTGAAGTTTGCGACGGCGCATCTTTTCCGATCGTCGCTCAGCGCCATGGCAAACGCTGTCATGTTTCTCTCCGTTATTAGAATAAAGGGTTGATCCATTCGATAACACATCCTCCTGCAAGAGAAAGCGTTTGTTTTCATCCCATTACATCCTTTTATATAGTCATAGATGACGTAAGGTCATTTACAAACATTTATACCACAGTACTGCTGAATGGTCAATGCTGATTGGTCAGAAGGTGTCGAGTGGTTTTCTATAACAGTAATTGATTCTCAAGAAAGCAACACGATACATACGTGATCTGAAGGGCGGTACTAAATAAACAAATAAGCTCTTTAAACAGAAGAATAACAATTTACACCGATCATCCTGTTCAGAAGTTTACACCCCCCTGGATCTTAATGTATCGTGTTATGTTTGTATCGTAATGTACGATACAAACATACGTAACCTTTTGTAATAGTTGTGTTGTGTGGAAATGAATAACCACTTTCAAGGGCATTCGACAGCAATTTTAAAAATGCAAATGTAAACATAACAACTTACTGCTTTATGTAGAGAAAATATTTATCGTATTGTCCAGGATTCCATACGCAGTAGTACTTTATAATGCTTTCTGTAGACCGTTGTCCGAAGCAGCTCAAACCGTGCGCTCCTAAAAAGAGCCGCAACTATAAACACCTTACGTTTATAATTGCTTTATGGAAATGCTGAAGGTTTCTTATCAATGCAGTTACATGATATTACCTTCAGGGACGTCACACTGTTTTTCACATGAGGTTATGTTTCTGCATGTGCAGAACACTGAAAAATAACAATAGAGAATACAAGACATGTATATACACACACACAGTTTACATGTATCAAAAGATCAAGCAGTGTAATGTAATCCGCATCGGCTGATCAGCCTGCACGCGTTGCCCGTTAATAAAAGCGCATAAGGCATCTCGTACTGCCTTCAAACAGCCTCAGGAAAAGGAAATGCCTCACAGAAAGCGCTGACATTGGATTTCCCAAAGAGCCAACGATTAGGTGGAAATCCTAAGTCTATTTATTATCTATTTATTTAACTTCATTGTATTAGCCAGCATTTTATTCAATAGAAGTGTTTACACAGGGGCACGTTTGCCTCGAACCTCCAGGGTTGGGGGGTCGATTCCCGCCTCCGCCATGTATGTGGAGTTTGCATGTTCTCTCCGTGCTTCGAGGGTTTCTTCTGGGTACTCCAGTTTCCTCCCCCAGTCCAAAGACACACATTGTAGGCTGACTGGCATCTCTAAATTGTGTGCAGTGTGTGAATGGGTGTGTGATTGTGCCCTGTGATGGATGGGCACCCTGTCCAGGGTGTCCCCCGGGATGCCCCGAGTCCCCTGGGATCGGCTCCAGGCTCCCCGCGACTCTCTGTAGGATAAGCGATACAGAAAATGGATGGATGCGTAAGACATACTGCAGACTCCACATAGATCAGGGCGGAACGAATGTTCTGCATGTCACATCGCAGAGGCTGTCAGTAACGTTATCCTAAAAGGTTGCAATTTTGCGTTTGATTTGGTGGTTAAGGCTCTGGGTTACTGATCGGAAGGTCGGGGGTTCAAGCCCCAGCACTTCCAAGCTGCCACTGTTAAACCCTTGAGCAAGGCCCTTAATCCTCTCTGCTAGAGGGGGCGCTGTATCATGGCTGACCCTGCGCTCTGACCCCAACTTCCTAACAAGCTGGGGTATGTGAAGAAAAGAATTTCACTGTGCTGTAATGTATATGTGATCAATAAAGACTCATTATCATTTGCATTTGCCATTTTCATATCCAATCTAGTAGAAAAAACTGAAATCTAACTGAATGAGTTTATCGTTACTGGGTTTGCACATGCACTCTGAATGCTCGACTAATAAATTAATAAACGACAAAAAAAACCCTATTCAATTATTATATAGGAATGTTGTCCAAAATGTTCTGTTTCGTTGGAAAATTTGTGTACTACACTGAACGTTTTACCACCTACAGAGGATGTTAAAAGTCTACACACCCCTGTTAGAATTGCAGCTTTTTGTGAAGTGTCAAATGAAACCAAGATAAATCGTGTCACAATCTTTTTCTTCCCCACAGGGCGGGCGCACGGTGGCTTAGTGGTTAGCACGTTCGCCTCACGCCTCCAGGGTCAGGGGCTGGAATCCCGCCGTGGCCCTGTGTGTACAGAGTTTGCATGTCCTCCGCGTGCTGCAGGGGTTTCCTCTGGGTACTCCGGTTTCCTCCCCCAGTCCAAAGACATGCATGGTAGGCTGATTGGCGTGTCTAAAGTGTCCGTAGTGTATGAACGGGTGTGTGAGTGTGTATGTGATTGTGCCCTGCGATGGACTGGCACCCTGTCCAGGGTGTACCCCGCCTTGTGCCCCATGCTCCCTGGGGTTGGCTCCAGGTTCCCCCGCGACCCTGAAGAAGGAGTAAGCGGTAGAAGATGGATGGATGGATGGATGGTTTTACAAGGAAAAAAAGAGAAAAAGATTACAATAACCTGGATGCACACCCCTTCACTAACACGTTGTTAAAGCACCTTTCGCTTATAATACAGCACTCGGTCGTTTTTGGGTGAGCGTCTTCTACATATTTGACTCCTTTCCAACAGCGACTAGAAGATCCATCTTTTCACACCGAGGACAACCGAGGGGCTCGTACACGACTATTACAAAAGATTCAAACATTCACTGATGCTCAAGAAGGCAACACGATACATTAAGAGCCAGGGGGGTGTAAACTTTTGAACAGGATGATTGGTGTAAATTGTTATTATTTTGTTTAAAGGTTTTAATTTTTTCATTTAGTACCGCCCTTCAGAAGCTACATAAGATATTTACATGTTTCCCAGAAGACAAAATAATAACAATTTACACTAATCATCCTGTTCAAAAGTTTACACGCCCTGACTCTTAATGTATCGTGTTGCCTTCTTGAGCATCAGTGAATGTTTGCACCTTTTGTAATAGTCGTGTACGAGTCCCTCAGTCGTCTTCGGTGTGAAAAGATGGATCTGAACATCATATAGTCTGTTGGAAAGGAGTCACATATGCAGAAGATGCTGGAAGAGTAAAGAATGTGCAGGACTTGGAGGATTTTTCTGAAGAACAGTGGGCAGTTTAACTGCTCAGGACAAACAAGGGACTCGTGAACAACTCTCACAGAACATAAACACAGTCGCTGATCATCCAGGTAACGACACACGGGATTAAGAATCGAGCGTGTGTGAACTTTTGAACTGGATCATTTGGGTAAATTCAGTTATTATTGTGTCTTGTTGTCTATATGTAAACATCTGTTATGTGAAATAGTTTATTCAGGGCAGTACGTCCACAAACAACCGACGTGATGCTGGCAAACATAGTCCCCTATGTAATGAGACTTTTGGGACACCCTGTTGTATATTAAAACATACAATGGCATACTGGAAAAAAGGACCTCAATTACCTGTAAATATATCCCAGTACTTTAGTGTAATTATATGTACTTTTATAATTATATAGTAAACTTTACAGTAAATGTCTTCCAGTCTGACCAGGGTAAAGTGGCCATTTAAACTGAATGAATTATGACACATTGATTTCTAAATATAATCACACATCAGTATCAAAATAAGCCTTTGGGATTTTTCATCAATAAAGTCACAAAATGTTCAAAAGACAATTTTATACTTTCTATGATCGCTCACAAACACACCCACTCACCCACCCACACACACAGAGCACCCACACGATTTTCTAAAATGTCCCAGTTTCACTCATTTGAAAGCAGTTTTACTACTGTATGTAAAGCCAAGTGGAAAGTGAGTGTGAAACTACCCCCTCCTCTTCCTGTTCTACGTGAGGGTTTCAGTACACCACATCTACATCTCTCTTTACTAAAGAGTACATCTTCTCTCTACTGCTCCTGTTCAGGGTCGCCAGGCTGGATCACCTGTCCGCATGTTCAATTCTGGCACAAGTTTAATGCCGGATGCCCTTCTGACACAACCCTCCCCACTTTCCAGGATGGTACTGGCACTGAGAGTTCACTGGCTCGTGCAACCTTCCAGTGGTCGGGGTCGGTTCCCTGACCAGAAAACGAACCCGGGCCGTGGCAGTGAGAACACCACACGCTAGCCACTAGTCCACCAGGGAAGCTTTGTACATTGTAGTTACCAAGTCTGTGCTTAATTTTTTCCCTTTGTTTGCCCTGAATATAATTTCTTTGCTTAAAGGTTTCTCTTCAATGTTTTTCTCTCAGGAATATCTTAACGTGGATTCGCACTTGTGGTTCATTTAGGTATCATCTTTGCCACAAATGTTTCATGGAGAAATATAATGAGACAAATTTCCTGAGATTAAAAACAGAGAGAAATTCCATATTTGACATTAGAGAGAGTTGATGGTCTTGAAGAGCTGCAGTCAATGTTGTCAATTTAGAGATCGCTATAGGGCTCTAGATTTTAGAGCCCTATAGCGACTTTAATTCAAAAAAGAGCCAAGAGACAAATCTAGCATTTTGAGCACATGTTGGTGACTGTCTTGAAAGCGATACGACTCTCCAGTTCACATCGTATCTGCAGATATACGAATTGAGAGAGCAGGTTCACTCGACTCGCCATCAGTGCAATACCTGACTGAACTGTGCTTGCAAACAATCACCGATCACTATTATTCCAAACATTCAATCACTGATCACTATTATTCCCAATGTCCAATCACCAATCACCATTATTCCCGAAGTCCAATCACTGATTACCATTATTCCCAATGTCCAATCACTGACCACCATTATTCCCAACATCCAATCATCAATATTCCCAACGTCCAACACTCATCACCATTATTCCCAATGTCCAATCACCATTATTCCCAATGTCCAATCACCAATCACCATTATTCCCAACGTCCAATCACCAATCACCATTATTCCCAATGTCCAATCACCAATCACCATTATTCCCAAAGTCCAATCACCATTATTCCCAACGTCCAACACTCATTACCATTATTCCCACCATCCAATCACTGATCACCATTATTCCCAATGTCCAATCACCGACCTCATTATTCCCACCGCCCAATCACTGATCACCTTTATTCCCACTGTCCAATCACAGATCACCATTATTCCCAATGTCCAATCACCAATCAGCATTATTCCCTATGTTGAATCACTGATCACCATTATTCCCAATTTCCAATTACTGATCAACCTTATTCTCAACGACCAATCACCAATTTCCATTATTCCCACCATCCAATCTCCGAACCCATTATCCCCAACAACCAATCACTGATCACCATTATTCCCAAAATTCTCCGTTTTAAACTCTCTCTTAAAGAGTAATTAAAGTAATTAACGCGACTAACTGTTTCCTTACTACTCACCTTTCACGACAGCTCACTGTCAGTACATCTTTTCATCTGTGTTCTTGACAGAAAGCATAGTATTTTGACAGAAAGCATAGTATTTTGTAGTAAAATGTTTTACTGTGTTTTACTGTGCACCACTGTGCACAGTAAAATCAAGTAAATACAATATTTAAAGTAAATTAAACTGCACTGAAACCTCTTCACCAAATACAGTTTTAAAAGCTTGATAAAAACGTCTTCTTAACATATTAGTATCAAGTTGTGGCAACCTTAAAGGTAAGGGTTAAGGCAGTGGTCACCAACCCTGTTCCTGGAGATCTACCTTCCTGAAGACCATAATTGTGCCCACCAGACCATCTAATCTAATTTTGCATCACCTGACCACCTAGAAGTTCTTGGTCAACTAACCCAGGTGTGTTAGACTTCAATTGGAGATGAAACCTGCATGAAGGTAGATCTCAAGGAAGAGGCTTGGTGACCACTGTGTTAAAGACATCAGACGTAGCCTTTTATTTGCATTTTTATTTCTCATTTTAATCTGTTAAGATATGTTTGCGAAAACTGATCAGGTTTAATTCCATACTCAGTACGCGTAAAAAACACCCACACTGGCAACCCTGTGTCCCACTGACCTGCTGAAGCAGTAGAAATGGTCCGTGTTGACCAGATGAATCCCATAAGCAAGCCTGAAGATAGAAGAAATAAATAACAATCAATGAAACACATAAGATACAGCCTACTGTATATAAGAATAAAAGTAATGTGACGTTTAAATGTATAACCATCTAGGAATTATTCCTCTGGATGAAATGAATAAAAAAAAAAAAAAAAGAACAAACGCACCAAAGTAAAGGACGCTTTGCATCTCGGAAGGGAAATCCCAGTTAAATAAACTCCTTCAAACTGGGCTTAAGGAAGGGAGCTAGGTTGATTTTATTGTTTTTTCTTCAAAATCATCCAATTTTGTCTAGCTTCTAGCTCATGACTAACAGCTCTCCGGCTCACGGCTCGCACCAGTGCACATTTTTTTGCCTACTGCTCCTGTTGTGCGTGCGAGATAATCCACACATGCGCAGTAATCCAGGTTTGGTCTCACACGCAGCGCTGTCCTAACTGTGTGCACTGAAACCAATGAGCTCTGGAAGGAGTGTGAGCGTTTCTAAAGCATACTGGTATTACCGACAAGCGGGGTTAGCGGAAGTTTCACTTCCTCAAACATGTTCGTCAGAGTGATTACAGAGTCTTTATTTATTTTTAGATTTGATCTTGGGGGAGTTAAATCATACTACATAGTAGTATACACACATCATACGTGCTCAAAGCCATGAAGGGTTCTCTATAGAACCCTATAATCAGAAGTGTTTCCATCCGAGTGGGTTCCGAGTAGAACCTTATGAGAAGCTAAGAATGCTTAACTACTGTATCCAAAGAACACGTCATTCATTCATTGATTCATTGATTGATTCGTCTTCAGCAAACGCTTTAATCCCGGGAATACTAGGTGTGAACGCGAACACCCTGGATGGGATGCCAGTTTACTACACACAAGTTCAGGATCAAACCCGGGACCCTGGAGACAGCAATAGCAATGTTACTTTCTGAGTTACCCACCGTGCCACCCCACATCACAGTCCACTACACTCCTCAACTCAGGTTCCTGTCTGTGTTCTATATGAGGGTTTCTTCTAGGTTCTTTGGTTTCCTCCAACCTCGTTACAAAAACACGCCAGGAGGTGAACAGGCTCCTCTAAATTGTTGCTACATGTGTGCACGGTGCCCTTAACAGGTTTATACATCAAACAATGAAACACTTGGTAAAGTCATATCAGTCCAGACTGTCTGACAAGACGTCATAGACTTGCTTTCCAGGAAACGATTTTACATTCGAATATTTGAATAATGCGTGAACACTTATTTACTGTTGGTTTGTCAAAATGTTCAGCATCCAGTACCACTAGATTGTACGGAATATGTGCAGAATTATTGCTGAATTGGTTTATTTGTGACTTTGTATAGCTTTTGACCCAATTCCCTTTCAGTTGGCCTCTCTTACTCACGCTCCGTTGCCTTCTTCTTCTTCTTCTTCTTCTTCCTCTCTCTCACACACACACACACGCATACATAGACAGACACACATTTACACACATACACACACAGGAAGGACCA
Source organism: Ictalurus furcatus (assembly GCF_023375685.1). Classification (NCBI taxonomy): domain Eukaryota; kingdom Metazoa; phylum Chordata; class Actinopteri; order Siluriformes; family Ictaluridae; genus Ictalurus; species Ictalurus furcatus. The sequence continues at coordinate 15,612,817 of NC_071282.1, forward strand.
TTTTCACACTTCGTAACCCTATAAGATCCTAATATAGAAAAAGTACCAACACCCACATTTTGAAGAACTAATGCCCAATATGCTAGTGTACAGTAATACATCAATACTCTATAGTCATATTCAAATGGGTCAGACTTATGTGTTTCAAAGGATTAATGCATATATATATATATATATATATATATATATATATATATATCAAAGGAAAAGAAACAGGAATCATTTTTAACTAACACCTTTGTGCATGTACAGCACTAATAAAGAGCAGCGAATGAGTCAGGCTCCATTGTAGAAAAACCGAAAAAGGGAAACTTTAACTGTAAATGATTCTCTGTAAAATTCCCCCGCCCCACTTATCAATGCACTGATCAGTGGCTGATGTGTTTTTTTGACACCTGTCATGTTAGAACTGTGTGAAGATCCAAAGTATGATAAGAGTACGTGGGCTGTGTGTTCAACACACCTTTTGATGTGTGGATGAATGTTTTCTTTAGAGCAAAAGGCACTGAGTCAGTAGATTTCAGAACACACACACACACACACACATACATTATATATATATATATATATATATGTATATATGTATATATATATATATATGTATATATATATATATGTATATATATATGTATATATATATATGTATATATATATAATAGTAGGTATATATATATATTTAATAGCTAACTTGAAAGACTGACTATATATATAAATATATATATATATATATATATATATATATATATATATATATATATATATATATATATATATATATATATATGGTCAGTCTTTCAAACTAGCTTTCATAAAGCCTTGATCTACTTTTAAATTCTTAACTCTAATGGCTCAGAATCAGATGATGGTTCTTCTATAACAGCAACCCCCTGCAAGTAGTTCGCCTGCAAGTTTCGCATTAATGCGCTTGTCCTAAACCTTTATCGTTTCTATAGTAACAGCTCATTCACAATGACTTGTATGGCAGATGTTTGACATACAGATAAAAAAATAAATAAAAAAGTGCTGCTATTTCAATGGAAACCTAGAACTACAATCATCGATATGGTGCGTTTTTCGTATAAGGAGACTTTATTTGGCATTTTTGGAAAGAGTCTTCAGTGTCAACACTTCAACATATGAAAGTTCTCATGATGGAGGACTTTGCACTTTGTGGTTTCTGGGGTAGCAAGCCCACATCTTCTGTCGACTTTATGACTTTAAGTGTGCGGATGGCTGTTTATAGATGTTACAGTGTAAGTGATAACAGGAACTCACTCGTTTGGCAGATGTTCCACGACATTAAATGTGACCATACATAGTTAAAAAAGGTATGATGTGCAATAAAAATTGTAAACAAAAAACAAACAACAATTGTAATCAGTGGTGAATTGCTGTGGTACACGACGTATAGAAGACTTCAGCACATCATGCCCTTATTTGGAAAATAATTCACTTCAGATTTGAAATACTAACTCCACTGGCCTTGTCATTGATTCATTTCCTACTTGCCTACAGTATGCACTACTCTTTAATTGCTTAGATTAATCGAGGTCCCAGCACACATGGTCTATCTAAGATTTTGAAGAAAGTTCTTGCCAAACATCTCTTTTTTTTTCCTATTTAAAGTAGAAATAACAAATCATAATCCTCAAGTGCTTGACGTATGTACTAACTAGCTGTCTTTGCTAACAACGTTTTAGTTTGATAGTATTCTGACCTATTTGTACCAGCATGACGACATGGTTTTTTTTTTTCAGACTACAAAGTACATTTGTATGTTGCTCTGGTAAAAGGTGTTTACAAAATTTAAGACAGCATTAAATTCCTAAAAATTTTTGGGTACTAAATATGTTTACGGTACTATTTAAAGTTGCTGATTTGATCCTTTAACTTAAAGGCATCCCTAAGTATTAACCGCGAGAGTCAGTAGCAGCTGAGCTAGATGTTTTTACTGCAAAAATTCATATTTCGATCATATTTCCATCCATCCACTTTCTGTAGTGCTTTCCTACACAGAGTTGCGTGGACCCTGGAGCTTATCCCAGGGGTCTCGGGGCACAAGGCGGGGGACACCCTGGATGGGGTGCCAACCCATCACAGGGCCCAATCACACACACATTTGCACACTACTTACAATTTAGAGATGTCGATCAGCCTATAACGCATGTCTTCGGACTGGGGGAGGAAACTGGAGTACGCAGAGGAAACCCCCGAGGCACAGGAAGAACATGTACGCTCTATGCACACAGGTCAGAGGTGGGAATCGAAACTCAAACCTTGGAGGTGTGAGACAAGCGTGTTAACCACTAAGCCACTGTGCCTCCCTATTTGTATAATATTTCATATAATAAAATGATATTAATAATAGAGTGAATCTGTGTGAATTATAATTAGATATTGTATACAGTACAGAAGACAGAATTTCAGACCCAAGTTTCTCCAATGTTTTATAGTTCTTTTTCACACTACTGAAACTGTATTTTTGTATACTGCTGTATGGTTTAGTATCTGCATTATTGTAGTCCCGTGTACATTACACCCAGTTTGGTTGTGTATGTTCCACCGTGTTCATGGAAGCCCAAAACTTACATACTGTGTATGCATATAGGATAACAATTCTCTAACATACTGAAAATAGTTCCATTTTTTTTTTTTTTTTGAATTGGTTGACAAAATAGCTTGACATTTTAAGTGGAAGGATGTCTGACAGTTTTGAAATTGAACATCGTGCTATAGCACCACCAAGAGGCAAATGTGGCAAATGTGTCTGTGTGAAGATACACCACGGATCTGAGTTCTTCTTAAGCTTCAGAGCTGAACATGCTGAACATGGAAGCCTACATAAGACATGAGTGACATACTTCTTGTGGGCCATGCGCTCACTCCAAACACATCCATACAAAGAATCCATACTTGATCAAAGTTTCTTTTTGGTCAAGAGTAAATAAGCGCAAAAAGGAAACAAAATCACAACTAACTTACACATTATTTATTAGGATTAGGATTTTTTTCCCCCTGATTAGGTTTTCTGATTCTATATCATCAAACACTGTTAGAAAAAATACAAGGTTAAATTTTCCTATCAGAAGGTAGAAGCCTAGTAGGACTCTAAGAACTCATTAACGGCCTAGTGGTTAGCACGTTCGCCTCACCGTGGCCCTGTGTGTGTGGAGTTTGCATGTTCTCCGTGTTCTGCGGGGGTTTCCTCCGGGTACTCCGGTTTCCTCCACCAGTCCAAAGACATGCATGGTAGGCTGATTGGCATGTCAAAAGTGTCCGTAGTGTGTGAATGTGTATGTGAGTGCGCCCTGAGATGGATTGGCACCCCGTCCAGGGTGTACCCCGCCCTGTGCCCCATGCTCCCTGGGATCAGCTCCAGGTTCCCCGTGACCCAGTGAGATCAATGGATGGATGGATGGATGAATGGATGTTCTGTTTTCGAGTAAAAGAACATTAAGAGATTTGAAGAAGTATCTACTATATACTCTTAGCAAAAAAAATGGTCTTTGGATGTTTAATGGTTCTAGTTTTTTTTAGTTTTTTTTTTAAAAGTTCTACTCTGAACCTTTGTCTCATCCTGTATCAACTGCATGAATATTCTGTTACCTAATCCATTTATTACCACCCGCACTAATTAATTAGATCAGTAAATCTAGTACCTTACAGGGTTCTTCAGTATATCCATAAAGGTTCTATGAGGAACAGAATTTCAAAGAGGAACGCCTTTGAAAAGCTAGAACCATTCAAAAACCCTGTTTTTTCTACACATGTATATGGGTATATAGATGAAGAAGCATGTCCATATTTTGAGCGGGTGAGGACATTAAGGAATTTGAAGAAGTATAATCTGAGAAGAAAGGGTTATTTGGGTGGTTAATGGTTCTGGAGTTTTAAAAGAATGACATTTTCTTTATTTTGTATAACTCCTTATAGAATGTTCCAATGTTCCTTCCTAGAGGAACATACCGAAGAACCGTCTGAGGTCCTAGATTTGATTTGATTTTTCTTAATTTAGGTAACAGGATATTAGTGTAGTTGATGTAGTGGACATGGGAGTGATATGTGTGTGGAGTGTACTTATTGACCACATACATAAGATAAGATAAGATAATACTTTATTAATCCCCAGATGGAGAAATATGTTACAAATGCAACATAAATGTCAGCAAATAATAGATTTTTTTAAAAATAAATAGATCTGCATTTCTACAAATAGATATAAATACATATAAATAATCAATCTATTGTTCATTTTTTGTTGTTAATGTGATTTTCTCATAACTGTTCTGAGAGACTTTGCGCTTCTCGACAGCAGATGGCGCTCAAGGACCCCATATTAATTCCATCTGTTAAATTCATCACAGTTGGTGTAGAAGGTAAGTGGGTGGTATTTATCAGCTGGACTGACCATAATAACTAATCATTTAAGCAGTTTTATTGCGTTACTGTTCTGTCTCAGCTGCCATCGTCACTGTTATGGTCGTAATACATCAATACATTTCTCTTCCTTAACGATTCCCACACAATTAACACACAAACCAATACCATTTTTTTTAATCACTTGTAATAAACACATACTCATAAGCTTACACATGAGAAGTCCTCATTTCTAAAATCCTCTAAAATACCAAACATGTCCCGCCTTGGCCTTCTCACGGCCCTGAAGAGAAAAAAACACTGACCGTCTAATGCTCAGGAGACGCTCACATCCAACTGGAGATAAGGATCCAGAATGAAGTGCTTTGTGGCTCCAGGCCATTCTGAGAACCAGGACAAAACGGGACATGCAAATTAATGCGCACATCTTTTCAAACGTTAGGCTGTGTTCGGACTCTCTGGGCTCTGTAAGGTAACCCGGATAAGATCTTGTTATACTGTGACAGCTCTTTAAATATCTTTCATACTGTTTTCTCTTTACAGATTTCATTAAAAACGCAGTAGAAGGCGGTACCAAAACAACAAGTACGACGATCTAAAGTAAAAATACCCATGACCATAAAGACTTGACATTTAAACGATTAGTGTTGCACGATGCATTATATTATATCACAAGGATTCATCGATGACACTAAAAATGATATGAAACAAACTATTACACACAAACAATAAGGCAAATCGGCAGCTGTATTCATAAATTTAAAAATAAATAAATAAATAGGGATTTCAAGTCTTTAATTCTCAACTGGATTCATGCCAGGTTTCCTTTGAATACCAAATATAGGCCTGTTATCTGTCCTTTCGGTTCATTTGTACCTTGATTTGACAATATGTGCTTAGTCTTAGGCAGTGGTAGCTCAGTGGTTAAAATGCTGGACATCTGATTGGAAGGTTGTGAGTTCAAATCCTTGAACCACCAAGCGGTCACTGCTGGGCCCCCGTGCATGGCCCTTAACCCCCTTAATTGCCGCCTGTTTTGGTACTGCATTTATTTGTGACGTCACACTCCACAGTAGTCGCATAAAAAAAAGTGTTTCTTTTTTTCTTTCTTTTTTTTAACCTAGCCTACTAGGTTTAAATGTTATATATTTATTGTGGCAGTTGTATACAGTGTTTTACTACATATATATATATATATATATATATATATATATATATATATATATATATATATATATATATATATATATAAACCACAACACTTTATTTGTGCTGTTAGTTTGATCTTTATAGATGTTATTGTGGAGAGGTGTGAATTGTTTGTCCAGCAGGGGGAGCTCACTCACGTCCACTTTCTCATCAATAAGATACTCTACACACAGAAACCCAACAGTGTCCTGACTAATCTTATAACAGTCTACCTGATAACATAATTCATTTGTTTATGATGGAAAACTCCGACCTGAAAAACAATTTTTTAGTTGGAAAATGTTATACTGATATGTGTGTGTGTGTGTGTGTGTGTGTTTTTTTTTTATCTTAGAAAGTTCTGCTAGCCAATTTATACCAGCACATCATCCCGTACTAGTGTGAACAGTCTTTAGAAGTCAACAAAACAAAATAAACAACAATAAACATTACATAGCCTACTACATATGATGATAGAATAGGCTTGTAGTTAGAAACTAAAATAAAAATGCATATTTACTTTATACGCACCAAAACTATTAATCGGCAAAGAGAAACATTATGATCTGGACAGCTTTCTTACCTAAAAAAACAAAAAACAAAAACCCCCAAAACAAACAAAAACAGTACTGCATGATCTTAGTGCTTACTGATTGTCAGTGTGTACACTTTTACACCGCCCAAAGGTCAACAGCGCGAGTTACGTCCCAAAAAGGGGCGTGTCTAGATCAGTGTTGGGCGGAGTTTACATTAAAGTACCTATACCCGCGCTGGCATTTTTATACAAGCAACATAATGGATGTAGCGTGGGGGGAATGATTCTAACCTGCGTGGAAATTCTCAGAAGGTGCTCCAGGATAACAACAACAACAACAACAACAACACGATGTCCTTTGCAAACATGGAGTAATATTTCAGCTTGAAGTTCTCGAGTTTGGCTCATCGCAATGGAGAGGGAGCAGGCTGAACGATCCGGTAGCCGAACTTCATCCACTTCCGATTCCGATTCCGATACCGACACCCTATCCGAACCGGATTTCTGCTGCAATTCGGAAGATACTGAATCAGAACCGGAGCATTTGGAGGCGCACCGCAGTGGAGCTTTATTCACATCACACACCGCCAGTCCCGAGCGAAAAGGGAAGCAGGTCGGCGAGCAGGAATCTGAAAACGACTGCAAAGAGGACAAAATGAGGAATAAAGATGACCACGAGAGCGACGAGGAACAAGACGAAATGGTAAACCGACCTAGAAATGAAACAGCACACTGACATGTTGAAAGTATTTTGCTCAGCGTTTCAGTGTTGATAAACTGTGAGGACAGGTGTGTTTCCGAGTGTCTCTAAATACCTGTCAGAAAATAGGTGCCTTAAGTTTTTGTGTTCAAATAGAATCTTGCATGAACTTCATAACTTGAAGTTACCTGTATTAATCGACTCCGTTATTAATATGAATCGACACCACAATCTCTGGGAATCGACTTCACTTTTTGTAGCCTACAATATATGAATCGACACTACTATCAATATATGAATCATCTTCATTTACATGAATCGACACTACTATCAATATATGAATCATCTTCATTTATATGAATCGACACTACTGTCAATATATGAATCATCTTCATTTGTATGAATCGACACTAGTATCAATATATGAGTTGACACCACCTTCTATATGAATCGACACTACTATCAATATATGAATCATCTTCATTTGTATGAATCAACACTAGTATCAATATATGAATCGACACCACCATCTATATGAATCGACACCATCAATATATGAATCGACACCACTATCAATATATGAATCAACACTACTATCAATATATGAATCAACACTACTATCAATATATGAATCAACACTACTATCAATATATGAATCGACACTACTATCAATATATGAATCATCTTCATTTATATGAATCAACACCACTATCAATATATGAATCAACACCACCATCTATATGAATCAAAACTACTGTCAATATATCAATCGACACCACTATCAGTATATGAGTCGACTTCACAATAAGTATCTGAATTGTCTTCACCATCTATATAAATTGTCACCACTATCAATATATGAATCATCTTCATCTATATGAATCGACACCAACATCAACATACAGTCCCCTCTGAAACTATTGGAATGGCAAGACTAATTAATTTGTTTGCGCTATACACCAAAGAAATTTGCATTTGAGATCAAAAGATGGATATAAGACGAGAGTTTAGGATTACAGCTTTTATTTCCTGGTATTTACATGTAGATGTGTTAAAAAAAAAAACATAGAACCTTTTGTATGAGACCACCCAATTTTTAGGCGAGCAACAGTATAGGAACAGATAAGTCTTGAAGTAAATTAAAGTAAATGACAGTTCATATTTTGTTGCATATCCCTTGCTTGCAATAACTGAATCAAGCCTGTAACTCAATGACATCACCAAACTCTTGGTTTCTTCTTTTGTGAAGCTATTCCAGGTTTGTCCTGCAGCCTCATTCAGATGTTGTTTGTTTCAGGGGTTTCTCTGGAGGTGAAATGTGGCTCAGTTGGGTTAAGGTCTGGTGATTGATTTAGCGTGTCTAAAACATTCCACTTCCCCCCCAAGCCCCCTCCCCCCACCCCTGATAAAGTCCTTTGTTGATTTTGCAGAGTGTCTTGGATCATTGTCTTGCTGCATGATAAAATTCCTAACTGTAAATTGGCAGCCAGAATGTTCCTGTAAACACCTGAATTCATTCTCCTGCTTCCATCATGAGTTCAATCATCAATAAAGATTAGTGAGAATGTTCCAGAAGCAGCCATGCAAGCCCAAGCCATGACGCTACCTCCACCATGTTTCACAGATCAGCTTGTATGTTTTGGATCATGAGCAAATCCTTTCTTTCTCCACACTTTGGACTTTCCATCACTTTGGTAGAGGTTCATCTTGGTTCCAGAACCTTTGTGGCTCGTCTCTGTATTTCTTTGCGAATTCCAATCAGGCTTTCTGATTCTTACTGCTCATGAGTGCTTAGCATCTTGTTCTATGGCCTCTATATTTCTGCTCTCGACGTCTTCTTCACACTGTGGATTGTGATACCTTCACCCCTGACCTGTGGAGGTTGTTGGTGACATCACTGAATATTGTTTTTTTTTTTTTTTTTTTTCTTCACAGCTACATATAAATACCAGGAAATAAAAGCGGATTTTGGTCTCAAAACAAAATGTCTTCAGTCTACAGCAGTCGTGTGCCGTGCTGATTTCACAAGCGCGGTTCCTCTGGC